>NC_062266.1:21024800-21684892 GCF_916048215.2 Malus sylvestris
CATCCTGCCCTCACCCCACCCCTCGTCCCTCCCTCCCTTCTCTCTTCTGCACTCACCTAACCCTCATCTCCTTTTCGACTCCCCACATCGGTTCATGGGTAAACGGACATTGCCGCCACACCCCACAGCCCCCCCCCCCCCAACCCTCCCTCCCTTCTCTCCTTTGCACCCACCTAACCCTCATCTCCTCTTTGATTCCTTGCACCAGTTCACATGTAACAGACAATGTTGTGGCCAATAATACAATGTCGGAATCGATCAATGAGGCGAATAGCTCATCGCGGAGGAGAGGATTTAGGGGGCCTAGTATGGACAGTGACGAGCTCATAAACCTCTTGCACCACTCGGATCCAGTCAAGGTCGAGCTCAATGGGCTCGAGAATGAAGTTGGAGATGTGAATACGGCTCCATCTGCTACTTTTCTCCACATTTGCAGTTGATTTTATGGTGATTTGCCATCAAATTTGGTAGGTGGGGCACGCTCATTCGAGCTCACGGGGCCATCAAAGAGGATGAAGGTTGAGTGGGTGGAGCCGAAGAGGGAGGGGGAATGATGGATGTGCAAAGGTTGGGTAGGTGCAGAAGAGAGAAAGGAGGGGGTTTGAGGAAGAAGACACCTTTTTTATTTTTTTTATTTTTTTAATTTTTTTAATGTTTAATGTTTATTTTTTTTTTTTAAATATCCATGTGTTTGGGCCCAAAATACTGGTTTGGGCCGAGTTTAGAATTGTTCTCGGCCCGGAAATGTTGCTCAGGGGCCGGCCGTGTCCTATCAGGATGGGTAGTTGAATCCTGATACAATAAGGAGTCTCGGTAGGATGAGGATGTTGAAATTTGGGAATGAATACGGCCTGATAAGAGGTTGAGTTCAAAGTCCTAATAGGAGTAGGACTGACCGAGATAAGATTGGATCGGGGTAAGGAGTCCTAATCCGAGCATAGGTTTGATTCGATCAGAAGCAGGTTTGCTACTATAAATATAGGGAGGGGTGCATCATTCAAGCCCCCTCAAATTCAACACACAAACTGTCATGCGCAAACTCTCGCTCTACGCGAAACCTCTCAACAACCTTGAGATTTTTATTTTCTTTTTTGCCAACATACCTTTAGTTTGGATAAACAGCATTGTGAAGGCAATCGGTGATACCTTCAGTTTGGATAAACAGCACTATCGTCGTAGAACAGGCCGACCGCAGAACTCCTTCAGTTTGGATAAACAGCACTGTGTCGAGGTCGACTGGTTATCTATCCAAGTCTCGGTGATAAAGACTTTCTAAAAAAAAAAACACTGTGTCGGTGTTGTTATTTAATCTCTATTAATTAATGAAATTCTCTTTGTTAACCAAAAGAAGGTGAAAATACTACTTAGTCTTCTATCACTAAAAAAAAAAATGATGAGTAATAATGTAATTTCATAGGTCCAAATTTTACTGTTTTTTATTGAAATCTCATCTACATGTGTTGTTAAAATACCTCCAATATTTAAAAAAAAAAAAAACCTTCCACTCCCTCCACATTCTCTCTCTCTCTCTCTCTCTCTCTCTCTCTCTCTCTCTCTCTCTCTCTCCTTCTCATTTTCTAAAAAAATGTGTTCAAACACACAAAGTGTGTAGGCAAATACTAGTTTTAATAAGCCTACACGTCTAGTACAAGAAATCTTGGAAAATGGTGAAACAATGGGGGATGATCTACGTTAGTATTGATACAAGATATGACATGACATTATACTTGTACAACGTAAGTTTGTTCTCGATATATAAATATACACACTAGGGGATTTGCTTTACCAGAAAGATCCCAGACCATGTCAGTTTGGTCTTTGGGGAAATCCCCGGCATGCTTCTTGAATCTCCGGCCAACCGAAGCTGTCCGTTGTATCTTTTCGTGGTCAAAATTTGCACAAAAGCCACGGATTTGCTGGTAAATTTGAACATTTAAGACCTTTGTTGTGGAATACGATGTTTCAAGGTTCATGTCGGCATCAGACCCACACTTCCAACTTGTAAGTGCAAAGCCCTCTTCTGTGACTAATGACTGCTATCTCAAATTTTGGTCATTAGATCTTCTGACAAAACATGTATTTTGGGTCCCCTGTGTACTCTTTTTGTCCAGAGCGTAATAGCCATTAGATCTCAATTCTCAACCTTTATGTTAATGAAAAAAAACCCTTTTTGTTTAACTAGAGATTAGATCGAGGTTTGATTACCTTTACCCAATATTGATTGGCATTTGGCAATCTCTTCACAAAAGAAAAACTTACATGCGTTTACCTAAAAAAAAAAAAAAAAAAAACTTACATGCAAGAGATTCTTCGGCGGTCAAACTATCACGAGCGTTACAGTCTACTCATAATATCATAAAATATAAAAGGAAATTTTATTTGGACCAAATTATCTTATCTGTACACCTAACTAACAAGTTTTATCTACCAAACTTCCAAGTTTACCCATGAATAAATAAGAATAAGAAAAGAAAAGAAAATAAACATTGGTGTTTTTATCTCTACAGCACATAACTCCAAAACTGGCACACCAGTACACTCCTTCATTATTTCCGGCAAAACCCATCCAAATAACAGCAAAATATTCTCTCGAGTTCATCAACGAGTCAGCTTACTGGAAACCCTTATTAGCCCTCATTTATAATTTCAGCGTAGGTTTTCGGCTGATATGTTTGCTTGTTTGAACCATTATCTGGGAGTTGGCTACTTGCATAAATTATTAAAACTAACAAGTCAGCTTGCTAGAAACCCTTGTACCTATCTCTTCTAAATAGACACTGACATGGAAGCTTTTTTCTCATATTGTAGGAATTTGTTTCATGTCCAACGAATTGGTAAGAAGTTTTCTTTGCTGAAATTATAAATGAGGGTCGCTAAGGGTTTCATGCAACAAGGGTTTTTGGCGAGCTTATTACGTGTTGATGAACTCAGGAGAATATTTTGTTGTCATTTGGGTGTGTTTTGCAAGAAATAATGGAGAAGTGCAGATGTGTGCCATTTTTTTGAGTTAGTAGGTGTAGAGATAAAAACACCAATGTTTATTTTCTTATTCTTATTTATTTAAGGGCAAACTTGAAAGTTTAGTAGAGAAAATGTTTTTAGTTGGGTGTAGAGATAAGATTGTTGGGTCCAAATAAAATTTCTAAAATATAAACTCAATTCTGATATTTACAATTTATGAAACAATATAACATCACATGACGATGTTGAGACTACACATTAAAAAGCCTTTATTTTCCTCATAAGTCAGGAGTAGATTCACAATGTGTCCCATTCAAAAGAGCAAATTAACCATGTCCTACCGGTTGTAAAACTTTTTCATATAACATGACTGATAAATTTTTCTCACCCTACGTCGTGTTACCATTCTATTCATGTTGTAACACTTAAGTTTATTTGTTAACGTTATAAGCTGGGTCCATCAAATCTCAATCATATTGTCCACCTATATTATAGTATGTGTATTAGTTAAGCTAGTTAGCAGTGAGACCACCATAGAAAAAAATTTCTCGAGCAAGCAAAGGTATGGAATAAAATGTATACAACGATCGAAATTAAAAAAAAAAGTGTAGTATTAGACCAAATCAAACCAAACTTGTGAGTTATAACCATTACTATTGTGTTTCATCACACACGTTTATATCAACCTTTAATATATTGAAAAACTAATAAAAAGGATTTCAAAACTTTAAATTTTAACAAAAAATCATGTAATAACTTTATTTAATGGTTAGGACAAAACCTAATACCAAACCAACTCAATAAAGCTGGCCTAAGCAAAAAAAATATCGAGCTTCCGAATTTACCCCTAGTGTCTAAGTCTTGCCTGTTTATTTGGTATGTTTCCTTTATATCTTCTTCTTCGTCAAACTCTGAAAATGGTGGAACAATAACTTCTTCTCCGTCCAAATATCAAACCCTACCTCAATCATCCTTCAACCACCCAGAGCCACCAAGATGCTCAAACCGCAAACATACCTTCAGCAAATTTGCAACCCCCTCCCCACAAACTTAAGCTGGAGCATCTCTATTCCTTTCTCCGATATCGCAAAGGTAAGCATTTGCCATCCTTCATCTCTGATTTTATTGTTCAAAGAATTGGAATGAAAAGCTCAATACATTACTCATGCATGTTTTTGCTCTGTGGCACTTTGATTTTAGGCAATGGCTTCATATTGGATGTGTTTGCACTTAAAATGTGCACCATTTTACTTATTTGGGTCATCTGGGTAAAATATGACATTTGGAGGATAATGGGACAAAATATTAAACTTGGAGAGATGTTTGGCTGCAAGTGGAAGAGTTTGATATTATAATAATGTATTTCCTTATTATTTGGGTGGTGGAGGTTTGCCAAAGAGATTTGTTTAATCAAGACAAATGCATGCTTTCAAGTGGATTGGAAGGCATCGTATAGACATTCTTGCAGAGAACATGTGAAAGAAGCCACCTTACTTCTTTTAAATGTTAGTTTATTGCAAGTGGTGGAGACATGTGATGAAAGCATGTGGTGGAGATACAAACTTCCCTTTTTAAATATTATTTCACATGCAAGCTGACCAAGCTTCTTTCGGGCAAGTGCAATGTTCTTAGCAAAGGGCTTTTTCATATCTCTATATAAAGGAGCAAAAGTACAAGGATTATGGACACTCAACCAATCAAACAAACAAATACACAAACTCTGCTCAAGCCAAATTTGCATACGAAGCTGTAGTCAGCCCGCAACCTCAATCATTTTTAGGATCAGCCTTCATAAAAGCCATCTTTTGTCTAGTTTAATAGCTCTGCTGCTCACCAGTAGTATCAATCTCATTTGTAGTCTTTATGTACAACTCATTTCAAGTCATTTAATCTACAAGCAATCTACAATATTAGTCATTCACTTTCCTCTATCATGAACATTTCCAGCAACCTTGCCATTTACATATTGTTCCATCTCTCCATATAAGTAAAGTCCTTATCTTTAAGGCAAACAAAGAACCTTAATTTGAGCCACTTCCACTCAATGACACAATCTCTTGGTTCGAAGTCAATCTCAGGTGCAACCTCAATCATTTAAAACCCGTCTACTAGCGGCATCTAGTAGTGGCACGCCCACACCCACCAATCTCATGTTTGAGTAAATTCCCGGTATGCCCGCGAGGCCCATGACGAATTTAGGGAACGAACAGGATGAACAAACAAACGGCGGAGATCTCGAGGTTTGCGGATTCATGAATGATAAGGTAAAAAGAAAAACTCCATCCATTCCTTCTTTTGTCGGTGCTGTAGCTTCAGATTTACTTATGACTTTGTCATGTAATCTCTATGATGTTTGTGGCTGAGAGAATAAATGCAAAGTTATTAGTGCTTCCATGATGTAAATTCATCCATGCTTATAATGAATCTGTTTGTGGTCTCTCTGTATTTGTGCATCCATGTATTTTTTATTTTTTTTGGATAAATGGGGGATTGTATATTTTTTTTAATGAATTGGGAGTGTTTGATTTCTCTTTTCTTCTTACGATGATTTTTTATGGTGTGATGACTTGATGGGTCTACCAAATCCAATCAAAACTTCAGCGATGATTTTCAAAAATAATAAATAAAAAATACAATACTCTCTATGATTTCTTTTTACAAGGTGAGATGTTAGTTTTTATCTCAAATTTTAGTCCATTGAAGTTGAAATTGATTGCGAAGTTGTCAAATGCATATTTCAGGCTGTTTGACTCCAACATGCTTATCAGCAACACTACGAGGTAATATGCTTAGATGAATACCATTCCCTAGACATGACATGGAGGAAGAAGAAAGGAGTGACGATGCTAGACCCAAGAGCTAACGACTTGGATCTTATGTATAAGCAGATGAAGGCAATCAAGGAAGGGAAGGCTGTTGAGAAGCCTGTACAACAATGTTTCTGGTCGCTTGGATCCTCCTGAGCTCATCAAGTTCCCCCAAGATTCTTGTCATTGAAGGTTTACATCCAGTGTAAGTGCATGTCTACTTAATTACTCATCTTAATCACTTTCATTAACTAGTTAATCACAACTTTATTATTTTTCATCACTACACATTCATGAAATCCTGGACTTGTTCTTAATTAGAATCTTTCTTCTAAAGTGATATTTTTACCTTAATTCATCTAAACCTATTTCGTAAAATTGCACTTATTATTATTTTTTAGATGAGAATATCCACGTAATTTAGCGTGAGTAAAACAAATCTTCTTTTATTTTTTTGGAAGAAGTACTCATTAATTGATAAATCCACATATGCTAACCTAGTGTTCTTTGTTCAATTCTTAATTGTTTTTATGTATCAGCTGCATGCTGCAATCATTGAACTGGATACCAAGATCAAGAATGATAACTCATTGACCAAAAAATGATGAAGATTATAGCTCTAGTTGGCCACTGGCGTTGCATATAATCCTTTTAAAGATGTAGTACGTACATTTATTTACTAAACCGAAGTCAACTGGATGTAAACCATGTTTTGGTGCCTCTTTATTGACTTCTTAGTGTCTCTTGGGTTATGATTTTGATGAAGACTTTGTAATCAATTCCATGTGTAAGTTTACATTCATTATGTTGTTCGTAATCATAGGTATACTAGGCTAAATTGGTAGTTTCTTAATGTTCTGGATGTGAAATTTTTTGTTTCTGGGTATTTGAAGTTTTTCATTGCAGTCGGGCGTAATGAGAGCAAAAAAGAAGTTGCCTAAGAGAGAGGAGGTTCTTCGGCGTATCAAGCAGGTGCCTTTTTCAAAAGGATGAGAAGCATGTATATATATAATAACATATGCAAATAAAATTGCAACTTGGACTGCTAAGGTTTAGCCTTCAATCGAAATTACAGATGTGGTGCATCCAAGTTTCAGAAATAGTGTTTTCAGTTTCATAAATATTCAGTTTTAGAAATAGCGTATATATTTTTAGTTTCATAAATAGTCGGTTTTTAGGAATAGCATACTCGTTTTCAGTTTCATAAATAGTATACCTTTGTTGAGTTTCATAAATAGTTTGTTTTATAAATAGTGTACCTGTGTTGAGTTTCATAAATAGTCAGTTTCAGAAATAGTGTATCCGTGTTGTGTTTCATAAATAGTTAGTTCTAGAAATAATTTAGTACCCATGTTTAGTTTTAGAAATAGTAATAGTACCAATGTTCAATTTGAGAAATTGTGATAGTACCTGTGATCAATTTTAGAAATAGTTACGTTCAGTTTAATGCATAGTAATAGTACCAATACTTATTTTAAGAAATAGTAATAGTACTCGTGTTCAGTTTCAGAAATAATCAGTGTTAAGTTTCAAAAATAGTATAGTATCCGTGTTCAGTTTTAGAAATAGTTAGTTTAAGAAATAATGAGGGTGGGAGAGAGGGTGTGTTTATGTTTAAGAAATATTCAATGTTTAGTTTATAAATAGTTTATATGTGAAATTTATATTAATCTTACTTTGATTCTATAAATATTTCAACAAGCATTTCAACACGATTTTGTTTTTGAATCTTCCTCAATCTAAATCCTTCTCAATTCAATTTCTCTAATTTGGTTTACTAGTTTATAAATTAGTAAATAAGCAAATATTCTTTTTCATTTTAGTTCCTTTAATTTCATTTATAAATTTTTATGCACGCCATAAATGTAGTTGAAGCTCCTAAGCCCCATCACGCAAAAATAAAATACATAACTTGGCCCAATTTTCCTATCGAGATTTAATCAATTTAATTTTAATTATATATGATTGTTATTTGGTATTACGGTCTAGTGATATTCCTCTTCACTTGTAAGTGAGAGGTCTTAGGTTCAATTCTCACCAAAGGCGAATTTGAACCATATTATTGCTAGACCATTGTGAAGCTTAGCCTTCCTCCCCCCCTCTTAGTGTAAAAATATTGTTTGTTTAAAAAGAATAATAATTATATATGATTAATGTTCTGCAAGTAAAAGAGTATATGACTATGGGAAATAAATGAGGAATATGTTGAGTGGGTTCTAAATTTAATTACTAGAAGATAGCATATAGATGGGAAGGAAGGAAGAACTTCTCACATCACATGCATTCAAACCAAAAATAGACCTTAAGGGGAGGAGATGCAAAGGGAAGCAATTTGTGCCATGCTAAAAAAATACATGACAAACCTCTTGCTATACGCCATGCACTTTTCTCTATCAGTGTCAATTTTGTTTTCGAGTTTTGTCGGAAATCGGGTTAAATGAAAGAATGTTTGAGTAAGAGAAATGAGTGAAGTTGCTGTCATTACTTTCTATGGTGTTTGAGACTGAACCAAAATAACCTACATTATTTATGAAATTGAATCAAACTAACCTACATTATTTTTGAAAAGGATTAATGAACCAATTTTTCATATAGAAGTAGTGCAAAAACACATTATTTCTAGAACTGAACTATTTCTTTATTATGAATTTCCAAATTTAACCTTAATGACAAGCCTTTGAGAGTTTAATCTTTGCTATGCTCTCTCCCCCGTTTCTTCATGACATGACAACGATCTCCTTTCAAAGAAGGAGATGAGAGGAGAGGATAGGAGAGGATAGGAGAAGAGAGATAGTTGTCTTATCAACGAACATTCGGATACTGCCGTCACTATTACCTCGGATTCATGCCGGCCCAAAATGAATTGCGGGACCACCACAAAATCATAAAAAAAAGTAGAAAACAAATGTTTGATTTTGACCAATAACACGAATTTCTTGGCGAAACCAAACCCAATTACCATATTTATGATCAAATTGTGATACTTTTGAAAAATTGAAGAGTGTTACTTAATTCAAACCAATAATTAATAATTATAACCTTAAAAGCACTTTAACAAGAAAAAGAAAAAAAGAAAAAAAAACTGTACAGGTGGTGATCAATCCCATAAAAAACACATAAACAAGAGGCTAAGGAGATGTTTGGCTTTTGAAGCAACCAAGGAAACTGGAACAAGAAGGAAAAAGAGAAACGGTGGCAAGGGAACTAGAAGGCTAACGGGGTTGGTTGGGTTCTGTCAAGGGCAATTTTGGAAAAAAAAACATTTACTTTCAATTGGGCTTTAATTCAAGAGTGTTAATAAATCCACCCCATTGTTTTATTTTCCCACCTATATTTTAATAAAAATCTCAAAAGTATTAATAACATGTTTATAATTTTAGAAAAAGACTTTTAAACCCCTACCCCATTTCTCCCCCATCGTCTCTCTCCATCCCTGTTTCTCTGTTCCATTTCATCTCTCTCTTCTTGGCTTCTGCATCGACCACCACGGCTAGAAGCACATAGGATAAGGAGAAGCACATAGGATCAGGAGAAGCATGACAAAGTTGTGGTGGTGGAGTAAGGGCAAGAGGAGTGCTCCTCTCCTCTAGGGCAAGTCACTTCTCGTTTGGGGCTTAAATTTCAATTTCCATTGAATTTGAATGGTTGTGGAGATTGAGAGCGTCATCACAGCGGTAATTAACTTTTTAATTTGTTTATTTTGTATTGCCCCGAACTTCATTGCTTGATAGTTGCTACAAGTGCAAGTGACTTGTTGCAGTAGTAACTTTTGATTTATTTCTCATAAATTAGATCCAACACATTCTTGAATAATCATCAATGAATGTGAGGAAATACCTGTTTCCACTCATGGTTGGAACCTGCATAGGTCCACAAACATCAAAATGCACCAATTCGAGTGGTTCTTGTGCTCTCTAAGTAGTCTCCTTAGGAAATGACTCCTTGCGATGCTTCCTAAATACACACCCTTAGCACACATCCTCACTATCTTGGATTTTAGGCAGCACCAACACCATTCCTTGATTCTGCAATAGCTTGAGATTCTTGAAATTTAAGTAACCAAATCTCTTGTGCCATATCTTTGCACATTCTTGCACACTTGTACTCAATGCAAGCTCCTTGTTTGTACTGAAGATCAAAGAAAAACTTATATTTCCCTTATGTTTCACATTAACCACTGGATTACTTAGAGACCTGTCATCAAACACATCCAATCTATAGTCTCTAAACAGAAGAAAATAACCATGCTCAGTCATCTGGCTTACACTAAGCAAGTTCTCTGTGAGACCAGGTACAATCATCACTTCCCTTATATATCTCATGCCCTTCATTGTCTCAATAATCAGTGTTCCCTTTCTTGAACATTAACCAAAATTCCAATGCCTACTTGGACTTTGGCTTTCTTTCACATTTATATCAATATCAACAAGTAAATGTTCTCTGGATGTCATGTGATTACTACATCCACTATCTGTAACATCCCACATCGACCAACGAAGAGGGGGTGATGTGCTTTATATGTACATGTCCACAACTATATAGCACGAGACATTTTGGGAGCTCATTGGCTTCGGGTTCGATCGGAACTCCGAAGTTAAACGAGTTCGTGCGAGAGCAATATAAGAATGGGTGACCCACTGGAAAGTTCTCGTGTGAGTTCCTAGAAACAAAATTGTGAGGGCGTGGCTGGGGTCTAAAGCGGACAATATCGTGCTACGGCGGAGTCGAGCCCGGGATGTGGTGAGGGCCCGGGCCGGGACGTGACACTATCTATGTACCACACATCATTTACCTTTTTCACTTCACTATAATGACTAGCATAAAACAGATTACCAGTTTCTCCTACCTAATGAGCAAAATTTATTTGTTGCACAACCTTGTTCGTATTGTAGAACCTTGCAATATGACTAATTTTGTTGCACTTGTGACACTTGACTTTGTTTTTAACCCAACATTCCCCATAGTGAAGTCTATCATAGAATTTACACTTATCCCCAATGTTGTGTGCATCATTTTTCACAACAACAACCTTATTACTCTACTCAGCCTTATTGCTCCAATCAGCCTTATTACTCCACTGTTTTCCTTTGAATTAAAATTCTTCTGATATTTGCCATTGTTAGCTTGACCATTAAACCTGTTTGGTTTAAATGCAATGTTCAAGCTAGCAAATGCCCTCTCTGTGTTACTCTCTCCATGCCTATCAAGTCTTTGCTCATAACCTTTTAGAATAGCAACCACATCTTGAGCATCTATGGTATCCAGATCCTTAGTATTTTATATCATAGATGCCATACTATCATAAGATTTAGGCAAACTAATTAACAATTTCTGCACTATTCTTTGATTACTCAGATCTTCACCATAGCTTCTCATTTGGTTAATCAGATCAAACAATTTAGCAATATACACAGAGAGTGATTCATCTTCATTCATACGAGTATACACAAAATCTTGCCTAAGACCTTGAAGTTTCACATAACTTACTTGCTTATCGCCAACAAATTCTTGTTTTAGAATGTCCCACGGAGCCTTTGCACTTTCTTGAGTTGCGTTCCTCAGAAAATTTGATCTGAAACAGCACCTTGAATGATTCCAAGTGCTCTAGCATCCTTGACTACATTTTCTTGCAACATCTTTTTCTTCGCCTCTGTGTGCTCCTCCTCTTTCTTCATCAAAGTATCAAAATCCTTTTCAACCAGATTCCACAATTCATGTGAACGGAAAATAGTTTTCATTTTGATTTGCCATAAATCAAAATTCTCACCATTGAAAATTGACGCTCTGAGTTCTCCTTCTCCAGATCCAGCCATGTTAGATTATATCACTGATACAAAATCACTGTAATGAGCTTTTGCTGTGAATCCGAGCTTGATCCTCCACAGATACGACGCCTAGAAATTCAAACCCAACCTGGCTCTGAAGCCATGTTAGAGATGGTTTTCAGATACTGAATTAAAAAGAAATAATGTTGGGAGTTATGGAGAAATACACATAGAACTCAACGAAGAAAAATGGAAGTTTTTTGATCAAAATTTATAAAGAATATGTCTCTGCAATTCCTTCCATTAAACTTGCACACACTGAGCATATGAGCTCATACAAGACAAATATAACCGTTAGAGAGAAGAGGGAGAGTGGTACACTCAAGTTTCAATCTCAGCCATTCATCCTACAGTACACTAAGATTAGAACACTTGTCACTCATCAAGCCCTATGAGACTTAACTAACTAATTACATTTTAATTAGATAAGCTCAGTCAATGAGCTGAAGCATTACATTAATAAAAAAATGTAATCTTCTCCACATCAGTTCATCAATTTACACATCAACAGGAAAATGAATTAGAAGAATAGGTGGGATCAATGGTCCCATTCAACCTACCACTAGAACAAGGATATAGATTTACTTGAGATCTTTGGGTCCATGAAGCCATTGATGACCTTTCTAACTTGAAAATATACAGGTCATTCTTGCAACGTTATTTTCCATCAAAGACAAACTACAGCTTGAGTTGTTTTTAATAATATGTTTTTGTTTATAACAAACCGTTATCTGTATATAAGGAAGAACTTGTAAACACAAAAATTCTGTAACGAATGAAACGAGAACACGTGTACAAAGTAGATTTGTATTGATGAATTTGTAGGTTACAATCTCTGTTTACAACTTTTCCTCTGATTCAGTCTTCAAATTTGATGTAGATGTGTGATTGGCGATCCAAGGGTCGCGATGACTTGATCTCGGACGAACAGTTGAACGATTGTTTCAAGTTTTGAGCTTGAAAACAATGCGTGGATGATCTTCACCTCAAGGGTGCGGCAAAAATAGTGCTTGATGTGGGATTTCATTGCTTCAAGGATCTTGGCGACTTGATCTTGAAATGAACGTTGCTACAAGTTTATAAGCTTGCAACAAAGTCTTAAAGGAATCAGCATGAGTGCTTGTTGATTCTTCAAGGGAGTGCTTCGATTTTGGTCGAAAGAAAGCTTCGGCTTTGGTTGAATGTTCTTTGAAGAGCTTTGGCAGCGTATTAGTCTTCAAAGGTTTGACAGAAATTCTTCTGTGTAGAGATTTTTTGACTCTTATGCTTGTGGGAGGACCTTGTATGTATAGGCTTCTTAAGGCTTGTCTTTGAGATGATTTTAGGCATGTTTTGTGTCTTAATTTCAGCCACTTTACTCCCTTGGCCGAATTTAAGGATCCTGTTGCCTATTTTGTGAGCAGTCTTCAATTTTTACTTGTTTTATGAAGATGCTTTAGCTTTCTTTCCAGTTTTATGATCAATTTGGATTCCCTAGCCAAATTTAAGGGGGATTCTCCCTTGTTGCCGAATTTTGGGGAAGTTTTATACTTCATTTGTTTGTTTTGTGCCACATATCATTGATGACTTGTTCATTTGTGATGAGTCATATGCCACGTGGAGCTTTACAATGCATCATTTGTATGCAATGAATTTTACATGTCTACAGAACCATTTCTAATAGAAGAGTGGAGCAATATTCTTGGTTTTTGAGGCTAAAACCCTCATTTAGACATTGTAGTCTACGTATAGTTCCACTAATGTAGGTTAACAGAAGTTGATGAATGTTGTGGAATTGGAACACGTTCAAGTTTTAGCCTTTTGTTACCTCCTATGGAAATGCAAGGTCGAGTTGGTCACATTTTCCTCTACTCACATTGAGGACAAGATTTTATTGTAAAAATGTGGTTTTAAATCGTTTGACTACATACATTTTTGTGGTGAACGGTGCATGGTCAGTGGTGTATAACTAACTAAAATGGCCAATTTCAAATGCAGCAGAGCTTCTGTTGTATTTGACTTTTTTCCATTTACATGGTGCATATTTGCAGAACCAGTCGGAGGAAGTCCCGATGTGTTTCATGCTGCTCTCATTGAAGGATGGTGGTGTCTATTCAAAGTTTTGGGTCCATATCCCACTTTTGTAAAGCACTTGGGCCGCCCCCAAATTTGTCTTTATGTTAAGCTTGTCAACATGATTTTAGTTAAATCACATGGGCCCTAATGCTAGAAAGATTTCAAAGAATAAGAGAAAGTGACCTGATTTTTAGCTTCACACATTTTTCTTTATTTTTAACAATTTAATTGACTTAATTAAACGAAAACAACGAACATTATTAAACACGAGTGTATAAGAGGAAAAAAAATGTGTGTGTTTATCATTTTTCTATAGTCATGTTTGGGTGAGTAAATGTTGAGTTCCACTAGATTGAGACCAAAAGGAATGGATCACAAAAATGTGATAAGAGGGATTAAGAAATGCACTACTAGAAAACTTCATTATAAATTTTGTTAAAGCGTATCCCGTATTGGGATTGAACTACATATAGCTTATACTAAATCGTCCAACTACTAATTGCATCGAGACATTTTGTAATAAAAACCCACACCTCTTAAAATACACGTGTAGTTAACTTGAAGAAAGTATGGATGATGATTAGTAGTTTTCCCATTGACACTCTCAGAAATTTTAACAAATTTTAATGAAAATCTAATAGTAAGGTGAACTAATAATAAACCATAGCTTTATGCTCCTTGTTGATGTATTAGTGTTCCTCGAATTTCATTTTTAATTAAAATTTCGTAATCAATTGCATTTGTTTATTTTTCTGAAATAAAATCTAATATACAAGTTGTGCACGTCATAATTAAGCATGGCTTTATACATAAGTAAGCTATGATGATATGCAATATAAATGTATCACATGCATGACTCAACTTGATGTGAACTTTATATTTTATTTTTCAAAAGAAGAAGAACGTGATGATAGTGAGGGTGTGGGGGGCATGAACAGCTAAAGCCACCAAATCTTCCCTTCAAAGAAAAGAATAAACAAAACTAGAAAAGAAGAGGAGCCCTACTTCATCATATTCCAACCAAACCACAGGCAAAAGAAAAAGAAAACCTGATAAAATTTAACATGGCAAGTCAAGAATAATATTAAAGAAAAAAGGCCATTGAAAATCATAAATTGTAGCGGGTATTTGATTGAGGGAAATGTATCTGTTAGAGGGAGTTTTAAGAAAGAAAGACCTGCAGTTTTTTTAGCATGGGATTTCATGGTAGGCTCAGCAGCAAAGAAACGGGGGCAAATAGCAGGTTGTGTAGTTTCTGTTCAGAAAATGGGTGTTACTGTGACATTGCAGAGGCCCCATTTGAGGAGAGGAACAGACTGATTGCAATTAAAGATCAAGTGAAGGAAGTTGAGAACAAATTCATGTTTTTACAGGTAATTACTTGCCCCCTCACCATTATTTGTTCATCCTTTTCCTTTGTGGCGGTTGTCCAATTTGTAAATTCATTTTTATGACAAACACTAGGATAATCTACACTAATTAGGTTGTTTAAACTACGAGGAGCGGAAATTGAACATTTGTGCAGAGGTAGAAAGTAGAAACACATTGCTAATTAAAGCCAACTAGATTAAGCCCAAGTCTGCAAAGTTGTCCAATTTGTATCTAATAGTAAGTCGCGTTCAATCAATAAACTTTGTGGTTTTCTCAATTCCTGGTGAACTCCAACGTAGCTCAGGGTATTCCAGTCGATTTTCCAGTTTATATATCACGCTGCATCAAGAAATATATGCTAAATCGGAATGTGCAATATTGCACCTTGACCAATTTTTAGATTTGTATGATCTTTTATTTAGGTTTTTACACTTGTGGGAATATGCATACGCAGAGAATGAGTTCTTGGCAGCAGATGGATAGGCAGGCAGCATTCAACAGTTTGGAAGAAAGCAGGCTAAATCTAGTAGCAAAGGTGACAGAATATAAAGGAAGAAGGGAACTTGATGTGGTGACAGAACTGAATGCATGTTTTGGCAGTGAAAATAATGTCCCTTTTAATTGGGATTTTGGAGGGAGACTGATTAAAAAGAATGAACCTGCAGGTGGTTTTCACAGCAGAAGTTTTCTCACTAACTGCATAAGAAAGTTGCTCGTCTCATGGAAGTGGCAAAAGGTTTATGGTATTGCAGTGAAACTAGCAATGGTTTCTGTGAGCATTTCTTCTGTAATTGCTGCTTACAGTACCAGGCAATTATTATGCACCAGCTCAAGAAAGATGATTCCATTTTTGAGTTTCAAAGATGCAGGAAAAAGTAGTAGTCTATTAACCTTCTCAAAGAACCCTCTTGATGTCTTCTTTGGTAGGGGATGATTCTTAATTCTTTTCATTTTTTATGTCACTCTGTCTCGTAGTTTGTCAAGAAAACTTTAGAGATTTATTTTTTGATTAAATTTACGTAACAGTAAAGTTTGTGAGAGTTAAATTCATGACAAGACATTAAGTAAAGACTGAGTATCACTAGACCAAATGATCATTAATGTGAAATGTTATGAGATCGGATCTCTTTCTTTTTCATGTAAGCATGTGCTGTCCACTTGTAAGAGTAGGTAGTCATCAAATGTCTTGTATGATATTTTCAACTAGTTCTGCCCTTGTAAAATTAAATCAAAATTTGATAGTTGGAACGACTTGAAAACTACAACTTTTGTGTATATCTTGTATTCTTGTGGGCACTTTTAATTTGAAAATGGATACAAATTCAACAGCTCTTTGGAACAAGAATAGAAAAAACAAAAACATACAAAAAATGCACAAGCAATCTAAAAATCATGGTCATGTGTGATGACTATGAATTTTATCAATACACACAACGAGAATCAACTTAATCACTCATTAAAGTTAGACATAATCACTATCCTAAGTCTAAAGAACCTAAAACCACCAAAACCCTAAAATAACCCGTAAACCCAAATGACAACTGGAGTGCGGATATCAAACTCACCACATATAACTAGGAAGAATTTTAGAACAAGGTGCGATTGTGAAGAAAAACTCAGTTTTTAGCGATCCAACTGTGCATAAGAAACAAACAAAGGTCCTCATCATATGTCAATGGCCAAAAACTAAGAAGATTAGCATGAATAAAAACTTTCAAATGGAGGGCTTTGAAGAATGATATCATAGAAGAAGCAGAATAAATATGACCTACTAAGATCAAATTATTCACTACGAGGGAGTCATTTGGGATCAGATTTAACTTTTAACCCAAATATCATAAAAGCCCGTTCAAATTTCTCGCACATGAATCCTCATCCACAGCCAGCAGGCCCAATTTGATTGCTCCCTTCAGCCCCACGAATCATCATTTTTTCTTCTGTACACTGTTCCTGACAAAAGAAAGAAGTATTCGTCGATTCCCCCGCGAGAACTTGTGAGAGTACTTCCAATGGGGGCTTTATGTTGGATGTTAGACTCTAATCCAACAGCTAATAGATCAATATAGTTAATAAGGATTGTTGTGGAATGCAAGTGCGATTAGGGTTTAGTCATAAGTTATAACTTGGACTCCAAGAAAGGTATATAATCCGGTTATAATTGGAGAGTAAGGGCTCTTGAATGAACTGATGTTTCTTCATGTTTTGATTTTGGTTTCTTTTCCGCTACTATATTTAATGCTTGCATGCATACGTATATGTACAGAGTTTGAGAGATAATATCCCTGCACATGTATGCAAATCTCGACTGAATATAAAACTAAGTAACATATACATATAAGACTACAAACAAGTGCCATGACTGCTTCTTGTATTATGATTGCATTCACAGCAACCCTAAAACTGTCTACCATGCATAACTGATGTAAGAACTAATTTTGGCCTATTAAAACTCATAAATTGTTTGCTTAAGAAGTCTTGATTGTTAAGCATGTTTAATGATCAAAAGTTTTAAGGTTCATAGCATGCGGAAAGTTATAACATGATCAATGTTTTTGAGATGTAATTGAATGAATGAAACACAAACAAATTCATTTCAATTATTCAAGAACTGCTAAAACATTCAAGGTTTAATTGATCAGCTTGTATCAGTAGCCATAGCAATGAGGTTATATCCCCAAATAAAGGTGTGACTAATCGACATTGGTTCAGTTATTGATAGCTCAATGAAAACATACAAGATGCATAAGCTGTGAAAGTTAATTGCCAAACAAAGGTGGATGGCTTTCATGTTGTACCATTACTTATGCAACTTATATGTTTTGCACTGATACTGATTAAACTTGAAAAACCAAACAAAGGTTGAGTTGTTTCAGTTATATAGAATATAGAGTCTTGAATACTTATTTTGTTTGAAAATCTTTTAGTAATTAGCTCCCTGAATTCAATTCAAACACTCAATGGAACCAATTATAAGAAATGGATGCAAGATATTGAAATAACACTAGGGCTCATGGATTTCGATTTAGCTCTAAGAGATAATGAACCAGCCAAGCCTGCTGACGATGCAACTGCAGAAAAGAAGAATGAATATGAAAGATGGGTTAAGGCTAACAGAATGGTGTTACTAATAATCAAAAGATCAATGTCTGATCTGGTTCGAAGGGCAATCACTGAGTCAGACAATGCTAAGGCATACCTTGACTCCATAAAAGCAAAGTTCAAGGAATCCGAGAAGGCTGAAATTGGAACACTAATGAACACCCTTATAACCACTAAGTACCTTGGTGGTGATGTGAGAGAGCACATTCTCTCAATGGTTGATGTAGCTACAAAACTTAATACACTTAACATTAAGATATATGATCTTTTCCTAGTTCATCTCGTCCTGAATTCCTTACCTCCTGAGTACTCTCAGTTGAAGAGTACTTACATAGCTCAGAAAGAAAAATGGGACTTGAACGAGTTGATTGCCATCTGTGTGCATGTAGAGCAAAATATTCGACAAGATAAAGGAAGAAACAAGTCAATGCAATACAGAATGTCAACCCTGCAAATCTTCCCAATGAGAAAGACAATGCTCCACAGAAAAACAACAAAAGGGCTGCATGAAGGGTTAATAGGGGTAATAACCATCTGAAAGTTCATAACGGTGTTGGAATAAAATGCTTCTTATGCAAAAAGGTGGGACATCAGAAAAAGGAGTGCACTAGGTATAAACGTTGGAAGTAAAACAAAGAAAGTAAGAAAAAAAAAAGGTATGGTGCATAAAATTTCAGTTCGTTTTGAAACAAATTTGGTTGAGATATCTTATGATACATGGTGGCTTGATACTGGTGCTATAATTCATGTAACAAACTCATTGCAGGGGTACATTAGTAAAAGGGTGCCAAACAAGGATGAGGTGTCAGTGTTCGTGGGCAATGGAGCTAGTGTTGCAGTGGAGTTCATTGGAGTAGTTAGGCTTAAGTTATTTTCTGGTTTTTTGCTACATTTGGTTGATGTTGCTTATATAGCTTCCATAAGAAGGAATTTAGTGTCAGTTAGTAGACTTGTTATATCAAAGTTTAAGTTTGATATTAATGAGATTGATTTTTCAACATTTCGAAGTTCCAAGCTAATTGGTGATGGAGTGTTGACTAGTGACATGTTCAAGCTTAACTGCAATATACCAATGAGTGTGGTTAACACAATAGGGCACAAACGAACATTGACAAACGATACCTCATCCAAGTTATGGCATAAGAGATTATGACATATTTCTAAAGAGAGAATGCAAAGATTAACTAGAGAACAAATCCTGCCATCATTGAACTGTGGTGATTTCGAAATTTTCACTAACTGCATTAAGAGAAAATTGATGAATAAGAAGAAGAAATGTTCGACTAGAAATACAAAGCTGCTAGAACTAATCCACACAGACATTTGTGGACCTTTCCCAACACAAACACATGATGGCTATAAGTATTTCATCACATTTATATATGACTTTTCTAGGTTTAGGTATGTATACTTGTTGACTGAGAAGCCTAGTGCCTTTGTTGTTTTCAAAATTTATAAAGCAGAAGTAGAGAATCAATTAGACTACAAAATCAAGGTGGTAAGGTCTAATAGGGGTGGAAAGTACTATGGAAAGTTTAGTGAATCTGGTAGACAACCTGGTCCTTTTGCATTGCTTTTGCAAGAGCATGAAATTGTTGCTCAATACACCAATCTTAGTACCCCTGAGCAAAATGATGTTAGTGAAAGAAGAAATAGAACTTTGATTGAAATGGTAAGAATCATGATGAGTAATTCGAAGCTACCTACTTTTATTTGGGAGAAGTAATCAAAACTGCAAACTACTTGCTAAATAGGGTCCATAGCAAGTTTGTCCCCAAGACACCCTTCGAGTTGTGGACTAACAGAAAACTAGTGCTAAATCACTTGAGAATTTGGGGATGCATCGTAGAAGCAAGAACATACAATCCAATGGAAAAAAAGATGTACCCTAGACAATCACATGCTTCTTTATAGGGTATCCAGAAAGAACTAAGGGTTACAGGTTTTATTGCCCAAATCATACTTCAATAAGAAAGCTCAGCCCTGAAAATAAAATTTTAATAAAAACCTTTGAAAATGTTATAATCCCTCGCCGTAAAACATGTATAGTTTCCAAGATATACATACTACATATAATATGAAAATACTCATGGTATCCTGCAAAATATCAAGATATTAATACGGCACAATAGTTTATATATAAGTGCATGACGTCAGTAATATACTTTCACATAAGCAAACATATCAAATCAAGTGCTCATCGACACATGCTGACGCACAAGTTCATGTAGAGTTATTCTAATATGAACATGACTGGGTGTAATAATGATATACGCTCTAGTGCTATAATCAAGGTGAAGACTGGCACTATTCATGGTCACATATGAGTCGGAGTTGCTTATTGCAACTTGTACGATAGAACTAACACCTACTTGGATTCAAGGCGGTGTGCGGTGTGGATGCGAACATACACGTGAAAGACTGGCCTTGGCCCTAGGCAAGCATTAACACCGGTGCGGCAAACGATGAGCATAAAACATAAATATAGTCATGCCATAATGGTTCGATATTTCTAATCAACATAATATCATTCGTAGTTGTAGGTATAATTATGGCATCAATAAACATATGCATACCTGTGCATCCTGTAGGATTTATGATTACTTCGTAATTTTCCGTTATTTCGCTAATTCTTATAAGCATTAGTCTAAGCTAGACATACGTAGTAAATTCTCTTTCAATGTATAAATGAAAACTAACAAATACGTATATACTATATAAAAAAAAAATCCACTCACCTGAAGTTCGCGCTACAACTCTCTAACATGAATATCGAGGCATCATGAATGATCGTCACCTAGAACAAATATCAAATCACGTCTCATAATTGTTATCGATAAAACATGTAATTTACATAAAACACATCCCCAAGGACGTTCTAGGACGATTTGTAACCCATTGACCAAAAGTCAACCGTATGTCAAAGGTAGGGTCCACAACCCTACGTAACTCGATCCGGAAGATCCACACCTCAGATTTCTGATCCATAGTATCCCAAGAGTTTCAATAAGCTTCTAGAACAACATCCTAAAGTTTCGGAACGATCCAACGGTCGGATCTTTACCAATCGCTAAAATTAAGTGGCGGCTGTCATTTAGATTTATAAACTTAGAAAACCCATCCGAGAAGATCCGTAAATCAGATTCCTAATCCGTCAGTTCCTAATATCCTTAAATATTATGTATTAAAGTTTGGTGACGATCCAAAGGTCGGATCGTCCAATCATATAATAACCAAATGGCGGCCCTTAACGTAAATATAACCAAACAATGGAATTTCGTCAATCAGATGTCCAATATGAAATTGAGGCACCCATTTTAGCCTAGGGATGTCAAATGGTGTCTCTGCTCACGCACCACCAGCTGCCTCGACTCGTTAGAAAATTCAACTATTTTAAAAAATTGTCAAATTTTACAGGAATGAAGATCTCAACGAGTAAAGCATGTTTTATACCTGTGGCCAAGTCCAATTTGGCTGGGAAAAGCCTTAAATTGCCACGAACCCCGCTGGAACCCTAGAAATGGGTGCATTTCAATTAGTCTTCTCTGGTGTTCCACCGCCCCTATAGTTGTTTGGACTTTGTTCCCGGGGTTGAGGGAAGTCTATTGGTGGTGGTGGTTGACAGAGTTACCTTCAGATTTGATGGATTGCCACCCCGAAGCCCGTCGCACCCATCTTTGCAATTTTCCACAATTCCGAACCCAATTTCCTAAAATTTGTGTGGAAATGGTAAAGGAAGGGCCGAGATGATGATTGGGAATGGTGGATCTACCCAATTCATCGGAAAAACGGTGATTTCGCTGGAGAAACTCATCGGTCATAACCGGGTCACAGGTCAAAAGGGAACCCGAACGATTCCTCTCATTCTCTCCTTCCTCATTCCCCCTCCTTTCCGATTCATTCTTCCTTTATTACTCATTTCTCACAAAATTATATTAAAATAATAATATAATAATTAGGAGAAATATATAAAATAATAAATAGTAATCTTTACAAAATTACTTTTCGGATTTGTAGTTCCGTAAAATCCCTATGGTAACTTCGGTTTTGATTTAGATTACGCTTATGCAATCCTCCCGTCGAGAACTTTGAGAGTACGGTAAAGTAGTAACTTGCACGCGTCACTAAATGATGGTTAACGAAAATCAACAATCTCGCTAGTAGGGCATTTTTGTCAATTCACTCTTTTATAAATTAATAAAATTGTAAAATTAGGGACGGGTTATGACAATCTACCCACCTTAAAAAAAAATTCATCCCCGAAATTCAAAATCATTTGTTAGACAAAAATATTGAAAAAATAGTAGAAAAATAAATATGTAAAGAAGATATCAAGTTAGAGCGGTTGCATAAAAGAGAATGCCATTCTGTTGCGATCAGATTGTAGTGATTCCTCTTTCATGCCTCCAAACTCAAACTTTCCTTCTCCTTCAATACAATACAACAATATAAAATCCTTTATCAAAACATCAAGTCAAAATAGATATATAGTAACATGTAGTCAAAATACGTATATAATATAACGTACAATTTAAAATAGTTGTGCTGAAGTCACAACTGAACATAGAAAAATTTCACTTACGCACTTGTAGAGTCACATACTCCGAGAATAAGCATGTAGTAACTTTGGGTCGAGCCCAAACAATAAATAAATAAACTAACGTAAACGACCTAATTGTCCACTTGCTTAACTAGTCCAATGAATAAGTTATCGATATTACAGTCTGCAGCTCGCAATATCGACAACTTACAGTTGTCTTGATAAGTAAGTAACTAATTCTTGAGAATGCAATATTACCATCATGCCCCTCCTTGGACAAAACACATAAATCATCCAATTAGTGCCTCAATCGTGCTCACGTACTGCCCTTTCAGGCAACAACGTAAATAGCACACAATTTGCTACATTGTAATCTCGATGATTCAACTACCTGTTCACAATACTCTTTTGTCAATCATGTGCTATGCATAAAATTTCCATACTGCGTCTCAACAATGCCATACCCAAAACCAAAAATTGTAATCGTAGTTACAAGCAACTAAAATAAAGATAACTATGTGTTACAACCATGCTAATTGTAGAACGGACAAAATGCAACATGCCCATTAAGGTTGAAGTAGCTCGTTTCAGACTAATCGTTAGTCTGAGGGTGAAATGTGGTATGTGACAAAACTTAGTACACATGGCCTTCAAGAAGGCTTCCCAAGACTTGGAAATGAAACACATATTACGGTGAGATATAATAGTGACACACACACACACACACCATATAACCAAACAATCCAGTTCATAACGCCATAGTGAGCAGGTTTATACTGAATTTCCCTCGAGTTTAGCAAAACTATGCCAAGAAGAACAATCAAGAGTTTGAGGGTTAAACAAGTCCATCAAATCTAGAATACAAGGTAATTGAAATTAATGCATGACATCTTGCTACAATGGTAGCTTCTGGAACATTCAATCACCAACGGTAAGGATTTGCTTATTAGAGTATTTGTTGGGTTATTGAAGAATTAATAGTCACAACTAAAATATAAATGTTCGGGCGATTCACCTAAACAGTCTGTTCGCTTCAAATTAGTATGAAGTGCAATAGGGTAGACATGTACCCAAGGGTGACTGGAATGCCTTCCGGCACAAAAGGTGAATATGAAATCACATTCAAAGTAGATGTTGACCAAAACGTCAAAAAATCTGAAAAATTCAAGAATGAGTAATTTAACTAAATGGTCTAAAATGTTGTCCCTTTAGACCAACAGAAAGTGAGCTGACTTGTTAAATCGGTCGATAGTCACTAAAACATTATCATGATATCCACATGTACAAGATACCTCGTACCAGGAGCTTATGGTGATATTTCCCATCTCCATTCGGATACAGAAATTAAGTATAACCACTTGAACGATTTCTTGATAATTTGTAAGTAACGTCAACCCAACGCTCGTGAGTTTCAACTAAAATGAAATAGACAGGCCGAAAGCATTTCGGGAGTAGATAATGTCTTTTGCTGCGGTAAACAGTAATTACATTTACACAACGGGGATGATACACGATTGTGTAATCGTAGCTGTTAATTTGGTTCCTCTATCACAATTGTCATAAATCTAATTCTTTTCAAATGGATATGTACTTGAGAGGTCTAAGATTGATAGAGATTTTGGACACGTTTCTTTACAGAGAAGTGTCATCCGGTTTTCAAGTAAAGATGGTAAATGTTGGCTCTAAGTCATGAATAAGATGGTTCATTTCGAACAGTTCTACACGTTGGGCAATATAAGCGATATTTTGTCATGTTTCCTCTATACAGCTGAAACGTCCAAAGAACACATCATCATGGATTTCCGAAATGATCATTATCATCAAAAGGTGTAAAACGAAGGTAAGATGAGACAACAATTCAGTTGTCAGACACTTTATTCATAATCAACATCACAACTAAACTAACTTTCCTTGGTCGTGAATGACGAAAAACACTATAGTTGAAGGATTGTTAACAAATTGTCGATAAAATCGACAAGACCAAAGATATCTCAAATTTCACCACAGTTTGTGAGAATTTCAACTTTCTTCTGCTAAACCCTTTTTGGAAAAAAAAATATAATAGTTTACGGAAATCACGTCTCCCAAGAAAAGTACCAATTTAATCAAAGTTAATAGTTAAGGACTTTGGTATGAAGCGACTATTGATATTTAGAGAATTTGGTCTCACTATCGAGGTAGATGAGAAGGTCGTCGATAAGACCACTACAAATTCGTCAAGCCATGGAGGAAGACTCGGGTTACAAAGGTCAGTTGGGTAGACCAGTAATTCGAAGTATGGGTATTAACGGTTTTAATCGTCACTTGATTGGGTTGCTAAAACCTAGGTACGGTACTAAGGTTCGATCTTTCGCCTTGGCGAATAAGTTCGAGGTTCCCTAGATAAGGTGTTTGGTTGGGTAAATTTCTAATCAGTAAGCTTTTGTAACTAGGTTCTCTCAATGATGTAGGACTTGTACGAAATGATGCAAGGAAAAACCGGTGTAGTACAAGAAAGTGGATCGATGCTGTACTTCACTCCACCATTTGGTGATATCCAATCTAACGCCAGAGGTGTATGTCTTCGGATGTACCATACTACTTCATTTCACTATGCCACGTGCGAATAGGTCTTCGTATCTTTCTTGATACTCAAATTACTCTAACATTGAGAAATCGACTTGTACTCTGATTTTACTGTCTCCCTGTGGAAGTGATCGAAAATGTGACTAGTTGAAAAGGTTTTGATTACCTAAGTGGAAAACATCGTTAAAACAATTGGCTTCTATGTAACATCCCACATCGCCCAGGAATGAGGATCTTGTAAGCCTTATATGTATATTCCCATCTTTATTTGGCACGAGGCCTTTTGGGAGTTCACTGGCTTCGAATTCCATCGGAACTTCGAAGTTAAGCGAGTTTGGGGGAAAGCAATCCTAGGATGGGTGACCCATTGGGAAATTCTTGTGTGAGTTCCCAGAAACAAAACCGTGAGGGCGTGGTCGGAGTCCTAAGTGGACAATATCTTGCTACGGTGGAGTCGAGCCCGGGATGTGGTGGGGGTCCAGGCCAGGATGTGACAAGAACCAAAATAAACAAAAGCGGAAAAATTAGGTTCTCATCCTTATTTTTCCTCCTCCATTAGTTAAAATCTTATTCCTTTTAATTTTTTTTATCAAGGTCCTTAGATTTTAATAAACATCATTAATTATTTCAATAATAAAATATTTTTTTATTTCTAAATAAGTAAATATATTCATTTAGTGTTAGAAATGTTACATTTGGTATATCCATATTTATGACCAAATTTTTTTATCATATATTTTTTAGTTGGTACCCATTTTTAATTTGCAGCCATTTTTTTTTAATTTTTACCCATTTTCTTTTTTAATTTGTACCCATATATTAATTCCCTTTTGTGCCCATAATTTTTTAACTTTTATTTGTATTTGTACCCATTTATAATTTTGCTATACTTTTTGTGAAGAACAATATAACTCTAAAATTGATTTTTAACTATTTATTATATTTTAAAAATATAATTAGAATTTGTTTAGATTTCATAATTTGTGAGACATTAAATGCATAATTGCACGAGTTAAATATATTAAATGATTTCAATCAAAATATTTAAATAGACAAGGTTTCAATTTAATAATTAGGTTAATTAGAGACCGGAACCAAAATGGCTCTTATAATTTTTTGCGTCAGGCGCGTACATTAAACGTGAGAGTGAAACGTGTGTCAGGGGACAAAAAAAGGTCTATGGGGCCCGTGCTACAACACTCCTAGCGCATGGGCGACGTGGCCTATTCTTGTGTGTTGGATTTTAATCATTGGATTTCCAACAGTGAAAAATTGAATTCAAACCCAACGGTAGGCACACGTGGCTAAATATGGGCCATTGGATTTCAAACAGTCATATAATCCAATGGTTCTTACTAATACTTCAAACAGACATATAATTCTGAAGGAAATTTTGTGAAAAACATGTTCATTTGAGCAACATCTATAGCATGCAATTAACAAATTAAAGGCGGAATCATGCTTGCATGCACTCAAAAACAAAACATCAACCATGAAATTCAAAGCCTAGTAGATTGGTGAACCTTGACTCAACTTAAAACAACATTTGTTAGTTGAGAAATTATACCTTTGTAGATTCCTCTTTGCATAAGCAAAGGCTAATCACCCAAAGAGAGGGCCTTCATTCCTTGCATCTTAGATCTATGGATTTGGATGGATGAAATGGTTCTCCAAGTTCCCAAAATTGAGAACCTCTAAGTCTCTTCACCAAGGTTAGATTGGAGAAGAAATGAGTGACCTTGGAGTAGTAGGATTGCTAGCTAAACCCTCCAAGGAGGCCGGCCACCAAGGTTAGATTTGGCTATAAAGTCATATTTATACCTTAATTCATTGGAGTGGCAAACTTGTAAATAAGTCCAAAACTCACTCCATCTCTAAATGGCCGGCCTTAGGGTATTATTGGGCTAATTGGGCCTTTGTGAATCATTATTCATTAAGTTGTCATACAACTTAATTCAATGGGCTTGACGTTCGAAGCCCATTGGGCCTTAAGGTCCAAAACTATCCCGAGGTCTTTAACGAACTTATTCGTTTGATTAATTAACATATTAATTAATCCTTACCATAAATAATTAAACCATTTAATTATTCTTACTCATCTCCATTGTTTCTTCAATCTCCACCTTACACGGTGTACGATCCATTAGGTTCCTTTTAGCGAGGCAGTGGGCGATTAGAACTCTTTCAAATCGATTATGAATTGAAACTTACTTTCAATTCTCCCTTTAATGATTATACACGTTTAGGGCTTCCACAAACCATGAGTGACACCTAGCAGTATGTCATGGTTACCCAAGCTAATCAGAAGAGGTGGAGAACCTATTCAGTTTAGGATTACAATGCAATACGGTCTTTCTCTAATACAATACTCTTGACCACATTGTTTGGTTTGATAGTTTAATCATGTCTACTATCCAATGTGATTCATTTACTTATATGATTACCTTGAATGTGATTTGGAATGACTTCCTAAATCTCATTCATACTCTGGCTAGAGATTCTTAATCATATCATAGAGTATTCTCCCTCAAACAGTTTGAAGGTTAGAGATCCCTTGTTGCGCATTCACTTGCCTCCATGGCTAAGTGGCTTAACCCCAACTATGCCGTGGACACCCTCCTGATGGAGTGACTTTAACATAATCAAAGATCAAGGACTTAACCACAAGACAACTATGATGCCTCAGGTCAAATGACTACTTTACATTATCCCAACCATGAGTTCTCATGTGACATGAGTATGAGAACTCCTCGTTGATCGTGTTCAGTGGACTCATTCGTTATTGAGCACCTACATGCTTGTCTTGGTGTCAATCACACCAATGACTCGAGACTAGTCACTCTCACTAAGAGAAGACATATCATGTACTGATCTTAACGGACTGTCAATGCCAATTGGCAATCCTATGATTAGGAACGTTTAGGATATGTATACGAAAGAGAATGGTCTCATTAATCTAACTTGTTTAAATTACATTCTCCTAATTACATATTCCTTGGACTTATCGTTTAAGCATATAACATTTATATGAGACGGCTTAAAACAATAATATTTGCCCTTGATATTAAACTTGATTAGTTTAACATGTGAAATGTCCGTAAAGTATCATCATATGATTGGTTTTAGGGCACATTTCCAACAAATTCAACGGTTCTTAGTAGGGGTGGGCAAACGGGTCCTGGACTTGCGGGTAGGGGCGGGTACTAGCGGTTCGGGACAGGTTCGGGGCGGGTACATATTTTTTTATATCACAACGGGGCGGGACGGTTCCTAATTCCTGAAGACACAGGCCCCCGGCCCGAACCGTATCTAGTGTATTTGGTTGGAGATTACATCTATGCCGTTCATATCTCACCCATAAATCAGTCTAGGACCGAACTTTCTACCGTTCACTTTCACAAAGACTCGACTCCCAGATTGAATGTTGAATCTTCTCTCCTCAGTCTTCCTCTAGTATCTCTATCGTTGATTCTCACTCTGCTCCCTTGCGATCTCTATCGTCCAGACGGACTCCCACTCGAATCGCGATAGTTGAGATCCCGCAGCTTTTCAGAAGTTGACTCCGAGTCTCTGGCCTCCACCATCCTCTCATCTCAATTTCAACCACCACCTCACGGTCTTGAGTCTCCAAACTTCTGAGTCCATTTGGAAGCCAAATATTCAAACACAAGGTATTTAATTTTAGCCTTTAGGGATTTATGGAATTAGGGTTTTTTTTTCTTTCTAGATTTAGGGATTTTGAGTTATTGTGTTCCATTCTAGGGATTAATTTAATTTCGCACTCTGGTTTAGGATCTGGGTTTTTGTACTTGCAGGCTTAGCAGTAAACCGGGATGAATAATTAATCTCTTACTCCATATTAATTAATTAATATCTTTATTTAATTAAATTTAAACCTGTAATTCACCTTCGTCAATCGGCCTCCTCCCGTATTCGATCACTCAGTGAGTCCTTCTAAAACCAATTTTTTTATTTGTCAATTCATATTCCGTCTTATTTCGAAATTGCGATTGGGTATGTTTGGATTGAGCTATAGATTTCCGTTGATGAATTTGAGTTAGGGTTTTGTTTTTTTGTTTTTTTGTTTTTAATTTATTTTCCAATTTAGTCAGATGAATAGCTAAAGGTTTGATCTTGTACTGATTCTGTTTTGTTTCTATAATTCATTGGATAATTTTTATTTTTTTATGATGGATTGTTGAGAAAACCGAGAGGGATTTATGGATTCAGCTGAATCCAACAAGTGGTCAAAGTTGCATGAGTTAAAAGTTGACCATCTGGGATGATGATGATGATAACGTTCTAATCTGTTTTATTGAATTGTATATTTGGTGATGATACATGATAAAACCTATAATCTGCCATAAGAAAAAATGAAGGTTGGTTCTGATTTAGTTATTACCTTCTGAACATGTTGAAATTAATCACAGATTTGAGCCACCAAGCTTGTAGCTTTTGGATTTCTGATGCTTTCGTTTTTGTTTTGGTGGTCTTGGATTCGCATTGATACATCTGGCAATTCTCAAATCATTGAGGTTGGTAAGTTCACCATGATGGAGTTGTCATCTTTGACTCAGGCTAACATTATGTATGCTTTCAATATCTGAGAACCTTCATTATTCCAAAGCATTTTTTAGCCATTGAGTATTCTCTTGTGATCATCTGTTTGGTGATAATTGTTTTGTTCCAGTCTGCCTTTCATTACTGCAACTGCCTATGGGCTGAAGCACATTGAGACAACCCTTACAAGGGTGAAGTTTGAGGAGTTGTGCTCAGATCTGCTTGACAGGTGTGAACTTTTGTTTCAACGTGCTTAGATATTGTGGATATCTGCATATTTGGCTATAGTTTTTTTGTTGTTGCTAATTTCAAGATGTCCCTTTGATGCCTAATGTTGTAGAATGTATTTTGGTTGCTATATTTGGTGGTATAATTTTGATTCTATGAGCTATGGAAATTTTTTTTTTATTGCGACAGTTTTTGTGGAGAAGATCTTAAGACCTTGGATAGCTATGTATTGCAGTATGTGGTGGAGCTTTAGGTCTTGTAATTTTCTAAAACATGTATGTGTTGCTGTGCAGTGAAGTTTATAAATTACAAAAAAAAAAAAAAAGAGTTGGACCCGTGGACTCGTCCCGAATCGGCCCGTTTGAAATGGGCCGGGTTAAGTCTGGTTCCAAAACTCAAAATCCCTCTACCCGGCCCGTCCTGCCCTGTTACTGTTTAAAACGGGTAAGGTCCGGTTCCTCCAAAATTGGGCCAGGCCCGGCCCGTGCCCACCCCTAATTCTTAGAGTGAGAGTTTCGAAGAATGATTGCACTAAAAGAAGCAAAAATAATACATGTATTTACTTAACACATTACCATTTAACGGTCATAATGCAACTAAAAAGAAAAAGAGCCCAGTCAAATTTCTCCCACAGGGGGAGTCCACATCGACCGCCAGCAAGCAGCACCGCAACAGCCCTCAGCTCCACGCTACCTTATGCCAAGATTCATACGTCGTTTCAAACTCATACGCAATGACGCACTCTCTCGCGTCTTCCCAATGAACAATTTCACAATCTTCTTCCAAATATTCAATAAATCTCCGGGCTTTCTGCAAGACCAACCGACAAAGACCAGGAGGAGGAGGAAATGGTGGGTTCATGGCATGGTCTGCCTTCACGGATGAGCACCGCGGCTGGCAGCAGGGTTGATTTCGAAGGAAACGTGGATACCTTGTTCAGAGAATCCAAAGATCATCAGAAACAGTTCCATTCCGTGCGCGTTTCCGACGACAATTTGGGTTTCGGAGAGCGGGCTTTCGCCGGCGCCGGCGCCGCCTTCGTCTCTGCGATTGTCGTTAACCCTCTTGACGTTGCCAAGGTTCTGCAATTTCTCTTTCTTTTTTTTTTGGATTATTTGTGTTTAAATTTGTTATTTCTACATCATTTGGACAATTTGTATAGGGAAATTCCCATTTTCCCATATGCTGTGATTGACAAGATCATATATTTTTTCTGCTGTGAATTGATAAAAGGGTAATTTTATTGATTTTCGAGACTTGGGAGCAGCCTCTCCATAAAATGGGGTAAGGCTAGCCGACATTCACCTCTCCCAGACCCTGCGTAAAGCGGGAGCCTTGTGCACTGGGTACGACCTTTAGAAGTTACCCTTTTGAACTGATTGGCGTTTGCCCTTGCGTGTTTAGAAAGTTCTCTGCTTTAATGTTTGTGTTATGGGAATTGATTGGTGTTATGCATTTTTATTGCATTGCCTTCAGACAAGGTTGCAAGCACAGGCTGCTGGAGTTCCTTATCAAGGGCTATGTGATGTGGCTTGTCCGGAACCAAACGCGGTATGTGAGCAACTGGCTTTCGATTACGTAATTTAGTACTACTCTTTTATTGTGTTCATCTTTGATTCGTAATTACTTTGCAATAAGCTTGAATCGTAGCTAGTTTGTTTCATGTATGGATATTTCCTTGTACTGAAGCACCTTTAATTTTGGCTTTGGGATTGTCTTTAGATGCTTTCAGAGTTGAGATCTTCCACGCCACGCATAAGGTCAGTACTTGGAACAAAGACTGTCTGCCCTCCGGTGTGTAACCAGTATAAAGGAACACTGGATGTGCTGTACAAAGTCATACGCCAGGTAGTGGATATATACACAGTATTTCTATCTAGCATATTAATATCTGAAAAGGAGTAACTTATCTTCCTTTGTGTTTATAGTTAAAGTATTTATCATTAAAACAACTTTTGCAATCCAATAGCGTGCTCCTGTCATATTGTGTTGTAAAGTGTCGACTTTAAGTATTTGTTTCATGGGTTAAACCAGGCATAGGTTTTTTAATTAATCTTTAGTAAAAATCTACTCACTCTCTCTCATTAATTGCGGACGTCTTGAAAGTGCTGTGTACAGTATTAGATAGAGAGTAACTGGGTATATTTCATGTTAAGACACTTTTCAGTGCCTTGTCCATGTGCCTAATGTATCCCCATTAAGGGACAATGTGTTTATATTTCAGATCATCGTCTTTCAGTTTGTAGGCAAACTTAAAGTAATATTAGAGGGGTTTCACAGGAAGGATTTTGGAGACTCTGGAGAGGCACTACTGCAAGCTTAGCATTGGCCATGCCAACTGTAAGTCTTTCTCTTTCCAAGAATTACCTCTTTATCCAAATGGTTCCTTTCAGCGTTAGATTCCACGCACTTTGTTCTGGGAGTTATGTTGCTAGTAGTTACTTTCTATATGTCAATCAGGTGGGGATCTACATGCCTTGTTATGACATTTTCCGCAATTGGATGGAAGATTTCACGATTCAGAATGCTCCAAATTTAACACCATATGTGCCATTAGTTGCAGGGTCAATAGCACGATCATTAGCTTGCATTTCTTGTTACCCTGTTGAGCTGGCAAGGACGCGCATGCAGGTATCTTATATGTAGATTTGATGTCCTCGTTTATCTTTTATATGTCACCTCTCGACCAATCCCATGAATGTGATGTCAATAACTCTACCTCAAATTATCTTAGTTTCTGGCATGAGTACAAATTATGATGTGATTTGAAATTGAAAAAGAATTAACAGTTGTTATTGAGGATCTGTGACCTATTTCAGAATAAAAATACATACAAGGGGAAACTTGATATAAGTCCAATTTTTTGAGCCAATAGTAGGAATAGTCCAGTTTATTAAAATAAGTCCAATTTGTTATATTTAATTATTTAATTATCAATAGTTATCTGTTCAAGGATAAGATTTATTGTTAAAATCAAATTTCTTCCCAATTATCTCTTTGCTTATTTCTTTTTATTTATCTTTTTGTTATTTCTCATTCTTCCTTCTGCTTTAAACCCTATTTATAGATTTCTTTTTAAAATTTTTATAATTAACCTGTATCACAGGTTAATTATATTTATCTACCTATATGACATATTTTTTTTTTAATAATCAACCTGTCACAGATTAATGTGTTTTACTTGTAGGTATGTTATGTTTTTTCTACCTTTTAATTAGGTTTCATATCTCACGTATAGGTATAATATACATTCATATATTTGTTACTTGAGTTAGGGTAGAATGTTTTGCAGATAAATTTATGTTAGTATATTAGTTTTTTTGTTATAAGATATTAATTATATTTTTTGGAGTTGGAAAATGCATAATATTAGAAGATTTTAATTGATTTTTAATATTTTTAGAAAATATAAAATGAGTATAAAAGAAATAAAAACATAAAATTAGATAAGTGGACTCACTCCTAAAAACATTCTATGTTTTTGGACCTGAATCTAAAAGCCCTAAAATACAATTAGCATCAGACAAGAAGATGGCTATTAACTAACGTTTAGTGATTAGTTTCTTTAACTATATATTTTGCCCAATAGAAACCATGTCTCCAATCTTTGATAAACAGTCCTTCATGTAGTGACTACTTATCTTGATGATTAGGCAAGGAGAACTACTCTATATGTGGATAGTAACTTTTTTTTTCTTTCATTTTCTCCCAAAATTGAAATTTCTCAATTCTACATTCTTGAAATGTAGGCATTCAAGGAAAGCCAAGCTGGTGTGAAGCCTCCAGGAGTTTGGGGGACACTGAATAGGGTCATCAACCCTGTCAAGAACAAAACGCCCCTTCAAAACTGTATGTGAACTCCCTACTTCTAGTTTTGATTTTATCACTATTTTTCCATCTATCTTAAGTAATTGGATTTGCAGCTGATTTTGATGACCTTTTTTTTGTCTTATGTAACAGTACAAAACTATCGCCTCTTGTGGACTGGCCTTGGGGCGCAACTTGCTCGCGATGTTCCTTTTTCTGCAATCTGTTGGTCAACCCTTGAGCCAGTGAGTCACATTATTTCAAGAAAATTCAGGAGCAACCTTCTGACTTTCATTTATGTTTATGCCTTGCACCAGTAGGTGTAGATAGCTTGATTCAACTTATTCTTTTGCCCATTCTGTGCAGATCAGGCGAAGAATTATTGGTCTGATGGGTGATGAACCCACCGCAGCCAGTGTCCTCGGGGCAAATTTCTCTGCTGGATTTATTGCAGGAAGCCTTGCAGCTGCTGCTACATGTCCACTTGATGTGGCAAAAACCCGGAGACAAATAGAGGTTATTTATCTAAAAAAGCTTCACCATGGTTTTGTTTCCTTCCTTTTCTTTCTTGTCATTGTACTGAAAACAACAAGGCAATCCTAAATATGCTACAGAGTTTATTCACGAGATTCAAGCGCACCAAAATTTGAAAAGATTATTTGTTTGAATTTTAACAGTTTTGTTTTTGCAGAAGGATCCGACAAGAGCAATAATGATGACAACAAGAAAAATGTTGCTCGAAATTTGGAGGTACGTGAGACTTCATCTGCAATATAAGCCATCAATCACATGATTTGAATTCCCTAAATTAATGTTCATTTTTCAATGGTTTTAACCAACCATGGCCTCAATCTTTTTGTGTTGGATAGGGACGGAGGGATGAAGGGGTTGTTCATGGGAGTTGTTCCCCGTGTTGGTCGTGCTGGCCCTTCTGTTGGCATAGTTGTCTCCTCATACGAAGTCGTCAAGTATTTTCTACATTATAGACATCTGACCACTCAATGATCAAAACTAACACATTCATGGATCATTCTTGTGCTTTAGTTTCGGAATTCTGGTATACTTGTACAAAGCTCACCGGGCTTTTTAATCGTAGACGGACCTACCTTGAAGGAGCAAAATCACTCAGTTATGCGATTTCATCTGTCCGAATCACAATGTTCTTGTCATGATGGTGGGGAAAGGTTTACAAAAGCGACAGAAGATCACAACAATTTTTGGAGAATAAAAGATCCTCGTCATTGTTCCTGGGAACGCCAGGAATATATTTTATTTTTCCTTTGAAGCTTTCAGTCTTTGATTGCAGCAGAACACTACAAATATTTTCCTCGTCGCAACAAAAATTGTCAATACCGATGTTCTTTTCACTGTAAGTTTGGGTTGCAAATTCGAATTCTTTATTTTTTGGATTAAGTAACTAAATCCTCCCCTTTTGTGTGATTCGAAACTAGTCTCAATATTTTCACACATTTCAAGAGTACTCAAAGTATAGGAATTATCACATTATGAATAGGTATGAAATGACAGACTTGGGTCTCTTGTATCATTTTCTTGGAATGGGAATCCTGTAATCTGAGAATGGGATCTTCATTAACCAAAGAAAATATGCTATTAGTTTGCTGCAAAAGTTTGGATTGAAGGACTACAAGCCTGTTAGTACTCTATTGGTGGTTAGTTACAAGCTCAAGAAGGATGATGAGAGTGAGAAAACAGATGAGAACATGTATAGACAATTGGTTGGAAGGCTTTTATATTTGATTGCCACTAGACGAGTTATTATGTTTGCAGCTAGCTTACTTGCTAGATTCATGCATGGACCATCAAAGAAACAATTGAGAGCAGCCAAGAGGGTTCTCAGGTATATACAAGCCACTCCTGTCTATTGTGATAATATTTCAGTCATTGCTATGACAAGGAATCAATATTTCATCAAAGAACTTGGAAGGAGATACCATTACATTAGAGAAGCTTTGCAGTCAAACATTATCAACTTAATCTATTGCAAATTAGAAGATCAACTTGCTGATATTTTCACCAAGGCATTGCCCAAAGATAGATTATGTATTCTCTAAACTTGGAGTCAAACCAGCTCCTAGCTTAGAAGGGAGTGTTGGAGCATAAGCATGGTAGCTGGATCAATGCATCAAGGTTGCTATAATATGGAAGAAGAAGAAGCTTGAAATGTCTAAGTGTTTTTCTTAGTTAAGTTTATATATTTGTAATGAACGGTCAAGATTATAACATCTCAATGGTGTATAACTTGTTAACTGTTAAGTGAAAGCATGTAAGCTGCACGTGATGCTTTGGTGGGCTTGCAACGGCTATAATACCTACTTTGTAGCCGAGTTCTGTGGATCAAATCCAATGAAGATTGATGGAGCTATGTACTCCATCTAAATTCCATCTTCAATACATCATCTTTAATCTCATTTCAATTACTTGTTGATTTGATTAAATACACTAAGAAATCTAGCTCAAAACTATCCCAAACACTAACATGGTCTCACAGCCAGGTTGGAATTGAATCTAGGAGTGAACATGTGAGTGTTCATTTGGGTTTTCAACGAAGAACTCAGACGCATAAATATGGTTGGATATAGTACTAATCTATGGGCACCAGTCTTCACTGGTGTCAACTACAAATTTTGGTGCATCAGAATGAAAACTATCTTTAAGTCTCATAATTTATGGAGTTTTGTTGAAGATGGTTTTGTATTGTCGAAGGAAGGGAATGAGACGGATGAGAAGCAAATTCTTGTAGCTCAGGATTTCATCTCCAAAGATGCAAAGGCATTGGGATTGATACAACGAGTTGTGAGTGATGAAATCTTCCCCAGAATTGCAAACTAGGAGATTACAAAAGATGCTTGGGATGTTCTTAAGCAAGAATTCAAGGGTGATGCTCAAGTCATGGTTGTGAAACTACAAGGTATTCGTCATGATTTTGAATATGCTAGGATGAGAAACAATCAATCTATCTCTGATTACTTGTGTTTGGGCCCAAAAATATTATTTTGGGCCGAGTTTAGAATTGTTCTCGGCCCAGTGTTGGTTGGGCCGAGTTTAGAATTCTTCTCGGCCCAGAGGCCGTGTATAGGTGTCGTTGGGGGTTATCTAGCTTATGGGCCGCGCAGTCGAGATTGGCCATATCCCATCGGGGAATTGGGGATGTGGATGAGTCCTATCATGAGAAGGAGTTTCGATAGGATCAGGATGCTGGAATTGAATACGGCCTGATAACGAGTTATGTTTAAAGTCCTAGTAAGAGTAGGATTGGCCGAGATAAAGTTGAATCAGGGAAAAGAGTTCTAATCCGGGAGTGATTGTGATTCAATACAAGTTGGTTGCTATAAATAGGGAGGGAATACATCGAAACAAGCCCCTCCAATTCAACACACAAATTGCCCTGCGCATTCACTCACCCTATGCCAAACCTCTCAACAACCTTGAGATTTTTGTTTTCCTTTTTTCGCTAACACACCTTCAATTTGGATAAACAGCACTCTGAAGGCAACCGGCGAACACCTTCAGTTTGGATAAACAACACTGTTGCCGTAAAATCAGCCGACCGTGAAGTACCTTTAGTTTGGATAAACAACACTGCGACAGGGCCGGTTGGTTAACTATCCAAGTCTCGGTCAAGAAGGATTTTTGAATCCTTATCGGCAGAGGTCATCTCATTAGTCTCCTTGGCGAAGTGAGGTGTTACGAGTTACTAGGCTCGACACATCGAATGCCGAGTTGTTTATGATTGGTTATTCGCAAGTACTCTTACGAATATAATTACGGTGACCGAATCCGGCGCCGACGATTTGTGAACTTCACAGAACTAGTAGCTTTGTCTTCAAGCTCTAGAACCTGAAGGCCAAGGCATGTTCCTTCCTCGGCCGCAGTCGCAAGATCGAGAAGTCAGCAGCACGCTCAATGCAACATCAACAAATTTTACTTCTCGACCGAGCTCAGCTAACGAGTTGGCATGCCCCGCATACAACCGAAAGACGTAGTTAACTTATTAGTTACTCGGCCTGCGCGCCACGTAGGCTTGGTAGTTTTTAGGGTCAACATTTTAGCACGCCCAGTGGGACCCAGTGCTAAGACTACAAAGTTCATGACCATCGAGACACGATCAGTAAAAAAGAAAACAACCATGGGAAAATCAGCGATCGATTTGCTGGTTCAAAGTCCTGGACAAGAGGTGTCACATGCGCGAAATCCTATCGTCGCTGTGACCCCTGAAGTTGCAAGTGTGACACACTGAGAAAAGGAAGTATGCCTCGGTGCTCAGCCTCGAAATACAGAAGTACCTAACCGAACCGCATACGTTTTCATTGAAGGAATAGTGAAGGACTGCGATGAAGACGGTAGTAAAGGCTCTGATCCTCCGACTAGGTCGTGTCTTCAAAGACGACTTGACGAGCAATCTCGACAAGTTGAACAGATAGTGGGCCACAAAATGAACCGTTTGCTTGAAGTGATATAAAGCAATGGTGAGACCCAAACCAGATTGCTTGAACTATTAGTTAGTAAAGTCTTCGAAGAGAAACCTGTCGATCAGGTCGACATCTTCCATTTAAAGATAATTCCTTACAAGCCAAAGTAGTATCTACTCAGCCCAAAACGATTGACTTAGAAAAAATGGGAGGATCAAGTAGTAAGTCAGATGGATCCGACCAGAGAGTGGAAGCAACAGCCGTCGATATGACCGAGGTCCAGTGGATGATCAATTCGGCTATGAAAAAAAGGCCGAAGTTCCCTAAATTCATCCACCTGTATCCAGCTTATGTCGAAAAGTTCGAATATCCTAAAGGTTTCAAGATTTCAGATTTCAGCCTTTTTGCTGGAGAATCGTCTTTATCCTCGTTAGAACATGTGGCTCGTTTCACTGCGCAATGCGGAGATGTTAATAATGACTTTCACAAACTACGGTTGTTCAACTTTTCGTTGACAGGCTCAGCATTTGCATGGTATATCAACCTCCCACCTAATTTTATCCAAAGCTGGGAGGAGTTGGTCGAGAAATTTCAGGAACAATTTTATCGGCCAGGGAAGGAAATGTCAGTTTCTTCATTGGCTAGGATGGCTCAAGCCTCTGATGAGTCACCAATGGATTATCTAACTAGATTTAAATCGGATAGGAATTGGTGCCGAGTACCTCTCCCCGAAGTTGAATTTGTTAGGCTTGCTCTGAACAGACTCGACGTGGAATACAAAAAAAAAATTCTTGGGGGCAAACTTTCGGGATATGTATGAATTAGCCCAGCATGTCGAGGAATATGATTATTTTCTTCGAGAAGAGAAGATCTTGAAATACCCATCCCGAGGGACGATTTACAAAAATCCCACGGTCAGCTACGCATCGACTGAAGGCGAGGATTCTCAATACGTTAGCATGGACGCGGCCAAGATAGTAATAGATAAACCATACGTTTTCAAGGCATGGACTCAAATTAATTCCAAGGATGCCAAAACCCGCTCGGCCACTGAAGAGATGGCGAAAACATCGAAAGTTTACACTTTTGATATCACAAAGGTCGAAGCAATTTTCGATCAATTGTTATTAGCAAAGATCATCAAACTTCGTCCAGGGCATAACATTCCCAAGGCCGAAGAGCTTAAAGGAAAGACATATTGCAAGCATCATAACTCGACCAAGCATGCCACAAACAATTGTGTCGTATTTCGTGATGATATCCAGAGCTGGATTGACAAAGGCAAGCTAAAGTTTCCTGAAAAACGAATGACGGTTGACACAAATCCATTCCCATCAGCAACAGTTGGCATGGTAGATGCCCGTTTGCCCAAGAGCAAAGGGAAAGAGAAGGCCGGGTTTGCCCCAGTACAACACATCTTAAAGAAACATTCCTAGCCACGACTCAAGATCGACCTATTTTCCAATGCGCCACCTACTGAGTTTTGTGTAACAATTGTAAGGCATGCGTTGTGTTAACCGAACCCAAGAAGAAACTGCCTCAGACTCAGACGCCAATGTCACGACAATAATCGACTACCACGGCGGCACCTTCAAATAAACCTAGTGAAGGCCAGCGTCATAAAGTGTTCGATAGGCTCGGCCCCAAGAAACAGACGGACGACCCTACCTCGGTCTGACGGTGCCTTGATTTCGACGCAACATTTTATAACGACGATTATTATTCATGTAATTCAGTAGCTCAAGCTCATTAGCGAATCCAAAAACCTTTAGGCCGCCTGAACCACATGACCAACGTTGGTATAGCTACAATTCTCCCACCGACATGTATACCTCGTTTTCCAAATCTCAGAAACATTAAAGTCAGCGTATAGATTGCATGGCTCGATGACAGGCGGCCCGGAATGTTTCCGCCACTAAATGGCAACCGAAAGAAGAGATAGGGAGAGGAGATAATCGGCCAACCTTAACAATCATGGCTAAGTTATAAGGGCAGAAGGAAACCAATCGCGACTTTGAAACTACCATCGAAGAGTCCGAGAAGCGCATCAAACTCCTCATTTGGCCCGGGGAGATGAAAGCTCGCTTCGAGCAATTTAAGAAAGAGGCTGAAAGCCAATTGTCCCTGTTACCTTTGAAAGAGCCGCTAATCAGAGTTCGGCGGAATCTGCACCCCCTATTCCTCGACGAATCATTGGAATACATGAAAAAGTTTCACAAGAAATATTCTGCCAACGATTTGTATGGTTTACCCAAGGCGTGCCAAGAAGCTCTTGACCTAGCACTAACTTGCCCCGATGTTGAACAAATCATCCAAAAAACCACTGATCCAGCGATGAAAGCTAGATTCCAGCACATACGAGAGGCTAAGGTTCTCGGCTTCGAGGTCGACCCATACACAGACATTGACATAGCCGAACTCATTTTTTCTCTCGAAGACCTTCAACACCTTCGATATCACTTCGAAGTCTTCTCGGCCGTATCCTTATTCGGTTTAACGGCCGATAAGAAAGATCAGGTGGCACGTCTGGATGCCTACCTAGATACAAGGGAAGCCTGGATCACCGTTGAGGAACGAGCTCGTAAGACATTACAGGAGCAAAATCAGACACCAGGGGCATGTAAGCCTGACGACGATAGTCAAAAGGACACAAGGCCGGATTACATGGCACAAGAGCAATAGCATGTTGAGACACACAATAATTAGGCCAATGATGCTCTAACACATGACGCTATAGTCCTCACTAACCCGGAAGATGACGACCAAGATCCAATGGATCATTCAGTCCTTGAAAATATGGAAATCAGCATGGTCCATGTTCTACCTACTGAATTCCAGTTGACTATACACCAACCAAGTTCCTTGGATGGCGATGTGGTTGCCTTGGAAGCAACACAAGTTGATTTTGTGACCACCACTGAAGATGAGTTAGCAAACAACGACGATAAACTTAAAACAACTTTGGACATCTTGTTTCCCCGTCCTTCATCGGCTAATCTTCAGCATTTAAAACCGTTGTGTGTCACGGCCCACATTGAAGGTTACCTAATCTCTAAAATTTACATCGATTCCGGGGCAACGATCAATATCATGCCTGTATTCGTCATGAAAGCATTACGACGATCCAACACCGAACTCATTGCATTACGACGATTCAACGATGAACTCGTTCCTTTAGGAATAACCATGAGCAGCTTTGTTGGTGACAAGTCTCAAACCAAAGAAGTACTCCGTCTAGAGGTAAACATTACAAGTCGCAATCACATGACTGCATTTTTTATCGTCGACTCCAAGACCGAATATAATGCTTTGCTCGGTAGGGATTAGATTCATCAAACGAATTGCATCATTTCTTCTTTATACCAAGTTCTCATTTTTTGGGATGGCAAATCGATCGTGGTCCACCCAGCCTATACTTAGCCATTTGAAACCAACATGATTCAGGCCCGCTATTATGATGATCACTTTGGCTACACTACCCTACAGGGTTTTAATGAAGATGGACGGCTGACTCGGATCTCAGTACATAAAGCCATCGAGGTCGACGCCGAGACTGTCCACCAGGATTCGGCAAGACTTAGCTTGGCCAACGTGATCCCTACCACTGATGATTGATGTCAAAGGCGAGAGGTGTCGGGCCACGGTTTCATCTACGATGGAATGCCTACTGGCCCAATGGTATGTTATTTCCAAGCACCCATATTCGAGCATCAATTTAATCAAATTTTTGGTCGAGAAAGATAACGGCCCAGTACTGTCGTTAGACAGAGTTCAAGCTGCACCGGCCGAACTCGAAGATAATCGACCCCAAGTTAAGGACCCTTTAGAGGAAATAAATGTCAGAACGACCGATAACCCTTGGTCGTTATTTATTAGTGCATTGTTACCCCCTGTCATGAAAATCGAACTATGTCAATTACTCAATGAGTTTAAAGATTGTTTTGCTTGGAGTTATCATAAGAGGCTGGGCCTCGATCGGACCCTTGTTGAACATGAATTATGCATTAAGGTTGGTTGTAATCCTTTCCGCCAGCCCCCTCGCCGGTTATCGACCGAAGTACAGCTCGGCATAAAAGATGAACTTGTTTGACTTTTAAAAGCTGGGTTTATTCGGACTGCTCGATACATCGAATGGCTGGCCAATATCGTTTCGGTGCTAAAGAAAAATGGTGCCCTACGCAGTTGTATCGATTTTCGTAATCTGAACCTGGCAACACCCAAAGACAAGTACCCGATGTCGATTTTTGACTTGCTAATTGATGCCACATCACATCACGAGATCCTATCCTTCATGGATGGGCATGCCGGTTATAACTAGATTTTCATCGCTGAAGCTGATGTCCATAAGACTGCTTTTCGGTGTCCTGGGGCACTCGACACATATGAATGGGTCATCATGCCCTTCGGCCTCAAGAATGCCGATGCAACATACCAACGAGCTATGAACACTATTTTCCATCATTTAATTGATACCATCGTTGAAGTCTACATCGACGATATGGTCACCAAATCGGCACGACGACAGACGCATTTGGATGACCTCCGTCAGGAATTCCTACTTTTGAAGCCTGCATAATCTGAAGATGAATCCCACCAAATGTGCTTTTGGTGTATCAGCCAGAAATTTTTTAGGCTTCCTCGTACATCACCGTGGTATTAAGGTAGACGATAACAAAGCCTGCGTAATCATTAATGCTCCACCACCGATGACTAAGAAACAATTACAGTCGTTGCTCAGCATGATCAACTTTCTCCGATGATTTATTGCCAACTCAACTTGGAAAATGAAAGCTTTTTCCACAATTTTGAAACACAAAGACTCCGACACCTTCAAATGGCATGCTAAGCACCAAGAAACATTCACATAGATCAAGGTCTCTCTAACGACTCCACCTGTCCTTGTTCCACCACAACGGGGTCGCCCTTTTAAACTATATATCTCTACGGCCGAAGAATCTATCAGCTGCCTTTTGGCACAAGATAATGATGCCGGACGCAAACAAGCCACTTTTTACCTTAGTCGACACCTTAACCCACTAGAGATTAATTACTCCACGGTCGAGAAGCTCTGTCTTGCCTTATTTTTCACTGCGACAAAACTCAGACATTACATGCTCTTGTCAGTCACTCAGGTTATCGCCCAGACTGATATCATTCGTTATATGCTCATTCGGCCGATCGTAAAGGGCCAAATTGGCAAGTGGACGATGGCCATTTCTGAATTCAGCTTGCAATATGTACCCTAGAAAGCTGTCAAAGGTCAAGCTCTAGCCGATTTTTTGGCCCAACACCCTTCTCCATATGAGTTTGGGGGCAATGACTTCGACATCGGCCTAATATAAACACGTGATAATTACTAGATGATGTACTTTGATGATTCCAGTACTTCAGTCTCGGCTGGCATTGGGATCGTTATTCAATCCCCCACTCATAATCGTTGGTATTTTTCTCTCATGCTCGATTTCAACTGTACGAATAATTAGGCCGAATACGAAGCCCTTGTTATCGGCCTCGGCATGCTGCACGATTTGAGGGCAACTTGTGTCTTTGTTCTTGGTGACTCCGAACTTGTCATTAATCAACTTAACGGGACTTTTCGTTGCATGAGTTGTACTCTGGCGCTTTACCACATGGTTGCCAGCTATTTGGCCGAATCCTTTGACGGCGTAACTTTCAAACACATTTCACGAGTTTATAACCCTGATGCCGACGAATTGGCTCAAATAACCTCTAGAGCTTAATTCATGGGAGGCAAATTAGGCCGTGAATGATTGAGAAGTTAACATTTCCAGTTAAGTTGAACCTATTTGAGAAGGATAATATATGCAGGATACATGAGATAGATCAAATGTCACAGAAAGATGATGTTTAGCTATAATGGAGTGAATGTCTAACTCAGGTTATTTCTGATACTCAAGTTGATGGTGGTGAGACAAGCTCAGTCAAAACCACACCAGGTAGAGAAAGATCATTGAGTGAGATATATACTAGATGTAATGTCAGCATGATTGAACCTAAAAGTTTCATTGATACTGCCATTGATATAGGTTGGAAGAAAGCTATGGATGCTGAAATTGACATGATAGAGAAGAACAAAACTTGGGAATTGGTTGACAGACCATCAGGCAAGCCTATTGTTGGAGTGAAATGGATTTGCAAGACCAAACTGAATTTGGATGAGACAATTCAAAAGCACAAGGCAAGATTGGTTGCCAAGGGCTATACACAAAAGCTTGGAATTGACTTCAATGAAACTTTTGCTCCTGTTGCAAGATTAGACACCATCAGGACTCTTATTGCTTTAGCAACTAAAAAGAAATGGAAGTTATTTCAGCTGGATGTGAAATCATCTTTCCTTAATGGTGTATTGCAAGAAGAAGTTTACACTAATCAACCTGAGGGATTTGTAGTGCAGGGTGCAGAAGACAAAGTATACAAGCTTAAAAAGGCTTTGTATGGGTTGAAGCAAGCTCCAATAGCATGATATGAAGAAGTTGACACTTACTTACACAAGTGTGGTTTTACCAGAAGTCTAAGTGAGGCAACTTTATAAATCAAATCAAAGGGAGAAAATGAAAGCATCATTATCTCTATCTATGTAGATGATGGTAATAGCACACAGTTGTTAGAAAAGTTCAAACAAGATATGATGAATAGGTATGAAATGACACTTGGGTCTCTTGTATCATTTTCTTGGAATGGGAATCCTGCAATCTGAGAATGGGATCCTTATTAACCAAAGAAAATATGCAGTTAGTTTGTTGCAAAAGTTTGGATTGAAGGATTACAAGCCTGTTAATTCTCTATTGGCGGTTAGTTACAAGCTCAAGAAGGATGATGAGAGAGAAAAATAGATAAGAACATGTGTAGACAACTGGTTGGAAGTCTCTTGTATTTGATTGCCACTAGACTAGCTATCATGTTTGCAGCTAGCTTACTTGCTAGATTCATTCATGGACCATCAAAGAAACACTTGGGAGTAGCCAAAAGGGTTCTCAGGTATATACAAGGCACATTAGACTATGGGATTGAATACGAGAAAGGTAATGAGTCAATCTTAATAGGTTATTATGACAGTGATTGGAGTGGAGATGAAATTGATATGAAAAGTACATCTGGATGTGCTTTTTCTTTTGGGAGTGGAGCTTTCTTGTAACGATCTGTCCCCAATTATTACGATTTTTATAATTTTAATACGTGAATTTATGAAAATGCCCTTCGAGGTAAATGCATTGACTTTTGTTGACCGCATTGTCGTGTCACATAAGATCCATTTCTTGGAGTATTCTTGTAGTACTTAACGTTACGGACGCGTAGGCGTAGACGGAACGTAATTTGAAGTTATAACGAAAAAGTTATTAACGAATGAAGTCGAGCGGCAAAATAGTCATTTCACTATTCTAAATATTAGGGTTGGATATTTTAATTATTTTGATATTATTATGGCCCGTGGGATCCATACCTACACTACGCTCTATATTTTCCTCCTACCACGTGGCTTTCTCCCCAAATCTCTTGAACCTTTTCTTTCTCTTCTCCCAATTCTTTCCTCGGGACACTCCCCCCCTTTCTCTCTCTCCATACTTCCCCTATCTCCGAGCACTCTACCAACCACCTTTGCAACTCTAGCGACCACTATACCATCCACCACTACCATCAACTCAACCACCCCTGACCCTTGTTTCTCCTTGACCTTATTTCTCTCTTCTTCCATGATTGTGCATGCTGCACAAGGAAGCAAAAATCACCTCGCCGTCTCCGGCAAACTCCAAGCTCTCGATGATCTCAGCCAAGGTATACTTTAGGAATATTCTAACTTTTATACATTCATCTTCAGGGCTTGATTTTGAGCATGCTTGTGTGTTTTGGTTGGGTTTTAAGACAGAAATATGTCGGGGAAGAATTTCCCAGTTTCCGGCTTAAACAGACGGTATTAAACTATTTTATAGCTAACTTCGGTCACTGTCACGGCCTCCAATAGGTATATTTCGAATCGTTGTTCCCTGTGCTTCATTTCTGGCCAACATCGTTAGGTTTAGTGATGAGTTGGAGATGACCGGAGCTTGGAAACTCCGACTTTCTTCTTTGTGAAGCCCAGCACCTCACGATCTGGACCAAGTCAAACCCGGCCCGCAACCCTAACCAGATCAGCCCAATCAGATGTAATCCAGCCTAATAACCAGCCCATTTACCCTATAACCTAGGCCCAAACCCAATCTTAAAATCGGCCCATCCACCTATTAGCCTAAGCCCAATCTTTTAGGCCTAAAGCAAAGCTTAAAACCCAAATTGAGAACCCGCCCAACCCAGTAACCTGGACTCTAGCCCAGCTTCCACGGTCAGTGCTTAAGCACGCGTGGAGTACATGCGCCTCCGCAGAAGGTACTGTGCTCCGCCGCTGTCCACGGCGGTGCCGACGAGTTTTCTGGCGAACTTTCTGGCAACCCATTTCGACGTGTGGTCGTCCGAGCCGCTACCTTGTGGCTGCGCATGGGGGAACTCGAGGTCCATTCTTAGGTTTCTCGACGTGCCAAATTCGAATCCACTGTCTGTTTTCTAAAATTCAATCATTTTAGTAGAGTTTTACTAAATGGTCTCAAATTGTGTTTAGGTGCGTTAATGAGAAGTGACACCATTCTCGCTACTTCAAGCGGCTCTTGGGCAATGGAATACCTGTGAGTGAACCTCTTCTAAACTTGCATTATTTTATAAAATATTAGCCTAGCATGCATTTTACACTTCATGAATTGAAGATGTTTTATATTATGTTTTACAGATTTCTATAATTATGGTTTACGAAATATTTATGATTTATCAAATTTATGTTTATTAAAAGTTATGAATTATTGGATTCTCGTATATACAATTTTATGGCTTTCGAATATGCTTTATTTTACAGATTTATGAATATGTGAATTATCATGGATTTATGAAATGAGGGTTTGAGCTTTTGAGCTCCGCTGTTTGAATACGAGTTTTGAGGTATGTTTTTTGTGCTTATCTAGTGGGTTATCATACGGCATACACACACCATGGGTATGACGTCTATGGCCATAGGACACGGTGGAGGAGTAGTGAGATATATATATATATATATATATATATATATATATACACCCTCAGCTTCACTGCCGAAAGCGATGTTGGACAGCTTCACTAGCCATGGCTAGTGTCAGTGTGTATGTATGCTATTATACCTTCGGGTGATGGACATGTACTGCCTTCAGGCGACTATGATACCTTTAGAGAGTATAGCATGGATGAGATTTATAGATTTGCCTTCGGGCGATTTTACTACCAACTTCGAGCATTGTTTTACGCATACATATTTTACGAATGATTTCATGGCTTATGCTAGGGTTTTCTAAAAAACCTATTATGTAGTATTATATATGTTTTCAAAACAAGGGGTTAGTATGTTCATAAACAAAATGGTTTTCTTATTATTAGTGTTATTATTATTATTATTATTATTATTATTATTATTATTATTATAAACTTTGGTCCACTCACCTTTTCTATTTGCGCCCCCTTAGGAGTTAGAATCAAGGCACACAATCCCGACGTCAGGGCACATCGACATAGGTACATACGAGTCTTCTCAGTGTATGACTCTTCCCTTTGTTCATACCTTTTTATTATAATTCTTTCATATTATTCTTAATTAGTTGTATGCTCTGAACACGTTCCTGCATTAGCATTTTCATTCTAATTACATATTTTATTCGAAGGCATGTTTAAAATGGCTTCGTCACCCTCTAGTGTCGGCCAGCACGTGCCTACCTTGATATTTGAGGATATCAGGGTTAGGGTGTGTCATTTCTCTTACGCCTCTATTAAACAACACAGTATTGCTTTGTCAACAACAGAAGCTGAATTGATGAGTGCCACTGAATATCAATTCATGGGTGAGTGGCAATATATTTCTTGGTCACCAAGTGACCAAGAGAACATTTCTAGATTTTGGTCATTCGAAATTTGTGTAGTTTCATATAGTACTCAACGCCAAAGCTGGAGCGCAACCAAAACATGCACATGGAAGTAGTTTACATCTCAAAATACAAGCTTGCATCAAATTTATATCGACAAGAAAATGCCGTTGCAAATTAAAAGAGAATGAGGAGCAAAAATCTCTGCTACAATGTATATCAATCCGGTTTTCAGTGAGTACTGGTGTATGATGGACTTGTATTTGTATAGTTAGCGTCACAATCATATCGATTTTGTACAGTGGTGAATTTCTTTCGGTATATAATCATCTCAGCCGAATCTGGGTGACATTTCTTCTCAAATACGGTACAAAGAGAAGTAGATAGGCTTACCAGTTACATGGAGAAGCGAGCAATAGGTGACCAGAGAAACAGAGAACAGGACCCCAGTATCTATCTGCTGCTATGTGGGATATAACTCGCTTGCACCATTAGTGAGGCTATCATATCCGTTTTATTTGATCGCGGACTTCTTTTGCTACTTAATTATTTTAGTCAAATCTGGGTTCTACTCCTCCAGTTGGTCTGCGATTTCATCTCTAATAGACTACAAAGAAAAGTATGCTTACGAGTTACAATGAAAAGTTAGCAGTGGTTGATCAAATCAGAGAAACATATTAGTATATACAAAAACAAAACAGGAAAGAGGACATGGATGATCTGCTGCTGCTGCTTGAAATTAATTTTCAGTTAGGCACCATCCTCTAACGAAATTAAAAAAATTCTGCGCTGCAAACGGCAAGGTATTGGCTTGAATTACTAGTTAACTTAATATCTGAATTATTAACTAGTTTAGAATGCGCTGAAAATCAAAATATGAATTACTATTTTACTGCAGAATTTTTTAATTTTGAGAAATTTTAAAAGGATGAGGCAATAGCACTCACCTTTCATCCCCTCAAGCTTATTAAAGTAAAGAGAGAAATACAAATGAGGGGAAAATAAAACCAAAGCTTGCCAAGAAAACAACAGAGCAAGTGATACGGCAGGGGAACCCAACATCAACCCCACTTACTAGAGAGAAAACATAAAGTAAAAAAACAAATTCATCTAAAACGATTTACTACAGAAATCTCTTAATGTAAAACAATTAAACTAGAACAATATTCATAAAAAACAGTTGCTTGGAGAAGTCCCTATGAATTAAGTTCAGGGCACGGTATCAAATCATTTACCAAGGAAAACATATCCCTAGTACATTTCTGCGATCTCGTTATTTCGGTATTAAGCAGAATCCAATACTTGAAAGCTTCTGCAGATAATTTGGTCATGGCAACCACACAATCGAAGTGGAGTGAAGAAGAAGCGTGAAGCTACGTATAAAAATAAACAAGCACCAGTAAGTTCGACGAAGACAATTAATCATAAAAACCAAATTATCGTGATGGTTTGATGAGAGGGAGATTACGTACCACACACTAGAGCTTATCTGTTAAGCATCCGTTAATTTCCGCTTGATCAACACTACCCTCACATAAAACCAATCATTCAGCAAATTCAAGAACTTGAAGTATGTGTACCTCCATTCCCTGATGAATATCAGACTTCCACAAACTCCCCAAAACCCAATAACAAACCCGAGCCCCATGCTGATGTAAAATCCGTAGCTTTTAAGCTGATCATCCTTATCATCTTCATTACTAACTTGATCTGGACTCTTTGCTTTTCACACGGATTTTGAAGTGGAGGTCCACAGAGCTGTGGATTTCCAGCATAAACAGTGGGATCAAAACTTTGGAGCTGGGTGCCAGTTGGAATCTTTCCAGTCAAGTTGTTGTATGACAAGTCCAAGAAACCAAGACGATCTATCCGAGCAAGGCTTGCTGGAATTCTTCCATCTATCTGATTTCTTGACAAATCAAGTGAATCCAACGACTCCAATTTTCCAATGTTTGGAGTAATTTGACCCGTTAATTGGTTTCTCGATAGGTTTAAAGAAACCAAGCCAACTAGGTAGCTGATTTCAGTTGGAATCTCCCCATTTAACTTATTGCTTGAGAAATCAATTCTTCTCACAAGCCCCCAAGTGTTTTTGTACACCCGCATGCTCCCTTTCCATATGAAAGTTGCGTCATCCTCATAACTAGTCCCCATGGACGAATGTCCATCAGTATTTCTCATATAAGAATGTTCGACGGTAAGACTTGAATTTCCTTTCTAAGCCAGAGTAGTAAACTTTTAGGCAATTCGGTATACCTCCAGAGATGGTCACAGACACATCCAAAATTTGAATGTATACTAGATGGCATAGTTGCGGGGGCAAGCTTCCATTGAAGTGGTTAGAGGAAAGCATTAAGATAACCAAATTCTGAAAGCTATCCCCCAACCAATTAGGTATTGATATACACCACACTTTCTTGACTATTAACTTCAGCCTTTGATAACAAAACACTCAATCTTTCAATCAACTATTTTTCAACAATTCTTTACTAGCAAGAAACTCATATTTTTCAATTAATTTCACTGAAATTAAACAATTGACATCAGCCTTATCAAACATTCTTCATCACATTCATCGAACATATCATATCATGACAAGAAATGGCATCGGCCTTCAATCAATTACTCATGAAAATCATATCAAACTTCACTCAGACAATATCATAAACACCTTATATACGAAAACAAGAACATATATGAACACAGAGAACCTGATATTCGTCTACGATAGCAACTCAGAAATCACCATAGAAAACCCATCACTTGCAGAATAGTACAGCGGAAGATTCACCCAGTCGTTCCTCGGCAATGATACCACATTAACAGAACCAAGAAACTAGAGAAAATGAAGGTTTGCAAGAAATGCAGAAATGTAAAAGATGAATGTATCGAATGAGAGAGAGAAGAAGCAATGAGAAAGGAAGTAGATTGTATTACAGACAGAATGAATCAATTACATTGTTCTAGCCTTGTATTTATAGGTTGTTGTATCTTACTCATTACACTTCTAACCACCCTAACTAACTTCATGTTATCTCTCTAACTTCCTTTAACTAATTTGTGCTGACTTGGCAGCTGAGTTGTCCTATGTTGACTTGGCAGCTGAGCTGTCCTCATTTCCTTTCAGCCAACATTAGAGTCATACAACACCAGGTATGAACAGGCTTTTATTTTCAAAAAACTTGCAAAAGTATGCAGCATACAAAACATAAGTCAATATGGACAAAAATTATGGGCAGGGATTTAGAGAGGCTAACATGGCGGTAAGTAAATTTGGACTCCGAGAAACCATAGATCATATCATTCGAAACAAGATTCTCCCTCAATAACTATTTTTTATTTAGACTTGGCAAGAAATAGTAAGGGAATCTTAGTCATTTTCTCAAGTTGTTGTAGGTTATTCAAATATAACTTTAACTCTATAATCCTTCTCGTTGTGACCAAAGGAAATTGAAAGGAACTATGAACTATATATTGTTTAAACATGAATTACGTTTAGTTTTGCCTAGACTGTGATTGTATTTTGCACGAAGTTTCACTTTGGCTTGTGATGGAGTCTAACATGTGTCAAAATTCAAGGAAAATGGGTTGAAATCATTAATATTTTACATAGCATGTAAGTGTTAGCTTCTCATGCTATAATAAAGTTAAACTTCCAATAGAACATAAGATGATTTCAGTTTGTCCTACAATTATTTATTACGTTGGTAAGACAGTGATAAAACTAACTTCTAAAAACGTGTAGACATTAATTAACGTGTAGACATTCATTAAGTGGCCACATATTCCCACAACATGGGCACACAAGACGTGAAGGGAGGATGTTGCACTCTAGATAACAACATCTATGGCAGGCTAATGATTGAAGTGGTGGAGCACTTGGCGATACAGATATTGGAGGTGGAATCACATGAGAATTGTCACTGGGCGATACAAATATTGGAGGTGGAATTACTTGAGAATTGTCAGATGTAACACGTGTAGAATCGGACAATGTCGTTTCAAGTTCTTGTTGCTTTCTCATTTTCCATCCAAGATATAGAGAATGTCTCATAGCCCACAGAAGGAAGCCAATGATAAAAGCCATGACAAACCAAAAAATCATGACTCGAATGTGGGATGATGGTTTGCATGGCTTTCCTGCCAATGGTGCAATATCACTGAAATACGACATCTATACATATAACACAAGATAAGTAAAAAGGGGATTTTAGATTTTAGAGCTTAAGTAAGATTCTTTTAAGATTTTAACTTGGATGGTTTTATAAATCTAATTTTAAGTCCTTATTATCAAAACTTACCATATTTAAGTATTTATAGCACATTTCTTATAATTAAAAAAAGTCAACAACAATACAAAAATAATTTGTATTTAAAAAAAAACCTCATAGGTTCGGAAGTATCAGCACATAAGTTTTAGTATGATTGCATAGGTACATAAGTTTTGGTATGATGTATCGGTACAAAGTTTCGGTATGATGTATCAGTATATAAGTTTCGGTATGATGTATCAGTAAATAAGTTTCAGTATGATTGCATTGGTACATAAGTTTCGGCATGAATATATTGGTACATAAGTTTCGGTACGAATGTAGCGCTACGATTGCGTCAGTACATAAGTCTCGGTATGAACGCATCGGTACATAAGTGTCTGTATGAATGTATTAGTACATATGTTTCGGTACGAATGTATTGGTACATAAGTTTTGGTACAAAATGTATCGGCACATAACTATAGTACATACATAGGTACGTAATATGCATATATATATATATATATATATATAGAGAGAGAGAGAGAGAGAGAGAGAGAGAGAGAGAGAGAGAAATTTATGCACAATAAAGAATATATGATATATATATATGGTTTTTTTAATTGTGGAAACTTAATAATCATTGTCAAATAATATTTTTATTGTTTATAAGCATCAATATATAACCTACATACAAAAGCTAAATCATTATTTCAACCTAATTAATATATTGTTTAAACATGAATTACGTTTAGTTTTGTCTAGATTGTTATCGTATTGTGCATGAAGTTCCATTTTGACTTGTGAAGTCTAATATGTTAAAATTCAAGGAGAATGGGTTGAAATCATCAATATTTTACCTAGCATGTAAGTGTTGACTTCTCACACTGTAATAAAGTTAAGCTTCCAATAGAACATAAGATGATTTTAGTTTGTACTACAATTATTTATTACGTTGGTAAGACAGTGATAAGACTTACTACTTAAAACGTGTAGACATTAATTAAGTGGCCACATATTCCCACAACATGGACACACAAGCTATGAAGGGAGGATGTTGCACTCCGGATAACCACATCTATGGCAGGCTAATGCTTCAAGTGGTGGAGCACTTGGCGATACAGATATTGAAGGTGGAATCATAAGTGAATTGTCACTGGGCGATACAAATATTGGAGGTGGAATCACTTGAGAATTGTCAGATGTAACACGCGTAGAATCGGACAGTGTCGTTTCAAGTTCTTGTTGCTTTCTCATTTTCCATCCATGATATAGAGAATGTCCCATAGCCCACAGAAGGAAGCCAATGATAAAAGCCATGACAAACAAAAAAATCATGACTCGAATGTGGGATGATGGTTAGCATGGCTTTCCTGCCAATGGTGCAATATCACTGAAATATGACATCTATACAAATAACACAAGATAAGTAAAAAGGGGATTTTAGATTTTAGGGCTTAAGTAAGATTCTTTTAAGATTTTAACTTGGATGGTTTTATAAATCTAATTTTAAGTCCTTATTATTAAAACTTACCATATTTAAGTATTTATAGCACATTTCTTATAATTAAAAAAAGTCAACAACAATAAAAAAATCAATTTGTATTTAAAAAAAACCTCATAGGTTCGGAAGTATCAGCACGTAAGTTTTAGTACGATTGCATAGGTACGTAAGTTTTGGTATGATGTATCGGTACAAAGTTTCGGTATGATGTATCAATACATAAGTTTCGGTACGATTTATCAGTAAATAAGTTTCGGTACGATTGCATTGGTACATACGTTTCAGCACGAATATATCAATACATAAGTTTCAGTACGAATGTAGTGCTACGATTACGTCAGTACATAAGTCTCGGTATGAACGCATCAGTACATAAGTTTTTGTATGAATGTATTAGTTCATATGTTTAGGTACAAATGTATTGGTACATAAGTTTCGGTACGATTGCATAGGTATATAAGTTTCGGTACAAATGTATCGGTACATAAGTTTTCGTACAAAATGTATCGGCACATAACTATAGTACGTACATAGGTACGTAATATGCATATATATATATGTAGAGAGAGAGAGAGAGAGAGAGAGAGAGAAATAGAGAGAAATTTACGGACAATGAAGAATATATGATACATATATATATGGTTTTTTTAATTGTGGAAACTTAATAATCATTGTCAAATAATATTTTTATTGTTTATAAGGATCAATATATAACCTACATACAAAAGCTAAATCATTATTTCAACCTAATTAATAAATTGTTTAAACATGAATTACGTTTAGTTTTGTCTAGATTGTTATCGTATTGTGCATGAAGTTCCATTTTGACATGTGAAGTCTAATATGTCAAAATTCAAGGAGAATGGGTTGAAATCATCAATATTTTACCTAGCATGTAAGTGTTGACTTCTCACACTGTAATAAAGTTAAACTTCCAATAGAACATAAGATGATTTTAGTTTGTACTACAATTATTTATTACGTTGGTAAGACAGTGATAAGACTAACTTTTTAAAATGTGTAGACATTCATTAACGTGTAGACATTAATTAAGTGGCCACATATTCCCACAACATGGACACACAAGCTGTGAAGGGAGGATGTTGCACTCCAGATAACCACATCTATGGCAGGCTAATGCTTCAAGTGGTGGAGCACTTGGCGATACATATATTGGAGGTGGAATCACATGAGTGATACAAATATTGGAGGTGGAATCACTTGAGAATTGTCAGATGTAACACGCGTAGAATCGGACAGTGTCATTTCAAGTTCTTGTTGCTTTCTCATTTTCCATCCACGATACAGAGAATGTCCCATAGCCCACAGAAGGAAGCCAATGATAAAAGCCATGACAAACCAAAAAATCATGACTCGAGTGTGGGATGATGGTTTGCATGGCTTTACTGCCAATGGTGCAATATCACTAAAATACAGCATCAATACATATAGCACAAGATAAGTAAAAAAGGGATTTTAGATTTTAGGGCTTAAGTAAGATTCTTTTAAGATTTTAACTTGGATGGTTTTACAAATCTAATTTTAAGTCCTTATTATCAAAACTTACCACATTTAAGTATTTATTGCACATTTCTTATAATTAAAAAAAAGTCAACAACAATACAAAAACAATTTGTATTTGGAAAAAAAAAAACCTCGTAGGTTCGGTTCGGAAGTATCAGCACGTAAGTTTCAGTACGATTGCATAGGTACATAAGTTTTGGTATGATGTATCAGTACAAAGTTTCAGTACGATGTATCAGTACATAAGTTTCGGTACGATGTATCAATAAATAAGTTTCGGTACGATTACATTGGTACATAAGTTTCGGCATGAATATATCGGTACATAAGTTTCGGTATGAATGTAGCGCTACGATTGCTTCCGTACATAAATCTCGATATGAACGCATCGGTACATAAGTTTCTGTATGAATGTATTAGTACATATATTTCGGTACGAATGTATTGGTACATAAGTTTCGGTACGATTGCACATGTATATAAGTTTCGGTACGAATATATCAATACATAAGTTTTGGTACAAAATGTATCGGCACATAACTATAGTACATACATAGGTACGTGATATGCATATATATATATATATATATATATATATATATATATATAGAGAGAGAGAGAGAGAGAGAGAGAGAGAGAGAGAGAGAGAGAGAGAGAGAAATTTACACACAATGAAGAATATATGATACATGTGTATGGTTTTTTTAATTGTGGAAACTTAATAATAATTGTCAAATAATATTTTTATTGTTTATAAGGATAAATATATAACCTACATACAAAAGCTAAATCATTATTTCAACCTAATTAATATATTGTTTAAACATGAATTACGTTTAGTTTTGTCTAGATTGTGATCGTATTTTGCATGAAGTTCCATTTTGGCTTGTAAAGTCTAATATGTCAAAATTCAAGGAGAATGGGTTGAAATCATCAATATTTTACATAGCATGTAAGTGTTGACTTCTCACACTATAATAAAGTTAAGCTTCCAATAGAACATAAGATGATTTTATTTTGTACTACAATTATTTATTACGTTGGTAAAACAGTGATAAGACTAACTTCTTAAAACATGTAAACATTAATTAATGTGTAGACATTAATTAAGTGGCCACATATTCCCACAACATGGGCACACAAGCTGTGAAGGGAGGATGTTGCACTCCGGATAACCACATCTATGGCAGACTATTGCTTGAAGTTGTGGAGCACTTATTATCAAAACTTACCATATTTAAGTATTTATAGCACATTTTTTATAATTAAAAAAGTCAACAACAATACAAAAACAATTTGTATTTGACAAAAAGCCTCATTGGTTCGGAAGTATCAGCACGTAAGTTTCAGTACGATTGCATAGGTACATAAGTTTTGGTATGATGTATCGGTACAAAGTTCCGGTATGATGTATCAGTACATAAGTTTCGGTACGATGTATCAGTAAATAAGTTTCAGTACGAATATATCGATACATATGTTTCGGTACGAATGTAGAGCTACAATTGCATCAGTACATAAGTCTCAGTATGAACGCATCGGTACATAAGTTTTTGTATGAATGTATTTGTACATATTTTTCGGTACGAATGTATTGGTACATAAGTTTCGGTACGATTGCATAGGTATATAAGTTTTGGTACGAATGTATCAGTACATAAGTTTTGGTAAAAAATGTTTTGGCACATAACTATAGTACATACATAGGTACGTAATATGCATATATATATATATATATATATATAGAGAGAGAGAGAGAGAGAGAGAGAGAGAGAGAGAATAATTGGTTATCTGCAACATCCATAGCCTTTAAACTTGTGCAATTCTTCAAGGATAAAGGCAACTCTCCCACAAACTGCTTGCTTCATAATTTCAATGTTTCGATCCCAAATAAGGAGCCTATCGTTGTAGGAAATTTTCAGGAAAAAGCATTGTAACTCAAATCAAGCATGACTAGATTGCCCAAATGAGTCAAGCATTCTGGAAGTTCTCATTGTTGCTTGAAAGATTAAGAAAACTTAAACTCATACCTGCACTTGCACACAAGAAAGAAATCGACCCTGAAATGTTATTATTAGAGAGATTCAAATATGACGCATGTGATAGAGTTGCAGGAGTTGGACCTTCAATTTGGTTCGAACTCAAATGCAGTTCAGGGTGATTTGTAAAATCCATTGTCAAATTTGCAAACATTTCTCCAATTTGATTGTGGGAAAGACTGATGAATGTCACGTTACGAGACAGACCCCAAAACCAACTTGGAAGGATGTCGGAAATTCCAACATCATGAATATCAAGGTACGTAAAGCCCCTTTGTGTTTGAAGCCATTTTGGGAAATACGGACCCATCTTGCAAGACCCCAAATTTATGTGATCCAATTGGAAAGGAGGAACCCAATTACAGTCGAGGTTCAAACCTAGTGAGATAGAGGATAAATCCAAATAGATTAATTTGGAAAGTTTTGAGAAATGAGTTTCCGAAAGAGTAAATTGTAGCTATAGTCCCTTAACTTTAACTCATTGGAGCAATGGTCCCTCAACTAAAAATTCATTACCATTGGTCCCTCAACTCATCAAAACGTGCAGCTATGGTCCCTCAACTAAAAATACATTACCATTGGTCCCTCAACTTTAATTTAACTGGAGAAATTGTCCCTTAACTTTAACCCAATTGCAGCAATGGTCATTCCAACATAACTCGTTTTGACAAAAATTTTGACGTGGTTGACGAAAAGGACCATAATTACACACTTTGATGAGTTGATGGACCCTAATTATATAAATAGTTATTCCAATATAAATTGATGAAAATGACTATAGCTACACATTTTGATAAGTTGAGGGACCATTGCTCCAATTTGATTAAAGTTGAGGGACCATTGCTACATTTTACTCTTTCCGAAATGGCCCCTTCCAAAGAATTCATGCCAAAACTAATATCCTCTAGCTTGGACATTTGGCCAATACTTTCAGGTATTCTTCCACCTAGTTGGTTGTTGGAAAGGAACAAGACTTTCAACGATGAAAAGTTTGTAAGATTGGGAAGTGACCCGTAAGATTATTATCATTGAGATATAAACTCTGTAAGGAGTTTTGAGTACATGCAGACAAAATTTGAACAAACTTGGAAACTTGACCACTCAGATTATTTATTGAAAGCTTCACTGATCCCAAACTACATAACCGAGAAAAAGAATGAGGGTTCGCTCCTTCAAGATGGTTAAAAGAGAGATCAAGATCTGCAAGAGAGCTCATGTTTCCAAAAACATCTAGAATTGAACCGGTCAAATGGTTGAACGAAAGATCAAGATTAACAAGGCTGCGATTGTAGTGACCATAGAAATATTGAAGAATTAGAGAGATGGTTCAAAGCAAGATCGACGTTAGAAAGAGATTTAGAAGAATTTATGTTTGAAACAGTGGAAAGAACTCGAGGAGAAGGAAGGCTACTCCTCATTAATGGCAAGTTTATCAGTTTGGGGAGTTTATCAACTACTTCCGGCCAATCAAAAACATTACTGAGATTGGTGAAACTCAAGTCCAAATATGCTAAAAGAAGAAAGACAAGGGAGCCAATTGATATTTTCTACATTAGCAAAGTCATTAGCACTGAGATCGAGATACTGCAAATTGGTCAGGTTTCCAATATGACATGGAAAATTTCCACCAAAACGACACCAAGAAAGATCGAGGTATGTTAAGTTGGTTAGAGAACCAATGAAATCTGGAACTTGGCGCCGGTTGAAAAAACATTCCAAAAAATCCAAATATTTCAAATGCTTCCACTCAACCAGTTTAGGACTAATCATCGTACCTCCCAAAAGATCGTGGTCTCGGAGATCAAGCTTTAACTACATGGCCAGTTTGTTTGTCACGTGAGACTCCTTTCCATCTGCAACAATCGTGTTTTGTGGCTTCTGTTCCCCACGAAGAGAATATTACTTGGGTGTACCCGTCCATGATGAGGCCTTGTTTGAATGCAAGGAGTGCTTCCCTTTCCTTGTCTGTGCACCTTATCGTCATGCTAGCATCCCCGTGTCGAAGGCTCTAATGTAAGAAGATGATCAGTAGCATAACCACCATGATACCCTCCATTTTAAAAGCAACTATATTCAAGAGCTAGAGGCACAACACACAATCAATCACACAAATGTTGCAATAAACATGCATACAAGAGTGCATTAACTATTTTTATGCCCCCTGCCTTAATCAAAATATGTATTATTTGGTCTATAATACATTTCAGTCTCCATGTCTTCACTCTGGGAACCAATGTAATCTCTGAAACATTTCATTAAGAGTTTCTGAATCAAGTCTCGTGAGCAATGTATTTAATAAAATTTAAAAAAAATAAAATAAAAATTCACTTTCACATCTCGATCATGGAAAGATAACGCATGATTATGATGATGATGATATTTATATATATATATATAGGAATTGCTTAAGGGGAGGGATCCCCATTTTTTCAAAAAAATGGGGACACGCTCCCCACCGTTGGATTTGAATTAAATGAAATCCTGTGGTTGAGATTTTATGGCCTGTGTTTTAATCTCAACCACACAATTTCATTAAAGTCAATCTAACGGTGGGGAGCGTGTCCCCATTTTTTTTTGAAAAAATGGAGATCCCTCCCCTTAAGCTCCCTGATATAGGAATTGCTTATATATATGTATGTATATAATTACTGATGCTTTTTTTGGGGGGAAGAAAAGATTGCTTGATTACAAGTAGAAGCAACAAGTCATACAAGACAGAACAAATATGTATACGTAACAATCTACTGGAAGCAAGCCAGAGACCTATTCTATTTATATAAACAAATAAATGTACTGCAGCATTCAAAACCTACTAGCAGTGGGCAAACTTTTTCACAATCAATCAGCAAAAATAATCAGTTCATATTGCTATAATAGAGACTCTTTTATAGCATCTTTTGGACATAACTCTTTTGAGTTTGGATATATTTTTCTTTAGAAAACAATATTATCTATACTAAAGATGTGGAGAAGTGGGTTAAGCCTCATAATGGGCTAGCAATAATGTGGTTTAAATTCGCCTTTGGCAAGAATCGAACCTAAGACCTTTTACTTACAAGTAAAAATGAATACTACTAAACCGATATTTAAAACAGGGTTTTAGTTGTCTTACAACATCTCTAGCTTGGAGATGCTCTAATAAAAGCTGTTAGATTATTTGATCTAGTAACTCTCATTTAGTTGCAAGGTTCTAAAAGATGTTAGGCGTTAGTCGGATGCGGGCTGGAGTCCAACGCCTAGGCGTCTAGATGGATTTAAATAAATATATTATATTTCGTGTAAATAAGTGTCTGCTTATACTTAAAATATATATAATTTAGTTATAAACTATAAAATAGAATGACATACATATTATGAAATATTGGAACATAATGAAAACATGGGGAATAAAAATATAATGTGTGTTCATTTAAGTATGAAACAAATCTCTTACAATTTATTAAAAAAAATAAAATGCAAAATGAAAGTTATCTATTTTCTGTCTAAGTGAAGTGGGTGCCTAGGCAGGTCTAGGTGGGTTAGGCGGGCGCCTCAGTAGATTTAGGCGCCATTTTTTAATTTTCAAATGACTAGGCATTAATCGGGATGGTGGTCTGCCGTCTAGCGCTTAGGTAGGGTCTAAACGGTGTTAGGTGGAGATTTTTAAAACAGTGTTTAGTTATGTAAAAACTCTAGAAAAATATTGTAACATACAATGGGGCGCTACTTATGCATGCATTCCAAAAAATAGGCCTAAATCCAAATAGTACATCAAATCCAATACTGTGGTCGGTCTAAAACCGCCAAAAAGCGGCCTCAGAAGAAAATAGAAACCTGTAAAGTGACCGCATTTGAGATGACTAGTCACAAGTCGAAAAACCGCATTGATATTCATCCACTTGTATTACAATTTGTGGTGTAACAATTTGTGTTTTGTGTTACATTGATTTTTTTTCATTGCGTACATGTATGTCCACATATGCATTTTACTTCTCTAGTGTGTATAGGATTTCAAATTATTGGTTCAAAAATCGAATCAAATTTGGATGTTGTGACACAAATCAAATTTGTACTTTAATCTTAACATCTCTCTCTCAATGTATGGATGTGTGTGTTTGTTGAGGATTGTGATTTTTTTTGGTTTTGACAAACCCTAAAGCCCGATGGATGAATAGATTTGATGCGGTTTTAGTGTGCATTGAACTTGCTTGCCTTTTATCCCTCTATCCCGTTGTGGCAATGAGTTCACCAATGTCATATCTGTTTAAATTCCGGAAGGGTGGTTCCTGTGCCAGGTTCGTGTTCTAGCAATCGTGTTCTTCTTTTTATTTATTTATTTTTTTTTTGAACAACGATATTTTCTACACTAGTTGTGGATGTAAATTTCCGTCGTCTCCAGTTTTATCGAAAATGTACCTGCAACACAATCAACACATTTGATCAAGAACCTAAGCCTCACGCGCCCACAAGGTGGAGTGGGGTTAGGCCAATGGATCTCCAATACTTAAGTTAGTTTATTTGAAAAAGAGTAAGTGTTTAGGGCTTTTAGGGTGTCAAAAGTTTACTGAAATTTGGTATAATTGGGGTATATATAGGAGAGTTGCTAGCCATGGTGTTAGAGTTTTGCCCTACATATGGCGGCATCCTATTGGCTAAAGTTTATGGAGAAATATTCTTAAGATATTAAATAGGAAATAATATCTTGAGATAATTGAGTAATTATCGCTAATTGATGTCGTATTCAGCTGCAAGCTGTGAGCTAGGCGTGAAAGTATTTGAGGATCCTGCCCATTTAATGAGGGCAATCTTGTCTTTCTTGAGTAAAAGTCTACATGTTGCCTCTAGAATTTTTGGGATTATTTTAGGCTCCACACTAATTTCATTTTTCTTTTTGTAATTTCCATCCCGATAGTGAATCTCGAAATGTGAATATTTAGGTGGTAAGGGATGAATTTAGTATGCCTTTTGTGGTTAGTTACTATAAAAATTAATCTTGTTCTTGTTAGTTTTCTGTCAGTTACATGTGTGTGTTGCTTGCTCTGTAAGTAATCACCCAGATTCATTCTGGAATGGCTCAAAAGAAAATCATTTTCCAGAATTTATTCCTGGTTTATTTCTTCATACATCATATTATTCTGCCCGGTTTTTGTCTTGTTTTGCCGTGAGTATGCATGTTTTGGTATTGCATACCGGAAATTGGAATCCTGTTCATGGGATTAGAGCTATACGATTTTGATTCATTTGGTACAGAATTTTGAAAAAGGGTAGGTCGGAATCCACGTTCGTCAACTAGAACCTGCAGCAAGGTAGCTCGTGTAGACAAAAAGCAATCTGTGAGATAAGGGATGGAGGGGGATAAGAATAGGAAATGATAGAATCCTAGTCCATTATATTGTGTGTTGCTGAACATCTTATTTGAAAAATCCTATTATACTTGAGAGTTTTTAACCGTTAAATCTTAATCATTATATGTTTGCCCCAAGATCTAACAACCAATAGTTCCGAAATAGAATACTAGACAATGCACATCTTATCCATCTGTTTCGCTTTCTGTATGCCCAAACTCAAGTGTATCACAACTGCATGTTTCTTGTTGGGATCTGGATCCTCTACTTGTATTTTCTCGACTTTTAATCTTACTTAGTCATGTTTTGTAAACGTAAAGGTGTGCAAGCGCGAGTAAAAGAGAAGATGAATTCGTAATACTTTTTCAGGCGTGTCAGGTCACATCCATGGTTTCGAAACCCTAAATTTGAGTAGGGCCAAAACAAGCGCAGTAGACTTTAATCCAAACTCACAAGATTTTCTTACAAATAGATAAGATTCTGTGACAGGATAACACAATAACGTGTGTTTGTGTCAATGCGAATATGGTAAAAGCAAGCAATGAAACAGAAAGGAAGAAAGGAACAATAATTTCACAACAATTATCTAAAAGAAGCTAAATCGGCCTCAAATATTACCAATCATCAATTTCTCTAAATATGCACAAACAACCACACACACAGAATAAATAAAAGGTCGTACCCAGTGCACAAAGCTCCCGCTTTACGCAGGGTCTAATTAAGCTAAAAAGAATCCAACTCAAAAGAAATTGTAGGATGCTGATGCGTCCAGAGGATGAATGAGGTATGTCAGCACCAAAGCCACTAGCATCAGCACATATGCAATCCCTTGGTCTATTGATGTCCCTGCACATATTACAACCAAAATTATAAACTGAACCCTTATACTTTCGTTCTGGTTTCACTTTAGTCCAATCGTCAATTAAGTGGATTTTTTTCATTCATTTTTGTGGACGTCGTCTCGTTTGAAAGCCCGAACTTGCAATGAATTTTGCCCCATTTGACGGATTGGACTAATGGTATTAACCGAATGAAACTACAAGTACAAAAATACGTTAGAAAGTGAAAATTCGAGTAAACTACTGTACTGTTAGTGCAATTTACCCCAAACAAAGAACCCAACGCGCTCATTGCTCACCCAAGAAAGGAAAACAAAACCCAAGTGCCAAAAATAGGGGAGAAAATTTCCCAAAACAAATATCGACAAAATGCATTTCAGATCTAATTATTAACAAAAGAAATGAAAAATGTGAGTTACCATCACTGGTAGGGCCAGGGGCAGGGGCGGCGGCAGCGGAAGAAGGGGCGGAGGAAGGAGTTGCAGCAGCAGCCGAGGGCTTGGGAGTGGCAGCAGCAGATGGAGATAGAAGGGCAAACAAGACAATTGCAGAGACTAGAACAACTCTAAAAAGTGCTTTAGAAAATCCAAAGCAAAGTGCCATCTTTTTTCTATCTATTAAACTCTAAAAGCAAAGACTTTGAATGAAAGAAACAGAGAAAATTGAGCAGAACCTAATTCTTAGAGAGAGAGAGAGAGAGAGAGAGAGAATGTGAGGGAGGAGAGGGAGGGAGAGGGAGAGAGAGTTTAGGGTTGTTATATAAAGGGTTAGGTCGAGAGTGGTGACTGGTGAGGAGAGGGCAGCAAGAGAAGAATAAGGCAGGCCTCCCTCTATGGTATTGGTAATGCCCTTTTTTATTTATTTAATTCGTTTGCTTTTATCTTTTTACTGGGAAGTATTTTTGTTCCCTATCTTTAAATGATGATAATGCTCATACTCAATTTATAATAGTTAAATAAGTTTAATTTTAAGATCTGTATAGTAGATAAATATAAATTTCAAAATTTAAACTCATTTAATTATAATAAACAAGATGATGAGTATTAGCACCCCTTAATAGTAAATAGAGTTTTGAGCATCGCCCCACACGTCCCACATGCGTTTTTTGTTTTTTTTATTTCTTTTAGAGAGAGAGAGAGAGTGAGGAGTGGACAGTCTGTAAGCTAGGTTGTCGCTGAGTCATGTGTATGTTTTTGGGTGGAAATTATTCAAACTAGTCTCGGATTCTACAATCAGGGCGGGGCCTACAACGGGATCAACGGCTAATTAACGGCTATTATTATGTGAGGGGTGAGGTTTATGTGAGATTGGCGAAAGTGTTCGTCACACTGTCTAATGATGTTATTATTCTACTCTATTCTAAAATATGGTGGAATTGAAAAAAAAAAAGAAAAAGAATTTTGAGCTTATGCTTCAAAGATCTGTATGGAAGGACAACTTTTTGGGATTAGTTAATATGTCTAATATAGACACTAATCTGCTCATATTCTAAAGTTCACATGAATTTTAAAGTTGTCCTTCTAATTTGTGACTATCTAATAACATTATTTGTCATAGGAATTTCAAACTTATGATTGTAGTAGTATCTCTTCACACATCGGAAGGATTCCAAGCATCTATATTTTGACTTTCCGTTAAGCTGTTATAAAAAGCGTTGCATTTAGACTTTGTTCGGGAGATTTTTTTACTCTCCTAAAAACTAAACTTAATTGTAGCTCACGTGTAAAATTTTAAATCGTTAGATTGATATAATAGCTTAAATACAGGAAGTACATGTAAATAAACAAAGTCTGACTGTAAAGGCTCGGGTCGGGATCTCAAATTGAAATTACTAGCATATAGCCTTAAGGTTTCATTGACCCACCAATTTATTCTAAGGAAAACTAATGAAAATAGCTTGAAAACTTTGAGTTTTAATGATAAGGACAAAATAAATGGTAAAGTGAATAGTACCAGGATTGACTTTTTAGTGTAAAAATATGGTTTTTCGTTAAAGTGAACAGTACCGGGTGCTTTTCGTTAAAGTTCCCTTTATTCTATTGATTACTGACCCATTAACTACAATGATTTTAATTGTCAGTTTGGTAATTATAAATTTTTTGTTTTCATTATCAATTAATACTATAATTTAGAAGTATTTCTTTTCATTTGCAAGTGAAATTTTTCAAGTCGACATATTATATTTGTATTGAGTTTGATACCTAGTTAGTTGCTAACCAATTGTGTGTTTGACAAAAAAAAAAAAAGAGTTTTAACAAAACACTCCCGGTACTATTCATTTTTAACGAAAAATCATATTTTTACCTTTAACTGACACTATTCACTATACCTTTAAAAATGACTTTTCGTTAAAAGATAAGTTTTTTTGGATTTTTCGTTAATTTTCTTAAAAAAAAAAACCAATTGTGTGGCATAGCCTAATTTCTCTTCCTCTTAGAATAGAATATCTTAGTGTATATAAAAAAATGATTTTCAGTTTTTGTATTTGAGATATAAAAAAGGATTACGACAGAAATGATGGATAACAAGTGAAAATTACCAAAAAATAGGATAATTATCAAACGTTATGGATATGTATGATTTTCACAATAGATGTTTTGTTGGGTTTGCAACTGAATATAAGGGCAATTTCGGATCATACGATTTTTTTAATAAGATTTTGGGACATATGTTGTATTTCTTTAGCACAAAAAATTGTAGCAATGGTTCCTCAACTTTAATCAAATTGGAGTAATGATCTCTTAAATAAAAATTTGTGATCATTAGTCTTTAACTTATCAAAACGTGCAACTATGATTATTTTTACACCACCAGAACTCTTGTCAAAATGAGTCATGGTGGAATGACCACTGCTACAATTGAGATAAAGTTGAGGGAGCATTGCTCCAATTGGGTTAAAGTTGAGGCCACATTTTTCTCATTTGGTTTTCCGTATTTGCTCCTTGATTCAGGTTCACGTGCATGGCACGTAACTTATTTTGACAGAAGTTTTGATAGAGTTGAAGAAAATAATCGTAACTGCACATTTAAATGAGTTAAGGGACCAATGATCATAAATTCTTAATTAAGGGACAATTATTCCAATTGAATTAAAGTTAAGAGACCGTTGTTACAATTTCCTCTTCTTTTGTAATAATAAGATTTTTTTTTTTTGGCACAATATAAGAATTTAATTTTAAGAGTGAGGTGTACTTTGATGGTGGGGTGAATAAGGTGACGTGTTTAAGAGCTCTTGATTTTGGAATAGGATCCTCTCAGGATCTCTTCCATTTGGATTTGGAAAATCCTTCAATCTTATATGTTCAAAAGAAAATTGCATGGCTAGGAAAACGATTTGACACCATCGAAATATGAAGAAGCTACGATAGCAGCAGTGGCCATCGCTCGAGATCCCTGGTAATGGTGTTGACGGATAGAGGGTTGAGAAGGGCGTGAATGTGGAGGAGACAACGATGACGTCAGGATTATAGTCGGGGATCAATGGACTCGGGGTGCTATTCAAGGCAAGGTTGCGGTCGTGGCTTCGCGAACGTGTTCAGGCTGTGCTGGAGTCAAGGCTTGCAGGCAATCTTCAAATCTGGAAGATCCAACTAGAAGAGATCTGTGAAGTCTAGACTTTTGTGTTGGCTTTCCTTGTCAACATTGTAATTGTACCACACATGCTTTATTTAGGTGTATATTTCCTTAAGGGCCCTTGTATATGGGAATATAAGTGTTCAAGGTTGTGCCACATCTCCTCAAAGGTTTGTGCATGCATATGCATTTCACGTTTAAATTCTTGTTACATTCTAACTAGCTTAGCTGTCTTGTCAATTTTGTTCATTGACTTCTTATGAGTTGGGCATGCAAATTAAGTCTAACCACATGGCCTGACTGACACTTTTATGCTAAAAGCCAACTTCTAGCCCTTGATCTGCTAAGATCGTTTTTTGGCTTGACAAATGTCCTTGTCCTTGCTAGTTGAAAACAAACAACTCTTTTTTGTTTAAAACCCTTGCTAGGTTGCGCATTTGACATTTGGTTGTCCAAATTATATTGTTAGAGAGTTAAAGTGCATTCAAAGCTCTTGAACTTCCCCTCTTCGTCATTTATGGAACCCTAGCTGCTTAACCTTTCTTCATGCATTAAACACCCAATTATTGAGAAATAGGTTTGCATTGTTTTCATGGTCTAGATTAAGTTTCAAATCTTCATTTAAGACCAAGTTTCTTTTTCGGATTCACATTGGGGTCTCCCAACAACTATTTGATTAGAGAATCTAACTTGTCTATTGAGTCCAAAATTTATATCATCATCAACATATCATTTTGCATTGGACGTGTTGCTCTCGGTGCCACAAGGATAAGAGTTCAAGGTAAGATCTGCCTCCTCGTGAAGACCAAAGAGGTCCCCATCTCGTGCAAAGTACAGTTGCACAAAGGTAAAGCTGCCCCGAAATTAGATCTAGGATTTGAGCTTGATGTGGTATTTTGTATGAACCATATTTGCATTAGTGGAATGGGCTTCGTGGAGTCCAAGATTTTTTTAACCCAAAGGTGGCTTTTTTCGGACCAGGATCCTCTCTTGAGCAATTCCCTAAGGATCCTAGGGATCCCGCAATCTTGTCCGTTTATTTTATATCGTACGGTCAGTTTTCGTTAGGTACTATTCATATTTGAATTTTAAAATTTAAATTTTAAATGATTTTTGACCACACAATATACGATGAACGGACAAGATTGCGGGATCCCTTGGATCCCTAGGGAATTGCTCAGGAGGGGATCCTTGTCCGTTTTTTTCCAGTCAAAACATCTTGTGTTTAGAGTTACTTATTGCTTAACTAATATCCTATTTATTAGCATTCGCCACATGCATCCTTAGTCTTGCTAACTATTACATGCCTTTCAACCATGCTCACACAACGTATTAATAAGTAATAAATTGGATCATTGTTGACTAGAATATCTTCTAGTAACCTAAGTTGTATTAATTGCACTATGTTGGTTGTCTAACGGTTTTGTACTTAGCTGACTGGTGAGTTTGACTAGTCAGTCTAGCATATTGTGCTTTTAATTTTAGAATATTCTACCTAGTACCAATTTTAGGATTCGAAAATGATTCTTTCCCCTTGATTTTTTTTTTGGATACCAAATTATTAAATTTTGTGCCTTGCAAGACAATTTAGGTCTGGGTGAAGCCAAAAGCAAGGAGATATCACAAAAGAAATACTGCAAAAATGTCCTGTCAATGTAATGTACCATGACAAGAACATACACAATGTTTTTTTTTTTAATAAATATCAAACATTCTTCCATTTAGATTACAGAAAACCCTTTGCTTGCTAAAAAATATAGCTTTGAATCTCTATCTGAGATCTCCGAATCACAATCTAAGATATCAGATTTGATATGTGAGTCCCCCGGACCATGATAAGAGATAGTGTAGATGTGGTCTAGGTTCTGCCGAATGAGAACTAAAGTATCAGAAATCATCTTGCTCCTACTCACCATCTCAGCAACTTTTGATGGAGTATTTTCATCATGATGAACAATGACCATATTCTTCAAAGTTTGAGAAATGCTCGAGAATATACCTTGCAAACTTAATTTCATTAGATCCATAGGATTTCTCTATGCTTACCTCCTTAAGCTGGTGAATGAAAGCAAAGTTTCGCAGTTTCCAGTATTCATTACCAAAGCAACTTGCCTAAAAACATAAAAACAAATTAATTTGCATGAAATCATAACTAGAATTATGAACTAATATAATCTACTAAAAACTTGATAGAACTTTCCCTAAAATAGGGATGAGCCCAAATTGAAGCAATAGTGTGTAATCACATTTACATCAACACATCCTCGAAAGACCACACTTAATGGGTCTCTGACCCTCAGTTACATGCATATTAATAGTTAAGAGCATGGTTGCCTAAAATTCGAGTTCTATTAATAGAGCTGAGTAGATAACATACTTGGTAAGAATGTCTCAGAGCTTTGGGAAGAGGCTTTAACGTTGAATGTAACCACTGCTACGTCTATTGAATCTTGCCTACACTGAAAGCTGATATAGACACCTCTATACTGAGCTGATAGTTACTAGTAATATGGGATACAATATCATCCACTAACCGTGCTAGTGAAAGTTGGATAATATAATCATGTAATTGCTGAGTAATCTATAGGCAATGACAAGCTAATACTACAATTGCAATCATGTCATTACCGACTAATCTCAAGATAATGACAAGCTGAGAATATTATTGTGACTATTTAATTACTGAGTAATGTCGAGGTAATAACAAGTTAAGAGTATGATTGTGGTACCCTAATACGCATGTAAGCTAACACATATAATCATCCACTAACAGCAGCTAGTGGAAGCTGGAAATATAATCATGTCATTGCCAAGTAACCTCTAGGCAATGACAATCTGAAATGACATGTCCACAATCTGGACAAGATAGAAATACTTATACACATCAAGTTGTGTCCAACGACCATGAACGTGGTACAAGCTGATAATATAATTGTGTAATCATGTCATTATCGAGTAATCTCGAGGTAATGACAAGTTGCCAATATAAATGTAGTATCCCAATACACGTGTAAGCAGATAGATATATATATCGTCCACTAACCCGTAGCTAGTGAAAGCTGAAAATATAATCATTTCATTGCCCAATAATAGTCCTCTCTTGGGCTGAAAGCCCACTTACCTGAGAGAATATTACCAGGTTGAGAATTGTGGTTTTTTAACTCATGTTAGCCTATTTTCAGCCCAAACAATATTTTAACATTTTTTTAACTACAAAACTTACAGAAGCGATCAACATTGTTAACTTTGAACAACACAATGACCAAATTTGATAAATTGAAAACATTGACCAAAATAGATTTTGACCTATAAAACAATGACCAAAAAGGTTTTTAACCCTTTAAAAAAGAATATTTCCCTAAAGGATGGATGAGAAGTGAAAATAAAACACAGAATAATTATCATAGGGGCCAAAATTTGCACCACATTTCCATATAAAATCCCTCCTATATTACTTTTATGGGGGTTACGTAATTTGAAATTTATTCCTGACCAGTTGGAACAAAACATACATCTGACCAACGTACATGAAACCTCACCCCTTGCATTCAAGCCCCTAGCCTTCCCAATTCTCTGTTTTGGCCAGTGTATGACTACTCGATCGTAAGATTTTCTCCTTCCATGTGAGAAAATTTCGGTAAGGCTGCCAAACTTGCGAGAAAATCTGGTGTTCAGAAAACCAGCTCACAAAATTATGTCCCCACTGTATTTTTGTATCATTCAGTCCCACCTGATGTTGCACCCATAGGAGAATACGTGGTCATCGTTCACTAGGCCTAGCAAACGGGTCGTGTTTGTCGTGTTCGTGTCGTTTTCGTGTAACACCTATTATCTTAACGGGTCGTGTCATGTCACATCCGTTATCTTAATGGGTCCTTAATAGGTCGGGTCACTTTACCTAATGGGTTCTTAAATTTGTACATACCACACATTGTCACATAAATATTACTTCAAAACATTAAAAAACATTTGTCGTTTAAGTACTACATCTACACTTGAAAATAAGAGCCTAATAGAAAAAACATCCATAAACTACTAGTCTATTACAAAATATTAAATGTACAAGGATATGCAAAATGAAAGAGTTTTTGTTTTCAAGGTTGTGAAGCATTTCTCAAAAGTTTAAACCTTGCCAATGGAATTCAAAGCTTGCATGTTGTTCTTTTTACAAAATCCTCAATTTTCATCGATCATCATGAGGAAATTGTATTGGAACTTTGGCTTGATCTATTGCCTTCAAGAGTTATGTTGATGATATTTTCAGTAAGGTTTTCCACGTTAGAACTCTCTTCCACATAAACTAAGTATAGAAAAAACAAACATTAAAAACCATTCAAATTATGAGAAGTTTACCAAAATAATTATGAAAAGAAATAAAACAATAGTACTATACCATATAAAATTATATTAACTCGTTTTCCAATTAGCCAATCTTTTGTGCACAACAAAGCTTGAACTGTTTCTGGTAACAATGAACTACGATACTGATCTAGTACTCTACCTCCAATACTAAATGCAGATTCTAATGCAATAGTTTGTTGCCAACATTAGATTAACCGAAATCAACCCAATTAAGTCCAAATTTTAATGCTCGCAAGTGTACGAATCGTTAAGTAGTATAGTAGGCAAGCACAAGATCGTTTCAACTAAGATTGAAATAATTCTAATTATCTAACGTAATTTGTATTGCACTTGAATTGAAATGGAAAAAATTGATGATTTGATAAAGAACTTTGAAATTGTAAACGTAAACAAAAATCAAATGAGCTTAAATAAATGACATGAACAACAAGAAATCAAATTATAAATCAATTGCGAAAGACACTAGAGCATCTGATTCACCATAACCAATCCAACTCAATTCCTATAGTTAATTATTAATGAGTAATCATCCAAATTGACGGTCTAGTTCCTCTAATTCATATAGTATCCATGGCATCTAGATTACTATGTATACTCATATGTGCTAACAATCTATGGCATCTAGATTACTAAACACACACGAGTTCATTAACGATTTGAGAACTACTTAAGAGACCGCATGAAACCTAGTGTATGGCATCTACATCAAGGAATTCATGGTACCATTTGCAAGACGCTAAAACCGAATTAACATCATGGCATCTATGTTAACTCGCATCACATACACTCAACTCAAACCAAAGTGGTGGCCAATCACCAAGATTAAAATCAAGCTCATAAACACAGCAAAATGATACTTAAAGTAATGAAAATTCATAAATAATTAAACTGAGAAATTAAGAATTCATAGTTAGGCTACATCGTAGCCCTAGCGAAAAGAAATTAGTTCCCAAACATAATCGAAATTGGTATTGAATCCATAAGAAATAAGAAGAAAATTTAGTTTAGAAAAAGCCTAGAAAGTGCCCTTGCTTGCCGCTGCCTTTTCTTCCTTTGTCTGCCGCAACCTCTTCCTTTTTTTTTTTTGTATAATCTGCTTGCCTCCCCTTTAATTCCTCTTATTTTTCTCTTTCTTTAATGAATAATGACCAGCCAATTAACTATATTAATCAACCGCTTTTTTCCTTCTTTGTCTTGCCCATTTTTGCTTCATTCTTTTGCTTGTCTTATTCTTCCTTTTCTTCTTCCCTCTTTCATTCATTTCTTCCATAATGAGCAGCCCCAATTATCTCCAAATTAATGCCAAGCACTCAAGCCATTCCTCTTTCTTGTCCTTTGCTGTAACCTTCTTTGTTTGTACCATACTTAGGGCCTTCGTATTTAAACCTCGTATAAATACTCGAGGGACTCAAGTGTAATTATGTAATAAATGAAGGGGCAAATATGTAATAAGTGAGGAGCCTTTATTCTATAAAAGGACTCCTCACTCTCCTCATTACAGGAGGCCAAGATTGAGGCCATGGGAAGAGAGCACACAGAAAATAGGCTAGAGAGCAGACTGCCTCTAGCCTTCTTGTATATTCACCATTCAGAGTGAAACAATATCAACATTAGTGTGGATGTAGCCCAAACATTGGGGTGAACCAGAATACATCTTGTGTTCTTTACTTTATTGCAGATTCACAGTCGGATTTACATTGTTCTAAGACCCTTCCGGTTTTTTGCATCAACATTTGGTGCCGTCTGTGGGAATCGACACAGAAAGCTATGTCGGTTCTCTTTCATTTTTTCATCTCACCACCGTGAGACCTTATCACTGTCCACCGTGAATCTGCAAAATCCAATAACCCAAAACCTCACATTTTGGCTTTTCCAGAAATTTTTTCACTCAACTATCTCTCTCTCCCAAATTCTATCTTGCTCTTCCGTCTCCATTGTAATGCCATTTTGCAAGGTCACGTCGCCACAGAATGCCGCTACGAACAACAAGCTCAACGCCGGAATCAAAATCTTCTACAGAACGTACGGTCGCGGAATGACTAAGGTCATCCTCATCATAGGATTGGCAGGGATGCACGACTCGTGGGGTCCACAGATACATGGCCTGATGGGGACCGTTATCCTCAATGATGACCAGAGAGCGGCAACCGCCGATTGCTCCGACAATGAGGCTGGTTTTAGCGGTGGTAGCATCAAGGTGTGTGCCTTCGATAACCGGGGCATGGGTCAGAGCTCTATCCCCACCAAAAAATCAGAATAATACACGTTCTGGATTCCACCGACCCTTTGTAATCTCTCTCTTTCTCTCTAAGCTGTGAGAAACTTCAGATTTTGTCCGTTGCTGTGGCTTCCTTGTTCCTTGGTGAACCTCCAACTACAGATTTTGGCTTTCCATATAAATTATGCATTTGGGCTCCTTTTTTTACTCCCACTTCATTCCTTTTATTCAAGTTTCTGGCTTTCTAGCGGAACCACCGCTGCCTCCGTCAGCATTTGGGATCTGGGTTTTCTGCATAAGACATGGGGAGCTCAGACGAGAAGGTGGTTGATGTGATCATGGTGCGTTGGCCCACTAAAAGAACTAGATTCCGGCCATTGTCACTGAACATACCGAAGCCGCTTCTTGATGGCCTTGAGAAACGTGGCATATCGAGCATTTTCCCAATTCAGAGAGCTATTCTTGGTGCACTTGGCCACCATCCCTGTCACCGGAACTGGCATCAACCCAGCCAGGAGTCTCGGTGCTACCATCATCTACAACAAGCAGCATGCCTGGGATGACCACAACTCTTATCAGTAGAAACCAACTGCCAGACATGGTGACGAATAAGATGGGAGATCTCTGGCTCAATGTTCCCACAATCATGAAATGATGAAACTTTCATCATGAAGGAGAAATGGCTTTTCTGAGAAAGCCACAGGAAAAGCAACAAAAGAAAAAGAAAAGCCCTCAGACAGCTCAACCACTCCCACAAAAGAAAAAGAAAAAGGAGGAGGAATGAGATCAGGGTAAAGGAAAAGAATAGAAAAAGAAAAAGATCGTGATGTTACTAAAGAAAAGAAAAAGCTAATGAAGTTTCTGGGCCACAATATTAAAAAAAAAATGAAAAGCATCAAAGTGATGGGACAACAGTCATCCACACACCCACATGCAAAAGCAGGGAATAAAGAGAGGCTTTCCTCCTCAAGAGCACATGAGGGACACTGCAAAAGCAATTGCCAGCTGCACATGCTATCCCACTATCCAACCATCTGCCATCCCTACCTTCTGCAGTAGTTTTTTTTTTTTTTTTTGAATGATGTGATTTACTTTTCTTATCTTTCGAAGACATCTGTATAACCCCATCGGAGGGTAATCATAAATAAAGAAAGAAGGCAGCACGCCAAAAAAAAAACGGCAAGCCCAATATAATGGGCTGAAATGTTATGTGGAGGGCGAAGGCCTATATGCCCAAAAGAGCCATGCCCTCTGGCTTCAAACTCCAACCTCCATCCCTCCACTTAAAGTTCACCCTCTATTATCACCCACTAGGTGATCAAAAGTACGTCCAGTACTCCAAAATTATTTGGCAGCCTGTTGCTATTATCACCCACTAGGTGATCAAAAGTACGTCTAGTACTCCAAAATTATTTGGCAGCCTGCCGCTATTATCACCAACCAGGTGATCAAAAGTACGTCCAGTACTCTAAAAATTATTCGGCAGCCTGCCGCTATTATCACCAACCAGGTGATCAAAAGTACATCCAGTATTCCAAAATTATTCGGCAACCTGTTGCTATTTTTACCAACCAGGTGATCAAAAGTACGTCCAGTACTCCAAAATTATTCATGAGCATCACTTATGTCAATCATACATAAACATTTATGACCATCACTCATGTCAACATTCATGAGCATCACTCATGTCAACATCCATGACCATCACTCATGTTAGTCAACATAAACATTCATGAGCATCACTCATGTCAATCAGCTTCGAGAGCTCCAGCTTCGAAAGCTTCATTTACAAAGCTCCGACTTCAAATGCTTCATTTACAAAAGCTCCAGCTTCAAAGCTTCACTTTCAAAGCTTCACCTACAAAGCTTCAATGCATGATATACAAAGACCGCCTCTGAACAACCACCACTTTAGCCCACACATGGATCGAATTTAAAGTCTCCAGCCAACAAACTCTATTGACTGGAGACTTGGGGGACTACAATATGTACCATATATTGGGCCTCATGAAAAATACTTGGGAGACTTAGCCCATTATTTATGTATTGATAAGCGAACCCTTATTTTATAAAAGGGACTCCCTCACCTTCATTAGAGAGAGACTCTTAGCCCATCACTTATGTATTGAGGAGCGAACCCTTATTCTATAAAAGGGACTCTCTCACCTTCATTAGACAGCATCACCACCAACTGAGCAATCGTCGTACCATCATTATGTTGGAAGTATGCCCACAAAGCCAATCATTTGATGTAATAGCTTTTGGAATACTTATTGTATTAAACTTTTATATGTTTAATGAAGGGCAAAGCTTATTGTTAATCACTATTTATTGTATCATGTGTTTAAGCAATAAGGGAATCCAAGGAATGTATTTGATCTAAGAGACAAGTGATTTAAGTAAGTTAGATTAACGAGACATTTCTCTTATGTTCATTCCTAAAACGTTCCTAGCCATAGGATTGCCAATTGGGCATTGACAATCCGCTAAGGTTAGTATGTGTTATGTCGACTCAAGCATGAGTATGACTAGTCTCAAGTCATTTGGTGTTGGACACTAAGACAAACACATAGGTGCTCGAAAGAGTAATCGAGTACACTGAACAACGATAAAAAAAGAGTTCGAACATACATGTCGTGTAAGAACTCGATAGTTGCAATATGCAAAGTAGTCCTTTGACCTGAGGCATCATAGATGTCTAATGGTTAGGTCATTGACCTTTGATCATGTCAAAGGCATTCCATTGGAGTGTCCACGGCATTGTTAGGGTCAAGCTATCTAGTCATGTAGGAATATGAATGCACAACAAGGGATCTCTAACCTTCCATGGTGGAAGGAGAATACTCTAAGATATGATTTGAGAGTCTTTGGCCAAAACATATGAATATGACTTAGGAAGTTTGTTCCAAATCTTATTCAATAGAATCATATGGAGAAGTATCACATTGGATAGTAGACATGAAACAAACTATCACTTAAACAATGTGATTAAGAGTATTGTATTAGATAAGAACCGTATTGCATTGTAGTTGTAACTAGATAGGTTCTCCAACCAATTCTACTTAGCTTGGGTAACCATGACATGCTGCTAGGTGTCACTCATGGTTTGTGGAAGCCCTAATGATTAGCAAACACTAATTTTAAGGGGAGAATTGAAATGTGGTTTCAATTCACAATCGATCGTTAAGAGTAACAATCGCCCACTACCTCGCTAAATGGAACCTAATGGATCGTACACCGAGTAAGGATGAAAGTGAAGAAATTAAATGAAATGGATATGCAATTAAATGGTTTAATTGAAGAATGGTCAAAGTTAATTAATTAGTTAATTAATTATACGAAATGTTCGTATTGGGCTTTTAAGTTGGTTTTGGGCTTCGGGGCCCAAAAACGTTTTGGTCCACAAGGCCCATTATGTTTAAGTTGTATGACAACTAAAACAAAATGGGCAATTAGCCTAATAAAATCAACATGGCCGGCCATAGGGTGAGTGGATGCAAACTTGGATTAATTACAAGTTTGCCACTCACATGTGATGAAGTATAAATTCAACTTTATAGCTTTATTTTTTAAGTGTTTTCTTGATGAAAAGAGGTGAAACATTTTCTCTCTTTTTCTCTATAGAGGCCGGCCACATAGGGAAGATTTAGCTAGCAATCTTTTCTTCTCTATGTCATCCATTTCATCTTCACATCACATCCTTGGTGTGGAGACTTAGAGACATCAAACCTTTGGTGTTTTTGGAGATCCTTTCCTCACATCCTCAAGGACCAAAGGAGCACAAAAGGGGAAGGAAATCACAAGCAAGATCCAAGGAGCAAGGAGGTGACTTGAAGGCCCTCCACTTGGGTGAATCCCTTGTGTAAACAAGGATGAGCTTCAAGGGTAATAAATCCCTAAATCCTTCCTTCTCTTTAATGTTGTTAAAGAGTCTTTTGGTTCACCATTAACTAGGCTTTGAAAGTCATGGGTTTTAGAATTATTTTTGAATGCATGCCTACTTTAATGTGTTAATAGTTTGCATATGTGTTCAAATATTCTCACATGTTCTTAGCTAGGACAAAATTTCTCCTTCACATTAGAGAGCATCGCCGTCTGATAAGCAACCGCCTCACTAAGAGCATCAACTCTAGCCCATCATTTATGTATTGAGGAGCGAACCCTTATTCTATAAAAGGGATTCCCTCACCATCATTAGAAAGCATCGCCGCTTGCTGAGCAACCACCTCGCCGTGAGCATCAACTCTAGCCCATCATTTATGTATTGAGGATCGAACCCTTATTCTATAAAAGGGACTCCCTCACCATCATTAGAGAGCATCGCCGCCTACTGAGCAACCGCCTCGCTGTGAGCATCAACTCTAGCCCATCATTTATGTATTGAGAAGCGAGCCCTTATTCTATAAAAAGGACTCCCTCACCTTCAACGCCACAAGTTGAGCCAACCAAGGCAGCATAAGCCACAAGTCGAGCAGCCTCGCAACATGTGCTACTTTTAGTTGAGCATTATTTCACATTGAGCACCGCCTCATATCGAGTATTAGTTCTAGACAACATTTAGTTATTTCAGCCCACACATGGACTGAATTTCAAGTCTCCAGCCAAAAGACTTTCTTAACTGAAGACTTAGGGGACTACTGTTTGTACCATACTTAGGGCTTCCGTATTTAGACCTCGTATAAATACTTGGGGACTCAAGTGTAATTATGTAATAAATGAAGGGGCAAAAATGTAATAAGTGATGAGCCCTTATTCTATAAAAGGACTCCTCACTCTTCTCATTAGGGGAGGCCAAGATTGAGGCCATGGGAAGATAGCACACAGAAAATAGGCTAGAGAGCACACTGCCTCTAGCCTTCATGTATATTCACCATTCAGAGTGAAACAATATCAACATCAGTGTGGATGTAACCCAAACATTGGGGTGAACCACGATACATCTTGTGTTCTTTACTTTCTTACAGATTCACAGTCAGATTTACGTTGTTCTAAGACCCCTCCAGTTTTGTGCATCAACAACCTTCTTTCATTCTCCGTAACTGACGAAGGTTTAAAACCACAACCATAACCTTCATATTGCCATCTTCAATTCTCTACTTGATTCGAAACGGTAATTGTATTTTTCAAATGGACATCCTCCAATTTTATTCCAATAAGTATCCTGTAAAGAGATTGAAGTAAAACAAATTTAAGCCACATGTATTTTCTAAATCGTAAATCCATAGTCCACACTTCAATCATGGTCATTGGCATTTAACATACCACATGATTATATTAAAACTAAGAAATTAATATGATTTTGATCCTATTCATTAATATGACTATAAAAGCTCAAAGTCATATAATTCCTCTTGTTTAAATCCAACATGTCATCATAAAATGTAACTTTCAGGGTAAAATAAGTAATAAAATATGTGCTTATCACAGTTGAAATGAGAATTGTTAACACATCTCATGCTAACTGAGAAAATATCGGATAATGAAAACGCTCCATTTGCCATAAAGAAAGAACATCTATGTCTACTTTTCTGTCTATTTTTTATCCTCCAAATACTTCTGCAATTCTTATTTTTTTCAATCGAACTTGAACCATCGTAATTATTATCAAAATCCTACATCATAAAAAATAAAAATGAAAACATAATAAGAATCATGCATCATGTTAATTTCAAATATTATATCAACAATTTTTATAGTACTACTACTACAAATATATAAAGTAAATAAAAACAAACTTAGGTTACCTCAAAGAGAACATCTCCAGATTCTATTTGATGATTAGGCACTGAATTCACTAGAGTATTTGAATTATCAAGATGCAAAATTTTTCCTAAGTACACACCAAAAAGAACATTCAATTTGTCATTAGCCTTTGTAAATTTGACCAAATTCACACCATGAAGCTTTGTGTAAGCCCAATCCACAATATGAAATTTATAACAAGGGTCTAAGATGATTGCAATTGCCAAAATCAAACTATACTCTGACCAATACTTCTCAAACTTTTTGTACATGTAAGTCCCCATCTTATTCATGAAACTTTTAGAGTCATCCATGGGTGCCTTAATTTGAAGTTGGATTACGAACACCTTAGGGAAGAACAAATTTGATGTGGGGTACTTTGTCCCAGAGAATAAGCACGCAACCTCATAAAAATACCCCAAAAACTTAGGGCCTGTTTGGTATTGGATTTGGATCCAATATTTTTAACTCAAAAACAAGTTTTGAGTCATAATTTAAGATCTTTGTTTGGTATTTGATTTGAAAACAATTCTCAAAATTCCAACCCAAAAATATTTGAAAACAAAGCCTATTTGTTGAAAACACAAAATGTGTGTTTTTAGACTTTTTTTTTTGGAGATTCAGCCACTCCTGTCTCTCTCTCTAACCTTCTCACAGAGGCCTGCACTAGTGTGCACTGCAGTATGCTTGATTTCTTAACAAAGCTCCACCCGCGACTCCTCAAATTTCCAATTGTTGCAGATCTCCAAAAACCAAGTCTACCGTGTCTCGCCGCCAACCCGCTACAAGAACTACACTCACCAGAACCCTTATTCTACTGGGTCTTTGGCCTCATTCCACCCTCATTTTCCTCCCTGCCGACATCTTCTACCTTGTGGTTTGCCTTGAGTCCCCCAACAACTCAATCGATAGCATCATGTTCAGAGGATTCAACTTGACGGTGTTGTCTCCTTCTCCGTCATCTCATTGGAGATCCAGGTCACTATTTGAGCTCAAAACCCCAACAAGAAGATCGGAATTTACTGCGAGAAAGCCCCCCATCAAACCCTTCAACTTAATTTTTTTTTTTTTTTGGATTAGTTTAGAGAAGTTGCATACCAAACAAGGTTTTGGATTTAAAATTTTTAAATCAAAACATGTCTTTTTAGAAAAAAAATCAAAAAGTTTTGTTCTCAAATTAGATACCAAACGGACCCTTAGAAATCTTCATTATTTTATCCCACTCTTCAAAAGAAGGACAACTACTAAAATTGGAATCACTCAACCCTAAATGAATCAAAGCATATCGATAGAAAATTGCACTATCTAGCATAATATAGGTCGAGTTCCATCTAGTAGGGGCATCTTGTCTTAAACCTCTCATACTATCCAATATCCTTACTTGTTTAACACATTCATAAAACTTTAGTTTCCTAGCCTCAGAGCCCTTTATATACTTGATGCATTCACGAATCTTTATCACCAAAGAATCAATTTCTTAAGTCCATCTTGGACTATCAAATTCAAAACATGAGCGCAACAACGCATATGAAAAAAGTCACCATTCATCACGAGAAAACTTCTAAGATTCAATTGATTCTTCAAAATGCTAACAAAAGAAATATTTGAAGAAGTATTATCCAAAGTAATAGAAAATAACTTATTCTCAATCCCCCACTCAATCACCAATGCATTAATTTTCTCAGATAATGCAACACCAGTATGTGGAGGAGGCAGGTGACAAAAACTTAAAATTCTTTTATGCAATTTCCAATCTTTGTCTACAAAGTGAGCAATAAGAGCAAGATACCCATCAGTGCATTGCGAGGTCCATAAGGTTGATGTCAAACAAATTATACCTTCAACTGAGCACAACAAATTATGAAACCTTTATTTTTTATTTTTGAACATCTTCAACACACAGGCTTTAATTGTTATTTGTACATGGTAACTTAATATCAGGAGATATATATATATATATATATATATATATATATATATATATATATATATATATATATATATGCAAACAAAGCCCTAATTCCCTAATATTCAGAAAAACTAAACGGAAGATTATGCTTGATGATGGCCTTTACCAATAAGCCACGGAATACCACATGATCAAAGTTTTGGGAATAGAATTCAGACATCGACAATAATCCACCAGTTCGTCCAGGGCATGTTTTCAAATGTCTATTCATATTATCTGTCCTATGATGATTATCATCTATTACCAGTTTCTTACAATCTTTACATTGAGCACGGCTTTTACCATCTTCAAAAATAGTAGTCAATTTGTTGAAAGTTTTCCAAACAGGAGACCTGAGTGTTCGCAAAACTAATTCGATCACTCTAGCCTTTGTCTTTGCCGGACTTGTATCTGTATCTTCAGTTCCATGATCAGGTTGTATTCCCATTGTAACCTCCACTGACCTTCCATCACTAAGGTTCGTAAAATCTTGCTATACAACATCCATTGCTTCAAGAAAGAAACACTAAACTGTAAAATCTTGCTCATACCAATTTCATACCATATCTATTTCAAATTCACATATCCATTTCAATTTCAATTTCACATATACATTTCAATTTCACATATCCAATTCAATTTAAAAATCCAATTCACATATCCACAAATCACAATCCAATTCAAATTTACTTTTATATATCCACAAATCACAATCCAATTCAATTTCACCTATCTATATCCATTTCAAATTCACATATCCAATTCAATTTCAAAATCCAATCACATATCCACAAATTCACATATACAAGCTTCGGTGCAAATAGACACTTTTATATATCTAACACAGTTTACAAAGAACAGATGGCATGGGAAAATGGGATACATATTCAATATCTAGCCTTATAAGAAGGCTTATTTATACACAACAGAAATTGAAGAACTTTTGGCTAGCACATGCACTGACAGCTTGTACACACATTCACAATCTTATGGGCTAGCACATGGAGGGAGCACGCATAGAGTCAGAACATGGAAGCATGGAGCCAACACTGTGGAGAACTCAAATTGCCCTGAAATCCACAATAAATTTACTAAAGAAAAAATTAAAATAAAAAGAAAAAAACAAGGCATACGACTTGCAAAAAACAAGCAGAAACCAACACGGCTGCACCCACCCTAATTTGAAACCAATATAACCTCAAACCCTCACAAATCCGAAACCATATCAAATCAGAACCAACATCCAATTTTATCTGGAGATTTTGACAAAGTACTCAAAAATCAACATGTAATTTGACCCTAAACCCTAAATAACAAAAACCCATAAAAAATTAGAAACTCTTACCTTGGTTTTGGGACTCAATTCGCGTTGGCTTCGCATCGAAGAATATATGCTTACTTCTTTTCTCTGTGTGTGGCTTGCTTGTGGCTGGCCGAATTCGCATCGGAGAGGGTTGACGGAGGAGCGGCGTCAGAGAGGGTGGGTTTTTGGGAAATAAAGACCTAATTTACAGTGGATGGTTGAGATTAAATCTTAACCAATCCAATTGCCACCAATTTTTTAAATTAAATTTAATATATATATATATATATATATAATTATTATAGTTTTTAGGGGTATAGAATTGTTAAATTACTATATATAATTATTATAGTATTTTTTTAGGGTTATAAAATTATAAAATTAATATTTTGCTCATCGTGTATCGTGTTACCCACGTGTATACTTGAGCCAACCCATTATCTTAACATGTGCTTATCAGGTTACTCGATAACGACCCGATTAGTTATCGAATCGACCTGAACACCTGTTAATTTCGTGTCGTGTCGTGTCAGGAATTGCCAAGCCTATTGTTCACCCAAGCCTAAATTTTTATTATTTCCAAAATTATATTACAGTGTAAAAGAAAACAAATGAATTGTTATATTAGAATTAAGAAAATGTTGGAGTCCTATTAAATTAGGAATATAATCGTGTAAATCCTAACATATCTAGGATATCCCAATGGGGATTCTACCATAACTCTTAGACTAGATATTATTCTATTAGAGTTGTAATCCTATTAGAGTAAAGATTTAACCTTCCCTACTCATATAAATAAAGGCACAATGGAGTGAGATAACACACACCTCACAATTACAAATCTCTCTCTTTCTCTCTCTATGTCGCCGTACCCCCTCTCACTGGCCTCTATGATTGTGCAGTAAATTATGCTTACAACACGTTATCAGCATGCTCTTGACGTTGAGCTTAAGAGAGTTTGATCATCAATTAGTGAAGTATTACGTTTTAATCATTCTTTTTATGGTTAATTTATTATTTTATTGAATTGATCTACATGTTATTGATTCAATTTAATTTTTCTTTGTTGAACGTGATACAATGCGTTGGAGATGTAATTCCAACTTTTCGAGAAAGATCTTCTACAAATTCAAAATAAATTAACATATTTGAAATGACCATCAAGCATGAAAACATTCCCCATGATGTATGAACCCCCTATATTTATATTTTCCTTCCAATATATATATATATATATATATTGTATATGTTCATATATTTATCAATGTATATATATACGTTCATGCAATAAGCAATTATGCTATGTGGAATTTGTGTCAAAGCATCGAAATAATTTAAAAGCAATTAGGGTTTTCAAACCCTAGATGTCGAAACAAATTAGTTAATTAATTTGTGGGATTTTCGCGGCTCCATACCATGCCACCAAGCCGAGTTGGCTGGCTTGCAGCCACGCCACCATCCTAAACGACACCATAGACCACATGCAGCAACCCCGTGGACTTGCTACACTTGCACAAATAACCAGCCTTTCGGCCTGGGTTAGGTTCCCACACGGGCCTGAAGTCATGAGCTCACCAACAGGCTTACAGCCTTGCTAGGTTTGTCTCTAAGCACACTGGCTCATTTCCAGCAAGCCAGATGTTTGCTGGGCTCTGTCCTAGTGCACCAGCCTACTTGCAGCAAAACCTGTTGCGATTATTGAGCTTGCCCGCATCTCAACCCACGTCCAGAAGCCAACCTTTAGTTGGACTTCTTGCACCCAAGCCCAAAACTTGAAGCTAGCTCGTAGTTGGGTTTCGTCGCACCCCATTAAGGCCAACGCATGTTGGGCCTGCTTTCCAACGCTGGTTTTGGTCCACTACCAATAACCTTGCGTTGCTGGGCTTCATCCCAGACACAGCCCAAGATCTACACGCCATTCTCCGTACCCAAACAAGGCCTCCAACCACGTAGCAGAGCCTGCCCCTTATTGCAGCCATCCCACACGAGCTAGGCCGCATTGTTTTCGACCCTGATGCCATATTTTGGCATTCCTGCTTCATAACCATACCCATATAATTATTGAGATGTTTTTGGTTAACGCTTATCAAGCTATAATTTTATTGTTGCTTAGTCCGAAGCTAAATTCAGGCTAATATGACCCGATGTCATTATTTTTCTCCTACAATCAAACATGGATGGTTACAATTTATTCAATAAATTAAAGTGACTAGCAGTCCATTAATTTGATATGACATCCAAAATTATTGGCCCGAAGCCCACTTTTTGGCAATTAACGATTCAATAAATTATTTCTTTTCTTTGAACCATTGACTACCTTTCGTAGTCCCGAAGCATTCACATTTGAGTTCCTGAAGCAACCCAAATCCACTACACTTAGTTGTATACTATATTATGTGTTCTTACATGTACCTCCTTTTATGAACCGGAAGTTCATAACTGATAGGAGCATATTTATGCGACTGAGTTAGCTTGTTCTCATGCATTTATGTTGTTATTTCTTAGTTAATTATGTATTTTAAGCTATTTTCGTGTGTTTGTAGGTCCATAGGCCTTATGAAGCAATAAGATGCATTTTGGAGCAGTTTTGGGCTTGGAATGAATAGCACATGCATGGAGCAAGGTGGATGGACGAAATTGAAGACTAAAGAGGCTAGGAATGTGTTAAAAAAAAAGAAGAATTAATGTAAAAAGGACAAAGTGCTCAGCCACAAAGGGGTGTCACTCCACCATTCTCCTTTCCATTATTGCCGTGCACCACCATTGCACTCCCTTTGGATTCCTATGCCATGCATCATCATCCATGTTCCCTCCATTGACTCATTTGTTGCATCATTCCACCTCCCTTTCCTTTCTCTACCATGTGCACAATCATTCATGTTCCCTAGCTGCAACACCACTCCATTTTACCCCCATGCTTTGCATCATCACTTCACTTTCACCTTTGAATCATTTCAAACACCACTCATTGCACTCAATTGCTACACCATTCCTTGTTCCCTCCATCATTTCAAATTCATGCATCATTACATTGAATCATTGCACTCAATTGCTACACCATTCCTTGTTCCTTCCATCATTTCATATTTCATGCATCATTACATTGAATCATTGCACTCAATTGCAACACCACTTCATTTTACCCCTATGCTTTGCATCATAACTTCACTTTCACCTTTGAATCATTTCAAACACCACTCATTGCACTCAATTGCTACACCATTCCTTGTTCCCTCCATCATTTCAGATTTCATGCATCATTACATTGAATCATTGCACTCAATTGCTACACCACTCCATGTTCCCCTCCATTGCCATGCACTTCCTCTATAAAAGGAAGTGTGTGTAACATAAATTGAGTTCATACTTGGTTAGATCATTCACTACCATGTCAACACAACCTTCATCCAAACACATCCATTCATCTTCACATCCATTCCTCCATACAAACAAACCTTCAAACACTCACCAACACCTTGTGCCGTAGCAAAGGAAGGGAAGGAAAGTGCTTGGACGTGTTTGTTGTCCAACTTGGATCGTTTGAGCGTTTAGGTGTTTTCTTTCTTTTGTTTCTAATGTTTAAATTTATTTTTTTTTCGTTTTGTTGTAAATATGAGTGGCTAAACCCCTCTTGGCTAGGGGTGATTTCAAAGCCATGATTATGTGTGCAATATAATTTGATAAATTCCAGTTATGAACTCTTGAATCGTGAATGCAATTGGCTTAACTATTTGATTGATAACTTAATTGTATTTGTTAATTAAGGGTCGACACTTAATTGGCATGTATAAATCCATTGCTAGAATATAAGGAAGTTTCACATAATTGTTACAAACTTATATTCACATGTAGTGAAGGTCGCTTATAAACGATCGCGTTAAGTTCAATTCCTAGCATGAGTGACATGATGTCATAGTTGCAAGTGCTTTGTCAATGCTTATGATTTTCATTAAACGTAATGATCTTTGATTCTATCTCTATTATGATGTCATGTAGGGAACTTTAGAAGAATGTTTTGGGTTGTCGAATGATGTCATCCAATCCAATAAAACAAGGAAAATCTGAGAGTTAACTAGTGATGTCACGGTTAATTTGGAGCATTGTCGTTCATAATTCAATGAAGTAGTAACTGGAAATCGAATTATTTGCATACATGTCATGTGTGGAGAAAAAGCCTCTTGCTATCCCATCCATCATCTTATTTCTCAAATTTGTTTTACAATCTGTCTAGTTTTTCATATTTGTTTGTTTGTTTCAACTTCATCCCAATCAAAACCCCCCCTTTTAGTTTCTTGTTTCAAAGTGTTTCAAATCTATTTTAGTTTGTGTTTTTCAGTCTTTTGATTCAAGTAAAAGTCAATTTTCATCCAAAGTCATTCATAGTGTCTAGTTTAAGTTTATTTGGTTGTTTTAAGCTGTTTTGAGTATTTTAAGTTTGCTTTGAGTCTTGTGAATCTTGTTAAGTGTTTTTAAGTTTAATTATATGTTTTTGAGTCAGTTTAGAGGTTATTAGCAAGCCCTCCTAATCCCCGGTCCAGAACGATCTCTATTTATACTTGTACTACAATTGTCAAAAGAGGGTTAAATTTGTGTGTTAAGATAATTTTCGCATCAATAACTAAACTCGAACTTGTAGTTTTGAATTTAGTGCCTTTGAAACACAAAGTTTTCATAAAACAATACACCCATGAAAAATTGAATTTTTCATCTACACCATGTCTTAGAACCTTAATGTTCTAACTTTGATGCTTTTGGATATCTTATTTCCATAGCACCAATCACAATCTTGTTCCATCCATTTAGTGGATTGTCGAACCGTAACAAGTTTGATTTCACTGATTCGGAAGTACCTCCCAAATGAGGATTCTATGGCTTTTTGGCTCGCTCTTATGGACTTTCTAGTCTTGAAAGACATTGCCTGAAGCACACCATGATTACATCCATGAATGAGTATGATTTTGAAGTTTATAAATTCGATCGAATTTTGACTGGAGAATATTTTTCTCGTCTTTCCTTATTTCTATCTCGCTCCTGAAACAACAGTGTAGAGACCAGAAGTTTACCAAATTCTTGGATCTGATTACTACCATAAATGTGAGAAAAAGGTATAGACCCAACTTCGACTGGAGTCTACTTAATGGTATAGACCTAGCTCGACTGGAGTTTACCGAATGGCTCGACCCAGTTCGATCAAGGCCTACTAAATGGTGATTCCCAGTTTCGGCTGTGGCCTACCGAACGGTATTACTCTGCTTCGGCAAAGGTATGCCGAAAAGAAGCCTCCAGCTTTGGCTAGAGCCTATTGAACCTAAGTCTGGGTTTATTTGTCTCTTTCTCACATTCTTTAAGATTTGTTTTTACAACATATGGTAGAATCAAGGTCTACCAAGGTGTGGCATCATGTGCGAAGTGTGGTCCTTGGCACCTAAAACCTAAAACTTCAAGAATAAGGGATATTGTTCCCGAACCTCAACCCTGCATAATCTACTTCCGTCTCGATGGAATAGATCATTGGTTATGCACCTGTTCGTGCCCCTACCAATATTGTTGAGGAGTACCATTCTAGTAGTCAATATGTTAGACTAATTTTGCTCCACTAGACACTGTTGGAATAGCTGAATTTTGACATGAATGACCTTGTTGGCCGAATCCCCCTAGTAACTTTGGTTTACTTTGTGAACATTTTTCTATGTTCTTGGATTCCAGTTTGGTGTATGTTTTAGTTATGGATAATCTTATCGATATTGTCCTCGAATATGAGTAAATTGAATCATGTTTCTTGTATACATGTGACCGTATTCAATTCAACACGTGATTAGGTACGAACATGGGAAAGTTAGTTGTTTGGATGTTACGATACTACGCACACTAACTTTATATCTACATCACATCTCTAGCAATAACTTCAGGTCTATCCAACCTGATTAAGAGCATTGGCATGCTCCTCGTTGTAGGAATGGTACCAAATTACCATTTAAGAGACCTTATATTCTCCCCATTCCAAAAGAACGTCATTGAGTTTTAAGGATATTTGAGATGACAATGATCATAAATGAAACCACTAAAGAAAATATAGTTGGATATATTTGCACCACCTCCAAAAATGAGCTTGAAACTTTGCTTTGGGGCCAATGGGCTATCTCTCAACTAGGAACACGCCACATGTGGCCAGCATGGAGCCGGGTGATTCAAGTAGTTTACTTGCTTTGGCATGATCATTTGGGACACTTAGGTCGAAACAATGATGTCACGACGCATCTCCTTACCTGAAGTAAGGATCTTGTGCCTACAAGCACGCTTTGCCAAGCCTGCTCATTGGGGAAATTGATTTTTTAAATCATCCCTAGCAAAGATAAGAAACTACCCTCTTTTCATAGTGGATTCAAGGGAATATATGTGGACTAATCCAACTAAAATATAGACCATATAAATACTTATGGTTTTGGTTGATGAATCGACAAACTGGTCATATATTTGTCCATACGCATTGCTATTAAACCTCATGGCCGATTATAAGGGTTCACCACCCTAATTATCACATAAAGTCTGGAAGGCTAGATAATGTCGAAGAGTTTATATCAACAGTTTTTTTTATAAGTATTGCACATCTTTTGGGTTTATAATTGAACATTGAATTCCCATGTTCACCCCAAAACAACCTCGCAAAGTGATCATAAAACACAATTTCAATGATCGCCCAGACCTTTATGAACACACCAAGTTTTCGGTTTTTGCCTAGCCCTATGCAATCTTGCATGCAGCCGCCTTGAGGCTCATTGCATGTTTGGTACTTATGCATTTATGTGTGCATTTTCTGTGCCAAGCTGTGCCGCCGCAACCTACCAATATGGGTCTTCAAAGAATGATGTTAATCTTTGTTGATTATGATTATCCTTCACACTAACTCTCTTAGAGCCTTTGCAAGGGATCTCTTTATCGCTCATTTTGCAGATTGTCACTTCAATGAGACGGTCTTCCCCCCGTTAAGGGGAGATAAAAATGTCAACGTTCCTGTAGAACGACGCGAATTTGCGTGGACGTTACCCACTATGTCTCATCTTAATCCCCATACTACATAAGTTTGATAAGCAAGTGCGATGTATTCTAGCTTTCAAAATGTTGCTCCATATTCATTCCTCTGATCTAGCTAAAATGATGAAATCATATATCAGTTGCAAACATGCCTGCAAGGATAAACGTACTTAACGAACGTCAAGTGAACATCCCTGAAGGGTGTGCCTCTCGTTGGATGGTTTGGCCACCCATGTTGGACGACCCAGTAAACCGGCAGATAGCCAAACAATCTGTCTTGGCATGAAGTGTAAGTTGCGGATCAAACTAGAAAGAAGCGCAAGTTCAAAAATCAAAATGATATATAAGAGCATGTGGTGAAGTATTCTTGTGTGAGTGTGGCATATCTTCTCTACCACAGGTTAAGCTAAAATTCGGTGTCAAACTTGTCATCCGTTGAAGTCTAATCCAAGAGCTCCAATTACAAGTAAAGAAGAATATCAAGGATATGTACTTGGATAGACGAAACTCCCTCATGTAGTTGAAGAGCATATTTCCATCCCTTATATTGAGTATCCTATTCATGGCTTTGAATGAAATATGTGTCGTCTTTTATCAAAAAAAAGGGATATGTATGACTTTCACAATAGACGTTTTGTTTGGTTTCTACCAAGTAACGGAGCAATGTACTTAGAAGGTGGGTGTAAAATGTGACGTGTTGAGATATGTGGACAAATTTAGAGCCTGTTTGGTATTTTATTCAAAAAAATTCATCATTGTACAAAACACTTCTTAAATACATGTATTAAGAACAATTTTCTTTCAAATTCAAAAACTTGTTTGGTATGAAATTCACAATTGTTTTTAAAGAAAAAAAAACTCATCCTATAGTGTGAACTTCTAAATTCAAAGAGAGAAAAAAGAGAGGGGGTAGAGAGGAAAAGGAGAGATAAGGAAAGAAAAAGGGAAGAGAAAGAAATAGGAGCGTGGATTGGAGAAGAGAGAGAGAAATATGAGAGGAACGAAGAAGTGAGAAAATTGGAGTGAGAGAAATGATAGAGATAAAAGATAAGGGATTAGGTGTGAGAGAAAAGGGAATAGGTGATCTTTAAAATTAAAAACTCTAAAAATACACTTTTGGTGTTTTTATGAAATAGGCTAATTCTTAAGTTGTTTTGAGTCCAGTTTTTGAAAAGGTTCATACCAAACAAGTTTTTAACTCTTAAAACTTGAAAACTGTTTTTAAGTTTAAAAAGTTGGATTTAAATAGAATATCAAACATGCCCTTATCCTTTTCTCTTAATTTCACTCAAAACTTTGTTCCAATTTCCTTTTAAGTTAAACTCGTGCAAGTGCTAATGTGGAGTGTCTAAATGCGTTTGGTGTTTTTTTTTTTTTTTTTTTTTGGGTCAATGAAATGCGGTTGATTTCTTGCAAGACAATTTAGGCCGTTTGGGTGAAGCAAATTGCAAGAAGATATTGCAAAAGAAATTTCATGTCGACTAATGTAATGTGACATGAGAGTCATAATCTAATCTTGAGTTTGATTCCAAAAGCTAATTCTTAGTTACATCTTGAGTTTCATTTTCAACTCGTGAAAACTGTTAAAGACATACATAATGTTTATTTAAAATAAAAAAAAAATCAAACATTCTTCCTTTTACATCCCAAATAAAACCGTTGTTTGCTCAAAAATTTAACTCTAAGTCACTATCTCACATTTTGATACATCAGGCCCATAGCATGAAGCGTAAGATTCTGGACCACGAATTTATAAATCCAGTATGGGTCCTGCTGAATGAGAACTAAGGCAGAGGAAATCATTTTACTCCTACTAACCATCGCAGCAACTTTTGAAGGAGCACCAACATCACAATGAACAATGACCATTTTCCTCAAATTTTGAGCATGCTCGAGAATATATCTTGCAAACTCGATTTCATTAGATCCATAGGAATTCTTTATGCTTAGCTCCTTAAGCTGATGATTGCAAGGAAGGTTTTGCAATTTCCAGTATGCATTACTAAAGTGACTTGCCTGAAAATATAAAACAAAGGGTGCTTTAGATTTTGGCCCTTACAACTCATTATTTCTAGATAAAAACCCATCTATCTTTGAAGATCCAGTTCAAGCTCAAATTTAAAATTTGCAAACATATAGGAACAATATTGACCTATTAATACAATTTATTTACACTCATACCACTCATACTTTATGGTCCCTTTTCCAAATTCCTAAATTTATGCCAAATTAAAAGTAGTAGAAAAAGTGAAATAAAATGTAAAAAGTGTTTGCATTAGCTGTATCCATGTCAAACTAGAAAAGTAGTTTTTTTTTTCGTGATATATTTTGTACCAATTTTACCCATATTAATTGGTAGGTAAATTAGTTTGTTCCAATTATTTAAAAAAAAAAACTACGCCTATATTATATATTTTGAATCAAATAACATTCCTCAAACTTGTAGGTAAATTATTTTCTATGCATTGTTATATATGTTAGACACGTTTTGTTGTTGTATAAACATGAGTGGAACATAATATTGTTGATTTTATACATCAAACTGCATTTCTTTTGTTATAGGTAAATTATTTTCCATGTACAAGTACTTATGTTAGGCACATTTTGTTGTTGGTACATACAATATTTTGTATCATTGTAAAGAAAGATATTACATTACACCCATGGTATAATTGTTGTAGGTAAATTATTGGAACTTAATTTGTAGTTAGGTAATGAACATTTTGCATCATTAGAAATGAACATTTCAAATAGTAGGTAGATAAATTAATTTGTTCTAATTATATAAAAAAAATTAACATTACACCTAGTTATATTTAATTTTTCCAATTATATTAAAAAATTATACTACACCCAACCAAATAACATTTATCGAACTTGTAGGTAAATTATTTTTCATGTATTGTTAGATATGTTAGGCACATTTTATTGTTGTATAAACATGGGTGTAACATAGTATTTTTAATACTATGCATCGAACTACATTTCTTCTTAATATAGGTAAATTATTTTTCATGTATTAGTACATATGTTAGGCACGTTTTGTTGTTGGTATAAACATTATTTTGCATCATTGTAAAAAAGAGATATTATATTACACCCATGGTATAATTGTTGTAGGTAAATTAATGTGCATGTAGATAATGAAATACAATGTTCTAATATATTAATAAAAAAAGGATAAATTCAAAAGTATTCAAGAGTAGGGTGAAAAAAATTGAATCGAATAGTTTTATGAAAATTCAAAGAAGATTTGGAAAAAGCGTATGATAGGGTCCCAAGAGACATTCTTTGGAGGATCTTAGAGAAGAAAGGAGTACGAGTAGCATATATCCAAGCTATAAAGGATATGTATGAAGGAGCAAAGACTGCCGTAAGAACTCATGAAGGACAAACCGAAAGCTTTCCCATAACTGTAGGATTACATCAAGGCTCATCCTTAAGTCCTTACCTTTTTGCGTTGGTAATGGATGAGTTAACAGGACATATTCAAGATGATATTCCTTGGTGTATGCTTTTCGCAGACGATATAGTGTTGATAGATGAAACTCAGGAAGGGGTAAATGCAAAGCTTAACCTTTGGAGAGAAGTGTTGGAATCTAAAGGTCTTCGCCTAAGCCGATCAAAGACAGAATATATGGAGTGCAAGTTCAGTGCAGATGGAGGCCAAAACGAGTTAAGGGTGAGGATCGGAGATCAAGAAATACCAAAGAGCGACCGTTTTCGTTACCTAGGATCTATCTTGCAAAAGAACGGAGAATTAGATGGAGATCTCAACCATAGAATACAAGCTGGATGGATGAAGTGGAAGAGTGCATCTGGCGTGTTGTGTGACCGCCGTATGCCACTGAAGCTCAAAGGAAAATTTTATAGGACGGCAATAAGGCCGGCGATGCTGTATGGCACAGAATGTTGGGCGGTGAAGCATCAACACGTACACAAAATGGGTGTAGCGGAGATGAGGATGCTTCGTTGGATGTGTGGGCACACGAAAAAGGATAAGATTAGGAATGAGGATATCCGGGGTAAAGTAGGAGTAGCCGAAATTGAAGGAAAGATGAGAGAAAATCAGTTACGGTGGTTTGGACATGTGCAAAGAAGGCCTACTGACGCTCCGATTAGAAGATGCGACTATGGGACAGAGGTTCAGGGCCGAAGGGGTAGAGGAAGACCTAGGAAAACTTTGGAAGAGACTCTAAGAAAAGACTTAGAGTACTTGGATCTAACGAAGGACATGACACATGACCGAGCACAATGGCGTTCTAAGATTCATATAGCCGATCCCACTCAGTGACTTGGATTTTCCAAGTCTCCAACCGAGAAGTTTTCCTCACTCGAAAAATTAAGGGAACACTACCCCAACCTACATGCTCCACTCAGAAAGCTTCAACATACAAGCTTCAACAAAAGAAAATTCAAAGAACTTAGCGAAGAAGGCTTTGGTGTATTTAACACAATACGTTGAAATGAAGGAAAACTTATTTATTGATATCCCCGATAAGCTACAAATATGTACATATACATGAGTCAAAATAAACAAACAAGATGGAGCCTTCACAAAGGTTGCTTAGGAGAAGTCTCAGCAGTCGGTAGAGCCCCAGAAAGAGAAGGCATCGGAGGGGGATCATTCGGAGCCTCAATACTGGACAGAACCCTAGAAGGAGGAGGCATCAGAGGTTGATCATTTGGAGCTTCATTACGCGGTACAGCCCCAGAAGACGAAGGCAATAAATGCCTTTGGAACAAACCCACAAATCTCTGATGATCAAGTAAAACCTGACCATCAGTTTCCTTCATCTGGTCAAGCTTCCTCTTCATGTTTGTAGCATAGTCATGTGCGAGTCGGTGCAACTGTTTATTCTCATGCTTGAGCCCTCTAATCTCCTGTTTGAGACTCATCACTTCGGCCGCCAATGACTCAACTTGGCGGGTTCGAGCAAATAGGCGTTGGGCCATATTAGACACAGAACCTGCACACTGAACACTGAGAGCCAGTGAATCCTTAACAGCTAACTTATCAGACCGTTTGGAAAGTAGTCTATTATCTTTGGGAGTGAGAAGGTTCCTGGCCACCACCGCAGCGGTCATATCATTCTTCATCACGGAATCCCCAACGGTAAGAGGACCAGTAGGGGAGACGAAGGATGGGCGCCATATGTTGTCTGGAGAAGGCGGGGCTGCCTCTTCAACAAGGTTCAAGTCAAAACGACGGTCGGAGGGGCCAGACATTTTCAAAGGTATTGAAGAGAGAAGAGGTCGGACAAATCAAGATCTTAGAAGTGCAAGAATGGAGCTTCTACTGGTGGAGATTCAAGTGTGCTTTGGAACTTAATGCCAGCCCCTATAAAAAGCTGCACTCGACGGAGCTTCAGACATCGAAGAGGCGCCTGCTCAGAAATCGAAGAGGCGTTTGCTTTCTCAAAAGCTGGGCTGCTTAGAGACCACGAGGGTTGATCTCATAAATCGAAGAGGTGTTTGCTTTCTCAAAAGTTGGGCTGCTCAAAGACCACGAAAGCCGATCTCAGAAATCGAAGAGGCGCTCGCTTCCTTAAAAGCTGGGCTCCTCAGAGACCACGAGGGCCGATCTCAGAAATCGAAGAGGCACCTACTTTTCCAGCCTTTTCAGCACCTGTCACACGTACACTCAGCTTTGCGGAAATTATGGGTATTCTGTCGAAGACTTCTGGGGAAGTAGAAAACACATGAATCTTACTGTCCAATCACCCACTTCCCACACGCAGCAATAGCTCATGGGTACCACATATAACTTTGCCAAAGTTCTCTGCCAAAGTTGAGCACGTGAAGCTTGCAGCTCCCACTACATCGCTCTGACCAAGAAGGGTAAAAGAATAGCAAAGAAACAACACTAACAAAGTTTAGACCCATAAATTTTGAAGGTCTAGCTACCATATTATTACCCACAAGGGTAAAGGAACAGTACCACTGTTGGAAAATTGGAAAGTCCCTGTGTGTCAACCTCTGTGCCTCGTGGCAAGGTAGACTAGCAAACATGCCCAACCTTTACTCACATTCGAGAAAACACTCCCAATAAGATTGCTTGCTCCAAAATCGAAGAGGCACCGTCCTCCGAATCTCGAGAGCCAGACTCCCAACATGACTACTTTCTCAAAAATCGAAGAGAGGGTAAAGGAACAGTACCATTGCTGGATAATTGGAAAGTCCTTGTGTGTCAACCTCTGTGCTTCGTGGCAAGGTAGACTAGCAAACATGCCCAACCTTTACTCACATTTGAGAAAACACTCCCAACAAGATTGCTTGCTCCAAAATCGAAGAGGCACCACCCTCCGAATCTCGAGAGCCAGACTCCCAACACGATTACTTTCTCAAAAATCGAAGAGACACTGCTCCCCGAATCTCGAGAGCCAGACTCCCAGCATGATTGCTTTCTCAAAAATCGAAGAGGCATCGTTCTCCGAATCAATCGAAGAGGCGCTCGCTTTCTCAAAAGCTGGGCTGCTCAGAGACCACGAGGGCCGATCTCAGAAATCAAAGAGGCACCTTCTTTTCTAGCCTTGTCAGCACCTGTCACACGCACACTCAGCTTTGCGAAAATTATGGGCATTCTGTCGAAGACTTCTGGTGAAGTAGAAAGCACATGAATCTTACTGTTCAATCACCCACTTCCCACACGCAACAATAGCTCATGGGTACCACAGATAACTTTGTCAATGTCTCTGCCAAAGTTGAGCACGTGAAGCTTGCAGCTCCCACTACATCGCTCTGACCAAGAAAGGTAAAAGAATAGCAAAGAAACAGCACTAACAAAGTTTAGACACATAAATTTTGAAGGTCTAGCTACCATATTATTACCCACAAGGGTAAAGGAACAGTACCACTGCTGGATAATTGGAAAGTCCCTGTGTGTCAACCTCCGTGCTTCGTGGCAAGGTAGACTAGCAAACATGCCCAACCTTTACTCACATCCGAGAAAACACTCCCAACAAGATTGCTTACTCCAAAATCGAAGAGGCACCGCCTTCCGAATCTCGAGAGCCAGACTCCCAACATGATTACTTTCTCAAAAATCGAAGAGACACTGCTCTCCGAATCTCGAGAGCCAGACCCCCACCATGATTGCTTTTTCAAAAATCGAAGAAGCATCGTTCTCCGAATCTCGAGAGCCAGATACCACATACCACTTTTTCAAAGTGCTCTGACAGAGTTAAAACATGTGAAGCTGGCAGCTCCCACTACCGTGCTATGACCAAGCAGGGTAAAGGAATAGCATTACTACTTGTTGTTAGGGAGACTCCTATATATGTCGACCTCCATCCCCAACGGACAGGCAGACCTGCAAAAATGCTCAACCCTTCCTCATATCTGAGAGGGCACTCCCAACGAAGCCTTTCGAAATATTCAGCTTTCTTTCCCCCCGATAATACCTCTGCAAACAAGCTATACTAGAGCAAGAATATCTCATATCATCAGGGTTAAAAGCAAGAATATCCCATATCATGCTTTTTCCCTGTCTTTTCCTTTGGCCTTGTTTTTACCTGCAAGACAAGAAGAAAGAGAGCAATCAGTCAGCACTTGAAATCAAGCTCCCAGCCAGGAACTGACAGCCTGGAACCCCTTACCTGATTACTTACCTGGCATTGCTCTCGAGTACTCATCTTCAACATCTTATGTTGCCAGGGAAGATACCGTATCTGCTTGAGGAACAGATAGGGCAAGTGCGAAGGATACAAGGAAGCATGTGGAGACAAGCGTAACAGCACACGTGCCGATCCATCCATTACTCTGTCAAAAGCAAAAGTATCCCATATCAGCAGGGTCGAACGTACTCTAGATTTGATGGACTTGTTTTGACCCTCAAATTCTTCAGTCGGCCTTATACTCTGGAGGAAACCAGAAAACCCTCCAGCTCAGTTCAAGAATAAGCCTGTGGAAAGTTACTTCTTCAAAAGCAAAAGTATCCCATATCATCTCTTCTCATTTTTCTTCTCTTTATCCTTCATGCTGCTGCAAGATGGGGAGAAGGTGAACAATCAGCCGGAGCTCTGATTGCTTACCTTGTCTGTCACCTCTTTCAGCAAATCCCCTAGCTCGGCGACTTGGGGGACTCCTACTACATGGTTTGTATCGCGCTTGACCAAGCCTGAAACTACAAGTAAGCTTCAAGTGAAATTGATACATTACCTTGTGCATCTTCACCAGTTAAAGATACCACCCCTGGATGGAGGAAGAGTACTTCCAGAGAAGCTGCCACATCTACCTATGAGACAGATAAGGCAAGTCGATACCACACTCCGATACTTAGAAGTTTCGTGATTACGAGATCATTCTCCCACAATATTTCCTAATGTCATTTGTACTCTAATGTCATTTGTACTAAATCATTCACTTGTACTCACTAAAGGAGAGCTTGAACCTATGTACTTGTGTAAACCCTTCACAATTAATGAGAACTCTTCTATTCCGTGGACGTAGCCAATCTGGGTGAACCACGTACATCTTGTGTTTGCTTTCCTATCTCTATCCATTTATATACTTATCCACACTAATGACCGGAGCAATTTAGCGAAGATCACAAAAAGCGACCGTTTTCGCTACCTAGGATCTATCTTACAAGAGAATGGAGAATTAGATGGAGATCTCAACCATAGAATACGAGCTTGATGGATGAAGTGTAAGAGTGCATCCAGCATGTTGTGTGACCGTCGTAGGCCACTGAAGCTCAAGGGAAAATTTTATAAGACGGCAATAAGGCTAGCGATGTTGTATGGCACAGAATGTCGGGCGGTGAAACATCAACACGTACACAAAATGGGTGTAGCAGAGATGAGGATGCTTCGTGGGATGTGTGGGCACACGAGAAAGGATAAGATTGAGAATGAGGATATCCGAGGTAAAGTAGGAGTAGCCGAAATTGAAGGAAAGATGAGAGAAAATCGGTTCCGGTGATTTGGACATGTGCAAAGAAGGCCGACTGACGCTCCGGTTCGAAGATGTGACTACGGGACAGAGGTTCAGGGCCGAAGGGGTAGAGGAAGACCTAGGAAAACTTTGGAAGAGACTCTAAGAAAAGGCTTAGAGTACTTGGATCTAACGGAGGACATGACACAAAACCGAGCGCAATGGCGTTCTAGGATTCATATAGCCGACCCCACTTAGTGGGAAAATGCTTTGTTGTTGTTGTTGTTGTTGTTGTTGCAAAATCATTTACTCTCTCCTTACAATTAATTGTCTACATGAAATATGTAATAGGAGTATTTTAGGCATGTGAAAAATGTAAAATGCGTGAAGTAATATCAAATTAATGAATTTGCTTATGTGGATCCTTGTCATTGGGTTTTCTCTGAGTAAAAAAGTTATGTAGGGTTTTATATGAAGAAAATTGAGTTGGAAGGGCTAAAATCATATTTTCAGTAAAACAAATGAATTTGTTGTGCAAAAAAAAAAAAGAGAGCAATTATTTCAAAATTACCTAATAAAAACATAAGTTTCTAAATTATATTTTGACGATAATTTTTGGGTGCCTCTGTTTAACCCAACTATTCCATCAACTCACCAAACTACATATGTTGACCTAACCCCCTCTAAAAAGGAATGTAATAATATGCAAGTATAAGCAGTATACTCCAAAACTAACCCCATTACACCCGTAGAAGGATGTACGGTAGCACACTGCCGAACCTCTATAATGATGATGATCAATAGATGTTACATTACACATTAAGAGCCGATTTGTCAAACATGTAAGTGGGATGTCTCAAAGTTTGATTTACTTGATCGCGAGTTCAATACTTAATTATTATGATTGCCCAATTGTGTGACCTACCCCAAATCCTCACAACATAAAAAATAGAACATAAAAGAAACTAGCTAACCCTTTTGCTGTCATTTACTCTATGGTTAAATTTTGAGGTTTCATTCTTTTAGTAGCTTTCAACTCCGCCGTGTAAGTTTATCTTACATTGCCGGTCCCAAGCCCGGATAAAGGAGGAGGGGGAGGGCGTCAGGTAGTCGACAGCCGGCACTCCATGATTACGTCGAATCCTTATGAAAATGAATCCAGAACGAAATTGCGCTAAAGCTAGGACGTCACCCGTAAGTGGCGCGCTGTGTGGCCCGAGCACAGTGATAAGTGAGCAAGGGTCGCTGTATCTCCATCGGCACCCGGATGCAGTGTTAAATGAGCAAGGGGGCTATAGAAACTTCTTTTCGAACGACTCCACTCAAAGTTGTTTGGGAGCATATGCTCCTATCAACTTTACACGGGACACACAAAAGAAGTACTTTGATCCTATTAGACGGGGAATGGTGAAGAAGCTAGGACAGAAGGGTAGAGTTCAAAAGAGCAAAATGCGTTTAGGAACGTGGAATATAGGAACCTTGATGGGAAAATCTATGGAAGTAGTAGAAGTTATGGTGAGGAGAAGGATAAATATTATGTGCCTACAAGAAACTAAGTGGGTTGGTCGTAAGGCAAATGATCTAGAAAACTCAGGGTTTAAACTATGGTATTCGGGCACAAATAGAATGAGAAACGGTGTTGGCATCATCGTGGACAAGACCTTGACACAAGATGTTGTAGATGTCAAGAGGGTAGGAGATAGAATCATGGCAATCAAGATTGTAATAGGACAAGAACTTATCAATGTGATTAGTGCGTACGCACCTCAAGTAGGGTTGGATACGAGTTCGAAGGAGAAATTTTGGGAAGACCTTGGAGACTTGGTGCAAGGAATTGCTCATACGGAGAAGTTATTTATAGGAGGAGATTTAAATGGACACGTAGGCAGGGAGACAGGCAACTATGGAGGTTTTCATGGTGGCCATGGTTTTGGGGAGAGAAACGAGGATGGGGAAGCTATCTTGGATTTTGCAATGGCATATGATCTCTTCTTAGCCAACACCTTCTTTAAGAAGAGAGAAAAACATGTGATCACCTACAAGAGTGGGTCGTTAAAAACACAAATAGATTTTCTTCTAATGAGGAAAGGGGATCGTATAACTTGTAAGGATTGCAAAGTTATACCAGGAGAGAGCGTGGCTAATCAACATCGCTTGTTGGTGATGGATGTACATATCAAAAGAGTGAGAAAAAAGAACAAGACTTGGAAGTGCCCAAGGACTAGATGGTGGAATCTAAAAGAAGAAAAACAAGCCATTTTCAAAGAGAAAGTAATCACCCAGTGTGTGTGGGATAGAGAGGGGGAAGCTAACCAAATGTGGGATTCCATGGCTAGTTGTATCCGAAAAGTAGCAAAAGAGGTATTAGGAGAGTCCAAGGGCTTTGCCCTACACCAAAAGGAATCTTGGTGGTGGAATGAGGAGGTACAAACAAAGGTGAAGGCTAAGAAGGAATGTTGTAAAGCCTTATACAAGGATAGGACAGATGAAAATGGTGAAAGGTATAGAAAAGCGAAGCAAGAGGCGAAGAAAGCTGTGAGAGAAGCTAAGTTAGCGGCTTATGACGATATGTATAAGCGACTAGATACCAAAGAAGGAGAGTTGGATATCTATAAACTAGCTAGAGCAAGGGAAAAGAAGACAAGGGACCTAAACCAAGTGAGGTGCATCAAGGATGAGGATGTAAAGGTTCTTGCTACAGAGAACACGGTTAAAGACAGATGGAAAGGTTATTTTCATAATCTTTTCAATGAAGGACATGAAATGAGTGCTTCTTTAGGGGAGTTGAGTAACTCAGAAGAGTGTAGAAACTACTCTTTTTATCGTAGAATCCGGAAGGAAGAAGTGGTTGTAGCTTTGAAGAAGATGAAGCATAGAAAAGCAGTAGGCCCAGACGATATACCAATCGAAGTGTGGAAAGTTTTGGGAGAGACAGGTATAACATGGCTCACTGACCTTTTCAATAGGATTTTGAAAACGAAGAAGATGCCAAATGAGTGGCGAACGAGCACTTTGGTGCCTATCTACAAGAATAAGGGCGATGTACAAAATTGCATGAACTATAGGGGTATTAAGCTAATGAGTCATACAATGAAGCTCTAGGAGAGAGTCATTGAGTATAGATTGAGGCAAGAGACACGGGTTTCAGACAACCAATTCGGGTTCATGCCAGGGCGCTCAACCATAGAGGCAATCTATCTCTTACGAAGATTGATGGAAAGATATAGAGATGGGAAAAAGGATTTACACATGGTCTTTATAGATTTGGAAAAAGCGTATGATAGGGTCCCAAAAGACATTCTTTGGAGGATTTTAGAGAAGAAAGGAGTACGAGTAGCATATATCCAAGCTATACAGGATATGTATGAAGGAGCAAAGACTGCCGTAAGAACTCATGAAGAACAAACCGAAAGCTTTCCCATAACTGTAGGATTACATCAAGGCTCATCCTTAAGTCCTTACCTTTTTGCGTTGGTAATGGATGAGTTAACAGGACATATTCAAGATGATATTCCTTGGTGTATGCTTTTCGCAGACGATATAGTGTTGATAGATGAAACTCAGGAAGGGGTAAATGCAAAGCTTAACCTTTGGAGAGAAGTGTTGGAATCTAAAGGTCTTCGCCTAAGCCGATCAAAGAAAGAATATATGGAGTGCAAGTTCAGTGCAAATGGAGGCCAAAACGAGTTAGGGGTGAGGATCGGAGATCAAGAAATACCAAAGAGTGACCGTTTTCGTTACCTAGGATCTATCTTGCAAAAGAACGGAGAATTAGATGGAGATCTCAACCATAGAATACAAGCTGGATGGATGAAGTGGAAGAGTGCATCCGGCGTGTTGTGTGACCGCCGTATGCCACTGAAGCTCAAGGGAAAATTTTATAGGACGGCAATAAGGCCGGCGATGCTGTATGGCACAGAATGTTGGGCGGTGAAGCATCAACACGTACACAAAATGGGTGTAGCGGAGATGAGGATGCTTCGTTGGATGTGTGGGCACACGAGAAAGGATAAGATTAGGAATGAGGATATCCGGGGTAAAGTAGGAGTAGCCGAAATTGAAGGAAAGATGAGAGAAAATCGGTTATGGTGGTTTGGACATGTGCAAAGAAGGCCTACTGACGCTCCGATTAGAAGATGCGACCATGGGACAGAGGTTCAGGGCCGAAGGGGTAGAGGAAGACCTAGGAAAACTTTGGAAGAGACCCTAAGAAAAGACTTAGAGTACTTGGATCTAACGGAGGACATGACACAGGACAGAACACAATGGCGTTCTAAGATTCATATAGCCGATCCCACTTAGTGACTTGGATTTTCCAAGTCTCCAACCGAGAAGTTTTCCTCACTCGGGAAATTAAGGGAACATTACCTCAACCTACATGCTCCACTCACAAAGCTTTAACATACAAGCTTCAACAAAAGAAAATTCAAAGAACTTAGCGAAGAAGGCTTTGGTGTATTTAACACAATACGTTGAAATGAAGGAAAGCTGATTTATTGATATCCCCGATCAGTTACAAATATGTACATATACTTGAGTCAAAATAAACAAACAAGACGGAGCCTTCACAAAGGTTGCTTAGAAGAAGTCGCAGCAGTCGGTAGAGCCCCAGAAAGAGAAGGCACCGGAGGGGGATCATTCGGAGTCTCAGTACTGGACAGAACCCTAGAAGAAGGAGGCATCAAAGGTTGATCATTTGGAGCTTCATTACGCGGTTCAGCCCCAGAAGACGAAGGCAATAAATGCCTTTGGAACAAACCCACAAATCTCTGATGATCAAGTAAAACCTGACCATCAGATTCCTTCATCTGGTCAAGCTTCATCTTCATGTTTGTAGCATAGTCATGTGCGAGCCGGTGCAACTGTTTATTCTCATGCTTGAGCCCTCTAATCTCCTGTTTGAGACTCATCACTTCAGCCGCCAATGATTCAACTTGGCGGGTTCGAGCAAATAGGCGTTGGGCCATATTAGACATAAAACCTGCACACTGAACACTCAGAGCCAGAGAATCCTTAACAGCCAACTCATCAGACCGTTTGGAAAGTAGTCTGTTATCTTTGGGAGTGAGAAGGTTCCTGGCCACTACCGCAGCGGTCATATCATTCTTCATCACGGAATCCCCAACGGTAAGAGGACAAGTAGGGGAGACGAAGGATGGGCGTCATATGTTGTCTGGAGAAGGCGGGGCTACCTCTTCAACAAGGTTCAAGTCAAAACGACGGTCGAAGGGGCCAGACATTTTCAAAGGTGTTGAAGAGAGAAGAGGTCGGACAAATCAAGATCTTAGAAGTGCAAGAATTGAGCTTCTACTGGTGGATATTCAAGTGTGCTTTGGAACTTAATGTCAGCCCCTATAAAAATCTGCACTCGACGAAGCTTCAGAAATCGAAGAGGCACCTGCTCAGAAATCAAAGAGGCGTTTGCTTTCTCAAAAGCTGGGCTGCTCAGAGACCACGAGGGTCGATCTCAGAAATCGAAGAGGCGTTGGCTTTCTCAAAAGCTGGGCTGCTCAAAGACCATGAAGGCCGATCTCAGAAATCGAAGAGGCTTGCTTTCTCAAAAGCTGGGCTGCTCAGAGACCACGAGGGCCGATCTCAGAAATCGAAGAGGCACCTACTTTTCCAGCCTCGTCAGCACCTGTCACACGCACACTCAGCTTTGCGGAAATTATGGGCATTCTGTCGAAGATTTCTGGCGAAGTAGAAAACACATGAATCGTACTGTTCAATCACCCACTTCCCACACGCAACAGTAGCTCATGGGTACCACAGATAACTTTGCCAAAGTTCTCTGACAAAGTTGAGACACGTGAAGCTTGCAGCTCCCACTACATCGCTCTGACCAAGAGGGGTAAAAGAATAGCAAAGAAACAACACTACCAAAGTTTAGACACATAAATTTTGAAGGTCTAGCTACCATATTATTACCCACAAGGGTAAAAGAACAGTACCACTGCTGGATAATTGGAAAGTCCCGGTGTGTCAACCTCTGTGCTTCGTGGCAAGGTAGACTAGCAAACATGCCCAACCTTTACTCACATTCGAGAAAACACTCCCAACAAGATTGCTTGCTCCAAAATCGAAAAGGCACTGCCCTCCGAATCTCGAGAGCCAGACTCTCAACATGATTACTTTCTCAAAAATCGAAGAGAGGGTAAAGGAACAGTACCACTGCTGGATAATTGGAAAGTCCCTGTGTGTCAACCTCTGTGCTTCGTGGCAAGGTAGACTAGCAAACATGCCCAACCTTTACTCACATTCGAGAAAACACTCCCAACAAGATTGCTTGCCCCAAAATCGAAGAAGCACCGCCCTCCGAATCTCGAGAGCCAGACTCCCAACATGATTACTTTCTCAAAAATCGAAGAGAGGGTAAAGGAACAGTACCACTGCTGGATAGTTGGAAAGTCCCTGTGTGTCAACCTCTGTGCTTCGTGGCAAGGTAGACTAGCAAACATGCCCAACCTTTACTCACATTCGAGAAAACACTCCCAACAAGATTGCTTGCTCCAAAATCGAAGAGGTACCGCCCTCCGAATCTCGAGAGCCAGACTCCCAACATGATTACTTTCTCAAAAATCGAAGAGACACCGCTCTCCGAATCTCGAGAGCCAGACCCCCAGGATGATTGCTTTCTCAAAAATCGAAAAGGCATCGTTCTCCGAATATCGAGAGCCAGATCCTCGACAGGATTGCTTGTTCGAAAACCGAAGAGGCACCACTTTCCCAACTTCAAGAGCTGGATCTCCTTGGATAAAGCTTGTCTGTAATCTTCACACGCAACATCAGCTTTCCAGATACCACAGACCACTTTTTCAAAGTGCTCTGACAGAGTTAAAACATGTGAAGCTGACAGCTCCCATTACCGTGCTATGACCAAGCAGGGTAAAGGAATAGCATTATTACTTGATGTTAGGGAGACTCCTATATATGTCGACCTCCATCCCCAACGGACAGGCAGACCTGCAAAAATGCTCAACCCTTCCTCTTATCTGAGAGGGCACTCCCAACGAAGCCTTTCGAAATTTTCAGCTTTCTTTCCCCCCGATAATACTTCTGTAAACAAGCTATACTAGAGCAAGAATATCTCATATCATCAGGGTTAAAAGCAAGAGTATCCCATATCATGCTTTTTCCCTGTCTTTTCCTTTGGCCTTGTTCTTACCTGCAAGACAAGGAGAAAGAGAGCAATCAGACAGCACTTGGAATCAAGATTCCAGCCAGGAACTGACTGCCTGGAATTACTTACCTGGCATTGCTCTCGAGTACTCATCTTCAACATCTTAGGCTTCCAGGGAAGATACCACATCTGCCTGAGGAACAGCTAGGGCAAGTGAGAAGGATACAAGGAAGCATGTGGAGACAAGCGTAACAGCACACGTGCCGATACATCCACTGCTCTGTCAAAAGTAAAAGTATCCCATATCAGCAGGGTCGAACGTACTCTAGATTTGATGGACTTGTTTTGACCCTCAAATTTTTCAGTCGGCCTTATACTCTGGAGGAAACCAGAAAACCCTCCAGCCCAGTTCAAGAATAAGCCTATAGAAAGTTACTTCTTCAAAAGAAAAAGTATCCCATATCATCTATTCTCATTTTTCTTCTCTTTATCCTTCATGCTGCCTGCAAGATAGGGAGAATGTGAACAATCAGCCGGAGCTCTGATTGCTTACCTTGTCTGTCACCTCTTTCAGCAGATACCCTAGCTCGGCGACTTGGGGGACTCCTACTACATGGTTTGTATCGCGCTTGACCAAGCCTGAAACTACAAGTAAGCTTCAAGTGAAATTGATACATTACCTTGTGCATCTCCACCAGTTACAGATACCACCCCTGGATGGAGGAAGAGTACTTCCAGAGAAGATGCCACATCTACCTATGAGACAGATAAGGCAAGTCAAGACGATACCACACTCCGGTACTTAAGTTTCGTGGTTACGAGATCATTCTCCCACAATATTTCCTAATGTCATTTGTACTAAATCATTCACTTGTACTCACTAAATGAGAGCTTGAACCTATGTACTTGTGTAAACCCTTCACAATTAATGAGAACTCCTCTATTCCGTGGACGTAGCCAATCTGGGTGAACCACGTACATCTTGTGTTTGCTTTCCTATCTCTATCCATTTATATACTTATCCACACTAATGACCGGAGCAATCTAGCGAAGATCACAAAAAGTGACCGTTTTCGCTACCTAGGATCTATCTTGCAAGAGAACGGAGAATTAGATGGAGATCTCAACAGAAGAATAAAAACTGGGATCTAACGGAGGACATGACACCAAACCGAGTGCAATGGCGTTCTAGGATTCATATAGCCGACCCCACTTAGTGGGAAAAGGCTTTGTTGTTGTTGTTGTTGTTGTTGTTGTTGTATTCTTTTAGTAGCTTTCCTTAAGAAATTGTTGGGCTTAAATAAAGTTGCCTAAATTATAAGAAAATGATTTTACAAATTAGCACAAGAAAAATGTGTGTCGTGTGCGCGAGAGGGAGATTAATAGGCAATATACACTTTCACTTACTTTTTCGGGAGCCAAATATGCACAGCTAGCCGCTACAAAATATCCAGACTAGGCATTCTCTAAGAAGAGAGACCACTGCAGGAACGAGCTTGTTCTTCAAGCTCTCACAATCGATACTCAAGTTCCGAATATTATCCTATATTAGTGTTGGCGTGGAGCCTTCCAGGTATAGAGCCTGCAAGTTTTTCCACATAAAAAAAATAAAAAATAAAAAAAACTGAATTAGTGAGAAAGAGCACAAGAATTGTCACAATCTAGATTAATATAATCCTTAATTTGTTAAAAATCATTTTTTTGACCTTACTTTTTTCCTTGGATCTCATAGCTTAGATATGTGCCAAGGTTTAAAACGAAAAGGAAATAGGATCTTGATCTGAATGTCGTATGTTAACCAATTTTTTGGAAATTATTTTTCTGATAATTGAACGCCGTTATAGGTGTTTGGATCAAAACTTGAACTTTAGGCTCAAGAAAGGAGCTGGCCCAAAGGGATGCCTAGAGGAGAGCCCGGCCTAAGCCCAGCCAAAGCCCAGAAAGCAGGAAAGGGCCTTTTCTGACTTGGTGCAGCTCATGAAGACCACTTGCTTACCTACCCAAAAGCCAAGTGGTATAGACTGACCAGCTACACAGCCCATAAAGTACTTTATAGTGGCAGTACATGTAAAATAGCTGATGAGTCATCACCCTTCAAACCGCATTCGGGCAAGGTTGCTGCTACAAGAGGCCAAGCCGAGTTGTCTATATAAGAAGAGAGAGAAACCAGGAATAAGGACACTCAAACAAACAAACAAATGCAAGCACAAACTCTGCTCAAAGCCAGATTTGCCTTCAGAACGAAGCTGTAGTCAGCTCAAGCCTTCATCCCTCTCGGGACAAGCCTTCACTCAAACCTTTGTAATAGCTCTGCTACCCTGTTCAACCTTGCTGTAGTATGGATTTCTCTTTAAAACTCCTCTCCTTACCTCTCCCTAAAAAGCTCTCAGACCTTTAATAAGCCACAAAGATAGGAACCTGCAAGACGACTAGGCTTGCCCGACCTTCTTTGTGTTTTTGTCTTTTCATTCATTAGCCTAGCAATATGTTATATACTTCCAGTTATATTCAAGTTATTTCTAGCAAGATGACTATTAAAAGGCTTTCTCAGTACTCGGATCCGATTTGAATATATATTCATTGTTCAAACCAGATCTAAGTTATAAGCCCTCGGGCATGTAAATTTGATCAGTTAAAAGTCCTTGGCCTCAAGGCATAAAAAAGAACCTTATGTGGACTTAACCCATCCACGATAATCCTTGATAAACGAGAAGTCCGAAGTTACTTGGGGCGCAAGTAATCGACCTACCTCTTAGTCTTATTTCTATTATATTATGATTATTATAGAACGCGTAAGCATGGAATGGATTCTGATGGGAAGCCTCAAAGCCTACACCTAAGGCCCTACGAAGGCACCTATTTGGATTCATTCCGTTCTGCGGTCTGGAACGTTTGAGTATAAGAACGAACTCTAATGGGAAGCCTCAAGGCCTACATCTAAGGCCCTACAAAGGCACCTATTTGGGTTCATTCTACCTCTCGGACTCGAGTAATCGGAAGTATAATAGTGATAAGACTCCTGCACTCATGAGCATAAATATGATGTGTTCGAGCACTGGTTTAGTTATTGATAGGAAGCCTCAAAGCCTACACCTAAGGCCCCACGAAGGCACCTATCATAACTAACACGGTTTCTCGGGTATATACATATATACAACTAAAACTCGACATCCATTTCACAGCTGCCATACTGAAGATGGCAGTGGCACGCCTGAGCACCTAAAAGTTAACCTTGATTGTGAGCCTCAAGGCCTACACCTAAGGCCCCACAAAGGCACCTCTCAAAGTTAACTATGTCATTCTCTTTCAGCCTTGCCCGACTAGCCTTGCCCGAAGAGTCTTACCCGACAAGACTTGCCCGACGAGACTTGCCTGACAAAGCCCGACAGTGAAGCAGAAGCCCGACAGCAGCCCTCAACCGGCGCCAACCTCTTGGGGAGCTATGCGCTCGTCGGCAGGAAACGTCCCCGACGAAAATTCCTGACGCGAACATAGTTTTGGCACGCCCGGTGGGATCACATTTGATTAGAGGATATATGTCAAAATGCCAGAAGATTTGCAAACCACGTTGCTACAAATGTTACAAAGATTGGAGAAAGCTTCCACAGGCTCCAAAAAAGAAACAGACCTGGTTCCTCCCGAGGGAAAGAGACTTAAAACCAGCCAGCCAGAAGAGTTGGTGATAGACAAACCTGCAGTTCCCTTCTCAAAGGCCCTTATAAATATGATCAATATGGCATGGACTGAGAAGGGAAAAGAAAAAATCACAAGGGAAGTGGAGGAAGGAAGACTGACTAAAAAACCTACAGGAAGGGTAATCAAATCGCCCGAATATCCAACAACAGCCATAATCAAGGGGATAGTTATGTGTAGTAAGTGCCAATGCGAGTGTGAGCTCGAAATTCCCCCAGCTGGAACTCTCATTGATCGTGAACTGATCAGGAGGAAAGAAGAAGATGAAAGGAGAGAAAACCACGAAAAGATCAAGCAGGCTACAAGAAAAGACACTTCCCGAAGCGTTTTTCAACGATTAGGAGGTGATTCCCAACCCAAAGCTTTATCATAAGTATTTCGGAACCATGAAGCTTCTGAGGAGGCAGAAGATATAGAGGCCAGAACACAGAGGAATGCAGATCATCCCCAATATGGCCATATAAGAAAGGAAATCAAGAGGATTGATGGGATAACAAATCCTGTCGGAAAAGGAAATCCTACCCATCTCGGGTGAAAATGGTACGTAGTCAGAAAAAATGGACAGCCTACCAAACAAATGGGAGCCTCCATGGTCAGAAGAGTTCAAAGGCAGCACAAAGCCTATATGAATTCCCTGAAGACCCCCGCAACATCTGAAGCCTCCCAAAATAAAAAATTGGAGAAGACACCATCTGGAGGAAGTAGTCAGCTTGGCTGGAGAAGTAAGAAAGAGGTGGAAAAAGCCAGTAGCAAGACAGAAGGCGAGGGGAATCACGTGCCGCAGAGCCAACACCCTGGGAAGTATAGGATCTTGAGGCGGGCTCAAGAAGATCTAATCATGGTGCCAACTCCCGGATGGAAGCCGGATAGAACTGTTTCGTCTGAAATGAGACCACCTTCTCTGCCATTGGTAGATCCTTTTGGTGAAGTCCCAAAGCAAACGCTGTATGCCGGCATGGATCAACAAGAAATGACACTGGAACCACTACTTCCAGCATATGCGATGGCTTGATTGGATGAATTCATGGACCAAATTGGGGGCAATAAAGAAGATCTGCCCGAGCCTAGTAATTTTCATATCAACATGGCGTATGTATTATCCGCCATGTTTGGTGCCAGACCTGATCAGCCCGCTACTATGGAGGATGATTACTTGACAACTGAGCCAATAATGGCACATGTCAATATGGAGGTAGTCGAAGAAGGAGAGTCGGGCAAGGCTGAATCCACTGAAGCATCCAAAGATGGTCTTTTCAGGATTTACATAGACGAAATGGTGTTTAGCCGCCCGAACAGCTCATTGGCCAATCATCTGAAGCCCATATATGTTGCTGCTCATTTGGAAGGGGTGTTCTTCAAAAGAATTTTAATTGATGGGGGGCAACTGTTAATGTGTTACCATCCAAGCAAATGAGGAAAATGGGAAGAGGCACGGGGGATCTTATTCCTACAGACCTCACGGTCTCTAGCTTCTCGGGCACTATAACCAAAACTCATGGGATATTACCTTTAGAAGTAGATTTGGGATCTAAACAGATCATGTTGGCATTCTTTGTGGTGGACTGCACTTCCACTTATGGGGCCTTACTCGGAAGAGATTGGATCCACCAAAGTCTGGCCATACCTTCTACTCTTCATCAACAAGTGGCTGTTTACCATGAAGCGGGCACAGAAGGACCAGGCTTTTGGGAGATGGTAGAGGCCGAATCACGGCCATTTCTCCCCACAGCCAATGTTGCGAAAGCAAGTTTCTACAACCCCAACGTAGGAATCTTGAAGTGTTCAGGAGCTGATGAGAACGGCCGCCCTACCAAGGTGACAGCCCAAAAGCTTTTGGAACAAGGAATGCTCCTTACTAGAGAGGAGTGGGATAGACCTTGTATCCTCCCAAATCCCTTACACCATCAATGACTGAACAAAAGAAGAAAGATCAGGTAATGGCAGTCAGATCCTTGATTAAAAGACTGTTGGTATATGGGAAGGGAAGAAGGCAAGAAAGGGAGCTCTTAGACAAGGAAGAACAGGAATGGCAGGTGAGAACTTCAACCAGCCAGCATGAAAGCAAGGAGGAATCTTGCAGAGAAGAATTGGAAAGGGCCATTCAAATGGCCGAGTGCATTTATGACCTAGATGGGCCAGATGACTTGCCCGAGAGCCCGGAGCTGGTTGAATTTTTGTGTGCAGAACCAGACAAGCCACCACCAGAAGTCCAGGATCCTCTGGAAATTATTGATCTAGGGACAGAGGAGGATCCAAGACCAATACAAATTAATGGTTTATTGGGGGTTGATGATCGGGCAAAGATTATCTGCCTTTCGCAAGAATTCAAATACTGTTTTGCTTGGCATTATACTGAGATGCCAGGTTTAGATTCAGCCTTGGTGGAACATAGAATGCCCATCAAGGAGGGGTATAAACCTGTTAAGCAAGCACCACGAAGGATGTTAAAGGAGATAGAAGAAAAGGTCAAATAGGAGATTAAAAGGCTAGTAAAAGCTGGCTTTATCAGACCAGCCAAATATGTGGAGTGGTTGGCCAACATTGTACCCGTTTTAAAAGCTGTAACAAAAGTAGTACGATGTTGTGTGGATTACAGAAATATTAATGGCGCTACACCAAAGGATGAGTATCCCATGCCCATGGCCGATTTATCCATAGATGCAGTAGCAAAACATAAAGTCTTATCTTTTATGGATGGGAATGCCGGGTATAATCAGATAAAGATAGCTCCATAAGATATACACAAAACAGCTTTTAGGTGTCCCGGTCATGTGGGGGCATATGAATATCTGGTCATGCCATTCGGGCTCAAGAACGCTGGTGCAACTTACCAAAGGGCAATGAATGTCATCTTTCACGATCTGATTGGCCAGAGCATAGAGGTATACATCGATGACATAGTGGTGAAGTCTAAGACAGAAGAGCAGTATCTGGAAGACCTCAGACAAGCATTAGCAAGGATGAGGATCCACAAATTAAAGATGAATCCAAAGAAGTGCGTGTTTGGAGTAAGAGCGGGCAACTTCTTGGGATTCCTGGTGCATCAAAGAGGTGTAGAAGTGAACAAGAACAAATCTCGGGCAATAATGGAGTCACCTTCACCCACCAACAAGGTGCAACTCCAGAGGCTACTGGGCAAAATTAACTTCTTGAGAAGATTCATTGCTAATTTAGCAGGCAAGATCCAGCCGCTGACTCCTTTACTAAGATTGAAAGATAAAGAAAACTTTGAGTGGGGACCACCACACCAACAGGCCTTTGACAGCATCAAGGCCTATTTGACTTCTCCACCAGTGTTGGTGCCACCTCAAAGGGGAAAACCCTTGAAGCTGTATATTTCTGCCTCAGAAAAGTCAATCGGGAGTTTGCTAGCCCAAAATAATGAAGGCGGGAAGGAGCAGGCAGTGTACTACCTCAGTAGAATTCTGACCGAGGTAGAAACAAGGTATTCCCTAGTAGAGAGATTATGCTTGGCTCTATATTTCACTGCCAGTAAATTAAGGCATTACATGTTACCTTGTCACGTGCACATCATCTCCAAGACAGATGTGATAAAGTACATGTTGTCAAAGCCAATGCTCACAGGAAGGATTGGGAAATGGATTCTAGCATTATCAGAATTCAGTTTTCAGTACGTACCCCAAAGGGCAGTCAAAGGCCAAGCAATTGCTGACTTCCTGGCCGAGCACCAAGAATCTCAAAGTGAGGTAATCAATATCCCAGGAAGCCTGGAGGTCACTAGCATTTGGATCCCGCCAAGAGAAGATATCTCGGGCAAAGAAGAGTGGGTCCATCAAGAGATAAGAAGAATGACTGGTCTCTGGATCACTCCTTGAAAGCTGTATTTTGATGGATCTCACACTCAGAAGGCTTCAGGAGCAGAGATTGTAATTGTAAACCCTCAAGGGGTTTATCATTATTACTCATTTCTCCTGGACTACCAAGGAAATACTAATAATCGGGCAGAGTATGAAGCCTTAATAATTGGTCTGGAAATCTTGATGGATCTGGGGGCAGTAGACGTAGAGGTCTTTGGGGATTCAGAGTTGGTAATAAACCAGTTAAATGGGGAGTTCAAGTGCAGACATATCACGATGGCGGGGTATTACTTGGCGGCTACACAATTACTGAGTTTCTGGGATTCTGAGATATCAGTCAATCATGTTCCCAGGGGATCCAACTTAGCGGCCAACGAGATGGCACAACTAGCCTCAGGAGTGCCAATACAAGAGAGAATATATGGGATAGATGTTGAGATCCAAAGAAGAAACCTTCATTCGATCTTAGAAAGGGGATTCAGTCTAGATATAATGGTGCTAGAAGCCAAGATAGAAGATTGGAGGTCACCTATCATTTATTATTTGAAGAATCCCTCTTCGCCTACAAGCAAGAAGGATAGACAGCAAGCAACCAAGCATGTCTTATGGGCGAAGAACTTGCTAAGGAAAACTCCATATAGGTTGCTGTTGAAATGCTTGGGCCAAGAAGAATCCATGAAGGTAATGGCCGAAGTACATGAAGGAATATGTGGAGCACATCAAGCTGGGACAAAGATGAGATGGTTACTTAGAAGGTATGGTTATTTCTGGCTCGACATGGAAAAAGATTGCAAGTCTTATGCCCGAGGTTGTGAAGAATGTCAAAGGCACGGACCTCTCCAGCATGTGCCCTCGGTACCTTTAAATCCAGTAGTCAAGCCTTGGCCCTTCAGAGAATGGGCGATGGACTTCATCGAGCAAATCTATCCAGCTTCTAGTAAGGGGCATACCTTCATAATTGTAGCAATGGATTATTTCACCAAGTGGGTGGAAGCATCAGTAGTAAAATCCATAACTTCAGCCATAGTCAAGAATTTTATCGAGACCAAGATTCTGCACAGATATGGGGTGCCCGAAACTATAGTAACGGATAGTGGGCCATCTTTTATTTCAAAAGATGTTGAGGAGTTTGCAAGCAAGTACAAAATAAAGATGATCCAGTCCAGTCTGTACTACCCTTAATCAAATGGCCAGGCAGAAGCCAGCAACAAGATCCTGGTCAACATTATTAAAAGAATGGTGATTGATAGTCCAGAAAAATGGCATGAAAATCTGGGGAACACTTTGTGGGCATACAGAACTTCCAAGAGGGCAGGAACAGGGACAACTCCTTATGCTTTAACTTTCGGGCAAGATGCAATGCTCCCCGTGGAGATCAATGTAAGTTCTGTAAGAATTCAAAATCAATTTGGGTTACATAGTGAAGAGTACATCGAAGCCATGTGTCAAGGAATTAAAGACTTGGATGTAGCCCGAATTGAAGCTTTGAACCAGATTCAAGAAGGAAAGCAAGCCGTTGCTCGAGCTTATAACAAAAAGGTAAAGATGAAGTCTTTCAAGGAAGGGGATTTAGTCTGGAAGACAATCCTCCCTCTAGGAGCTCAGCTCAGGGGCTTTGGAAAATGGAGCCCGACATGGGAAGGTCATTTCATTATTAGTCGCGTTTTGGATAGAGGAGGATACTACTTGGCGGACCTTGAAGGAAACAGGCAGAAACATCTCATTAATGTTAAATTCTTAAAGAAATATTGTCCTACGTTGTGGGATGTTAGAGATTGTTATATTGAAAAGGATGCAAGGTAAAGCAAGCTTCGGGATATCAATGTGTAGTGTATATTTATCAATCATTCAAGAAGATGGAAAGACAAGAGTTGCTGAGATAATGTATATTTCATTTCGACAAATTGATGAAATTTACAAAAGATTCAAAGCCGACGTATTACAATCAATTCTCCTTCTGGATGCAATGATATCTTCAGCTGATTTTTCGATGTCTTCATGGATGGAACCCGATCAGGTGATCGGGTTGTGCGGCCAACATGAGCCTGGTAGAGGATCCTCAGACAGGACCATCACCATAAGTGATGGTAAAGCCCGACTTATCACCGCAACAAGCAGGAAGGCAAGCATTCAAGAGGAAACCGCCTGACCAAGGGTGTTGGAGATAGCGGGGTGTTCGACCAAGGGTGTTGGAAATAGCAGTCATTTGATGAAAACCCTTTTTCTCACGAAAAGGGAGTTTTAGGAAACCCCACTCAAAGCCTGAGGAACCCATTTCTCAGTTTTTGAACGCTTGAGGAAGATGGAAGAGAAGGCCGAAGCGGATTCGATGGCTTGATAGAAGAAATTCCGAGCCAGAATTTATAGAGCCCCCAGAGGATAGTTCAAAGGTCGTGAGGAGAGCAAGGGGCACAGGGTTGCCTTCATCCTGTCTAGAAAGCACAAAGTTCCAAAAGAATGATATACACGCATACGGATATTCAATCAATGATGGCGCTTGGGATTCCAACCTTAACATTAATTGAAGGGGGCACTGTTTGGATCAAAACTTGAACTTTGGGCTCAAGAAAGGAGCTGGCCCAAAGGGATGCCTAGAGGAGAGCCCGGCCTAAGCCCAGCCAAAGCCCAGAAAATAGGAAAGGGCCTTTTCTGACTTGGTGCAGCTCATGAAGACCACTTGCTTACCTACCCAAAGGCCAAGTGGTATAGACTGACCAGCTACACAGCCCATAAAGTACTTTATGGTGGCAGTACATGTAAAATAACTGATGAATCATCACCCTTCAAACCGCATTCGGGCAAAGTTGCTGCTACATGAGGCCAAGCCGAGTTGTCTATATAAGAAGAAAGAGAAACCAGGAATAAGGACACTCAAACAAACAAACAAATGCAAGCACAAACTCTGCTCAAAGCCAGATTTGCCTTCAGAACAAAGCTGTAGTCAGCTCAAGCCTTCATCCCTCTCGGGACAAGCCTTCACTCAAACCCTTGTAATAGCTCTGATACCCTGTTCAACCTTGCTGTAGTATGGATTTCTCTTTAAAACTCCTCTCCTTACCTCTCCCTAAAAAGCTCTCAGACCCTTAATAAGCCACAAAGATAGGAACCTGCAAGACGACCAGGCTTGCCCGACAAGGTTAAACCTTACCCGACCTTCTTTGTGTTTTTGTCTTTTCATTCATTAGCCTAGCAATATGTTATATACTTCCAGTTATATTCAAGTTATTTCTAGCAAGATGACTATTAAAAGGCTTTCTCAGTACTCGGATCCGATTTGAATATATATTCATTGTTCAAACCAGATCTAAGTTCTAAGCCCTCGGGCATGTAAATTTGATCAGTTAAAAGTCCTTGGCCTCAAGGCATAAAAAAGAACCTTATGTGGACTTAACCCATCCACGACAATCCTTGATAAACGAGAAGTCCGAAGTTATTTGGGGCGCAAGTAATCGACCTACCTCTTAGTCTTATTTCTATTATATTATGATTATCATAGAACGCGTAAGCATGGAATGGATTCTGATGGGAAGCCTCAAGGCCTACACCTAAGGCCCTACGAAGGCACCTATTTAGATTCATTCCGTTCTGCGGTCTGGAATGTTTGAGTATAAGAACGAACTCTAATGGGAAGCCTTAAGGCCTACATCTAAGGCCCTACAAAGGCACCTATTTGGGTTCATTCTACCTCTCGGACTCGGGTAATCAGAAGTATAATAGTGATAAGACTCATGCACTCACGAGCATAAATATGATGTGTTCGAGCACTGATTTAGTTATTGATAAGAAGCCTCAAGGCCTACACCTAAGGCCCCACGAAGGCACCTATCATAACTAACACGGTTTCTCGGGTATATACATATATACAACTAAAACTCGACATTCATTTCACATCTGCCATACTGAAGACGGCAGTGGCACGCCTGAGCACCTAAAAGTTAACCTTGATTGTGAGCCTCAAGGCTTACACCTAAGGCCCCACAAAGGCACCTCTCAAAGTTAACTCTGTCCTTCTCTTTCAGCCTTGCCCGACGGGCCTTGCTCGAAGAGTCTTGCCCGACAAAACTTACCAGACGAGACTTGCCCGACAAAGCCCGACAGTGAAGCAGAAGCCCGACAGCAGCCCTCAACCGGCGCCAACCTCCTGGGGAACTATGCGCTCGTCGGCCAGGAAACGTCCCTGACGGAAATTCTTGACGCGAACAATAGGTACATTTAACATGCATTTCTCTATTATAATCTTTTAAGTCCTAATACCATTCCAGAAATTGAAATAATCGTATACAGACGATATTTTTAGCTATTATCAATGAAAGTAATATAATATATCTTCTAAGAATTGATTGGGTTACTAACAAAAAACCTCACATATATATATGAATGTTAAATAGCAGGTGCAACATAGATAAGAACTTACATTTCCTAGTAAGTCTTGTTGGATGTTAGACTCTAATCCAACGGCTAATAAGTCAATATAGTTATTAAGGATTGATGTGGAATGTAAGTACGATTAGAATTTAGTTATAAGCTATAACTTCGATTACAAGTGTGGTATATAATCAGGTTATAATTGGAGAATAAGGGCTCTTGATACTTGTTGATGCATACAATTAGTGAGGACTTTGGTACAACAGAAAATATTAAGTTTGTGACCTTCACTAGATTGCTCCGGTTACTAGTGTGGATAAGTATGTAAATGGATAGAGACAGTGAAGCAAACACAAGATGTATGTGGTTCACCCAGATTGGCTACGTCCACGGTGTAGAGGAGTTCTCAGTAATTGTGAAGGGTTTATACAAGTACATAGGTTCAAGCTCTCATTTAGTGAGTACTAGTGAATGATTTAGTACAAATGACATTAGGAAATATTGTGAGAGAATGATCTCTATATATAGAAGAGAGTTTCTAGTTTCATTCTGACATTGACATGTGTCGTGTTGTGATTGGCTTCTGATGTTGACACGTGTAGCGCTATGATTGGCTTCTGATGTCGACATGTGTTGCGTTGTGATTGGCCTCCTGGTTGGAAGGAAATTCTTCTGGGTCCTTGACGATATAACGTTGATTGGTGCTCAGTAGTTTCGGGATTGGTCAAGTATGGTACAAACAGTGCTCCCCTAAGTTCCTGAGTGAGGGAAACTCCTTGGTTGGGGACTTGAAAGATCCAAGCCATTAAGTAATCACGAAACTTCTAAGTACCGAAGTGTGGTATCATTTTCACTTGCCTTATCTGTCTCATATGTAGATGTAGCATCTTCTTTGGAAGTATTTTTCCTCCATCCAAGGGTTGTATCTTTAACCGATGAAGATGCACAAAATAATGTATCAATTTCACCTGAAGCTTACTTGTAGTTTCAGGCTTGGTCAAGTGCGATACAAACCCTATAGTAGGAGTCCCCCAAGTCGCCGACCTAGGAGATTTGCTGAAGGAGGTAACAGACAAGGTAAGCAATCAGATTTCCCAGCAAGCAACCTGGATCGGAGGTTCAACTTCGGCTTCCGGTTGATTGTTCTCATTCTCCTTGTGTCGTAAATAGCAATAAGGATAAGGAGAAGCAAATGGAGAAAAGATGATATGAGATACTTTTGCTTTTGAAGAAGTAACTTTCCACAGGCTTATTCTTGAACTAGGCTGGAGGGTTTTTTTGGTTTCCTCTAGAGTATAAGGCCAACTCAAGAATTTAAGGGTCAAAACAAGTCCATCAAATCTAAAGTACGTTCAACCCTGATGATATGAGATAATTTTGTTGTTGACAAAGTAATGGATGTATCGACACGTGTTCTGTTATACTTGTCTCCACATGCTTCCTTGTATCCTTCTCACTTGCCGTATCTGTTCCTCAGGCAGATATGGTATCTTCTCTGAAAGCATAAGATGTTGAAGATGAGTACTCGAGAGTAATGCCAGGTAAGTAATCAGGCAAGGGGTTCCAGGCAGTCAGTTCCTGACTGAAAGCTTGATTCCAAGTGCTGACTAATTGCTCTCTTTCTCCTTGTCTTGCAGGTAAGAACAAGGCCAAAGGAAAAGACAGGGAAAAGCTTGATATGGGATACTCTTGCTTTTAACCCTGATGATATGAGATACTCTTGCTCTGGTGTGGTGTGGCTTATTTGCAGAGGTATTATCGGGAGGAAAAAAAGCTGAGTATTTCGAGAAACTCTGCTGAGAGTGCCCTCTCGGATGTGAAGAAAAGTTGAGCATTTTTTTTTATTTGTAGGTCTGCCTGGTTGTGGAGGATTGAGGTCGACATATATATGAGTCTCCCTAACAATAATGTAGTGGGAGCTGCAAGCTTCACGTGTTTTAACTTTGTCAAAGCACTTTGAAAAAGTGGTATGTGGTATTTGGAAAGCTGATGTTGCGTGTGAAGATTGCAGACAAGCTTTATCCAAGGAAATCTGGCTCTCGAAGTTCAGAGAGCGGTGCCTCTTCGGTTTTTTGAACAAGCAATCATGTCGGGAATCTGGCTCTCGAGATTCAGGGAATGGTGCCTCTTCGATTTTTGAGAAAATAATCCTGTTGGGAGTCTGACTCTTGAGATTCGGAGAGCAGTGTCTCTTCGATTTTTGAGAAAGTAATCATGTTGGGAATCTGGCTCTCGAGATTCGGAGGGCGGTGCCTCTTCGATTTTTGAGCACGTAATCCTGTTGGGAGTTTAGCTCTCGAGATTCGAAGAGCAGTGCCTCTTCGATTTTTGAAAAAGCAATCCTGTTGGGAGTCTGACTCTTGAGATTCGGAAAGCAGTGTCTCTTCGATTTTTGAGAAAGTAATCCTGTTGGGAGTCTGGCTCTCGAGATTCAGAGGGCGATGCCTCTTCGATTTTTGAGCAAGCAATCTTGTTGGGAGTGTTTTCTCGAATGTGAGTAAAGGTTGGGCATTTTTGCCAGTTTGCCTTGCCACGGAGCACGGAGGTTGACACACATTGGGACATTCTAGTTATCAAGCAATGGTGCTGTTTCTTTACCCTTGTGGGTAATAGTAGAGTAGCTGGACCTTCAAAATTTATGTGTCTAAATTTTGTCAGAGATCTTTGGCAAAGTTATTTGTGGTACCCGATGAGCTGATGTTGCGTATGGAAAGTGGTGCCTCTTCGGAATCCGGAGAGTGATGCCTCTTCGATTTTTGAACCAACGGCCATGTTGCCCTTTCTTTTATAAGGGCACGAATTGTGTGCAAGAAGTACATTCAGAGAGTTATTGCTTGTAGAAATTTTTCCCTTACTTCAGATATTTATTGCACCTCATTTCTCCTTCATCATTTCTGAGAATGTCTGGCCCATCCGACCGTCGTTTTGACTTGAACTTTGGTGAAGAGGCAGCCATGCCTTCTCAAGACAATATATGGCTTTCATCTTTCTTATCCCCTACTGGTCCTTTTACCGTTGGGGACTCTATGATGAAGAATGATATAACAGCTGCGGTGGTGGCCAGAAACTTTCTCACTCCCAAAGATAACAGACTACTTTCCAAACGGTCTGATGAGTTGATTGTTAAGGATTCTCTGGCTCTCAGTGTTCAGTATGCAGGTTCTATGTCTAATATGGCATAACGCCTATTTGCTCGAACCCGCCAAGTTGAATCATTGGCGGCTGAAATGATAAGTCTCAAACAAGAGATCAAAGGCCTCAAGCATGAGAATAAACAGTTGCACAAGCTCGCACATGACTATGCTACAAACATGAAGAGGAAGCTCGACCAGCTGCAGGAATCTAATGGTCAGATTTTACTTGATCATCAAAGGTTTGTGGGTTTGTTCCAAAGGCATTTATTGCCTTCATCTTTTAGGGCTGTACTGCATAATGAAGCTCCAAATGATCAACCTTCGGTGCCTCCTCCTTCTGAGGTTCTGCCTAGTACTAAGGCTCTGAATAATCACCCTCTGATGCCTTCTCTTTCTAGGGCTCTGCCGACTGCTGAGACTTTTCTTAAGCAACCTTTATGAAGGCTCCCTCTTATTTGTTTATTTTGATTCATGTATATGTACATATTTGTAACTTATCGGAGATATCAATAAACAAGCTTTGCTTCATTTCAACATATTGTGTTAAATACACCAAGGCCTTCTTCACTAAGTTCTTTGAATTTTTCCTTTTGTTGAATCTTGTATGTTGAAGCTTTGTAAGTGAAGCATGTAGGTTGAGGTAGTGCTCCCTGAATTTCCCGAGTGAGGAAAACTTCTCGGTTGGAGACTTGAAAAAATCCAAGTCACTGAGTGGTAGTGAGACTTCCGAGTATCAAGGTGCAGTAGCATATGGTAGGAGTCCCCCAAGTCTCCGGTCGAGGTAGTTGACGAAGGAGGTGTCTTGCTAGTAGCCAAGTTTCCAAAGTGACAAAACTTCACCATTTTCCTTTCTAAGTGGTAGCCCAAAACTCCTCATTCATATATATTTGTTATGAAAGTTGTTAGGCCCAAAGAAGATGAGGTCTAGGCAATTTTTGAATTTTTGAATATATATATATATATATTAAGCTTTATAGGTGAAACTTTATAGGTGAAGCTTTGAGGTTAAAGCTTTGTTGGGTACCATGAATTGATTTTGCTTCATACTATCTTGATCAAGATAGTGTGAAGCTTTTGTAGGTGAAGCTTTTGTGGGTGAAGCTTTTGTGGTGGGTGAAGCTTTTGTTGGTGAAGCTTTTGTAGGTGAAGCTTTTGTGGTGGGTAAAGCTTTTGTGGTGGGTAAAGCTTTTGTTGGTGAAGCTTTTATGGGTGAAGCTTTTGTAGGTGAAGCTATTGTGGGTGAAGCTTTTGTAGGTGAAGCTTTTGTGGTGGGTGAAGCTTTTGTAGGTGAAGCTTTTGTAGGTGAAGCTATTGTGGGTGAAGCTTTTATAGGTGAAGCTTTTGTGGTGGGTGAAGCTTTTGTAGGTGAAGCTATTGTGGGTGAAGCTATTGTAGGTGAAGCTTTTGTGGTGGGTGAAGCTTTTATGGGTGAAGCTTTTGTAGGTGAAGCTATTGTGGGTGAAGCTTTTGTGGCTGAAGCTTTTGTGGGTGAAGCTATTGTGGGTGAAGCTTTTGTAGGTGAAGCTTTGGAGTTGAAGCTTTGTAGGTGAAGCTTTAGAGTTGAAGCTTTTGTTGGGTACCATGAATTGATTTTGCTTCACACTATCTTGATCAAGATAGTGTGAAGCTTTTGAGAATTTGTAGTTGTCCTCCATTGATGAAGCTTTTGTTGAGACAACATATACAAATTTTGCTTCCACACTGTTGAGCAAGAGATTATGATGCAAGCCACACCTTGTAGTAGTCGAGGATTTGGATGAACCATATAAATTGAATTTGCTTTGAACAGTCTTGAATTTGCCTCGAAGGTTTGAGAATTGTAGTTGCCCTCCATTGATGAAGCTTTTGTTGGCACCATAAATTGGTTTTGCTTCACACTGTCTTGATCAAGAGTGTGTGAAGCTTTTGAGAATTATGGTTGCCCTCCATTGATGAAGCTCTTGTTGGCACTATAAATTGGTTTTGCTTCACACTGTCTTGATCAAGAGTGTGTGAAGCTTTTGAGAATTGTGGTTGAACTCCTTTGATGAAGCTCTTGTTGGCACCATAAATTGGTTTTGCTTCACACTGTCTTGATCAATAGTGTGAAGCTTTCTACGAGTTGTAGTGTTTGCATTGTTACAGAGGGGAAATGTCTGAAGCAAATGCAAGAGGGTTGAATAGCTTGATCTTCGTATGCCATGCACTGAAATTGTTATTGGCTTGCAATAAGACTTTGTTGGTGACTATAACTCTTGTTGGGCATAAGTGCTCCCCTAGTTAAGTTGTCAAGCTTGAGGGTTTTTGATTATTTGTGAATGCTAGGAGATCACATGTACAAGTTATACCACTCGTCTTCTGGTAGGTGGAATGAATGGTAAGTTGCTTTCATCACTTGGTTGGTGGTACGAAGGTGAGTTCCTTCATCACCTTTCATCACATTTCATCACCTGTTGGTGGCACGAGGATGAGTTCCTTCTTCACCTAGTTGGTGGCATGAATGGCAGGTTGCCAAATGATATTAGAGTACGGGTTGTACATTTCATCACATGGTTGGTGGCATAAAGGAGAGTACGGGTTGTACATTTCGTCACCTGGTTGGTGGCATAAAGATGAGTTCCTTCTTCACCTGGTTGGTGGCATGAGTGGCAAGTTGCCAAATGATATTAGAGTACTAATTGTACATTTCATCACTTGGTTGGTGGTATGAAAGAGAGTACGGGTTGTACATTTCATCACCTGGTTTGTGGCATGAAGATGAGTTCCTTCTTCACATGGTTGGTGGCATAAGTGGAAAGTTGCCAAATGATATTAGAGTACGGGTTGTACATTTCATCACCTGGTTGGTGGCACGAAGATGAGTTCCTTCTTCACCTAGTTGGTGGCATGAATGGCAAGTTGCCAAATGATATTAGAGTATGGGTTGTACAGTTCATCACCTGGTTGGTGGCATGAAGGAGAGTACGGGTTGTACATTTCATCACCTGGTTGGTGGCATGAAGATGAGTTCCTTCTTCACCTGGTTGGTAGCATGAGTGGCAATTTGCCAAATGATATTAGAGTACGGGTTGTACATTTCATCACCTGGTTGGTGGCATGAAGATGAGTTCCTTCTTCACATTTCATCACCTGGTTGGTGAGAATAAGGGCAAGGTGTCAAGGTACATTATAGCAAGTATCGAAGACAGAAAGTATGTTGAACCTTGTCGAAGCACAGTTGGCTTATGCATGGATGTGTTGGAGGAATGTATGCTGTTTATGTATGAATGTGTTGGAATGTATGATGTTTATGTATGAATGTGTTGGAATGTATAATATTTATGTTGATTGATATAAGTGATGCTTATGAATGTTTTGCTATGCATGAAGGGATCCATACTTTTGATATGTGAACCATGTTGGTTGTAACACTTAGTATCACATATTTTGTGTCAAAGTACGCATGTTGAAGCTCTGAGTTGGAGTATAAGGGTAGGTCAGCGTAGACCAAGTGTTCCAGTGCTAGGAACGCAAAAAACTCAGAAGAAATTGTCTGAATTCCCTCTTCTTTAAATATTTGTCGAATGGCTTGTGTGACAAAAGATCTCAAGCGATTGAGAGTCAGAACATTTGTAATGTGTATGCCTTCTTATGATAGCATTTCCTTCAGTACCTAGTCATCAACTTTGAAAGAGTGAGGCTTGGCCCCATAGTCATAATAGTCAACAATACGTTCACCCCTAGTTGTCTTAATACGAACTTTTATCCCTCTTGTTGTAATGGGCTTGCTGAGAGTAAAAATCCTTCCTCTTACCAAGAGACAGATACGTTTGGTAACTTAGCGAGTAGCTAAATGAGGCAGGAGATGATGCAATGGGTGTCTGAATAGCCAATATCTCCTCACTTGGTAGAACTTGATTTCCACTTCCCATTTATTGATAGAGGTTAACCATATGGGGGTTCCCTTGGTATGTCTTTGCTTCGGCAGAAGCGTGGTTGTAAGCCTGTGCCATCACCTCAGAGTAAGTCTTCCAAGTGTTAGCATTGATCATGTACTTGAAGAAACAATCATGTAGGCCTGCCATGAAGGCCTTAAGGGCGGTCTTGTCATCTGCCTCAGCAAAGCGAGAATACTCATGGCTGAAGCGACCGGCATACTCTCGTAGTGACTCATTCGGCTTTTGGCGATTAGTGTGCAAGTCATCTGCAGAATCCAAGTGATCGGTCTGAAAGATGTGTTGAGAGACAAATAGTTTCCTCAATTCCTCAAATAAGTCTACTGTCTCAGGTGGAAGACGGTTATACCAGTTTAGAGCCCTGCCAGAGAAAGTGGAGGGGAAGAGAAGACATCGCTCTTCGTCGGTGTGCATCTGATATGCCATGGTGGACTCAAAGAGGTTAAGGTATTCAATTAGGTCATTTCCTCCAGTATAGAGTTGTAAACCAAGCTTTTCTTTTGTATTCGCTTGAAGGAGGGTGTCGATGATCCTTCTTATGAGAGGGCCAGGCCTGGGTTGGTTCCAGTCAGGTATCTTAGCCTGACGTTCGGCCTTCAACTTGTTTACTTCCTCAATGAGCTGTAGTTCAAGAGGGTCCTGAATGGAGTCATGTACCACTGGAATTTTCTTTCGTACGCCTCTTGGAAGTAAGAAAGTTTGAGCAAGGGCGTGTGGTTTTTTCTTAGACTCGCCATACTGACTTCTAGGGCGAGTCTGTCGGAATACCTCAGAGCCCCCCGTACCTTCATGTTCCTTTGGGACCTGTCGTTCCTTCCCTAGATTGGCAGCTAGCCTGGGTCGTGAGAGAGGACCGAGTCTTTCAGAAACCCTTAGGTCATTGATCTTCGAGCATATATGGTGGGGATTCTCTCGACGTTACTTTAGGAAGTCTCAGCAATCACGATAAACAGCTTTCGATCCTTCCAACCTTTCTGCAATAAGGTGTCTTCCTCCACTTCTTCTACTTCGGGTCAAAGCATCTGGGTTGAGAGAAGTCTCATATTGATCAATGTTTTGATGATTAGCTCACTCCTCATCAGGGATACCCATGTCGAATGGAGGTGACCCTTCGTGTTGGGGGGCACCCAGATGATGGTTGATGTCTATAAGTGCAACGAGCTCGCGTATTTAAGTACGCCTAGTTTCATGGAGCGTCTCAAAGAGCTTCTCATACTGCTCATGGAGGACCTCATTCTTCATTGATGTCTTGTTGTTCTGAGCTTCTAGCTCATCGACTTTAGCTTGAAAAGCGACCCTCTTTCATTCCTTCTTTCGTTGCTTCGCACTAGGTGCAAGAGGGGTGTCATTCTGTGTTCTGTGGCTTCCTTCGGTCCCCATGTTGGAGAGGGATGCCTGGTCAAAAGAGAGTGTACTAATGTTGGAAACCAGCTTGGCAAAGCTGAAGAGAGTGGGAATAAGTGTCGTTCCCACAGACGGTGCCAAATGTTGATGCACAAAATCAGTGAGGACTTTGGTACAGCAGAAAATGTTAAGTTTGTGACCTTCGCTAGATTACTCCGGTCACTAGTGTGGATAAGTATGTAAATGGATAGGGACAGGGAAGCAAACACAAGATGTACGTGGTTCACCCAGATTGGCTACGTCCACAGAGTAGAGGAGTTCTCATTAATTGTGAAGGGTTTATACAAGTACATAGGTTCAAGCTCTCCTTTAGTAAGTACTAGTGAATGATTTAGTACAAATGACATTAGGAAATATTGTGAGAGAATGATCTCTATTTATAGAAGAGAGTTTCTAGTTTCATTCTGACATTGACACGTGTCGTGTTGTGATTGGCTTCTGATGTTGACACGTGTCGCGCTGTGATTGGCTTCTGATGTCGACACATGTCACACTGTGATTGGCCTCCTGGTTGAAGGGAAACTCTTATGGGTCCTTGACGGTATAACGTTGACCGGTGCTCAGTAGTTTCGAGATTGGTCAAGCATGGTACAAACAATACTATCCTATTAGGACTGAGATTTGGTAGATTGTATCCTTGTACAATAAGGAATTCTAGTGCATGATTATGGGAATGTGCACTAGGGCTGTAAAGTATAAATACCAAGGGAAGGTCCCTGCATACACCACCGAAACACATACTTAGAGAACTCCCCATAGGTTCGAGTAATATAGTTATGGTGAGTGTGCAAAAGACCCTTCTCTAGTTCTAGGTGTTTTGGTGTGCTTGCTGCAGCTTCAGTCCTTGCTGTGCATTGAAGGATGTCTTTACAAGGTTAGTACAATGGTGCATTAACATTACATGAATGTATTAAGTCTAACAAATGGTATTAGAGCCAACGTTTGTGTAATTAAAATCCATAAAAAATAATTGCATACATATATATGAATGAACTGATGTTTTCCTCAAGATTTGAACTGATGTTTTCCTCAAGATTTGATCTTGTTTTTCCGCTGCTATATTTAATAATTGCTTACATATATATGTATGAGAGATGCTGTCTAATTACATATTCATGCATGTTTGTAAAAATCACGACTGGATTTAAGAACTGAGTTATATATATGCATAACTTCATATACTAGAAACAAGTACCATGATTACATCTTGTACCATGCACGTATTCACAGAAACCCTAGAACTATCAATTTTAACATAACTGGTATAAGGATTAATTTTGGCCTAAATAAAACTCAAAGAATTGTTTGCTTCAGAATTGATTGTTGAGCATGTCAATGATCGAAAGTTTTAAGGTTCATAACATGCTAAAAGTTATAACATGATCAATGTCTGTTGAGATGTAATTAGATGAATGGAACACAATAAATTCATTTCAGTCATTCAAGAACTGCTAAAAATTCAAGGTCTGATTGATCAGCTTGTGTCAGTAGCCATAACAATAAGGTTATATCCCCAAATAAAGGTGTGACTAATCTATGTTGGTTCGGTTACTGATAGCTCAATGGAAGAATGTATGATGCATGAGCTATGAAAGTTAATTGCCAAACAAAGGTGGATGGCTTTCATGTTATACCATTACTTATGCAACTTATATACTTTGCATTGATATTGATTAAACTTGAATGCCAAACAAAGGTTGAGTTGTTTCAGTTATACAGAATATAAAGTCTTGAATGCTTATTTTTGTTTGAAAATCTTTTAGTAATTAGCTCCCTAAGTTCAATTCAAACACCCAATGGAACTAACTATAAGAAGTGGAGGCAAGATATTGAAATAGCTCTAGGACTCAAGGATTTCGATTTAGCTCTAAGAGAGAATGAACCAGCTATGCCTACTAATGATGCAACTGCAAACAAGAAAAATGAATATGAAAAATGGGTTAAGGCTAACAGAATGGCGCTACTTGTAATCAAAAGATCGATGTCTGACCTAGTTCGAGAAGCAATCACTGAGTCAGATAATGCTAAGGCATATCTTGACTCCATAGAAGTCAAGTTCAAGGAATCCGAGAAGGCTGAAACTAGAACCCTCATGAACACCCTTATAACCACTAAGTACCTTGGTGGTGATGTGAAAGAGTACATTCTCTCAATGGTTCATGTGGCTGCAAAGCTTAATGCATTTAACATTAATATAGATGATCCATTTCTAGTTCATCTCGCCCTAAATTCCTTACCCCTGAGTACTCTTAGTTGAAGAGCACTTACATAGCTTAGAAAAATGGGACTTGAACGAGCTAATTGCCATCTGTGTGCATGAGGAGCAGAACATTCGACAAGATAAGAGCAAGAAACAAGTCGATAGGGGTCACAACCATTTGAGAGTTAATAGCGTTGTTGGTATAAAGTGTTTCTTCTGTAAAAAGGTTGGACATCAGAAGAAGGAATGCACTAGGTATTAATGTTGGAAGAAAAATAAAGAAAACAAGAAAAATAAAGGTATGGTACATAAAATTTCAGTTTGTTTTGAATCCAATTGGGTTGAGATATCTTATGATACCTGGTGGCTTGATACTAGTGCTACAATTCATGTAACAAATTCATTGCAGGGTACATTAGTAAGAGGGTACCAAACAAGGATGAGGTGTTAGTGTTCATGGGCAATGGAGCTAGAGTTGTAGTATAGTTCATTAGAGCAGTTAGGCTTGAATTATTTTCTGGTTTTTTGATAGATTTGGTTGATGTTGCTTATATATCTTCCATGAGAAGGAATTTAGTTTCAGTTAGTAGGTTTGTTCAATCAAAGTTTAAATTTGATATTAATTAGATTGGTTTTTCAATATTTCGAAGTTTTGAGCTAATTGGTGATGGATTGTTGACTGGTGATATGTTCAAGCTTAACTGCAATATACCAATAAGTGTGGTTAACACAGTAGGGCACAAACAAACACTGACAAACGACACCTCATCCAAGTTATGGCATAAGAGATTAGGGCATATTTCTAGAGAGAGAATGCAAAGATTGACTAGAGAACAAATCCCGCCATCACTGAATTATAGTGATTTCGAAATTTTTACCAACTACATTAAGGGAAAATTGATAAACAAGAAAAATAAAGGTTCAACTAGAAGTACAAAGCTACTGGAACTAATTCACACAAACATTTGTGGTCCTTTCACAACACAAACACATGATGGCTACAAGTATTTTATCACATTTATAGATGACTTTTCTAGGTTTGGGTATGTATACTTGTTAACTAAGAAATCTAGTGCCTTTGCTGCTTTCAAATTTTATAAAGCAGAGGTAGAGAATCAATTAGACTGCAAAATCAAGGTAGTGAGGTTTGATAGAGATTGATAGTACTATGGAAGATTTAGTGAGTCTGGTGGATAGCCTGGTCTCTTTGCATTGTTTTTGCAAGAGCATAAAATCGTTACTCAATACACCAATCTTGGGACCCCTAAGCAAAATGGAGTTAGTGAAAGAAGAAATAGGACATTGATTGAAATGGCAAGAAACATGATGAGTAATTCGAAGCTATCTACTTTTCTTTGGGGAGAAGCAATCAAAACTGCAAATTACTTGCTGAATAGGGTCCCTAGCAAGTATGTTCCCAAGACACCCTTCGAATTGTGGACCAACAAAAAACCAGTGCTAAATCACTTGAGAATTTGGGGTTGCATAGCAGAAGCAAGAGCATACAATCCAATGGAGAAGAAGCTAGACCCTAGAACAATAACATGCTTCTTTGTAGGGTATCCAAAAAGAACTAAGTGTTACAGATTTTATTGCCCCAATCTTACTTTAAGGTTCATTGAAACTGGGAGAGCCAAGTTCATTGAAGAAGTGAATGATGATCAATGGGAAAAGAATCTTGACTGGAATGAAAAGACAACAACACTGCAAGATGAAAACCTAGGTGATGTTATGATAGATGAAGTTATTGTGACAATTCCAATGCATAATGCAAATGAACAAATTGAATAACCAATACAAGCTACTCAAGAAAAAGAAATGGTTGCAGAAGAACCTATGCCGTTAAGCAACACACCAGATATCCAAGAATTACACATTTAACTTGTGCAAATGGAAACCAGAAGATCCACTCGTGCAAGAAAGCCAACAATCTCAGATGACTTCTTTGTGTATCTGCTATAAGCTAAGTTTAATAGTCAAGAAGAAGATCCATTAAACTTCAAGACAACAATTAAGAGTCCAAATAATGCATATTGGAAATAAGCTATGCAATCAGAATTGGATTCCATGGATAAGAATAAAGTGTGGGAGTTAGTTGAGCTTCCACAATGATGTAAACCAATAGGCTGCAAGTGGGTTTACAAGACCAAGAGAGACTCAATTGGTGATATTGAAATATACAAAGCTAGACTTGTAGCAAAGGGTTATACTCAACAAGAAGGAGATGATTATAATGAAATATTCTCTCCAGTCTCTACAAAAGACTCTTTTAGAGTGATCATGGCACTAGTGGCTCACTTCAATTAATTTCTGCATCAAATGGACTTTAAGACTGCATTCTTGAATGGAAATCTTGAAGAAGAGATCTATATGAAGCAACCAGAGGGTTTCATTCAAGAAGGGAGAGAGAGTTTAGTCTGCAAACTTAACAAGTCCATTTATGGATTGAAACAGGCCTCGAGACAGTGGTATTTGAAGTTTAATGAGGTTGTTTCATCACATGGTTTCGAAGAGAGTCCTAGTGATGAATGTGTTTACATGAAAAAGAATGGAAAATGTTCTATCTTTCTCATTCTTTACGTAGATGACATATTATTAGCATGCAATAATGCATCATTGCTGAGTGACACCAAGAGATTTATGTCAAAACACTTTGAGATGAAAGATATAGGAGAGGCAGCTTTTGTTCTTGGGATTCAGATCACAAGGAATCGAAGTAAAGGGTTACTTGGTTTATCACAGAGAGCATATATTGAAAAAGTACTTAAAATGGTTCAATATGGAATATCAAATGGTTGTGATGTTCCAATGACAAAGGGAGAGAAACTTAGTAAGGATCAGTGCCCTAAGACTGAATTTGAGAGAAAAGAAATGGCTAGCAAGCCAGTTGGGAGTCTCATGTATGCACAAGTATGTACCATACTTGATATTGCATATGTCATTAGCATACTTGGTAGGTTTCAGTCTAATCATGGTAATGCACACTAGATAGCTACCACGAAAGTTTTAAGATACCTGCAAAGAACTAAAGAGTACCAGCTAGTATACAAAAGGGATTTAAGACTCAAACTAGTAGGCTATAGTGAAATCAAATTTTGCAGGCTGCCTTGATTCTCTTAAGTCAACTTCAGGTTATATATTCACGATGGCAAATGGGGTAGTGCCATGGAAGAGTGAAACAAGATACTGTTGCCCCTTCTACCAAGCAAGCTGAGTTTGTAGCTTGTTATGAAGCTACATCACAAGCTATATGGCTGAGAAATTTTACCAGCAGTCTTGAGATTATGGATTCCAAAGCAAAGCCTATTCAAATTTGGTGTGATAATAAAGTTGTTGTCTTTATTTCTAAGAATAATAAAAGGTCTCCTGGAACTAAGCACTTGAACACCAAATATGCATTGACAAGGAAGAAGGTGAAGTCTAGAGAAATCAAGGTTGATTACATTGACACTCATGTGATGCTTGCTAATCCACTCGCTAAGGTATTGCCTAATGCAATTTTTCATAAGCATGCAATCAAAATGGGAGTGACTGGAACCCTAGATTTGTTAAACTAGTGCGAGCAATAATAATATGTGTTTTAGTTATCCATAGTAGTTGATATCGAGATTGATTTTATATTTCATTAGTTACTGTAGTTGTTTGAATTGAAGGTTGAATAAGGGGATGATGATCAATTACATCGTTTTTTATATGTTTTTAATTTTATTTTCACATTGAAAGGAAAGGGTTGCTAAAATGTTATAAGCAACTATTGTGTTTTAATACATTAATGCAGCAGCAAAGGGTTGTTAGCTGCAATTGGTCATGTCATAAGGTTGCTTGACATATGAACTAAGTTCTCACGAAAGTATATACAAGTTGTTCTCATAGCTTGAAAGCTTCATAGGAAGCATTAGACAGTCAAGTATAAGACTGATTAAGTGGACCTGGAAGTGATGGAGTCAATGCTTCTGACTCGTGGTTTGTTATGCACTTCTATACCAAGTCTATGATTAATTTCTCCACGTAGATAAAGAGCTTATTCTGTGATTATAAGACATCATGGACACTTTTCTTGTTCATCGTCTCCAGTAGTTCTGAGTAAGTAGCATTTGCTTGACAAAAGCATGCAAGAAGCTTTGTAGCTTAACTAAATCCATTGGCCAATAAAGAATCATGCTTACAGATTCATTAAAGTTCTTTCTTGAATTAACTATTTGACCTAGTTAGAGAATGTTGGATGTTAGACTCTAAAGCAACGGCTAATAGGTCAGTATAGTTAATCAGGATTGATGTGGAATGTAAGTACGATTAGGGTTTAGTTATAAGCTATAACTTGGACTCCAAGTAAGGTATATAATCCGGTTATAATTGGAGAATAAGGGCTCTTGATACTATCCTATTAGGACTAAGATTTGGTAGATTGTATCCTTGTACAATAAGGAATTCTAGTGCATGATAATGGGAATGTGCACTAGGGTTGTAATGGTGTAAATACCAAGGGAAGGTCCCTGCATAAACCACCGAAATGTTGTGTTTGGCTCGTACATTTGTGAGTAATTATGAGTCATGTGTTGACAACAATTGAAGACATGGTGACTGCCACAAGCAAAGTTGGAAGCAAGCAAGACTTGACCTTATGTTTGCTTGCACACAATTGTGCATGTTTTCTCTTCTATGCATTAAATCAAATGGAGAAAATTTTTACTTTATAGACTAGGTATAGACTTTGGTGCATACTAGGTTGGCTAGGTAATAATTATGTCATATGAACTTAAGACTTTTTGGTTTTGGTTGTTGGCATAGTTGCTAGTGTATGCCTATAACTAGATGCAATATTTGTGCATTTAGTAATGCATAGAAAGTGGGAATGTAAGCATCATAGAAGGGAAGAGCATCCGGCTCTTCCATGGGAAAGGTTGAACATGGGTTGAGAGAAAATCAAGAGAGCTAGAGTGAAAAGTATTCTAGTGAAAGAACTCTTGGGGTAGAATGAGGCTCTTGGGAAAATTATATGAGTGGGTGTGAAAGGGATTCAGGATTGAGTTATGTTGATTTAACTCATGTGTACTTGTACTGTTATTCACAGTGAAGAGCAATATATCTCCGGGGACGTAGGCATGTTTTTGTTGAACCTCGTAAATTTCTCGGTGTCTTTATTTCTTGTATTTTATTATGTTCAGCTGAGTGTGATTTGGTGAGGTTATAATCTAAATCTCGTTTCCGCTCTAACGAACGGACCAAGGCACAACAATTGGTATCAGAGCATCGTTAGACGTTTGGTTCGTTGGAGGTCCAGATTTGTTGTTCACCATGGAGTTTTCAGTTGAGTAGTTTAATAGGAGAGGCGGTTTTACTCTTGGTAAATGAGAGTAATGGAAGCCTGAAGAAATGGAAGTCGTGTTCAGGAATGCTTGGATCAACTGCGAAAGTTGATGTTGAGGAAGAAGAAAAAGGCCTCTTTCTTCTTACCTCACTTTCAGATTCGTACGAGAACCTTGTGAAACTTTATTGCATGGAAAGATACGGTAAGTTTGGAGCAGGTGCAAGCTTCTTTGGTGTGGAATGATGGATGATGGTGGGCACGAGACTGCTTAAACTACTCAAGGTTGGAATCGTGGAAGAAAATTGGAAAGAGGATCTGAGAGAGACAACAGGTTCAGATTATATTTCAGAGGCAAGGGTCCACAGTGCTATGGTGCAAGGCCGGGTTGTAGCAAGTTTGTGGCATAAGGCTTCGAGTTTGCCCTCTAGGTACTCGAAGCAACACTTCTCCTAGTGATGTTTAGTCTCAAGTGTTGCACGGGTTTTGTAGCAGGTGGAGCTATGGGATTCAGAGGTGATGAGATGGTCCTGAGGTAGAAGGAAGTGTGGGAATTTTGTCTGGTTTAATGGGTTGTTGCTGGAAACGAGTGCGCTGACAAGTTTCCAGGTTGCAGACAATGAAGAGGAGGAAAACCTGTTGAAGGAGACGAGGATGTGTCGAGATCTTGTCTGAAGCTAAATGGTGAATTTTAGCTTGTAGCAGTTGCACATGCATTGGCAGTGATTGAATCGGAACAGGACCAACGAGGTGGATTCAGGGTGTGTATGCTGGTACGTAAGGCCAATGGGCTTTGGTGATAGGTGCAAGGATTTTTGCATGGTGTATTCGCCAAGGTGGAGATTGTTGTGTTTGTTTCATACATTTATGAGTAATTATGAGTCATGTGTTAACAACAATTGAAGACATGGTGACTGCCACAAGGAAAGTTGGAAGCAAGCAAGACTTGACCTTGTGTTGTGTGCATGTTTTATTGTGCATGTTTTCTCTTCTATGCATTAAATGACAAATGGAGAAAAGTTGTACTTTATAGACTAGGTATAGACTTTGGTGCATGCTAGGTAGGCTAGGTAATAATTATGTCATGTGAACTTAAGACTTTTTGGTCTTGGTTGTTGGCATAGTTGCTAGTGTATGCCTATAACTAGATGCAATATTTGTGCATTTAGTAATGCTTAGAAAGTGGGAATGTAAGCATCATAAAAGCATCCAAGGGGAAAGTATCCAGCTCTTCCATGGGAAAGGTTGAACATGGGTTGAAAGAAAATCAAGAGAACTAGAGTGAAAAGTATTCTAGTGAAAGAACTTTTAGGGTAGAGTGAGGCTCTTGGGAAAATTATATGAGTGGGTGTGCAAGGGATTCGGGATTGAGTTATGTTGATTTAACTCATGTGTACTTGTACTGTTACTCATAGTGAAGAGCAATATCTCTCCGGGAACGTAGGCATGTTTTTGCTGAACCTCGTAAATTTCTCGGTGTCTTTATTTCTTGTATTTTATTATGTTAAGCTGAGTGTGATTTGGTGAGGTTGTAATCTAAATCTTGTTTCCACACTAACGAACGGGCCAAGGCACAACACGAAACACATACTTAGAGAACTCCCCATAAGTTCGAGTAATATAGTCGTGGTGAGTGTGCAGAAGACCCTTCTCTAGTTCTAGGTGTTTTGGTGTGCTTGCTGCGGCTTCAGCCCTTGCTGTGCATTGAAGGATTTCTTCACAAGGTTAGTACAATGGTGTTTTACTATTACATGAATGTATTAAGTCAAACAAGTTTCACAAGTATCACAACAAATATGCCATCACTATAAGAATGCAATCTCCATGATTGAAAAGTGAAAACTTACAAAAGGTCAGAAGGATATGTGAACTTCACCTTAACGGTCTTCGTGTGTATAATAAGAACTTTTACGAGCATGTACTACGAAGAACCTTAAGTACTTTGCCAAGCTCATTTTTCTGAGGCTCTAAACAAATCTCAACTTTTTCCAAACTCTCAAATTTTCCCAAATTTTGACTACTTAATGGGCCGTCCTATTTCAGATTTTTAAGATTTGGAACAAAAATCTTCAACGATGTGCTACTTTTCAATGTTTTCATTAGGCATGGCAATTCCTGACACGACCCGATAACCCGACACGACACGACACAAAATTAACAGGTGTTTGGGTCGACACGATAACAAATCGGATCGTTATCGGGTAACCCGATAAGCACCTGTTAAGATAACGGTTTGGTTCGGGTATACACGTGGGTAACACAATACACGATAAGTAGAATATTAATTTAATAATTTTATGACCTTAAACAAATACTATAATAATTATATATATATATATATATATTAATTTAACAATTTTATACCCCTAAAAACTATAATAATTATACCCCCAAAATATTAACTATAAATATATATATATATATATTAAATTTTAAATTAAATTTTATACCCCTAAAAACAATAACAATTAATATGCATCAACCATCCGCCCTTTGAAAGAAAAAGGGAGGGAAAAAGTTTTCAAAAAAAAAAAGGGAGGGAAAAAAGAAAATGATAAGAAAAGGAAGCAAAAAAGAGAGGGAAAGATGGGTGTACCAGTACCACTGTACCGTGTACTGTAGGTGAGGTGAGGTGTCCGCCCTTTGAAGAAAAAGGGAGGGAAAAAGATTTCAAAAAAAAAAGGGGAGGAAAAAAAGAAAATGATAAGAAAAGGAAACAAAAAAGAGAGGAAAATATGAGATACGCATCCTACGAAACTAATTTCAACGATCCAACCGTCAAACATGTTTGTATATGTTTAGAAATTGTATACGCCAAAAATTGAAAAAAAAAATATTAAGAGATCAAGTAACGGGACAAAACTTTTCGACAGTTATAAACGAAAAATCACGATTTAACAGTTATTTTAACTCCGATTTTGATGACTTTTTACAGCTACACTCCTTTGACCCTATATGAATACAATGAATGAACTCGATCTTCAATTTAAAATATTTACAATAGTGGATACCACAAAATCTTATGTTATACTTAATGAAAGTATGAATAAACTCTTAAGTATTAGTGAATATATTGTTTTTATGGGATACGCATTCTACGAAACTAGTTTCAACGATCCAACCGTCAAACATGTTTGTATATACTTCAAGATCACATACGCCAAAAATTGAAAAAAATAAACATTAAGAGATCAAGTAACGGGACAAAGCTTTTCGACGATTATAAAACGAAAAATCACGATTTAACGGTTATTTTAACTCCGAGTTTAATGATTTTTTACAGCTACACTCCTTAACCCTCTATGAATACAATGAATGAACTCGATCTTCAATTTAAAATATTTATAATAGTGGATACCACAAAATCTTATGTTATACTTAATGAAATTATGAATAAACTCTTAAGTATTAGTGAATCTATTATTTTTATGGGATACGCATCCTACGAAACTAGTTTCAACGATCCAACCGTCAAACATGTTTGTATATACTTCGAGATCACATACGCTAAAAATTGCAAAAAACAAACATTAAGAGACCAAGTAACGGGACAAAAAATTTCGACGGTTATAAACGAAAAATCACGATTTAACGGTTATTTTAACTCCGATTTTGATGATTTTTTACAGCTACACTCCTTGACCCTATATGAATACAATGAATGAACTCGATTTTCAATTTAAAATATTTTCAATTCTTATGTTATACTTAATGAAAGTATGAATAAACTCTAAAGTATTAGTGAATCTATTATTTTTATGGGATACGCATTCTACGAAACTAGTTTCAACGATCCAACCGTCAAACATGTTTGTATATACTTCGAGATCACGTACGCCAAAAATTGCAAAAAACAAACATTAAGAGATCAAGTAACGGGACAAAACATTTCGACGGTTATAAAACAAAAAATTACGATTTAACGGTTATTTTAACTCCGATTTTGATGATTTTTTACAGCTACACTCATTGACCCTATATGAATACAATGAATGAACTTGATCTTCAATTTAAAATATTTACAATAGTGGATACCACAAAATCTTATGTTATACTTAATGAAAGTATAAATAAGTTCTTAACTGTTACTGAATCTATATATTAAATTAAATTTAAAAATTTGACTAGTAGTGTATGAATGTTTTTTTATTAAGCTCTTATTTTCGAGTGTAGATGTAGTACTTAAACGATAAATGTGTTTTAATGTTTTGAAGTAATATTTATGTGGCAATGTGTGGTATGTGCAAATTTAAAAAAAAAATATATATTTTTCTTAACGGGTCGTAACGGGTCATAACGGGTCGGGTCACTTTACCCGCCCGACCTGTTAAGGACCCGTTAAGATAACATGTGTGACACGACACGATCAGTTAAGATAACAGGTGTTACACGAAAACAGCACAAACACGACAGACACGACCCGTTTTCCAGGCCTAGTTTTCATGCTTGTTGGTACAAACCAAGCATTCCATAGCATCTATATATTTTCAAGTTTCTCACAGGATATACTGAGATGGACGTCACCATGATTGATAAAAGGAAATGATTCCAAAGACGAACTTTCAACGGAGATATCTTGTATGCCTTTGACAGATCTAAGATGTAACTCCTTAAGGTATTTGCAGCACCATGAGATCCATTTGAAAAGACTCTCATCTACTATTTTAACATAACACAATGATAGGTAACGGAGATTACTAGAAAAGGATAGAGATGGCCCTTCAACCACGTCTGAATTGATTATACCCAAGGAGACCAATAGAGAGCGCAAAGATTGAGAATGCAAGATGAAAGATGGCAACGAAAACGTACTAGTAACACAGTGATCAAAATTGAGATCAAGATCTTCAACATTACACCTTACTGCATTATGGATCCACTTGAGTAATAGTCGAGAATAATCATCACAATATTTCTTCTCGTTTTTGCTTGTAGAGAAACTCAAGTGGATGCGGATTCGTTGCATCCTGTTATGTCCACGAAAATGCAAGTATCCATCAAAAGAACTCATCAGGCTCGCTAGATGCGGTTTGGTTTGTTCTTCGTAGTGATCTGTACAAAAATCCACTATTGGAGCTTATAGATTGAATTGTCTGCATCTTTTGGACAGAGCACCAACCCGAATGGGGTATTTGAAATCAACGAAGGAAAGAATATGATGAGCAACTTCCTCTGGAAGATCACTAAATCTGTCTATTCCAGCTTCAGACGAAGTTCCTTCACCGTGACAACCTACCGGGAGCTGATGCTTGCACCCCATGATAGTGGACGTCGGATCTTCTAGAAAAAATCCTTTCCTGCCACCAACTATTGCAACAATATATCAAAACTACACCCCCAAGAAACTTTTGCAGCTAAACAGGATGCACTTACCGGGCACTACCACAATCAACTAAATTTCAGAAAACCCCAAGCGAAAACAAGAAGCCCACCAGTTTTTCCGAAAAGCAAAGTGTACAAATAGACAGAAATCCAAATTGAAATCAGAGTTTTCGAAATATAAATCGCATATTCTGCAAACAAATCGCTTACAGATGGTAGCTGAATCAATTCTTCTTCCGCAATGAAGTCTCGTGGGAAGAGTAAGTAGATTAGAGTAATTCGAAATTTTGGTTTTGAAAAGTCTATCAATTTTAGAGGTATTGATTTCTCTTTGCTTGCCTTCATTTATACTAAAGAGAGAGAAAAACTTGTTGTCCAAGTAATACAAAATAGGAAATAATCATCATTGTAAAGAGTAAATCAAATCTACTAAAGATTTACAATCACACTAATACTAGGATTTATGTTACAATATTCCTCTTGAGTTTAATGATTTTCAGTTGTCTCATCTCTTTTCTTAATTTGGTCGGTGCATGCTGCTTTATCTTCCTAAATGGTTTTAGTGGCTGAATCACTTCTTCTTCGGCAATGGATTAGTTAATGAGCAGTGCCTGCCCTTTTTCCAGATGCGAAAAGACGTAATTAACTCTCTAAGCATTTGTATGTGATCTGCAAAGCAAGAACATCAAATTACTATGCCGCCACCACTGAAAATCGTTAGCGTACCGAACCAATCTGAAAATTTCCCCTTTTCTATTTGTACTTACGATCTTAATTATGTTTCCCGTTCAATTATGATCTTCCTGTTTCGTTGATTTCTGCTGACTTTTTAAAGCGGGTACTGGTTAAAGCTTTCAATCATATTCTCAAAGATTTCAACACAAAGAAACATTCTTGCCTTCTCTCTCTCCCTCTCTCCCTCTCTCATTCACGCAGTCAAAGAAAGATGAGTAAGAAGCAACAAGTCATGGAGATCCCTCCACGTTCTGTCCTCCTAGTCAATGTCTGTTCTACAGGCTGTATCAAACAGATAACAAATTATTCGAGAAAATCGACCGCAAGCATGCTACCCGTACCACCATTGCTCCACAACTAGTTCAAGGAAAGGCACTAGTGATCGTGACGGGCAACATCGATACGGCCATACTCTTCAAGAAGCTTAAAACGATTAACAAAATTCCAAAGCTTATAGAACCAGTTCACGAGGACAAAGGTTCGAGTTCAAACTCTACCGACGTCAAACCACCTAATCCCAGTAACAACAACAATGATAACAAAGACGTAGCGCCCTTGATTGAGAAAAAGCCGAAGAAGAATGAAGGCAGTGAAAAAAAGGAAGAGAAGAATAAAGGCAGAGAAATTGAAGAGAGAAAAACAAGGGCCAAGAGGAGCAACGGGCACTTGTGGGCGCCATGCATAATCATCTGCCGGGTCCGATGGGTGGTGAGACGACATATGGTCCAGAAGAGGCAACGATGCATGGTAGATTTGGCTACCCTCCTCCCCGACAACACCACAGTTCTATCTTTGACGAAGAGAACCCTAATGGTTGCAGCATCATGTGAAATTTTTAGAATTTCAATTTATGTTTGGTCTTCTAGGGTGAAACTAGAATTTCAATGATGTTTTTTCTTTTGATATTCTTGGAGTTTTGCATTTTTAAATAAATATTGTCGATCTTACTATTCCCGAGATTTCGAACTTTGTGGTTCCATCCTGAAAGTTATTTGCACATGATTCTTTAGCAAACGTAATTGGGGAAATAACTCTTCTTTCTTTCTAAGTTATAAATTATAACAAAAGAATTCAGCTTATGAAGACACTTCTTTGGGAATCCTAACTACATATTATAGTACAATAGTACGACTAATTTGGAAAAATTACAAAACTAAATGCAAATATTCGATAGACTATCTCGAATACCACTTTAAGAGTGATTCAAATCGTACCTCAAGTTGTTTTATATTTGTATTTCTACTCTGGCATAATTGTACCTCGAACTTGTATTCATGTTGAGTTTGTAATTGTAATGTTATGGTATTTTTTAGCATGTTTGACCTTATTACATTTGGAATGCCTATTCTATGTACGTTCTTCATCATTCTTACTAAAATTTTTACTTCCAAAAAATTGACTCCAATAATGGATTACTTCTCAGTTTCAAAGCTTAGGAATCGCATCAATTTCAAAGCTTAGGAATCGCACAGAAAAAACGAGAACAAAATTAGATTACTTCTCAGTTTATGTGTCATCCTTGCAGATGGGCCATTCTAATCTTCTCTGTATTGATATAATATTATCGAATGTTCTACTCTACGACATTGGACTTGTGTATTTTCTTAGTCAATCAAGCTGAGTTTGGTTCGTTCTTTTCAGTGTCAGGCCGAGCCCAACTCTCTCACACTGACTCACTCACTCGCATTCTTTAGTACATCTGACCTAATAAAATAAATCAAAACGTAAAAAAAAACACACAAAAACATCTTCATCTCACAAAGTTTGAGCTTTCGAAAAACTACTTAAATCGTAATTAGCCCAAGACTCACGACTGAAGCGCTATGATGTATCTCTCTTATCACACAACTGAATCACTTGATAAGAGCGACGGACTCGTTATTATACAAGATCGGTAATATAACAGATTTTCTCCTCTTACAAGGCTATACAATGGTCAATGGAACTGTACTCCAAGCAGACGGTGGTTTTGGCTTGAGAACGGTAGAAATTATGGAAGAGAATAATCTAGTAATACAGCTACAAAATAGGTGACCTAGATTTCCAACATTTCCAGGCAGACCAAGCAAAAACGAAACACCCACAAAAATAATACATTATGGTTTTACAAACCAATTCACTCCAGACACAAAATGTAATCCATATTGTACAATGCTCCCTCCAAATGTACTTTCTGGCACCCGCACTTCAACTGCAACGGTCTATTTCAATCCTGTGTAATCGGATGAAGATATGCGAATATTAAAGGCAGCTTTTAGTTCATTTGAATAGAAAGTAAAAGACAGAGATGTGGCGAATAAATGACGGACTCAAAACTCAATAATCCGAAAGATCACACGTGACATTATTCTCATATCATCAGATGAGTTTACTCACAAGACCAGTTAGTTGTAGCTTACCTGATTTGTTCATGCTGCCAATTTTGGGTCGACTGTTCCTGATGCATTGCCCTCTCCTGTAAGAACTTGGTCTGGATCCTGGAAAAGAAAATCATTCGCTGGTTAAATTAAAAAGCAAATGGGTTAGGGGTAAAGTTAGTAAATCCTGAAAATTACCTCCATTCCCCATTTGATGTAATCTGGGGACTCACAGGCCTTATATTCATCAACCAAACTCTCAAGTATTTCTCTTGATTCGTCAAACTCCGAAAGATCATTGTCCTGTCCACGTTTCATGTCATAGTTATGAGACCCAAATATTACAGACATTCCATAAAGTTGGAACTCCGGAAAAGGTTTTTCATCTATCACCATTGATGCCAACGAACAAAAAGAAAAGAACGAAAGCAAAAGCACGCTTCTTCGCAAATTAGCTGACTACATGGAGTATGCATATGACAATAGTGCTGAAGCAGGTTAATATGCAAACCACATCTGGAAGTAAAACTGACGGTTGTAGGGCTGGCAACTTACAGCAAACATTGGAAACTTCCGATAGTTGTCAAGAAAGGCTTGCTTCTTCCTTAACAAAGAGTACTGGCTCAGACACTTACTGAAGAGGTGGCGAATACTAGTATGGCTTGCTAGCATAAGACCACTGACCTAAAAAGAAGAAACATAAACAGATCCATTATAAAAAAATAGGTCATTAGTTTTAATAAAAACACCCAAGTCCAAATAAAAAATTGTCGATCAGATAATATAAAAATGGGACGACAGAGAGAAGCTATGATAAGAATTAGATCCCCACCCTATGGGCAGTCTGCACATATGGAGATTTTCTAGACAAAGCAACCTACACAGAAAAGAAGGAAGTGAAAGATTAGATATCCAGACAGTTTCAAAATAACTAGATTCATCTCACATTTAATTTATTTAACTTCATAGAAACACCTGAATGCTTGCGGGGCCCCATTCAATAAAGTTAACAAGCTTTCTTTCACGTATCCTCTGCAAACTTTCATGAACCTGATTGCAGAGAAACAGGCACAAATAAACCACTTTAAAAACAGAAAAAAATATTAGAGGAGGAACCGAGGTGCTTATCCAATGGTCAGAAAGAATTCATTTCCAAAAAACTTCAAGACAATACTAAAAGTTAAGAAAATAGGGCCAAGACTTAGCAGCTATATAGGATAATCATTTAACATCAATTCCATTCAACTTTCTGAATGTAAAATATGATTATTGAATAAGTATTGCTTATTTTCATCAATATAAAACTGTAAGATTGCCTTGCACGTCGCACTATTAATATGGTTATCTAACAACCTGAGTAGGTTCCATTTCTCCTTGGATGATGTTTAAAATTGAAATGTATTTTGCTTGACTAGCTTCTTTTGTTCGAGCATACGAGGAAACCATGATGTTTTTCGTCTGCAAAGAAAGACCAACGTCAGAGAATTGCTGATTCTGCTTTTTTGAAGAAAAAAAAAAGGTCAGACTTTAACCTGCAGAAGTCTTCTCATAACATCAAGTACAGTGGTTTTGCGAATCACATTAGCCTGCCAAGAGGAGATATACATGCATTAGAAAGCTAAATTGCTAGTTTAGAAGCATAAAACAAACTAAAAATACAGATTTAAAGTTTGTGACATGAGATGCCAGATCATCTCCCACATTTCTCTCTATCAATTCCACCTCTATTTAGACACTTGCTCAAACATGTGCCCTCACACACACAAGTGCTTGGATGAATCCATAAATACAAACAGAGACATATATATAGTTATAAACTAGCATGAGTCATCGATTACCTGGCACTCAACTGTGAGCGGTGTATATCCTGTCATTAGAAAATGACATCTTGGTGTTGGAATTAAAGATGCAAGCAGACCAACCAAGTCATTGTTCATGTACCCTGGATATCTCAGAGTAGTTGTACTGGCAGACATTACAGTAGAAACCAAAGAATTTGTTTGGGCAAAGGTGGGATTTGTTAGGTGAAGGCGCTCAACAGCAATTCTGTTCAATGCAGTGTTGTCAAGGACCACAACACAGTCTGCATTAAGCGTCAGTCGCTTAAGCGTCAAAAGTGAGTTATACGGCTGGACCACCACATCACTTGTTTCCATCTGGTTAGGAAAGACACTGTATGTCTGCACCAGCTTTTTGCTGTATCTATCATTCAATGTCTCCAACAGATAGGAACCCATACCTGCATCGTATATGTTGAGTGGATTAAAGAATTTTCCCAAGCAATAAAGCACTTAAGCTGTCGTGAACAAGAAAGTGTAGCGTTATACTGCAAAGCATGCCACAGTCATTGAAGCAAGATTTTGCCCCGATGGACTTGGAGATACTGAGGGTAGCAACTAATTAGATTACTGATTCATCACATTCCTACTAAGTGAAGGTGGTGTTACGTAGCCCCCAGCCTAAATTTTATGACGTTTGAAATAGGCAGGACAATCAAATGTTAAAATTAATACAAATGACCCAGGATTGCTCTAAGTAGGAAGTAATTTGGGAAAACATGTTAAATAAACCGTGAAAGGAAAATAAAAACATTGGGTACGGTATTAAAAAATGCAAAGAAACCTGAGCCTGTTCCTCCAGCAATTGAATGGCACAGAACAAATCCTTCAAGACTATCACTCCCATCTGCTTCTCTATCAATCATGTCCATTATAGCCTCTTCAACACCCTTTCCCTGATCAGCATTTACAACTATTTCAGTCCATTTATATGGAAGTGAACCATAAAGCTTTATTACCACAAAATTACAATTAGAGGTACTCGGAAGTAACTGCAGAGATTGTAAGTAAACACCTGAGTCTGACTGCAGACAAACCTGATCATATCCACTGGCCCAATTATTTCCTGCGCCGCCACCATGTTCTGAAACAAAGATGTTTTCATGATTGTATAAATTCCTGTATTCACTGTTTTGAATCCCATTAATCACTCTGGGCTCCAGATCAATCAACAAAGCTCGTGGTATGTACTGCTGATCATCAGCTTGGTAGAAAAACACATCCTTCCGGTCACCTCCCTGCGGCGTTTCAATTTCAAAATATAATTACAGATAGCAATGTCAAAGGCAGGACCCAAGGGTATCTTCTGACCAGCAGTTGATAAAGTTTCTACACTGCCTACTGCCTAATGACCCTTACCATCACAATTCACATAGCCAATGCATAATTCCTCATGGCTATCCAAATTGTCATGTCTAATAATCCAAAATTAAAGTAGAGCATCAATTTCCCATCATTCATTTCTTAATCAACATTTAGATGGTAAAAAGGTGTGTGAGGGACGTAAAAATGGGTGTGTATAGCAACACCCAATATTTATGGTAGTGATCAAAATCAATACGACTTAGTCAGGACATGTACCCTTACCATATAATCTCAATTAGACTCAAATTCTCATAGTAATTCTTCATCTGGAAACAAATTTACGCCCTAATTGAGCTTCAATTGTCCTAAACAATTAGAAATTTGACTTATTTTTCCACCAATATTTTCTTAGCAATTCCTGGAGAGCTTGCACACATTCAAAACCATAGAATATAGGCGAAATTAAATTCATTAATTTCATCACTGATAACGGACCAAAATCACACTTATACTGAAATTTGGCTTCGTTTCCTCAACTTCAAAATTTCATTTCTTTCTTTCCAAGACCAGCATTTTCTCGGAAACCAAACATGTAGGAAAGACGCAGAGAGGAAAAGAGAGGAAAAGAGAGTAAGAGAATGGGAGTGGGAGTGGGAGGGACCTGAGTGGCAAAGTCCTCGAGAATGCCTTCCTTGCTGATGCCGTGCTCGAGGCAGAGCTGCTTCCAGAACTCCATTCCGATCTGGTTACCGCATTGTCCCACCTGCAACGTGATGATCTCTCGCGGCATTTTCCCTCACTTTCTCGGGAAGACTAGGGTTTCTCAGGAGAGCGTTATCAACTGATCGCTACTTCAAAGTCGCGCCTTTTGTTGGCAATTCATTTTCAATTTAATTTTGTCGCAGTGGCAATATTTTGGTCAACTGAAATTCCTATAATAACCTGTACAACTGCAGAGAGTTTTTATTTTCTTTAAAAAAAAATTTAGTAGGAGACGTACACATTGAGTTTTTAAAATAACTGAAGACGATTTTGATGAAAGTGTTTTTGGGTTTGAAAAACACTTGAAGTGCATTTTGAAGAAACACCAGTTACAGAGCTCGTTTAGAAGTTCTTTTAAAATGGCAGAAAATGTTTCTGGAATTAATCCCTAATAAAATGCAAGTGAATCTTGCAAGACGCACTTTAAGTGCTTTTAGAATCCAAAAACATTTCTGCTAAAAACACTTCAGTCATTTTGAAATGAATTCCAAACATATGCTTCTTTCAAGAAATACTTCAAGTGTTTTTTTCCATTATTCACTTACGTTTTTACTAAAGATTGATTCCACAAGCACTTTCAAAAGCATTTTGAGTCATTTTAAAAGTATTTTCAAATACACTCTTAGTATCAACTTCATTATTTACAAGTGAATATGAATTTCAATAGAATAAAGCCAAGTGGTGCTAAAAGATTTTTATTAGTCAAAAGTATATTTGATTTGGGTTATTTTATGATCTAATGATTTTTTTTTTACTTGTAAAGTAAGAGGTCTAAAATTCAATTTCAATGAATGATGAGTTTCGAAAACAATAGGAAACTAATCGAAATCGATTGAGCTATGGCAGGCCCTACCTCTATTAAAAAAATAGTACAAATGATGGTACAAATAGTTGTTAAGTATAGGATTACTCCTGTAATATTGTTTCTGTTGGTCCTTTCAAATCCGCCGCTGAACGAGATTGACAACTAGGCTTTACTCTTGAATAATTCAAAGCAACAAAATTGGTTAGGCTTACAATTAGAAGTACCAACATTTATTTTATTTTAGGGTTAAGAAACGAAGCCACTTAGGGCTGGTTTGGTATTGTTGTGCTCTGGAAAAAAAAAATTGATTTTGCTGTGCTATAAGAATAAGCTTATTTTTGCTGCTTCATGTTTTCAGCTTTTTTTCACCCAAAACTGTAAAAATGAGCTGTTGTTAAGTGTTTATCAAACACCTTTTTAAACTTAACTTTTTTTTATACTCACTTTTTATAATAGCACCTCAGTACCAAACCAGTACTTAGGGCTGGTTTGGTATTGTTGTGCTTTGAAAAAAAAATGTTTCTGCTGTACTGTGAGAATAAGCAACTGTGAACTAAAGCAGCAAAGTATTTGATAAACTTTTTTGTAAAAGTGCTTTTGGAAAAAAAAAAGTATGATAATGTTTGGTAATCTTTTATGTATAACAGATGTGACTGTGTGAAATGACCAAAAAGGGTATAATACCAAATGTGTCATTAATTTAATTTTCTTAACAAATAAAGGTGATTTACTAAATATACTTTATTTTTAAAAGAAAAATATTTATAAACTTTATCTTAAATATTAATTAATATGACAATGTTATCCCTTTGTTTGTAGTTATTTCAACTTTTAAAAATTTAATTAGTTATGAAAATGTAGGCCGGGGCAAAAAATACCAAGAACCGAACCGAACCCGGTCAGTTCGATTTTTTTTTCGGTTCATTCGGTACAGGTACAAAATCAGTTCGGTTTTTTGTGTAATCGGTTCGGTTTCGGTTCTACGTTCGGTACCGAACCATACCGATGAATTTTTCAATTAAAATTGTTTTTCCACGTGGCTTGTTTTTATTGGTTTCCCAAGGATTTGTTCACACGAGAGAACTCCTCCCTGAGTCCCTGCGTAAGAAAGCTCACTTCTCACTCGAAGAAAACTCGTATCTCTGGTTGGTGGTCTCTCTCTCAGTCTTTCTGTGTGTTCATCCACCACTCCTCCTCCTCTACAATCTCTCTCATGGTAAGTCAATCTCTTGAATTTGTTTGCATTTTATAAAATTAGGGTTTCAAATTGGGATTGGAATTGGGGGTTTCTCTAAAATTGTAAGATTATGATGAGGCTTTTGAGTTTGTCCATTGGATTTTGTAGTTTTGATGTAGTTAATCTTTGTTAGTTACATCTTTCATGACTACACTTTTCACAGATTCAATTAGTGAACTGTGTTGGTTGGAATTGGTTAGTGCACTTGCATTTTTCTTGGTTAGTTCTGGATGAGTTCTTGGTTGTTTAGAAATTGGGTTTTCAATTTTTCATATATATGTAATAGGTATAGCTATATACGTATATATATCTAGTAGTAGTTTATAGCTATATGCATATACCTGCCGCTAAGAGGTGCAATATGTTAGCGGCTTTTCCCAATCTTCTCATATGTTGGAAGTAGATACTTCCAACATATATACGTTCAAAGGACTTTGTAATAGGTCCTCTACTTTTGCTTATATGAAATTCTTTTATGGAGTACTTTGATTCTTTGGCAACATTATAGGTTTTTACTTATCTGAAATTAACTGTGCCACAGTTTTTGTTGGAATAGACATACAGACTATAGTCTCTGTTTTCCTCAAATCTTGTGGGAATTAGCTGGATAGGAAAATGTGCTAAATGGTACCCATGTTTAGTTGAACTTATTACGATGTAGAAAAAATGTTTTTTGAACACGAATTAGCACATGCATCATCTCTTTGTGGTGGTAGTTTCTCACAAATTAATTTTCGTCTCTGTTAGTCATGCAGCCTTCAACATTCCCATTAAGTTATTAAGTATCGAATCTATCGATTGATATGCAGGACAAGGTTTTCAAGAATAGACTCATTATATGTGCCATCTCCTTCAGAAATGATATATTTTGAACTACACATTTTAGGGAAATGTTTTGGTTTGGTGTTATATTTATCTTTGGAGCTGCATGGTACAAGTTAATCTCTTATTGTACTTTTGTTTATTCCTTAACTTGTTTATAGCTATATGCATATGATTCCTTAACTTGTTTATTTTTTTTTTGGTTTTTGGTTTTTGTATATCTTTAAAGATCAAACCTTTTAAAAGGTTTCTTATTTATTTCCAACTTGGTGCCCCTTTTTTAACATAAGAAACACAAGAGATATCAACAACTAGTGTCAATTTACTGCCACTCAATGTGCAAAATAGGAAGAACAGGTAAAGGGAGCCCAAAGCTTATTTCTACTCTTCCGTTTCTCTGTGTATGATGAAGGAAAAATTTTGTCCTAGCTAAGAACAAGTATGAACATTTGAATACATATGCATACTATTAACTCATTAATATAGGCATGCATCCAAAAACAATTCAATAAAACCCATGACTTTCAAAGCCTAGTATATGGTGAACCAAAATGAACTCTTTAACAACATTAAAGAGAAAGAAGAATTTAGTGATTCTTTACCCTTGAAGCTCATCCTTGTTTACACAAGGAATTCACCCAAGTGGAGGGCCTTCAAGTCACCTCCAAGCTCCTTGAATCCTTCTTGTGTTTTCTTCCCTTTAGTGCTCCTTTGATGATTTGAGGAAAAAGGATTTGTTCTCCAAAACACCAAAAGCTTGATGTCTCTAAGTCTCTTCACCAAGGTTGTATCTTGTGAAGATGATATGGATGATTAAAAGAAGAAGAGATTGCTAGATGTTTCTTCCTTTAATGGCCGGCCTCTTAGAAGAAATAGAGAGAAAATGTCTCATCAAATTTCAACTTACCAAACCCTAAAGCTATAAAGTTGAATTTATACTTCATTTCTTTGGTGAGTGGCAAACTTGCAATTAAGCAAACTTTGCCCATCCAACCCTAATGGCCGGCCTCCTTGGTGTTATTGGGCTATTTGCCCATTTTGTTTTAGTTGTCATACAACTTAAACATAATGGGCCTTTTGGACCAAAACGCTTTTGGGCCCCGAAACCCAAAACCAACATATAAGCCCAATACGAACCTTTCGTATAATTAATTAACTAATTAATTAATCTTGACCATTCTTCAATTAAACCATTTAATTGCTTATCCATTTCATTTGATTTCTTCACATACATCCTTACTCGGTGTACGATCCATTAGGTTCTAATTAGCGAGACAGTGGGCGATGTTACTTTTAACTATCGATTATGAATTGAAACCACATTTCAATTCTCCCTTTCATTGATTAGTGTTTGCTAACCATTAGGGCTTCCACACACCATGGTTGACGCCTAGCAGCATGTCATGGTTACCCAAGCTAAGTAGAATTGGTTGGAGAACCTATCCAGTTACAACTACAATGCAATACGGTCCTTCTCTAATACAATACTCTTAATCACATTGTTTAAGTGATAGTTTGTTTCATGTCTACTATCCAATGTGATTCTTTCTTATATGATTCCCTTGAATATGATTTGGAACAACCTTCCTTTAGTCATATTCATTTGCTTTGGCCAAAGACTTTAGAATCATATCTTAGAGTATTCTCCCTCCACCATGGAAGGTTAGAGATCCCTTGTTGTACATTCATATGCCTACATGACTAGATAGCTTGACCCCAACAATGCCGTGGACACTCCGAGGGAATGCCGTTGACAGGATCAAAGATCAAGGACCTAACCATTAGACATCTATGATGCCTCAGGTCAAAGGACTACTTTGCATATTGCAACCTTAGAGTTCTTACATGACATGTATGTTCAAACTCTGATTTGATCGTAGTTCAGTGTACTCGATTACTATTTCGAGCACCTATGTGTCTGTCTTAGTGTCCAACACCAAATCACTTGAGACTAGTCATACTCACACTTGAGTCAACATAACACATACTAACCTTAGCGGATTGTCAATGCCCAATTGGCAATCCTATGGCTAGGAACGTTTTAGGAATGAACATAAGAGAAAGGTCTCGATAATCTAACTCACTTAGATCACTTATCTCTTAGAACAAATACATTCCTTGGATTCACTTATTGCTTAAACACATGATACAATAAACAGTGATTAACAATAAGATTTGCCCTCCATTAAACATATAAAAGTTTAACATAATAAGTATTCCAAAAAGCTATTACATCAAATGAGTGGCTTTGTGGGCATACTTCCAACAATCTCCCACTTGCACTCAAAGCCACCTTCCCATGTATCTTATACCCATCTTTTCCATATGACGGTTAAGCTGGATTTGAGACATTGGCTTTGTCAGTGGATCTGCTACGTTATCGGCTGAAGCAACTTTGAGGATGTTTATTTTCCCCTCGGCAGCATATCTTCTAATGATATTAAAGCGTCTGTCAATATGCTTGTTCTTTTGATGTGCCCTGGGTTCCTTGGCTTGAGCTATCGCCCCATTATTATCACAGTACAAAGTTACTGGTGATGTAATGGTTGGAACCACTCCAAGTTCAGTAATGAACTTCATCATCCAGAACGCTTCTTTGCCGGCTTCAGCTGCAGCGACATATTCAGCCTCTGTCGTGGAATCAGCAATTACACTTTGCTTCTTGCTTTTCCAACTGACAGCCCCACCATTCAGAGTGAATACATATCCGGAGTTGGAACTTCTATCATCGACGTCAGATTGGAAATCTGCGTCTGTATAGCCTTCCACTCGCAACTCTGATGCTCCTCCATATACGAGGAACATGTCCTTTGTTCTTCTTAAGTACTTAAGGATCGTCTTGACAGCTATCCAGTGTTCTGATCCTGGGTTAGATTGATATCGACTAGTAATGCTCACAGCATATGCGATATCAGGCCTCGTGCATATCATGGCATACATGAGACTCCATATGGCAGAAGCATAAGGAATATAACTCATTTGCCGTATCTCTTCAGAAGTTTTAGGTTCCATGGATTTAGAAAGGTGAATTCCATGTCCAACAGGAAGAAAACCTTTCTTAGATTGTTCCATTTGGAACCTACTTAGCACCTTATCAATGTACATAGATTGGGATAATCCAATTAATTTTCTGGATCTATCACGATAGAGCTTTATCCCAAGTACATAAGATGCATCTCCCAAATCTTTCATGTGGAAGGTTTTGGACAACCACACTTTTACAGAAGAAAGTACTGCAGTGTCATTCCCGAATAGTAATATGTCATCTACATATAACACTAGGAATACAACTGCATCCCCAACGACCTTTTGATAAACACAATTGTCGTCTTCGTTTTGAGTAAAACCAAACGTTTTGATCTCATTGTCGAAACGAATGTTCCAGCTCCTGGAGGCTTGCTTAAGTCCATAAATGGACCTTTGAAGCTTGCATACCTTAGTCTTTTCAGACTTGGACACGAAACCCTCGGGTTGAGTCATATAGAGCTCTTCCTCTAGGTAGCCGTTCAGAAAGGCCGTCTTCACGTCCATTTGCCATATCTCATAATCATGGTACGCAGCTATCGCAAGCAAAATCCGAATGGACTTAATCATGGCTACAGGAGAGAAAGTTTCTTCATAGTCAATCCCTTCTCTTTGCCTGTAACCCTTGGCTACTAGTCTAGCCTTATAAGTCTCTACGTTCCCATCAACGCCTATCTTCCTCTTGAAGACCCATTTGTTTCCAACAGGTACAATACCTTCTGGAGGGTCTACAAGAGTCCAGACCTGATTTTGATACATGGAATCCATCTCGGATTTCATGGCCTCTTGCCATCTCTTTGAATCAATGTCGGACATTGCTTCAGTGTAGTCTCTAGGGTCCTCCTTTGTTTCATTGTCACCTAGAAGGTACAATTCATCAAAGTCATTGTCTAAGCCATACCTCTTAGGTGGCTTACTAACCCGTTCAGATCTACGTGGAGCTTGGGGTTCAGGAACAGGGTTGTCAATATGTCTAGTGCTTGTTTGTGGTTCATTATTAATCTCATTAATTTCCATCTGTTTGCTTATAGTCCCTTTGAGAACGAATTCGTCCTCTAGAAACTTAGCAGTTCTGGCGACAAAGACTTTCTGGTCGTCAGGATGGTAGAACTCATATCCCATAGTTTCTTTAGGATATCCCACAAAATAGCATCTTACTGATCTCGCTTCAAGCTTAGTAGCTTCAAGCTTCTTGACATATGCTTCACAACCCCAAATCTTAATGTGTTTAAGACTTGGCTTTCTTCCATGCCATATCTCATAGGGCGTTTTTGGAACTGACTTGGAAGGTACTCTATTAAGCAAGTAAGCTGCTGTATATAGAGCGTATCCCCAGAATGTTACTGGTAGATCAGCAGAACTCATCATAGAACGAACCATGTTCATCAAGGTTCGATTTCTCCTTTCAGAAACTCCATTGAGTTGTGGAGTTCCCGGTGGAGTCCACTGTGATATTATTCCACACTCTTTGAGATAATCTAGGAACTCATTACTCAGATATTCACCCCCTCGATCCGATCTTAGAATCTTTATCTGTTTCCCAGTTTGCTTCTCAACTTCATTCTTGAATTCTTTGAACTTTTCAAAGGATTCTGACTTGTACTTCATAAGATACACATAGCCAAACCGAGAGTGATCGTCGGTGAATGTGATATAGTAGGAGAAGCCTCCTCTCGACGTAGTAGACATAGGTCCACATACGTCAGTGTGGATTAACCCTAGAATTTCAGTGGTACGCTCTCCTTTTCCAGTAAATGGAGATTTGGTCATTTTCCCTTTCAAGCAACATTCACAAGTACCCATCTGGTCATTACCCAATGGGTGGATATATCCGTCTTTCGACATCTTGCGAATCTTATCAAGGTTCACATGTCCAAGTTTAAGATGCCACGTCTTTTCTTGGTTAACATCTTCTCTAGCCCTTTTGGGTTTTGAGGTATTCCCGCTTTCAATACAGTGCAACCCACTATTCGTCTCTAGGTGAAAAAGTCCCTCTATCATATTACCATGAGAGATAATACGACCGTTCAAGTATAAAGTGCAACTCAATTTGTCAAACAATACTGAGTGCCCATCTCGTAAAAGCTTAGAGATGGAAATCAAATTCTTTATACATGAAGGAAAATATAAACAATTTTTAAGTTCCAGGACTTCCCCAGAGGGTAGGTTAAGCATGTAGGTGCCTATTGCTTTTGCTGAGATTTTAGTGCCGTTCCCAACTCGCACAATCATCTCCCCATTGCTCAGTGACTTGCTTCCTACTAGTCCCTGCATCGTATTACAGATATGTTGACTAGCGCCTGAATCAAATATCCAGGAATTGGAGCTCACTGTAAAAGCACTCTCTATGACAGAAATAGTCTCTTCAAAAGTTCGTGTCATAAGGCTCGCAATGCGCATCCTGTATTTCTTCTTCCAACGTTCATCATTTCCACAATGAAAGCATGTTCCTTTGGATTTCTTTGCCTTCTTCTTATGCAACATTTTCCTTATGTTTGCATTCTCACTCCCACTGTCCATTTTGAAACCTTTTTCAAATCTACAGCACATGTCAATCATCTCTTTCAAAGAATGATCGAATCTATTCACTTTATAGTTTACAATAAACTTAGTGAAATCATCCGAGAGAGATGCAAGGAAAAAGTCTTGGGCCATTTTCCCATCGATGGAAATTCCTAAACTTTTAAGATTTTTAAATATCTTTTCCATCTTTTGTCCATGTTTATGAACCGATGCCCCCTTTGCCATCTTGGCATTCATTAGACTACAAACATTTGAGAATCGTACATTACTAGTCTCAATGTCATGCATCTTATGCAAACTCTCAACCATGGCACAAGAAGTGTCCATGTGCTTATGTAGCTTCATAAGCTCCTCACTAAGTGAAGTAAGGATTAAGCATTTGGCTTGTAAGTCATCCTCATAGTGTCTAACATAATTTTGACACTCCTCATTTGAAGCTAGTTTCGTAAGAGGTACATGAGGAGGGGATTGCTTAAGCACATACAATATGTCTTTCACCTTTGAGACATTCTCAATATGGCGATACCAAGCAAGGAAACGTTGGCCCTTAAGGCCACTTTTGTCAAGTATAATGGTGGGTATAATTTTAGGCATGTCGATCACTACATAACATAACAGAAATCGTATTAGATTGTTTGTTTAAAACTATTTGATTGGGTCTTTGAATCAAATAGTACCACCCACTATTTTTGGCAAATTCCACATCCCTCAATAGAATTCGAGAGTTATATTGAACTCTTAGCGGGTTATGGGAGACTCACCATTACCAAGCCCACCTCACGATGATACGATGTTTGGCTAGCAAAAATAATGATGAGAGAATAACGCATTATTCATTTACAACTTTTGTAATTACCCATCCGTTTGGCCTCTAGAGAATGTTGCCTCACGATGATACGATGTTGGCACCATTGCACTTAGTTTAAGTTATTCCCACCATGCTTAGTTTGTGAAGGGGTTCAAGAATAGCCTCACGATGATACGATGTTTGGCTACCCTCGTTGCCTACACTAACCTCATCATATGTTTATGGACTCCTCCTAGATGTAAGCACATACTTTGTACTCCCCCATGATAGGGTGAAGCCGGTGTATGAGTCACAAACGCTTGGAGCCCACCACGGTGGAAGGCCTACGAAGAGATATTCTAAACATCTCTCGCTTATCAACTTAAATCTTCATTTTGAGGGAGTAGTTTTGGGCTACATCAAAACATTTTAATCATATTAAAAGAACTTGGGCCTATCAAAACTATTGGTCCAAGTTAATATGAATTAGTAGCATATAATACTCCCACTATTTCGAAGAAATAAGTGAGACTATATGGAACTACTAACGAATGCATTGCATCCTCATATGGACTATATAGTCATATTAGGTCTTAGGATGATTATGAACCGTTCAATTTGATCCAACACGAGCCTTGTGTTGGACCTTGGGTCTAAGGTAGGTAGTTGTTGATTTTAGTTACGTGTTTAATCCAATTAAACCGTTATTTCCTATTGGGCTTTGGACCCAACTATTCCATTTTGCATACATATAAACAAAAGGAATACATGAAATAATAAGAAGGGCTTATGCCCTTTTACAACACAAATCAAATGATGGACTTATGTCCATTTACAACAACTTGAATTAATCAAATTACATTCAAATCTATACTACTAAAACCCAAACATTCATAATGTATATCGGCCAATCACATAGCTCAATTATTGAGGCCTATGGTTCATAATCACCCTTTTCTTAATCAATCACATTAACTAATAAAACAATTTTAAACAATTGGTTTTTGGATCCATAGAATTGATTTAAATGGAACTAAATGAAATGAAAATCCAATTCTCATTAAAGAGACAAAACAATTTTGTTCTCATTCTTTTGGGGTCACTTTGTAAAAACCTAAACTTTTGGGCCAAAATGCAAATACACAAAAGTATCTAAAACTTTATGTAATTGCACAAAAGGCCCCAAAAACATCCACACTTGGGGTGGCCGGCCATTTAATGATGTTTTGAAAAAAAATCTAAAAAATTTTGAAAGTTGTTTTTGGTGGGTGAGGAAAAGGGTGAAAGTGATGATTTGTTTGAAAAATAAAGTCTATGACTAATTATGACAAATATTAAAACCATTCCATCACATCTCACCAATAACCTCAATCATCAAAATTTAAACCAAAACTTTATGAAAAACATAAAACTTTTGAATCAAAAACTTCAAAACTTTATGTTCTTGGCAAGAACTTCAAGAACATTGAAGAACACTCATGAAAACTCATAATAGCTCCATGAATGTTTTCACTTACCAAAACTCATTTTTTTCAACACTCAAAAGAGGGCTAACATCCTAGGGTACTTAGGGGTTCCAAAAGTCACTTTAAAACCATTTTAACAAGACAAACATGAACCCAAAAAATCACCCTTTGGATTTGGCTGAATTTCCCAAAACACATGGCACCAAATTTTAGTTCCAATATTCATGCTTAAATGAAATACATCTACAACATTTGAGATGCTAAATTTTCTAGCAAAATTTATAAATTCAAAAGCAAGAACAAAGCTTGTAACATTTACAACATTTAAATCACAAAATATGAAAGTCACAAAACCCAAAAGGATTCACCATAAACTAGGCCTAGGCTCTGATACCACTTGAAGGAAAAATTTTGTCCTAGCTAAGAACAAGTATGAACATTTGAATACATATGCATACTATTAACTCATTAATATAGGCATGCATCCAAAAACAATTCAATAAAACCCATGACTTTCAAAGCCTAGTATATGGTGAACCAAAATGAACTCTTTAACAACATTAAAGAGAAAGAAGAATTTAGTGATTCTTTACCCTTGAAGCTCATCCTTGTTTACACAAGGGATTCACCCAAGTGGAGGGCCTTCAAGTCACCTCCAAGCTCCTTGAATCCTTCTTGTGTTTTCTTCCCTTTAGTGCTCCTTTGATGATTTGAGGAAAAAGGATTTGTTCTCCAAAACACCAAAAGCTTGATGTCTCTAAGTCTCTTCACCAAGGTTGTATCTTGTGAAGATGATATGGATGATTAAAAGAAGAAGAGATTGCTAGATGTTTCTTCCTTTAATGGCCGGCCTCTTAGAAGAAATAGAGAGAAAATGTCTCATCAAATTTCAACTTACCAAACCCTAAAGCTATAAAGTTGAATTTATACTTCATTTCTTTGGTGAGTGGCAAACTTGCAATTAAGCAAACTTTGCCCATCCAACCCTAATGGCCGGCCTCCTTGGTGTTATTGGGCTATTTGCCCATTTTGTTTTAGTTGTCATACAACTTAAACATAATGGGCCTTTTGGACCAAAACGCTTTTGGGCCCCGAAACCCAAAACCAACATATAAGCCCAATACGAACCTTTCGTATAATTAATTAACTAATTAATTAATCTTGACCATTCTTCAATTAAACCATTTAATTGCTTATCCATTTCATTTGATTTCTTCACATACATCCTTACTCGGTGTACGATCCTTTAGGTTCTAATTAGCGAGGCAGTGGGCGATGTTACTTTTAACTATCGATTATGAATTGAAACCACATTTCAATTCTCCCTTTCATTGATTAGTGTTTGCTAACCATTAGGGCTTCCACAAACCATGGTTGACGCCTAGCAGCATGTCATGGTTACCCAAGCTAAGTAGAATTGGTTGGAGAACCTATCCAGTTACAACTACAATGCAATACGGTCCTTCTCTAATACAATACTCTTAATCACATTGTTTAAGTGATAGTTTGTTTCATGTCTACTATCCAATGTGATTCTTTCTTATATGATTCCCTTGAATATGATTTGGAACAACCTTCCTTTAGTCATATTCATTTGCTTTGGCCAAAGACTTTAGAATCATATCTTAGAGTATTCTCCCTCCACCATGGAAGGTTAGAGATCCCTTGTTGTACATTCATATGCCTACATGACTAGATAGCTTGACCCCAACAATGCCGTGGACACTCCGAGGGAATGCCGTTGACAGGATCAAAGATCAAGGACCTAACCATTAGACATCTATGATGCCTCAGGTCAAAGGACTACTTTGCATATTGCAACCTTAGAGTTCTTACATGACATGTATGTTCAAACTCTGATTTGATCGTAGTTCAGTGTACTCGATTACTATTTCGAGCACCTATGTGTCTGTCTTAGTGTCCAACACCAAATCACTTGAGACTAGTCATACTCACACTTGAGTCAACATAACACATACTAACCTTAGCGGATTGTCAATGCCCAATTGGCAATCCTATGGCTAGGAACGTTTTAGGAATGAACATAAGAGAAAGGTCTCGATAATCTAACTCACTTAGATCACTTATCTCTTAGAACAAATACATTCCTTGGATTCACTTATTGCTTAAACACATGATACAATAAACAGTGATTAACAATAAGATTTGCCCTCCATTAAACATATAAAAGTTTAACATAATAAGTATTCCAAAAAGCTATTACATCAAATGAGTGGCTTTGTGGGCATACTTCCAACATATGAATGGTTGTTGCTGTAAAGTTTGTGTTTTTATGGTTTTGGTTGGGTAATTTGCTGTTGGGGCTTTGATCTTTGATGATTATTAATAGGAGTTTTGCTAGATTGACTTGTAATTGATTGGATGCAGGTTTCAGACCGTGTAGATGATGTAATTAATTTGGAATATGAATTGGGGGGAAGCAAATGTGAGACCGAAAGTGAAGGAGATCAAGATGAGGTAAATGTCTCCCAACTCCTACAAGGTAAACGTAGTAAGGTTTGGGAGCACTTTAGGCCTTATCAAGTTAAGACCCTAGTAAGCCTTAAGGATCGAGAAGGGAATGTTGTAAAAGATGAAAACGATGAACTAGTAATGGTTCCATATGTAAGACTTAAGGCTAAACGTGTCTATTGCCCGGAACATACAAATGATGGTGACTATGCGGCCGATTCAAGCATTAATGGTACATCCGGAATGAGAAAACATCTTAATCGACAATGTAAATATTATCAAGCCAACTTGAGGAAAAAACAAAAACTTCTTTATGAGGAGAAGAAATGGGGTAAAACTTTGGCTAATAGGAAGTTTAACCAATCCGATTGTTTGGAAGCATGTGTAGAGATGATTGTTCTTGATGAGGTACCCTTTAGTACCGTTGAGAAGATAGGGTTCAATAAATTTTGTAGTGTTGCATGTCCATTGTTTCGTGTGCCCTCTAAGAGGACTCTTGTTAGAATTTTCATTAGAATGTATGCCCAATCTAAGGATAGTTTGAAAAAGGAATTGCATGCACATCGAATTTCTCTTACCACTGACACTTGGACAAGCATTCAAAACATCAATTATATGGTCCTCAACGCACACTTTATTGATGATGAATAGAATATGCATAAGAGAATAATTAATTTTTGTCTTATTGCTAACCACTCGGGAGCCACAATAGCTAAGTTGATTGAAACTTGTTTGTTGGAATAGGGCATAGATAAAGTACTCACCATCACGGTGGACAATGCTTTCGCAAATAAAGTTGCATTGGAACAACTTAGGTCAACGATGAATAGGTAGGAAAATTCACAAGCCGTGTTGCATGAGGAGTATTTACATATAAGGTGTATTGCTCACATAACCAATTTAATTGTGGGTCAAGGGATGAAGAGGCTAACCAAATGCCTTTTAGCCATAAGAAATTGTGTGAGATTTGTGAGGAGCTCTCCACAAAGGTTAAAGTATTTCAAGCAAGCCGTGTTTGTGGAGAAGTTAACATGCAAAGCAAGTGTTTGCTTAGATTGCCCCACAAGATGGAATTCCACATTTCATATGTTGGAAGTAGCCACAAAGTTTAAGAAGGCCTTCGCTAGGATGGGGGAGGAAAGTGATACTCCTTTTAGCGTGTACTTCAAAGAATTTGAAGAAGAAAAAGATGAAGATGGAATAGTTGCTATTAAAGGTCAAAGAAGGGTTGGACCACCAACCGAAGAAGATTGGGAAAAGGCGGAGGTGTTTGTTCGGTTTTTACGGGTTTTCTATGAGGTAACTTTGAGGGTGAGTCATTCTTTGATCCTCACGGCTCATACCGCTCTCCATGATGTCATCAAAATAGAGACGGCTACCAAGAATTTGGTTCCCCCACCCAATGTGCAAATTGGTTCACCAATTGAGGTACTTTTGAAGCAAATGGCAACCGACATGAGAGCAAAGTATGACAAATATTTTGGTTCTTACCTTCAATTGAACAATTTGCTACTTGTTGCTCTTATTTTAGATCCAAGGTTCAAGTTAAGGCATGTCACTCATCTCCTTAAAAAACAATTATTGGAAATTGATGTTCATTTGAAAACTAGGGAGATAAGAGATGTGTTGAATGCCCTTTACAAGGAATATGCCCCAAGGGTTGATGGGGGGAAGCACATGAAGGTCCCTACACCTCCTCGAGAGTCTTCTTCTACTTCACATGTTGAATCATTTGAAGATGATTGTGTACATGATTTGATTGATTTTGTAGAAGAGAGTGAGGAGCAACTAGTAGGAAATGAGGTGGATTCATATTTGTTGGATCCTTTGGAGAAGGTGGACAAAGAAACCAAAGGTACTTTTAAAATTCTCTCATGGTGGAAGACTAATGGTTGCAAGTATCCTATATTGGCGGCCATTGCAAAAGACATATTTGCTATTCAAGCATCTACCATGGCTTCGGAGAGTGCTTTTAGTACCGGATGGAGAGTAATTTCGGATGTTAGGAGTTCTTTAACTCCTAAATATGTGGAGGCCTTAATTTGCATGCATAATTGGATGAAGGGTGATGGTATTATCACCTTAGAAGATGATGCACCTTCGTTGGAGCACTTAGAGTTCTACAAAAGTATTGAAGCGAGTAATTTCTTATTTCTCTTCTTAGTTCTTGTTTGTTATAATTTTTTAGATTTTATTCTTTGTGTTTATAACTTGTGTATATTTTTGTATTATGTGGAGTTGTTGACATCAAGCATTTCTTCTCTCTCTATTAATAATCCGGAACAACAAGCCTCATCTTCACAACCTCTTACCCGGCCTTCTCAAGTATCCGCTTCACAAGCTTCTAACCGACCTCCTCGAGCTTCAAAAGGTGCTCAATCAAAGGTCCCTTCAAATCCTCACAAACCTCTAACCACCAAGGATGTCAAGCATAAGGTCCCTAAAGGATAATTGCTTGGCATTTAGTTTGATTACATTTGGATTGTATTAATGCCATATAAGGCTTTGACTTAGAACTTTGATTTTTCATTTTGGTTTGTACTAATGCCATAAGGCATTTACTTAAACTTTGTTGTTGGATTGAATTTGTTTATGTTTAATGTTGTTGGATTGAATTTTTTGATGTTTAATGTTGTCGGATTGAATTGTTGATTGAATTTGTTGATGTTTGATGTCATTGGGATTGAATTCGTTTATAGCTGCTCCTAAACATATCATTGTTTTTTGTATGCTCAGATTAGTCATGTAGCAGAAGCAGGGAGAACTCAAATTTTGTATGCTCAGATAAGCAGGGTGAACTCATTGAGTCGGATTAGTCATGTAGGCTCTGAACCGATTTGGGCTTTGTTATTTTTTTTTTTTTTGGTTGCATCAGTCAGATATGCACAGTGCAGTTTGGTAATTTTGGGCCAAAACTGATTTGATTTCGGCTTATATTTGTTGTATCAAAAATTGATTTGGGCTTTTTTTTTCTTTCACAAAAACTAAAAAACACTAAAACAGGCCTTCTTCCTTGAAGGCCCAGAACCGAACCAAACCAAACCGAACCTAGTAGGTTCGGTACTAAGTTGGTACAACTATTCATATCGTACCGAAATTTTGTTACGGGTTCGGTTTCGGTACTACCTTGGTACCAAACCATACCGAACCGTGCCCAGGCCTATGAAAATGTATTTGTTGATATGCCCAAAGTTATCCCTTTCTTAAACTCCTCTCTCTCAAGGACCCAAAATCAAGCAGCTATGGCGGTCAAGAAAAAGAAAGTGCAGGCTTTAGGTTCTGGCGTTGGCTTCTTCGACAAGCTTTTATCCCACTCTGCCGTCCTTCCCCTTCAACCTCTTTTTACTTGATAAAAACTCCACCTCCAATCCCTCCAGTTCCAATCAGGGCCGGCCCAAAAGGTAGCCCAAGTAGGCACCCGCCTAGGGCCTCCACTTCAGAAAGGCCCTCAAAAAAATTTATATCCTGTAATTAACATATAAATACAAAAAAAAAAGTAAGAAATATCATGATTCATTTGTTAGTACAGTGGAAATGTTGGCTTCATTTTTCTTTGGGGTGTTGAGTTTGAAACACGAAGCTACATTTCAGTCACTAGATTTTTCTTAATTTTTTTTGTTTTTCAAATTTACTGCCAATCCATCTGTCAAACTCCCAATCCTTCTGTCCAAATGCATATAAAGTTATAAAACTCAAATCTCTTTGCAATCTTTTTTCTTTCAACTTCTCATTCTCTCAATTTCTATCAAATATGTTTAAACCAACTTCCTATTCTCTCTATTTCTATTGAATGTTTAAACCAACTATTATATGGTCTTAAATATTGTACTTTAAGGTAATCAAAACTTTGAATTTTATATATTTCTTTTCAGTAACTTTTTATTCAATGGATTATTTTAATATTCAATTCGTTAGCATGATGTTGATTTTAGAAGAAAAAAAACACAAGAAAAATAATTGGCGTTGAATTTATTATACTCGTCAATCAAGTTTTATTATTATTTACTCTCGTGATCATGAAGTTTTATTGTTCTTTACTCTCAATCTTAAACTCTTAACTGCAAACATTTAGTACATTTGTGTCTAAAAATATGAATCGTGCAATGTTTAAATAATGTTTGTATGTTTATCTTCTTTTGATATTATTTTTAATGATATTTGATGTGAAAATAGAACTTTTTATGTATTTAGCGAATTCCTTTTTATATAAATCAATATACAAAGGACCGGAGATCAAAGAAATTTAGGGCCCCACTTCGAAGGCTCACCTAGGGCCCCTAAATTCTCAGGGCTGGCCCTGGTTCCAATCCATATACCTTTCTGCCCCATCATGTCAGATACCAAAAGACACCTTTCTAAAACCCAAATCCAAATTCAGACGAACTCCAAATCTTTCGAACAAAAAGTTGTGAGTTCATGCGTTGGATGATGGAGACAGATCCATAGGGTCTCGTAGGAGAGAAAGAAATCAATTTGAAGCAAAAAAGGGATTGGGTTTGAGGGACGATGGAGATCGGCGAAGCCGTTTCTGGTTTGGTGATTAAAGAAGATGGCAGATGGAGTCGTTTCTGGTTCGAGGGATGATGGAGATCGGTGAAGACATTTCTGGTTCGAGGGTTTTATTGGACTTTAGAAAGTTTCATTAAAGATGCACTGTACCTCCGCGTGCTTTGAAAAAAATTTAGTTTTCAAAGCAGCATTTAGCTGCTTCAGCTTTTCTGATGATTTCAGCTGTTAATCACAACAGCTTCCAAAAAAAGGGAACTTTAACGAAAAGCTCCCAATACTGTTCACTTTAACGAAAAACCACATTTTTACACTAAAAAGTCAATCCTGGTACTATTCACTTTACCCTTTATTTTGTCCTTATCGTTAAAACTCAAAGTTTTCAAACCCTTTTCATTAGTTTTCCTCCAAAATAATCCTTTTTTTTTAGTTTACCAAACACCTTCAACATAAAAACTTTAAAAATAAGCAATTTTTTTTAAGCACCTCAATGCCAAACCAGAGCTTAATACTACGGTTTAGTGATATTTCACCTTACTTGCAAGTGAGAGGCTTTAGGTTCAATTTTTGCCAAAGGCAAATTTGAACCAAATTAAAACCAAATTATTATGGCTAGCCCATTTTGAGGCTCAGCCCACTCCTCCATCCTTTAGTGTAAGATAATATTGTATGTATTAAAAAAGGTACGAAAAACTACCTGACCTTTATGGGGTGATTCCAAATCAGTCTCAACCTTTTAGAGCATTCCAAATAACTACCTAACATTTTAAAAATTAGACATCTATTTGGTCACCGGGGACTTTACCAACATTAAATGATGATGATACTAGAATTACACGATGAGGTGGACAAATACTAAAATTGGTTGGCTTTTTAGCCAAAATAGTCCATGAGATTGACATAACTCAACATTTTAGTTCTTGACAATGAAAATCGATAGAAGTAGTCCCTGAGTTTGTCCACCGAAAATCATTTTAGACCTTATGTGAAAAGTTTGTCAATATCCTCGTTAACTAGAGAAGTTCGCTAGACAAAATACCCTTAAAAGGGGGTCACGTAGTCGTTCACGTGACAATTTAACATGCATATTGACAAATTTTTCATGAAAATACCAAAACGATTTACGGTGGACAAACTCAATGACTACTTCTATCGATTTTCATTTCCAGAGACCAAATTGGCTTTCATTAATTGTCATCTTAAGATCTAATCCCTTAAATTGACCCATTTTAGCCAAGTTAAATTGTAAATTAGCTAAAATGCATCGATTTGGAAATTCAAAGATCCATAAATGACTTGAGAGTTAAAACATGCTTTAATATTTGTCCATATCATTGGTAAACGCTAGTGAACCTAACTGATTCCATTTATATAAGTAGTTATTTGTTGTTAAAAAAAAGTAGTTATTTGAAATGTTTTAAAAGGTTAGATCAAGTGGCGAATTTGAACTACATTATTGCTAGCCGTTGTGAGGCTATACCCACCTCCAGTGGCGGAGCCACATGGAGACCAAGATGGGCACGCCTAAAGTATTAGTTTATATACTTTATCTGTTGGTTTGGTAACTAAAGAATGTGCGGCTTGGTGGTTGAAGGGGTTTTTGTGTTCCTGCATGTCAGGGGTTCGAAACTTGCTGGTGAACCTGCTCCAAGTTCTCTATCAGCAATTCTTTTTTGGTTAGTTGATACGAAACAAGGTTAAATTATGTTGAAGAAAAATCTCATAATAATAGTATTGAGCTATGATTTTAAATTTAAATTGTGGTTTGAAATTAATGTTAACTTTGTTCTTGTTGTATTTAAAGGCCCCTCCTAGTCTAAATTCTGGCTCCGCCACTGCCCATCTCCTCCCTATTAGTTGTTGAAACCAACCCTTATTTTATTTTATTTTATTTCAAAAGGAATTCAGTTAGAACGGTTAACAGACTTCCTAAATTGAGAAAAAAGGAGACATCGAAGCTGGCGGGAACACTTGGAAGGACAACCGCGCACAAACAAAACTAGTGTCATCAACCAACACAATGTTGGTTAGTATTCCCAAAATTCATCACTTTCTAACCAAATCCAATATTTTCCTGGAAAATCCCTTTGTTTTCTTACTGCTTTGCTTTGCTCGATTCAAGTTTTCGCTCTGGGGTACTATTTTTTAACCCCTTTTTTGAGGTTTTAACTATATTCCACGTGCTTTGTACGCTTTTAACTACAAGCCGGATTTGTCTGGAGGAACAACTCAAGTTGGGATGTACCCGGCTTTCGATTCGATTGGTTGCTGAGAAAACCTATATGGGTATGTTTGATTCTGCTGTTTCATCGAGAAGATTTGGCAGAAACCCTCATCGTCTTCGACATCCTTATTCGCAGTTTCGTTCTTGAAGGAGCCACATTTTTTGGGTTGCTTGCGCTGCAAGAAAATACATTTGCATGCCTGGGGGTTCACATTTTCCTTTTCATTATTGCTTCCCTGGTTAGTCACTCAGAACCTCATTGTCATTGTTTTCGTTCTCTTCTTTCCGTGTTAACAAATTTGGTTCCATTTGAAGATCTTCGCGGTCGAGTCCTGAAATGGAACAATTCCGAAGGATTGGGGAGGATGTAGGCAGCTTAAAGGCTTTAATGGTGTTCCAAGACAACATCCAAATCAATCAGCGGCAGTGCTTTTTGCTGCTCGATATCTTCAGCTCAGCATATGAATCAATAGCGGAGGAGATGAGACATAATCTTCGGTTTGATGAGAAGCACATGAAATGGAGGGTTCTCGAGCAGCCTCTGAGAGAGCTCCACAGGATATTCAAAGATGCAGAAGCCTACATTCGACAATGCTTGGATACCAAGGATTGGTGGGCTAAGGCCATCACACTCTATCAGAATTCCGATTGCGTCGAGTTTCACATCCATAACCTACTTGCCTGCGTGCCAATCGTCATCGAAGCAATCGACATTGCTGGAGAAATATCGGGGTTGGATCAGGATGAAATACAGAGGAAGAAAACCATGTTCGCAGACAAGTACAAACAAGACTACAGAGATTGGAAACTTTTCAAGTGGAGATTTGGGAAGCAGTATTTGATTACTCAAGACTTCTGCAATAGGTTTGAATCAGCAGGAAATGAAGATAGATGGACTCTTCTGCATAAAATCAGCGAAAAGAAACTTTCAGGTTCAACAAAGTATGGGAAACGACTCATAGATCTTTTCAAAAGCGCAGACGGATCAGAGTCACAGAATTTGAAAGGGAAGCTCTTACCTAGTTCAGTTCTGGTGGGATCTAAGGACTACCAGGTGAGGCGGCGCCTTGGGGCTGGAAGTCAGTATAAGGAGATCGTATGGTTGGGTGAAACCTTTGCCTCAAGACATTTCTTTGGGGAAATTGAACCCTTGTTGCCGGAGATTTCTTTGTTGTTATCACTTTCCCACCCAAACATAGTGCTCTTCCCTTGTGGCTTTACGGATGAAGAAAAGAAAGAGTGTTTTCTCATAATGGAACTGATGAGTAGAGACCTCTGCAGCTACATCAAAGCGATCTGTGGCCCCCGAAAACGTCTACCATTTTCTCTTCCTGTTGCTATTGATCTGATGCTTCAAATTGCAAGAGGAATGGAATATCTCCACTCAAAAAAAATCTACCACGGAGATTTGGATCCTTCTAACGTACTTGTTAAAGCAAGAGGCATCTCCACAGAAGGTTACTTGCAAGCCAAGGTTTCAGGTTTTGGTTTAGCTTCTGTCAATACCTCCAACCACAAAAACCCTTCAAATCAGAATGGAAGCCTGTCTTTCATCTGGTATGCGCCTGAAGTTCTGGAAGAGCAAGAACAAGGAAAAAGTACAGAGAAAAAGTACGCAGAAAAGTCCGATGTGTATAGCTTTGGAATGGTTTGCTTTGAACTCCTGACAGGGAAAGTCCCTTTTGAGGATAGTCATCTTCAAGGGGACAAGATGAGCCGAAACATAAGGGCCGGGGAGAGGCCGCTGTTTCCGTTCTATTCTCTGAGATATGTGACCAACCTCACAAAGAAATGCTGGCATAGTGACCCCAATCAACGGCCAAGTTTCTCATCCATTTGTAGGATTCTTCGCTACATTAAACGGTTCCTTGCGATGAATCCTGATTACAACAGCCAGCTAGACCCGCCTGTTCCTATGGTAGATTACTGTGAGATTGAGTCTGGGCTTCTGAGAAAGATTCCTTCCTGGGGGAGTTCTGAACCATCACCAATATCACAAATCCCATTCCAAATGTTCGTTTATAGGATCGCAGAGAGAGAAAGAACGTCTTCAAGCCTGAAGGATACTTCAGAATCCGGAAGTGACGGAGCTTCAATCTGTGGCGATGAAATTGTGGTCCCTGCAGATGATCCGTTCTCAACAACACCTGAAAGGAAGAGTTTATCTTCGCCTGATAGTGTGAAAAAGAAACTTCCATTCTTGAAGAAATCGTCGGATGTGAAATCCAACAGACTACCAGGTTGCCGTAATCATACAACTCATTTATGCCCCATTATTTTTTATACACAAATGTATACTTTAAAACTTGTTGGAGTAGTGCAATTTTCAGACATTGTTTTAATAAGATGCTGTATCAATCAGAAAACAGGATTAATTCTTTTACGCAACTGTGCACTGATGCAATCATTCTTTCGGTTACACAGGAACACCAAGAGGACGGTCCAGACCTCCACAGATGACCCCTTGCCGCAGTGTTAGTCTGAGATTGGGTTCAGAAAGCCAGCTGATGGCAATGAGTCCAAGAATACGGAGAACTAAATCCGGACATGCCTCAGATTCTGAGCTCTCCTAGAGTCATACATTGTATCAACATATTATCGAATCTTCCATCTAACTTTCAGTCTGTGGATTGCTCAGACGAACATCAGAGAAGCACGGTTCAAGATAGGAACAGTTTAGCTTGCTCCGAGAAGTAAATTAGGTTCAAGAACACAGTTTAAAAAGTTTCAAAGACAAAAATGTCTGTTGACAGACTCAAATGTACATAAAAAAACTCTATACCAGGAGAGAGACAGAGGACGAAGAAATTGTTTAAAGTCCCGAAAGTGGGGGGCAAGAGTTGCAAGAGCATTGTGATTTCATGTCAGTCTGAACAAGAATTACCATGAATGGGCAGAAACGCGGAGATCCTTTTGCAGTATCTTTACAAACAGTCGGCTACAAACTTACAAGTTGGAGTCATATAGAGCTTACCTTTTGTACATAACATATAAAAATGTGGCAAAACCTTTCGATCATGATAGCTTGAAGGTTTGCACTGTAGAGGAACGATCTATGCAAGGCACTGTCGAGCATAATGCAGGCGAGACTTCAACAGCGATGATCTCTGACAAGATATTACCACTTAGCAAGACAAAAGACAATCGGAAATCATTTCGGCCAGGGGCAAAAGAAGAGTTTGTATATATCTTTGCAAGGCATTCAGAAGTGGCACAACTTTTACCAAGCCATGTAAATAATGAACTAAATTTACATTTTATGTTTTTCTTCTGCATAAATAGTTCCTGCAATGCTTGGATAAATTGTAAAGATTTAGAATTTTTACCATAAGCATCAGGATCAGCGACATCGGTAAACACATACCGCAGAGGTTCAGACACATAAATTGTACAGTACCAAGAAGAAATTACAATAAATTAAACCGTAACTTCTCTAAAATCACAGGAAGACTGCACGCCTCACCCGCATAGATGTACAGTTCTAAAGAGAAATCGCGGTAAATCCCATAAGTTTCTATTAAAATTTAGAGTTCCAAGCATATAGACTGATATCTGTACAATTAATAATTTCTTGATAACGCCTCCAGGGAATGCCCGGGAGTAAATCGGAGGAACCTTTTAGTTAATATACAGTGATCTTCACTCACTCACTCACTCACTCACAACCTCCAGTTTTGGAGGCAGATCAGCTCAAACATCGCTGTTGCACCGGTGATTACATGAATGTCTGTTTTCCATTCTGCTCTGGCATTAATGAAAAATACAAAAATGTCGGTATCAGCAAGTAGATCATTTTCTTCATGAAGTTCACTTGTCGCCATCAGCCAGTTAATTGATAACTTTTATTACAGTCCTACACGCATCCAGGAAGCGAAGGGTTGGCTCCGTTAAATTCCTGTTCACAGTGTAATCTTCAACAGACAGTTTCTGCTTCCAGTTCACATTTTGATTCTAACAAGACGTACAAATAAAAGAATTTTGGGGACAACTCAGATTCTTTAGATAATTGAGGGAGAGAACTTTCAATCACACCATCTGCAATAATTTCAAAGTTCCACTTGAGTTGGCAGCAACAACTATGTTAGACTTTCTTCTCCAACAGACACTCGAGACAAACAGCCCGCTGTAATCACCAACCTCACTTCCAGAAACAGGGTCGATTGATCCAAATTTGTGTGAAGTGATGGGCATCGGTAGACTTCTGTAATAAATATAAACCTGAATAGGGAAAAGCACATAGAGTGGAACGATTATAATTAGTTAAAATCTGAGCAAGCGTTATAACGTGTCTCATTTATCAGGGATTATTCACTTAGGAGCATATCTTTATGAAAAAAAAATCCTACATTACGCAGACCCTTCACCATCACAAGCTCATTCTAATACAACATGACATGTTAAAGGGTATGGCTAGAGGATGCTTCAAACACCAGCCCATTATTGCAAAATATTAATTCATATCCGGAGGACAAAACTTGAAGAAAAACAAATTTATACCTCGTTTGTTTCTGATCCACATGCTATGTATCCATCCGAAACAGACAAACCCACGAAATTCTGAAAAGCCAAGATGTGACGAGTTAGAACTATAGATAAATGATTTACAAAATATGAAAAATGCTGAGAAAGTCGTATCTCCAGAGTAATTAGCCAACCTTCTCATTAGTATGACCACTAAATGTTAAGCTGCAGGCATTGGGAGACAACCCAGTTGAGATAGATTGGTTTAGATCCCAAAGCTTCAGAGTGTTGTCTGTAGATGCAGAAACAAGGGTTTGCGCATCTACAAATTTTACATAGCTAACAGATTTTCCATGACCAGGTAAGGTGCACCAAGGGATTCTAGTATTTCGAAGATCATAGCCATAAATTTTATAATCAGCGGATCCAAAAACCACAAGATTGGAAGAGTAAGCAGAGAACTGAACACAACAAACATTAGCAGCGTTCCAGATTGTGTCTGTTGAATTTTTCTGCACAAATAGATGGAAACTTTCAGAAAGATAATATAGGTAATGAAGATGAAAATATCTTGTATGCTACGGCAATTATATGCGAGCATACCCCATTAGTGCTCCATAGTTTCACTGTACAGTCATCACTTCCACTAGTGAACTTCTTTGGGTCAGCTTGAGAGAAGTCGACACACCAAGCCCTCCCTTGGTGCTCTACATACTGAGAAAATCCTTGACCAGTAGTTGCATCCCACATCTGAATGAAGTCAAATGAATGCGGCATTTTTTATTCATAAAGAAAACAGGATGGTGACTTAAAAGATCACACAGGCAAGCACAATTCGATTTTTGTCTGAGTTTACTTTATGCACAATTGGGTAGAAAAAAATTATTGTAAAAAACACACACCTGTACGACTCCATCATAATCCGATGATGCCAGATGGTTCTTAAAATAGTTGTTCCAGCAAATGCAGCTTAGCTTAGATTCGTTTGGCATTTCAACTACAGGATAATGGATATCCAAAGAATTGTCTGCAAGCGCGTCAAAATCAAAGATCTTGATTTTCTTTGATACTCCAGCCGTAGCAATGTACTCCTCATCACGGTCAAAACTCAAACAGCAAATCACATTGCTAGAGTTTAGAAGATCTTGATTTCTTAATGTCCCACATACTTCAAACTTGCTACAGCGAGAAAACTTGCCTAAACCATCAGAAAAGGCTCCAAGCCGATCACCTGATTTCTCGTTGGTGCTTGAATCCTGACTATCATTTCCCACATGACGCCAACTGCCTCAATTGTTTAACAACTCCTTATTAGAGCGTGCTGCAGGTGCAGTTGCCGTTAGCCCCATCTGGGATCTTGTGGAAGCGTAAGCATCCCCTAACTGGTTGATATTCTTCATCAATTGCATCTCAATCATGTTTGACGCTGAACCCTGTTCTCTGTCGCTATGGAATTCCTTGCGTGACAAGGAAACATATGAGGATATCCCTGATAAGTGCCTCCTCCCACACTTGTTTATAACTTCTTCTAGGCCTCCTAAATCTTCAACTAACTTAGAGGCATGACCTTGCTTCTTGTCTTTTAATGAGCTGAGAAAACTAAGTAATGGCTCTGATTCCGCATCAAAATTATCAGCAGATTTTGAGAAATCATCAGAAGAAGCCGATTCTTGGTTTCCACCTATCAGTTTAGACTGCAGGATCTCTCTGCAGCACACCAGAAAATAAGAACTTCAGAATTTGGCCAATTAAACATAAATAAGGGATAATACCTTCAGGTCAACATGCACTATATGGTTAATATTGCAAATTGCAATGCTACCAAAGCCTCGATTTTTCGTACTTACGACTTTTAATAGAAATAGCAGAAGGCAGTAAATTAGAGAACCGCAGATGATGGTACCTAGTTGTTGGACGAGATAAAGGTTCAGGATGGAGAAGCCAAAAGCAAAAGCCAGCTCCCGATGGATTTTGAGAAAGAAACTTTGGTGGCAGAATCCGATCGTGCAAATCCCACATCACTGCAGAAAGCACCTCCCATGAGTTACAGCGACACAACAACTGTCATAAACAGGCTAAACAAGTCAAATGTATAGACTTTCCACTCCAACCCGGAGGACAGAACATCTGAAGTCAAAAGCAAAAAATAAACAGTTAAAAAAAAAGAACTTGTAGAAACAGTGGAAAATGTATTCTCACCTCAAAAAGAAGGACCCCAAGGGAATATACATTTGATGAAAGTGTGCAACCTCTCTTATTGAACTCCTCCGGACTGGTATACCACTTCTCTTCCAACTGAACAATTACAGAAGTTGATCCTTGCTGTGCTGCAACCAATTTGTTTAGGTAGCATGAGTTCATTTGAAACTGGAGTTCACCAAACCCAAATTCTTTTGGACAAGCTGTGAAATATTCATCCTCGTTACCTTCACTCATTTTTATTTGTTTTCCACCTAAAATACGTTCAGCATGTGCATCCTGCTCGAATTTCCTTTTGTTAATCAAATCTCGGTTCACAATACTTATTGGTTCTTCGATGGCTGATGCACCTGTGTATTTAATATTATTTGATGGAAACAAAATGAAGCACGATGGTCGTAAGTCTTGCAAGGCAACACCCTGAGAGTGTTCAAAATCAACCAACTCCACGATCTGCCTAAATATGAGCAGGCTTTCAGCTATATCTACTTTGTGACTCCCGGGTTTAAGCCACTCCCTCAAGCTGATCCCGTAACTGATAGATTTTGTGCCAGACTGCTTTTGCACATGTGAAGAAAGGCGATCATTGTTGACATTTGCTTTCAACTCTGCATCACTAGCTACCTCAGAACCATAACGGAGTTTTCTATTATTCTGGCCTACAACCTCACTACCAAAGCCACCGTAAGGTTCTGGAAATTTACTGATTGTTTTTCCCTTTGACATTTCCCTTACAAGTAACTGAGAATTGCTATTAGTACACTGGGTCTTCAGTTGCTTCTTGGCAATACTAAGCATATTGTTTGACATAATCTTCCTGTCCTCGGCCCTTAAATATGCAGACAGTTTATCTGGCTCCTGCTCAGAGTGATCGCTTGACAGTGGCTTCAGACTCCGTACGTGAGGAGGCATTTCTCTAAGCTCACCTCTTACTCTCAACAAATTCTGATCATTTCCCTGTGATGTAGACTCACCACGAAAATTCTTACTTCTGAAACCTCGTGCTACTGCCGGATCTGTACCTTGCCAACATTCTTGACTAGAACTAAGCAAAGCTGAGTCTTGTTTTCTATAATGTTTCAAATTTAATTCTTCTACCAGATGTGCCGTGCCATTTGCAGGCCACGGGGGTTTAAACCCAGATGAAGAAGTTACACACCTACTCAAATCCTTTCCCTCCAGTGTGGACACCACCAGCAACTCCAACAGATTTTGACCCTCCAGTTTGTGAAAAGGATCAACATCCTTTGGCTTGAGCTTTTCATTCCTTACTGCTACACCATTTGCAGTCTTGCTATCGGCGAAACTCTCAACACCATCCATTTTCACTCCATTCAATGGTTATAGAAAATTTTGGCCTACTCATGTTGAAAAGAAAAAGAATGAATCACTGATTAGGAACATGGCTGGATGGATTCATAACTAATTAAATCTAAGGGCATCAAATTAAGCATCAATGCAACAATAACTTCTGGTTTCAAAAACTCATCTTTTACATAAGAACATAAACCACATCTGTAATTACCTAAATTAGGAAAAAGTAATACAACAACTAATTCTAGAAAAACAAAGATACCATCTTGGCAACCCCAAAAAGAGAGCATAAATCACAGAAAACCCAAACTTATAATCTCATGAAACAACAGAAAAATATGGGTGAAATCAAGTTTGCAACAGTATAACACGGGTCATTCACAAAAACACATGCATCATCAAAGTAGCAACATAGAATCTAAAAAAGTTAACCAAATTTGAAACTAACTTACAAAAAATTAATCAAAACCCATTGATCTTAGTCAGATTTCAAACCGAAAAAGGGAAGGCATTACCATTGAATCAAGCTCCAGACAATGCACCAATGCCACCACCATGCCCCCCAGCAAGCTCAGAACAGAGACGCATAAGAAACTTCTCTCAAATAATTTAAAAAAAAAAAAGTTTATTTCTTCTAAAAACCACCAAAACTGGAAAATTTATATAAAACTCTAATCTAAAATCTTTTGCCCAACAGGACCTTGATTAAATTTTCTCAAGTTGATTAGAATTTTGATTACTTTCTAGTTAATGTGGTTATTATAACAATTATATTTTTGTGTATTTTCCACTTGAATTTGGAGTTTATGGTACCTTATGTTTTGCTTGTTTTGAATTTCAGAGGGGTTTTTGCAAATTGCAGTCTGTGGCCAGAAAAGGTACAACCACGACAATTCTCTCTCTCCCCAAAATTTGTGAACGAGACTGATTAGCTAAGTAAGTTGTTTTCTGTGGAGATGTGAACACAGAAGTGATATGACGAGATTTTTTGTGCTCACATATAAACAACCGTGGCACTAATTACTGAGTGCTGCAAGTTAGGTTTTTTCCTCCTTTCCCAAATTAGGTATAACCGTCCAAGCATTTGAGAATTTGTTTTTATATCAATGTGGGATGAGATATTCAAAATTGGAACCCTTCATTGATAAAGACGAGGTAGAGTGTAAGTCGTCAAAGCAATGTCTTTATTTAGTTTAGTGTTGATAGCACAACATTTAGAGATATAGGCGTATCACAAGTAATGATGAATGAGATAGGATTTCAACAATTTTATCAGAAAGGAGAGCAATGTAGTACACCAATGTGGGATAAGATATTCAAAATTAGGACCTGTCAACATTAAGAACAAGGTAGTGTAAGTCGTCAAAGCAATCTATCTTTATTCAGTTTAGTGTTGACAACACAACACAGGGGGCGTTTGTTTGGCCTCACTAAGTGGGATTGGACTAGACTAGACTAGACTAAGTATTAGTGTAGTCCCATGTTTGGTAGGTAGAGGGACTGAGTTTAATGGGATAAAACCGGACTCGCTCAGACAAACTCCTTCGCTAATTGTTCTTAGCGAGAACCCCTAAATTTCATGGTACTACTAAGCCCGTCCAGCGAGAGAGAAATTCGTCGCTCGTCGTGCAAGAGAAGACGTCCTACTCCTTCACCCTCGTCCTACTCGCCCCCCTTTGCGTCCTGCACACCCTCCTCTACAACCTGCTCGCCCTCCTCTGCTCCTCGTCAGGTAAATTTCGAATCTGACGATTTTCTTTTGATGATCATGAAAGACCTCGTTGAACGACTTTGATTTTGTCTGGTAAATTATTACTGGGTTATGAACAACTTCGTTGTTTTGGTTCGAAAACTTTTCAGTAATTGATCTGAGCAGTTGAAAATAAATTAGGGTTTTGATTTTTAGGTTCAAATTGATATTAAAATTTGGGGTTTTCAAATTTCAACTTTTCTGTGTTCTCACTATTGTTTCTTCATATGATTGACACCTCCTGATTTCTAATATTTTTGTCATAAAGTGAATTTGATGTAAATTTCATCTGCTAGTTCTCAGAGCTTTTACTGGAGTGGATTTGAGATATATATGAATTTCATCTAATATTTGTTCTGCCATCGTTGAATTTCATCTAATAATTTATTTGTATGTAGTCTATGATTGTATGTGTCTGTATGTATGTATGTATGTACTCTGTGTGCGTGGGTGTGTCCTTCCATATGGGTATGCTGATTTTGGGTGTGTGTGTGTGTGTCGATGTATGCTGATTTTGGGTGCGTGTATAATCAGTGTGTGCGTGTGTAATCTTTGTGTGTGTTGATGTATGCAAATTGTGTGTGTGTGTGTGTGTGTGTGTGTGTGTTGATGTATGCAAGTTATGTGTGTGTGCTGTAAAGGTCGACCCACCGCAGGTCATCATGTTGTTTCTCCAAATAAAGTGGGACACAGAACCTCTTTTTCCCCTTTCTACCTTCTTCTCCCTGTGACGATGGTAAATAATGATTAGAGCCTACATCTTTTCCCATCTTTTTTATTTCTCTCCTTTATTTCTTTGTGTTGATTTGACTGTGAAGTTTGAAAGAAATGCCAGTTGGTCAAGAACCTTGGGTGGGGATTTCGACCTCATCAATTGTGGGGTGTGTGTGTGTCGATGTATGTTGATTTTGGGTGCGTGTATAATCTCTGTGTGTGTTGATGTACGCAAGTTGTGTGTGTGTGTGTGTGTTGATGTACGCAAGTTGTGTGTGTCAATTGGTGGTATAATGCGATTTAGTTAAGGTTTACGTGTTAGAGTTTGTCAATTGATGGATTAATGGTTAATATTAGTTAAGATTCCGTAATTAAACTCTTCTGTTTTGAGGCACCAGTTGCATACTATGTGTGTAATGCAGCGTTGCCTGTATGCTTCAGTGCTCTGCCTATTTGGGTTGTTCTTCACATTAGAACACTACTGTTTTGCAGGTCAATGTGTGAATTTATGAAAGTAAAACCAAACATGTTTACCAACCTCTTTTCAGGTCATTTGCTTGAATTATGGATATGGAACATGTTAGATAGTGAAGTCAATGGCTTATGAACTTGGTATCTTTGCATAAATGTGGCAACCTCTGTTCTGATTGTGTGTTTAATCTCCCTATATCATTGTCTAAATGTTTCCAGTGATAAAAAAATGGAGGAAAGAAGCATTCTTTTCAGAGTTGGGCAAAACATCTTCGAAGGTTACTTACTTTTTCCTTTATTAGTTCCTTGCATTCTCCCACAACATTTTTACCATCTTGATGTTCCTTACTGGTGGAAGGAATGGTTGTAGACATTCTAGTTTCTTATTTTCAAAGATTTGAACAATCATATATTACCATTGCTCCAAAATTTGTTTGGAGGATCGATATCAGATGTAGAAGGTCTTTTTCTGAAAGATAGTTATCTTCCTACCACCTGGTTCCATAATATTGTTGGTAGTGCCAAATTGCCAACGTATATCTTCTTAATTATTTTTTTTGTGAGTTTTATATGTGAGGATGATTTAACATGCAAGCTCATACGTCTAAAGGTGCAGTGGATGGTAAATGGCCAGCCTGGGCTCTCTTAAGAGATAATTACATTCTCACAAATCCCAAATTGAAAGACTGGAATATGATGCCAGTAAGGATCTTTAATCACATCTTGTTAAGTGTTTCACCTATCAAAGACACTCGCGTGCTCTCACTTAAACACGTGCGCGCATACACAATGCACTTCTAGTTGCTATTATGTATTCTGGTGACACATTGTTGTAATTTGCATACAGGACACCGTTGTGGAAGATGACATTGGAAGGGTGGCTGGATATAGTTACGATGACGATTGATGTTGTGGAACTGCACAAATGGCTATGTGCTGATTATTTCCTAGGCATACTTTTTGTAAACATGACATGTTATCCTTGTTGCTACTGCACAGGAGGAATTTTGTTTTCGATTTCCATTAATGTTATAAATGAGTGCTCTATGATACAATTAGCGAAAATATCCTGTTTTTCTTGCTCATTATGTCCAAAATTTTCTTTTACCTTCATAAGATTTTGGAGAAGCAGCTCGCAGAAACAATGAATTTATACCTGCAGTTTGCGAGCGAAGCGGAATGTGTATTCGTGTAGATTACAATAATGTACAACAAAACACCGGATTTCTTTTTCTTTTTTTTTTTGGGAAAGAAACACCGGATTTCTTAGCATTCAAAAGGCGTAACCTGTAATCCGAAGGAAACTACATTTTATCCTACAACCGAAAGGACGGTGCAAAATTTAAGGAACTGAGACAAAATTTATTTTTCCATATATTCATTTTGATATTTTAAAAAAATAAATTAAAATATAATAATAATAATAATTTATTGTTAGTCCAGCTTCTTAGTTCGACACTACACCAAACGCTTCACTAAGTTAGTTCAGCTTAGTCTAGTCTAAGTCAGTCCAGCTTAGTCCCTGAAGTTAGTCCAGTCCAAGACAGTCCGGTGCAACAAACGCACCCTTAAAGGTATAGGTGTACCACAAATAAGGATGAATGAGATTTCAACAACATATAGAAAAAGAGAGCAATGTAATACACCAATGTGGGATGAGGTATTCAAAACTGGAATATTTCAACACTAAGAACAAGGTAGAGTGTAAGTCATAAAAAAAGTCTACCTTTATTTAGTTTAGTGTTGACAGCACAACACTAAGAGGGCATAGCATAAGTAAGGATAAATGAGTTAAGAATTCAGCAGCATATAGGAAATGAGAGCAATGTAGTAAACCAATGTGGGATGAGGTATTCAAAATTGGAACCTTTCAACACTACGAACAAGGTAAAGTGTAAGTCATCAAAACAATATGTTTTTATTTAGTTTAGTGTTAACAGCAAAACACTAGATATAGACATAGCACAAGTAATGATGAATGAGATAAGAATTCGATAGTATATAGGAAAGGAAAGCAATGTAGTACCAATGTGGGTCGAGGTATTCAAAATTGAAACCTTTCGATACTAAGAATGAGATATAGTGTAAGTCTGTCTTTACTAGTTTAGTGTTGATAACACCACACTTAGAGATATAGGTATAGCACAAGTAAGGATGAACGAGATAGGAATTCAACATAGAGCAATGTAGTACACTGAGATATAGAGTAAGTCTGTCTTTACTAGTTTAGTGTTGATAGCACCACACTTAGAGATATAGGTATAGCACAAGGGTGAACGAGATAGGAATTCGACATAGAGCATTGTATTACACTATTGTTGTAGCTCAAACGACATGCTTTCCTACTACACTACAGTATCGTACTTTTTATACAGGAATCAATACGACTAAATATTTTTATGTATCATGAAAAATAAATATCATTTGATGAAAAGCAATTAGTTTTATAACGTTACTGAAAACAGTGTCAGGAAATGTGAGTAAGTACTATGTATAGTACATTTTCTAACGTACGCCTTATAGATGAAGCCAATTTGCATAGTGTGAGGGGTTTATTTGCATTATCATAAGATTTACTATTGAAAGAGGGAAATCAGCTTTGTTTAGACTTTTTTTTTTGTGTTTTTAACAAACGATATTTTTATAGGTGAGCTTAGCCTTACAATATGTTAGTAATAATGTGGTTCAAATTCGTCTTTAGTGAGTATCAAACCTAAATAAGCTAATTTAGATTTTTTTTTTTTGAACAAATGATATTTTTATGGGTGCGCTTAGCCTCACAATGGGCTAGCAATAATATAGTTCAAATTCGTCTTTAATGAATATCGAATCTAAGACCTCTCACTCACATATGAAGAAAAATATCATTGAATCGTAATAGTAAATGATGTTAGATTTTAAACTAGTAACATGATCAAACCAAATAAGAAGTTACCAATTTAGTCGGTTGTTTTCTTTAATATTTCAACTTCATGTATTTTAATATCAATTTTACATGACAGTCTTACCAAGCTTTTCTCCTTCACACTAAACAATCATTAGGATGGTACCCCCGACAGTTCTAAACGCAGTCACTACTCTCCTCTCTCAGCTCTCTGTCTACCAAACTTCGAGAACCCCAAAACCCTTGTGTATGATCAGTTGTACTGAAATTAGTGAACCAAAGTCCAATCAAACTCCCATCACACAAAATTAAAAAAAAAAAAAACCAAATAACCGTCGTGAGTGGCATGTGATGTACAATGAGAAAACGAAAAAAAATAGTAACATCCCGTTGCTGACAATTCTACTTTGGACTCGTCCTCATCACTAATATCGTCAATCTGGTTAAAGGAGAAAACGAAAAAACAAATTCCTCTAGAGAGAATATAGAAGGAAAAAAAAAAGAACTTGAAGAAAGGGCATGGAAATTAGAAAGGTTTTACGGCGCATCCTGCTGACTTTGACATTAAAAAGTCTCCAACCATTTCTATTTCCTAACCCTACCAAAACGTTTGCTAAATAGATAAATCATATTATAAAAATTAATTTTTGCAAACTTGTATATTTTTGTCCTGTGATTCTCCTCTCATTTGACAAAGAAAGCTTATATTTCTATATATCTATTGTATGATTTGAAGATTGTAATATCTCAGTAATAATGGGTACATGGATATGGACATTGATACATACTAATACCATACCATCAACTAAAAATCTTATGTACACATTTGTGCATATTAGTATTTACACTTGACATAGATTAATCGTCAAACTATCATTTGGGTTTTCCACAATATACATATAATAAAGCACAAAATAGCTAGTGGGCGTATTTTTGTTTAAAAATAATTTGTTAGCATATAAAAATGGAGTTTCATGATCAGAAAATGAAAGTGACCTAATTCAACTGAGTTCCCCATATATGCATATTAGAAATGTACTCTTGGTTATCTAGATTCTTTGAAATGGTTTGGTACGAGTTTCGAATTCACTTTGTCGGTTTAGAGTTTAGGGTTTAAGAGTTAAGTTTTCATACTTCTCAATGCTATTTTTGCTTAAAATATCACCATAGTGCTGCTTTCAATGTAACAAAAAAAATTCATAATTTGGGATTGATCTATAATAATTTTGACACAATTTTTTTATCCACATATAGTCGGCTTAGAGTTTATGGTTCATGGTAAGTTTTGATACATCCCGTTGATATGAAGGGACAGATAAGTGAATGACTTCTATTATTTTAGTTGACATTAAAATCAACAGTAATTGATCGTGCATCTTAGATATCAGACTAAGAAAACTAGATCTTTACATAAATTTTTCTTGTAACAAATGACAATCTCAACTCAGCAACTCCATATACATCAAAGTAGCAAATTAGCAAATATAATATGTCATATCTATATATATATATATATATATATATTGTTCCACATGCGTTATGGAAAATTAAGATGAATGTGATCCATCTAAAAGATAACATATATTATATACGTTGACGTATAGGATAAAGAGTTCAGTAGAAGATGTATTTAGAAACGAATGTTGATAACAGTAAGTTGCTTAAGTTCGAAGAAAGTTGTATTTAGAAACGAGTGTTGATAACAATCAATTGACATTCTAACAATCTCATTGGGCACTCCTCATAAGTGTACTTTTCTTTCTAAATATAAAAACTTTGGAGTGCAAAATAAGAATTTTAGAGTGTAAAAAACAATTCCCTAATTTTTTGTTAGATTATGGAAATTCAGTATTTGTCTTCATCCGAAAAAGAAAGCTAGGAGGGGTTTGTTGCCTTGTCAAGTAAGTTGCTCGGATTCATTGTTAGCAAAAGATAAATCAACATCGACATGTATAAAGCAAACCTACTACCGACATGTTAGTATTAACGATTGTAAGAAATCTGAGCTTTTTTAGTAGACGACAATACATCAACAAATTCATACTCAGCCCACACCTCTACATGAGCCGCTCTTCTAATCGATGAACCTCAACATGTTCCTAGTTATGCTGACGTTTAGCAAATTGGTTGGGCCGCCCATATCCATTAATGTTCAAAATTGGCACAAGCACTATGACGACTGAACACAATTTTAAAAAGAGTAATAATTGCATTACATGGAGCCTAAACATATAGATTACATGGAGCCTAAAGTGGTCGCCTGTTATAATTTGCGTGAACTTATATATCAATGCCGACATGTTAACATTGCACTTGTGGTGATGCTTTCTTTAAAAGTAAGAAGTGCAAAAATACTAACGATGAGTAAGAGTACCACCTAGATAAGATTTAGGAGAGTTGATGGTATCTTGGTTTTCTAAGGAGAGGTTGACATGTGATACACAGGGTCCCAGTTTGAGTTGTTAAAGGCATGTGCACAGCTTTTTATTTTTTCCATCCCGAAGTTTTGTGTTAAGTGATTTTCTTCGGAAATGTTTTTTTACCGAAGCTTATTGCATTAGGGATCTACTCCGAAGTTTGTTCCGAATAGGCGTGCATTAATTTTTCAAGTTATTTTTTAAGAAATGTGTTTTATTTTTATTTTATTTTTGTAACATGTGATTATTTTTCAACAATGAGTCTTTTAAAATTATGCCTTTGTTCTTGATTTACCTGTTTAGCTTTAAATGGTTTTTTAGCTATTCATTATACTTTTCATGTACTGTGTTACCTTGTTTTGTTAAGACACCTTATTTCTATAATAAAAAAGGAAAACTAATGAAAAAGGCTTGAAAACTTTGAGTTTTAATGATAAGGACAAAATAAAGGGTAAAGTGAATAGTACCAGGATTGACTTTTTAGTGTAAAAATGTGGTTTTTCGTTAAAGTGAACAGTACCGGGTGCTTTTCGTTAAAGTTCCCTAATAAAAAAGGAGAGTAAAAATACCACCTTCTATATTATTATACACACCTTGTGGGCTTTAGATTTTCCTTATTACTTATGGTCCCCTTCTCTCATGTATTTCAAATTAAATCCCTCTTAGCAACTTGGGTTTTAACTTTTAAAAGATCAACCATTTCCACTTACAGTAAAACTTCCGTATAGTTATAATGTTGAAACTAAACCAATTTTATTATTATAAGAAAGTTATTACGTAATAAGGTGTAGTGACAAAAAAAAAATTGACTTAAATATCCTTAATGAAAGTTCTAGGGATACAAAGTACTATGTTAATACTGGAGTATAGGGTTTCAAAATGATTTAATTAAAGGAACTCTGACTAATTGATGCCACTGTGATTAGCTCAAGTCAAAGATTGAACAAGAAGTTTTCTGTGGAGGGGTACTACAGATTTGTCCTCTATTGTTATAACAAGACTTGCATACGCCAAGTCAATAAGGTTTTGCAGAAGAGAATCCAAAACGTCTATATATATAGAAATTTAAGATGAATGTGATCCTTCTAGAAGATTTATACATACATTGAAGTATAGGAGAAGGACTTAAGCAAAAATTATATTTGGAAACGGATATTGATAACCAATATGCCATATATTATATATATTGACCTACAACATAATGACTTGAGCATAAGTTGGGATTTAGAGACAGATATTGATAACCAATATGTCATATCTTATTCTATATGCATTAAAGAAATTTAAGATGAATATGATCTATTTAGAAGATAACATATATAATATATTGGTGTATAGGAGAATGACTTGAGCAGAAACTGAATTTAGAAACTGATATTGATAACCAATATTGTTCTATATGCGTTAAAGAAATTTAGGATGAATGTGAACCATTTACAAGATAACAAATATTATACATTGAAGTATAGGAGAAAAACTTGATTAGAAATTGTATTTAGAAACTGATATTGATAATAGCCAATTGCTTAAGTAGGAAGAAAGTTGTTTTTAGATACAATGTTGATAACAATCAGTTACTCGATCAATTAAGCAGAAGTTGTATTTAGAAATGAACTTTGATAACAAACAGTTGCCCAAATAGACAAAAGTTGGTTTGAGAAATAAGTGTCGAAAACAATTAGTTGTTTACATAGGCATGTGCGAGTTTTGATCACATGCAAAAATCATCCATACAAGTCCACATTTGATCAACCATCAGAAATCAGTCACACTTATGTATGTGACTAACTGTCGCACAACTCCAAAACGTTATCATAGTGAGACTAACATTACGCACATGGTGTTAGGAGTTACACCACCTCACGCTTATAATCTAACCTACTATGGTTTAGGGGACAATGTGGGGAAAATGATAAAGGGCTGACATAGTTTTCTATGAAAAAATATACAATGAATTTTTTAATTTTACAATAAGTAATGCTAATGGGATGGCAGAAAATCTGAGGCCTTCTTAAGTTGGGGGCCATATGCAAGTGTACCTTTGGAACACTTGAAGAGCCGCCTTTGTATTAGAGTGAACTCAATAGGTGTTCTAAATTCAATTGTCAAAAAGTATTTGTAGGAGAGAAATTATGATGATGTCAATTCTTCACATGATCGCATAAATGAAAGTATCATTATTTTTTGACAGATTACGAAAATTAAGTATTCGTCTTCATCTGAAAAAGTAAACTGGGAGGGGGTTTGTTGATTTGTTAGGTAAGTTGCTCAGGTTCATTGACGTCAAAATATAAAGGGAAAACTATCCAAAACATCCCAGAAAAGTTCCGTTTAACCATAAGGACATTCAATTTTGAAAATACCAAGGTTACCCTTGAAAGCCTTTAGACACAATTGAATAAGGAGATAAAACATGCAGTAGCCAGGACAATATGTAGAAAATTTCACATGAATCCACATGGCCTTCATTAAAAAGCAAAAGGAAAAGACAAGTTTGGCAGATGCAAAAACAGTATCAGCAATTTCAGAAACAATATGGCAGATGCAGAAACAATATCAACAATTTCAGAAACAGTGCACTATTCAAAAAAGTTGTTTGTCGTTTAGAACTTTGGTTTTGTATATAAGGGAGTTTTTCCTCCCATACACAACACACCTAAATATATCAACACAGCATAGACACACCTCTATACCTCTCAATCTCTCAACATCTCAACACCTAAACATCATACTCTCACTCACACCATCTTCACCCGTAGCCTTCATAGTATCCTTGTAAACACTTTTGTGTAAACAATTATCTTTGTAAACATTTTATATATCAATAAAAGTTCAAGTGTACATATTCAAGCAATTTTCAAGTCTTAAGTAAGTTTTCTTTTCTTTCTTTAGTGTGTTTGTTTAATTAGACTTCTAGTCCAAAACAGAGAAACATTATTGTAGTTATATTATTAACCTAAACTGACAATCATACTTTGTTTGAGTACTCTATTATAGTTGAATGTTTTCCATACAAATAATTGGACATTAACCAGGGTACTTCTGAGTTCTTTGTACCTCTGAGTTTAACCGTTAAGACCTTATACTTGTACTGTGAAACATGTCGAGTTCCATGTGCAATGTTTTATGTCTAGTTGTTATAATGGTCATCCGACTATTTAACTGGGCCTGCTATGGGAATCTGGTATCAGAGCCAAATTTAGCATTTTAATAGTATAATTATAATAGTAAAGTACCTTGAGGACGGAAGTCATTAACACATCTGATATCACACTTGTTTATTTTGTATGAACAACATATACTATTGTCCTTGTAGACCTTGTCAACCACAACTACCAGGCATTTATTGTCCCAGACACCCAACTATAAATAGCATAAAGAGAAGATTATCATATATATCCAAAAGAATTAGAAGGATTTTGAAGAAGCAAAAATTTTATCTTGGTTATCTTGAACATCATTCATTTATTAGTAAATATAATAACACAAAAGTGTAGCATAAAATTTTAGATGCAAAAAGAGCAACATATCAAGTTTTAGAGACCTTGAGAGAAGAAAGAGAGTTTCTAAGAAACTAGTTAGCCGTAACTTTAGAGAAAGGTAGACCGTAGTTTATGATAGATTACCTTAATTTAGAAATTAGTAAACCTCAAAAAAAGAAAAATAACCTTAAACCAAAATATTTGTTATTTTCCATTGAGAAAACATAATCATAGTTTGCATAGTGAAGAAAATTCACAAGCTAATAAGTATTGTAGATCTTATTTTTAGTCAAGCAGAAAATATAAAATTAAAAAATAATAAGCATAATCATTTGTTAAACTAGTTAAACTAGTTGTTAGAGCATTTTCAGAAAAATTCCATAAAAACAATTAGACAAAATTTATATTATATTACATCTCAATTAGAAGATAATAATAAAAATACTCAAAGGTTTCCTAGCAAAAGAGAGATAAAAGAGCTTGTTGACTTCATAGATAGTAAGTTGAAGCAAGTAGAACTTAGATCACTAGAAATAGTTGAGCAATTAAAATTAGAAGTTCAAAAAAATTCAATTAGTGCAAAAAGAGTTGAGTGAACAAATAGATAAGTTGCATAATAAAATAAATAAATTATTAGTTTAATGACTGATTCTAGAACTAGCTGAAAATATATCCAAACTTTAAAAGAAATTAGTAAGTTAGATAAAAAACCAATAGGTTTAACAGATTTTTCAACACAAGTAGCTAGTAGTAATATTCCCATTAGGCAAAATAATTTAATTATTCAATTAGTTTTAATTTTGGCTGAAAAATTAGATCAAGTTGAAGAACAAATAGCAGAAACAAACCAAGTTTTACATAACGCATCTTCATCATTTCCACCATCTTTGCTAGATAAATTAGAAAATTTAACTTTAAGTGCAAATAATAATATTAGAATATCTAAGCAAGTCCTTTTGATAATAGAAAATGGAACTCATTTGGAGAAAAGGAAAAGAAGTAGTTAGAGTTAAAGATATTTATACAAATGAAGAAGAAGCACAAGAATTTATTAGAAGAGGTTTTGAGAGAACACAAAAAAATAAATATAATTTATATCAATAAGGTTTATTTGAAAATAGAAGCAGAATTGTAAGTAGCATCAATCAACATGAAGTTAGCTGTATTGATAAAAAAAAGAGTATTCATATGGCTTTTGATAATTTAGATATTAATTTAGTTGAGCAAAATTTTGATCATATTGTAGATAAGCTTATAGAAGATATTGATCATTTAGATGAAGAACAATATTTAGAAAAATATAAGACATATGATTTAGGACTACATAAAATTTTAGATGAAAAGATGAAAATTTTAATTTTAGAAATAAGAGTAGAACATATTTTAGGATCAAAAGAATATAATAATTTATTAGAATTGAAAGCAAAATGCAATCCAGCAGAAAAAAGTAGCACATCAGGAGTAGAAAATCCAAATCCAGGATACACAGGTAGAATTGACCAACAATTCTTGAGACCAACAAATAAACAATATAATGAAAAAGCAAGAGTAGACTACCTAGAAGAAAGTATGATAAAACCATCTAGAAAAAATAGGATTCCATATTTGAGATGGTTAGAACAAATTAATATAGCAGGAAATATATTAAACTTAGATAACGTAGATCCACAAGATTGAGAGAGAACAATTGAAATATGGGAAAAAGGTTACGAACATGCGGCATTAATGTTAGATTTTAGTAATTCACAAAACATGTTAGATTATTTTGAGCATACTTTGGATGGTTTAATTTTTTATTATTTCCATTTATGGAAAGTCCAAAATTCAGAACAACATCAGGCAGTTAAAACACATTTTAATATTGATGGTTTTGTTACTTTGATTAAACAAGAATTTTTAGATCATAATAAGTTAAATGGCAGAAGCGAACAAGAACAAATAAGAGCAATTAGAAATTTAGGACAATTACAAATTTGTGATTTACAATATATAGCTGAGTATACCACAAATTTCTTTAAATATTTAGAAAGAACGGATAGAATTAGTGATATTAATTTATTAGATACTTATATAACAAAAATAAAAGGACCAATATGAGAAGAGATTTGGAATGAATGGCAAAAGCATCCAAAGAAAAATGATATTGCACTATGACCTAGAATTCAACATGTATATAATATACTTAGACAAGAGTGTAGCCAAATAAAGTTAAGAGACAAATTAGAAAACAATTTTACATGAGTTGTAAAAATATATATTTACCACAATAGTATGATTGTCATAAGAAAAATAAGCATAAAAAAATATACAAAAAGAAATATAAGTCATATAAATCCTACAAACAACATAAGAATTTCAGCATAAGACCTTCAAGAACATATAAGAAGAGAAAATATATTCCAAAACAATTTAGAAAAAAAAGTGGTAGACCTTGGATTAGAAAATATAAAGCACCAAAAGATAAGAGTAATTGTAAATGTTATTCATGTGAAGAAGTTGGACATATCAGACCTAAATGTCCAAAATTAGGTAGACAATCGAAAGAAAACGCACATTTGATGGAGTTGTTTAAGTCAGAAGAATATGAAGATATTCAGTCAATATACAGTCTAGATGATTTAAGTGATAATAAGAGTATTGATATTATAGAAAGTATAAATATGATAGATTTAGACCCGGAACATTCAAGTAGCACAAATAATGATTTAAAAGAGTATATGTGTGCATTTATAGAAGAACAACATGAAGAAGAATATAAGTACATTAATCTAGGTTGGCTAGAAAAATGTCATAAGTGTAGTAAAATTAGTTCCAAATAAGTACTTTACTACATATTCAATATTATGTGAAAAATGTTATAGTAATAGGTTATTAGAAGTTAATTCAGCAGAATCACAAGAAAGTACTAAAATATATAGGAAATACTGTTTATAGTATAGAAAAGCCAAAAACTAGTTTTTTAATTACCATAAATTGCGAAATAGGATTAGTAAAAGAACATAAGATACAAACAACAGCTATGATAGATACAGGCAGTGACGAATCCAGGAAATAATATTAGGGAGTCGGTAAGAATAGCGCGCGTAGTGCGCAAATTTTTTTTATACCATAAATAGCATGCATATTGTCATTTCATCGAGTATTGGTAGACCTGAAGTCATTTGAATATGCATACTACACACCTGTTAATATATGCAAGGGGCAGCATCCAAGGTATTCATGGACAGTCATCAGGTTTTGGTAGGCCTGAAGTCGGTTGGAGGGCATGTATGAAGCCAACTCTAATCTTTAAAAGGTTAGCACTCAAGGTATCCATGGACATTCATCGAAGTTCGGAGGGTTAGCACCTAAGGTATCTATGGACGTTCATCCAAGTTCGACTCCCCTTGCCCCTTAATGGATCCGCCAGTGGATACTGGAAACACAAAGAATGTCATAAGAGAAGAACTAGTACCAGAAAAATATAGACAAAAATTAGCAAAATCAGTGAGAATAACACAGTTTGATGAGAGACCAGTTTATTTAACACATTGTATTAATAATATGTCTATTAAAGTAGAAAAACAACAATTTAATTTACCATTAACATTTGTTTCGCCAATAGGATCATACTCATTCATTTTAGGTTTAAATTTTTTAAATAGTTTGCAAGGCTTTTTATTTATGAATCATAACATAACATTTTTCAAAAAAGGTATCATAATAACTAACCAAAGTAATATTGTAGAAGCACACAAAAGTATAAGTATAATAGAATCTAGTAGTCAAGTAGTTATTGTGGATGCAAATTTCCATCTTCTTCTTCTTGGACAAAATTGCAAAACAATTAACACCTTAGATCAAGGCCAAGAGCCTCATGCGCCCAAGATGAATGGGGGGTGCTTTGACCGAAGAACCTCCAATGCCAAAGTTAGAATTTAGAGAAAAAAAGTAGTTGGAGAGTTTTTGGGAGTTTTGCAAGAGTGTGGACTTAGTCTTTCAAAGAAAATGGAATCCTATTTATAGAGCATTGGGGTGTAATGGTGATTAATTTGGTGAATTAATCCATTAATTAGCCTAATTAATTTAATTTATATGGAAGGTTTTGAAGGTTATGGAATGAGTAGAGGATATGGAGTAAAAATAGATGAGATAAATTTGAACTTGTTACCTATTTTGGGCTCTCTTGACTCGGTTGATGGATGATTCTCCGCTGCTCGCGTGGAGGAAACCCGGTGTGTCTCGAGGGTAATTTTGTCCTCTTCACCTAAAAATCCACGTGCCGCCTCTTGATTATTTTTTGGCTCCACAAATGCCCCACACCTGCTGGGCTGCTCGTAGGAAAAGGCAGCAGGTGTAGATATCTTCTTGCTCTAGGAAACTTAAGACTGATTCCTATTTTGATGTAGATTCCCTTTTTAATATGAAATTAGATCTTTCTAAGAAAGAGAAATAAATTTCTCTCAAAGTCTATTTAAGTCCACCTTAAGTGGGTTGTTAAATCAACTTTGTAGAGCGATTTATTCTACCCTACAAGAGAGAGAAAGCTTAGAGGATATTTGTTCCCCCTCCCCTATCAATCTTCTACACTTGTCCTTGTAAAGGATCGTCTTTCATTGATTTCTTCATCTTCTCTGCGCTGCACCGATGTAAGGAAAACTTAATTCTCCTTGTCTTCTTCTTAGGAGGTGCTGCCACGAGGCAGCTATCGGGATGGTGCGGCACGTCGGCTGGCAGGGGCCAGGAGTCGGCTTGACATGGGCCAAGAAGGTGATGTGGCAGAGGCTATTACTTGAGCAGCTCGGCTTGATTGAAATCAAGGATTGGTTCGGCATGGGCTGAGGAAGTGGCGTGGAATAGGTAATTGTTTGGGTTGCCACGTCTGGGCTGCCTGCTGAAAATGAGGAAACTGCTTGAGTTTGATTTTTCAACTGCCATAGATGGAGTAGTCAACGATGAAAATGCCAAGATCAGATTTGCTGAAGATGAAGTGTCGGATGAGCGAACTGTTAAGTGTAAAAGTAGCTGCTGCCCTCTAACCAATTGTTGCTTAATTGATCTTCAAGCATTCGATCTTTTGAATTATATGGCCTTCTCGCACTGGATAGCTTATCCAGATGGGTGTCGGGGAATTAGTTTATCCTATCGCACTAGAGAGCAATTAGTTTATCCTCTCGCACTGGAGAGCAATTAGTTTACCCTATCGCGCTGGAGAGCAATTAGTTTACCCTCTCACACTGGAAAGCAATTAGTTTATCCTCTCGCACTAGAGAGCAAACCCATATAGGTGTCGGGGAATTGGTTTACCCTATCTCACTGGAAAACAATTAGTTTATCCTCTCATATTGGAGAGCATACCCTTTTGGGTGTCGGGGAATTGGTTTACCCTTTCATACTGGAGAGCAATTAGTTTATCCTCTCGCATTGGAGAGCAGACCCATATGGGTATTGGGGAATTGGTTTACCCTCTCACACTGGAGAGCAATTAGTTTATCCTCTCGTACTGGAGAGCATGGAAGTCGTCGTGAGTGCAGCTGAGGAAAGCTGGACTGCTAGACAACTGAAATAATCCTCATGCTGCAAGGTCTTGTTTGGTTAACTACTTGAGATTTCGAACTGATTGTGGAACCCACGTAAGGGTGAAAGCGCAGAGAGCTACTCCCTATATTATTGCGCCATCATTAGGTGCTTCATTTTGTGCCATTTTAAGGCTTGGTTGGAGCGAGAAATTGCACAATCGCTTGGTCATGAGCCTTTCTACTTCTTCCTAAATTTTCCTTTGTTGGGGTGGCAGAGCTCTCGACTGCCCTCAATCGTGATGTGCTGGTTTAAGCTGTTCTTCCACATGTTTGGCTCTTCTATGTCGTGGTTGCGGTGGGTGTGGTATGTTCCTAGCAGGCGAGCGTGTAACTCACATGCTGCTGGTTGAATTTGAGCTGAATTGAGTGACCGTTTCTTTTCGTCTACTGTGCTATCTGCTTCGATGTGACGTAGAGGATACTCCTTGCGGGCCTAGCCGTAAATGAATACTTCGCTTGGGAGGCTACTCATGTTGATTATTGAAGTGCGTCGTTAATCGTGAGTGTATGCTCGTTCGTGGGCCTAGTCGATAGTACACGCTCCTCCACACGCTAAGACGAGAGTATATGCTATCTCAGGGGCCCAATCGGGAGTGTATTCTGCCTAAACGCTCGGTTCGTGGATGGTCGAGTGGCTGCTTACCGGGATGTTGCTGGAAAGGTTCTTCATCTGCCCTTGTCCTACTTTAGGACACCTCGTTTGAGGCACGTTGCATCTTGGTGCGCTGCAAGAGCTGGTTCACCAAGGTCGTCTGTTGTGCTAAGACACTTGTCAACTCTATGACTTGTTGAGACAAGTGTTGTTCGCCATTTGGATTGGAAGAGCTTGGAAGGAATGTGCCTCCTTAAGCAGTGGAAGGGTGGTAGACTTCGGGCGTGAGATTTGAGTTGGGAAATGTCAAATCCGCGGAGAAATGTGGTGAAAATGCCCCTAGCTCAATGGTAGGTCCGGATGGTTGAGATAGTTTTGGGTCGACTTGGGCTGCTTGGAAGGCCACGAGAGCAGGCTGGGCCACGAGAGAGTAGGTTGTGCTGCAAGAGTGGGCTGCTTTGCGGGAACAGGTTGGGCCATGAGAGCAGACTGTTTAGCAGGAGCAAGCTGGGCTGCTCGGCGGGAGTAGGCTAGGCCACGGGAGTAGGGTACTCGACATGTGACGCACGCAGTGTGAGGTTTGAGCTCTACTTGGCAACGCGTTGAGCTTGGAATGACATGGCTTGGGTCATGGCCTTGGTGTCGTGGGCTTTGGATGACACGGCTTGGGCTTGCTTTGGTGGCACGGCTCGAGCCATGGTAGTGGTGCCATAGACCTCACCGCGGGTGGCCACCATAATGGCCATCACGGTGGTTCCTGTGGTGGTGGTGCCGCTCTCCTTAGGATCACATTTAGTCTAGTGGATCGCCGCGGTCCCATTTCTTGAATATTGGAATTTTCACTCATGGAGTTTTCTAAATTTCTAGCCATTGTATTTCTCTTTTTCATTTTATCAAAGAATCTTTACAAATAAAAATTTCTAATAATAAGAACGTATGAAAAATACAAGTGGACTAGAAAATAGAGAAAAACCTTTTTATGCAAGAGTTTTCTACGAGTGTGAATTTCAACTCTCAATGAAAGCACCAATTTGTGGAAGCAAATTTTCATCTTCTTCTTCTTGGATAAAATTGCACCTACAAAACAATTAATACCTTATGTCAAGGCCAAGAGCCTCATGCGCTCACGATGAATGGGGCGGTGCTTTGGCCGAAGAACCTCCGATGCCAAAGTTAGAATTTAGAGAGAAAAATATTTGGAGAGTTTTTAGGAGTTTTGCAAGAGTGTGGACTGTCTTTCAAAGAAAATGGAGTCCTATTTATAGAGCATTGGGGTGTAATGGTGATTAATTTGGTGATTAATGGATTAATTAGGAATTAGCCTAATTAATTTAATTTATATGGAAGGTTTTGAAGGTTATGGAATGATTTCCTTGTAGAGGATATGGAGTAAAGATGGAGGAGATAAATTTGAACTTGTTACCTATTTTGGGCTCTCTTGACTCGGTTGATGGATGATTCTCCACTGCTCTCGTGTAGGAAACCCGATGTGTCTCGAGGGTAATTTTGTCATCTTCACCTAAAAATCCACGTGTCGCCTCTTGATTATTTTTTGGCTCCACATTTATTATTTAGAAATTCAAAAGAAAATGATGAGCATAATAATATAGAAGAGTTTGATGAAGAAATATTTAAACATGAGTATCCGAATTTTGAAGAAGGAACCCCTATAGAAATATTACAGTTAGATAAACCAAAGAGTTTAGAAGAATTATTACAATTAGCAGAACAAACTAGAATCATAGGAGAAGACCCACAGTTACATTGGAGTAAAAATAAAATATTAGCAAAATTAGATATAATTAATCCATATTTAACCATTAAGACAGCTGATATGCCTTGTAGTTTAATAGACAAACAAGAATTTGAGCAGCAAATAAAAGAGTTGTTAAATTTAAAAGTCATTAGACCCTCTAAGTCTAGACATAGATCAACAGCCTTTATTGTGAGAAAAAATTCAAAGCTTAAGAAAGGTAAGGTTAGAATAGTTTATAATTACAAGAGATTAAATGATAATACATGTGAAGATAGTTATAAGTTATCAAATAAGGATGAGCTCATAAATAAAATTCAAGAGAGTAAATATTTTAGTAAATTTGATTGTAAATCAAGATTTTAGCAAATACGATTAGCAGAAGAATCAATTGAGTGGATAGCTTTTACATGTCCAGAAGGACATTTTGAGTGGCTTGTTATGCCATTTGGACTTAAAAATGCTCCATCGATCTTTCAAAGAACAACGGACCAAATTTTCAAGAAATATGATAAATTTTGTAGGGTTTATGTAGATGATATTTTAGTACATAGTAAAAATAGAAATGAATATAGGAAACACTTAGAGATAGTTTTACAAGAATTTATCAATAATGGAATTGCGATTAGCAAAAATAAAATAGCATTAGAAAAACAAGATATAGAATTTTTAGGAATGTATATCAAGTCAGGTACAATACAATTACAAGATCATATAGCTAAAATGGTTTTAGAATTTCCAGATAAGTTAGAAGATAAAAAACAGTTACAAGCATTTTTAGGATTGTTAAATTATGCAAGAAATTTTATCCCTGGTTTAGGAAGAAAAATAACAGTATTACATAGTAAAACTAGCAAAACATGACAAAAGTATTTTAATAGTGAAGATATTAAATTAGTTCAAAATAAAAGGAAGAAATTACTCAACTTAAGCCATTAATATTACCATTAGATGATAGTTACAAAATAGTTGAAATAGATGCTTCATCACTAGGATGGGCATATATATTATACCAGAAAAAGCATAAGGAGTCATTAAAGTCTGACAAACAAGTTTGTAGATATTCATCAAGAAAATTTAGTGATGTACAGTCAAGATTGCCATCAACAAATTTAGAAATTTTAGGAATAATTAACTCACTTGAAGCATTTTATTTATTCTTACACAATGAAGTATTTACGATTAGAACATATTGTCAAAATATAGTTTCTCATTATAACAAGATATATGCTAATAAACAGGAAGCCCGAAGATGGGTTAATTTTGTTGATTCAATTACTGGAAATGGTTTTAAACCAATTTTTGAACATATAAAAGGTAATGATAATACATTAGCCGATATCTTATCAAGATTAATTTGATGAACAGGAATGGAATATCGTGGACCATCATCTTCAAATAGCACAAGACCACAAGGCAGAAGAGTACATTTCAATAGCATAATGATGCACCATGGACCTCCACCATTCAATGGATTAAAAAATAGCATAAGCAAACCAGTATCATCACCAGTGCCAACTTTCAACTTTAATAGCAATATTGTTGAAGGAATCAGAAATCCAACTCTGAAATATAGGTCAAGAGTATCAGGGCTTTTTGATAGGCAGCAGGTTCTCCTAGATAATTATTGGATTATCCAAATCAAACAACCAAGCATAAGGCTAGGTCATGAAAAATTAATTAGAGCCTTAGAACAAGAGTTTGATAGTTTTAATTTTAATTTCCATCAAAGCCAGCAACATATTCATTCTCTTGAGTACAACCTTCAAGTCATCTTTAGAGACCATTAGTCATGACTTGGTAAGTTTACCAAAATGAACCAAGAACTCCAATCTCTTATAATGCAGCAGAATGCAAGTGACACCCTAAAAACAGAATTGAAAATAGGTTTGGAAATTGATCAACATAAGAATAAAGGAAAAGAGGTTATTAAACTCATAGAACAAGAGACTAGTGAGCCCATAAAAGAGATTAAGATTGAGCTATTAGATGAAGACATTGAAATGGAGCAGCATCAAAATAATGAGCAGCATCAGCATCTGAGTGATAAAGAAAAACAAGAAAGATATGAAAATTTTCTTAGAAATATATCTTTAGACTTAATAATAAATGATATCCTATTAGAAGAAATTTCAAAAGCAAAATTAAGGATAATGCTACCAGATATGCAAAATGAAATCTTGAGCCGAACATCACAGTCCATGAAAGAGTTACAATTACAATTACAATGTGCTTTGTATCAATCCATCTTTGATCCAAAACTAGGGATGGATGTTATTACAAAGATGTATCCACCATATTTTTGTGATAGTACAGAGAGTTGTATTTGTAAACCAGAAGTTAGCATAGCTGTGGTCAGGATTAACATGAGAGATTTTAGACCATGGTATTTTAGTTATGAGCATCAGAAAAAACATAATGTGATAGAAATTACTCCAACCTTACTATTAGAGTTTGACTATCTGGATAAAATATTCATTAACCGTATTTCCCAACTAGAATAATTTCCTGAAAAGCTTATAAAAGTAACAGAACATTATCTAGAAAAGTGGAAAGAAATTTACATAAGTTTTATTAATAGTCATCCAGATTGGTATGTACATATGCATAAGGAGAAAGTTAGGCATATAACCATGATTAATGAAGAGTCCTTTAGACTATCCCTTATCTCCTCACATAGGTGGACTCCTTCATACAAAAATATTCTAAAATTATGAGGAATCCAAATGTTTGCCTTAGATGAGTTTGAAGATTTTAGGTATGATATGATATTAGTAGCAGAAGAAGAAGAAATGCATATTTTGTAACATCCCACATTGCTCAGGGGAGTGGATCATGTAAGCCTTATATGTATATTCTCATCTCTACCTAGCACAAGGCCTTTTGGGAGCTCATTGGCTTTGGGTTCCATCAGAACTCTGAAGTTAAGCGAGTTCGCGCGAGAGCAATCCCATAATGGGTGACCCACTAGGAAGTTCTCGTGTGAATTCCCATAAACAAAATCGTGAAGGTGTGATCGAGGCCCAAAACAGACAATATATTGCTATGGCGGAGTCGAGCCCTGGATGTGGTGGGGCCCGGGCTAAAATGTGACAATTTGGTATCAAAGCTAATCCTTGGCCGGAAGTGTGCCGACAAGGACGTCGGGCCCCTAAGGGGAGTGGATTGTAACATCCCACATCGCCCAGGGGAATGGATCATGTAAGCCTTATATGTATATTTTCATTTCTACCTAGCACGAGGCCTTTTGGGAGCTCACTGGCTTCAGGTTCCATCAGAACTCTGAAGTTAAGCGAGTTCGCGCGAGAGAAATCCCATGATGGGTGACCCATTGGGAAGTTCTCATGTGAGTTCCCAGAAACAAAACCGTGAGGGTGTGATCGAGGCCCAAAGCGGCCAATATCGTGCTACTGCGAAGTCGAGACCAAGATGTGGTGGGGGTCCGGGCCGGGATGTGACAATTTTATTGTAACATTCCACATCGCCCAAGGGAGTGGATCATGTAAGCCTTATATGTATATTCATATCTCTACCTAGCACGAGGCTTTTTGGGAGCTCACTGGTTTCGGGTTCCATCGGAACTTCGAAGTTAAGCGAGTTTACATGATAGCAATTCCATGATGGGTGACCTATTGGGAAGTTTTCATGTGAGTTCCCAGAAACAAAATCGTGAGGGCGTGGTTGGGGCCCAAAGCCAACAATATTGTGCTACGACGGAATCGAACCCGGGATGTGACAATTTTATTGTAACATTCCATATCGCCCAGGAGAGTGGATCATGTAAGCCTTATATGTATATTCATATCTCTACCTAGCACGAGGCCTTTTGGGAGCTCACTAGTTTCGGGTTCCATCGGAACTTCGAAGTTAAGCGAGTTTACATGATAGCAATTCCATGATGAGTGACCTATTGGGAAGTTTTCATGTGAGTTCCCAGAAACAAAATCGTGAGGGCGTGGTTGGGGCCCAAAGCCAACAATATTGTGCTACGACGGAATCGAACCCGGGATGTGACAATTTTATTGTAACATTCCATATCGCCCAGGAGAGTGGATCATGTAAGCCTTATATGTATATTCATATCTCTACCTAGCACGAGGCCTTTTGGGAGCTCACTGGTTTCGGTATCCATCGGAACTCCGAAGTTAAGCAAGTTCACATGATAGTAATTCTATGATGGGTGACCCATTGGGAAGTTCTCATGTGAGTTCCCAGAAACAAAATCGTGAGGGCGTGGTTGGGGCCCAAAGCAGACAATATTGTGTTATGGCGAAATCGAACCCGGGATGTGGTGGGAGCCCAGGTCGAGATGTGACAATTTGGTATCAGAGCCAATCCCTGGCCGGAAGTGTGCCGACGAGGAAGTCGGGCCCCTAAGGGGGGTAGATTGTAACATCCCACATCGCCCAGGGGAGTGGATCTTGTAAGCCTTATATGTATATTCACATCTCTACCTAGCACGAGACATTTTAGGAGCTCACTGACTTCGGGTTCCGTAGAAACTTCGAAGTTAAGCGAGTAGCGCATGAGAGCAATCTTAAGATGGGTGACCCATTGGGAAGTTCTCATGTGAGTTCCTAGAAACAAAACTGTGAGGGCATGGTCGGGGCCCAAAGTGGACAATATCGTTTTACGGTGGAGGCGGGGCCCGGGATATGGTGGAGCACGGGTCGGGATGTGACATATTTACAACAAGTCAAAAGCCCGCTATCAACCATACTTGAAACCCCAAAATTTCAAATGAGAAACAGAAGATATGTATTACAAGGTGAAAAAAGATAGAGAAAGAGATGCAGAACTTGTAGTAGGTGATGAACAGTACTGAAACAATTTGACAGAAGAAAAGCTGCATAACATCGACAATATGATGGAAGCATGAAGAGTTGGCAACAAATTAGCAAAAGTAGCATAAGATGAATAGCATCATCAAAATAATGTATTGTAATCAGACAAAAATATCAACATCATTGTGAACCCCGCTATAATAATGAAATAATGGCATAAGAGTAAATAAAGAAAATAACTTGACCCATTGTAGACTTTTCATACATAAAATGTCATTTTGATTAAGAATGAACAATGAAAAGCCTTTTTTATTAGAACTCCTAAATATAAATTGATGTCGACCTACATAAAGCAACTTTGGACATGTTAGTTACTAAACGACATAAAGAAATCTAAACGTTTTTAGCAGGCTATATTACTTTGGCAAATTCATTGCCTAGCCCACACTAGGCCTGGCAAACGGGTCGTGTCAGTCGTGTTCGTGTTGTTTTCGTGTAACACCTGTTATCTTAACGGGTCGTGTCGTGTCACACCCGTTATCTTAACGGGTCCTTAACAGGTCGTGTCACTTTACCCAACGGGTAAAATGACCCGACCCGTTATGACCCGTTAAGAAAAATATATATTTTTTCTTAAATTTGCACATACCACACATTGCCACATAAATATTACTTCAAAACATTAAAACACATTTGTCGTTTAAGTACTACATCTACACTCGAAAATAAGAGCCTAATAAAAAAATAATACATACACTACTAATCTATTACAAATTTTAAATGTGCAAAGATATGCAAAATGAAACAGTTTTTGTTTTCAAGGTTGTGAAATCTTTCTCAAAAGTTTAAACCTCAATTTACAAAATCCTCGATTTACATCGATCATCATGAAATTGCATTGGAACTTTGGCTTGATCTATTGTCTTCAAGAGTTATGTTGATGATGTTTTCAGTAAGGTTTTCCACGTCATAACTATCTTCTGCATAAACTAAGCATAGAAAAATCAACCATTAAAAATCATTCAAATTATGAAAAGTTTACCAAAATAATTATGAAAAAAAATAAAACAATAGTATTATACCATACTTTTATTAAGTATAAACATAAGATTTTGTGGTATCCACTAGTGTAAATATTTTAAATTGAAGATCGAATTCAATCATTGTATTCATATAAGTAGGCCTGGCATTTTGGACCCAACTCGTTAACCCGACTCGACCCAACCCGTTAATATTTGTATTTGGGTGGATGCTTAACGGGTCGGGTCGCTAACGGGTGAACCCGTTAACAACCCGTTAAATAACGGGTCACTTTGGGTCAACCCGTTAGACCCGTTAGGACCCGTTAACACCCGTTAGTTGAGGATATTTTAGTAATTTTAGTAAAGTTTTAATAACAAAAAATAAACTTTATGCAAAAAAAAAAAATAATAATTGTTAACGGGTGTTAACGGGTGAAACGGGTGACCCGTTAGCTTAACGGGTCGGGTTCGGGTGACCCGTTAGCTTAACGGGTTGGGTTCGGGTGACCCGTTAACTTAACGGGTCGGGTTCAACCCGACCCAAACCCAATAAACCCGACCCGTTTACAGGTCTACATATAAGGTCAAGGAGTGTAGTAAAAAATCATCAAAATCGGAGTTAAATTAACCATTAAATCGTGATTTTTCGTTTATAACCGTCGAAAAGTTTTGTCCCGTTACGTGCTCTCTGAATGTTTGTTTTTTGCAATTTTTGGCGTATGCGATCTCAAAATATATACAAACATGTTTGACGGTTGGATCTTTGAAACTAGTTTCGTATAATGAGTATCCCATCAAAACAATAGATTCACTAATACTTGAGAGTTTATTCATACTTTTATTAAGTATAACATAAGATTTTGTGGTTTCCACTAGTGTAAATATTTTAAATTGAAGATCGAATTCAATCATTGTATTCATATAGGGTCAAGCAGTGTAGTTGTAAAAAATCATCAAAATCGAAGTTAAAATGACCGTTAAATCGTGATTTTCGTTTATAACCGTCGAAAAGTTTTGTCCCGTTACTTGATCTCTGAATGTTTGTTTTTTGCAATTTTTGGCGTATGCAATCTCGAAGTATATATAAACATGTTTGACGGTTGGATCATTGAAACTAGTTTCGTAGAATGAGTATCCCATCAAAACAATAGATTCATTAATACTTAATAGTTTATTCATACTTTTATTAAGTATAGTATAAGATTTTGTGGTATCCACTAGTGTAAATATTTTAAATTGAAGATCGAATTCAATCATTGTATTCATATAGGGTTAAGGAGTGTGGTTGTAAAAAACCATCAAAATCGGAGTTAAAATGACCGTTAAATTGTGATTTTTCGTTTATAATCGTCGAAAAGTTTTGTCCCGTTACTTGATCTCTGAATGTTTGTTTTTCGTAATTTTTGACGTATGCGATCTTGAAGTATATACAAACATGTTTGACGGTTAGATCTTTGAAACTAGTTTCGTATAATGAGTATCCCATCAAAACAATAGATTCACTAATAAGTAATAGTTTATTCATACTTTTATTAAGTATAATATAAGATTTTGTGGTTTCCACTAGTGTAAATATTTTAAATTGAAGATCGAATTCAATCATTGTATTCATATAAGGTCAAGAAGTGTAGCTGCAAAAAATCATCAAAATCAGAGTTAAAATGACCGTTAAATCGTGATTTTTCTTTTTATAACCGTCGAAAAGTTTTGTCCCGTTAATTGATCTCTGAATGTTTGTTTTTTGTAATTTTTGACGTATGCGATCTCGAAGTATATACAAACATGTTTGACGGTTGGATCTTTGAAACTAGTTTCGTAGAATGAGTATCCCATTAAAACAATAGATTCACTAATACTTAATAGTTTATTCATACTTTTATTAAGTATAACATAAGATTTTGTGGTATCCACTAGTGTAAATATTTTAAATTGAAGATCGAATTCAATCATTGTATTCATATAAGGTCAAGGAGTGTAGTTGTAATAAATCATCAAAAGCGGAGTTAAATTAACCGTTAAATCGTGATTTTTCGTTTATAACCGTCGAAAAGTTTTGTCCCGTTACTTGCTCTCTGAATGTTTTTTTTTTTGCAATTTTTGGCGTATGCGATCTCGAAATATATACAAACATGTTTGACGGTTGGATCATTGAAACTAGTTTCGTAGAATGAGTATCCCATTAAAACAATATATTCACTAATACTTAAGAGTTTATTCATACTTTTATTAAGTATAACATAAGATTTTGTGGTATCCACTAGTGTAAATATTTTAAATTGAAGATCGAATTTAATCATTGTATTCATATAAGGTCAAGGAGTGTAGTTGTAAAAAATCATCAAAATCGGAGTTAAATTAACCGTTAAATCGTGATTTTTCGTTTATAACCGTCGAAAAGTTTTGTCCCGTTACTTGCTCTCTGAATGTTTGTTTTTTGCAATTTTTGGTGTATGCGATCTCGAAATATATAAAAACATGTTTGACGGTTGGATCATTGAAACTAGTTTCGTAGAATGAGTATTCCATCAAAACAATAGATTCACTAATACTTAAGAGTTTATTCATACTTTTATTAAGTATAACATAAGATTTTGTGGTATCCACTATTTTAAATTGAAGATCGAATTCAATCATTGTATTCATATAGGGTCAAGGAGTGTAGTTGTAAAAAATCATCAAAAGCGGAGTTAAATTAACCGTTAAATCGTGATTTTTCGTTTATAACCGTCGAAAAGTTTTGTCCCGTTACTTGATCTCTGAGTGTTTGTTTTTTGCAATTTTTGGCGTATGCGATCTCGAAGTATATATAAACATGTTTGACGGTTGGATCATTGAAACTAGTTTCGTAGAATGAGTATCCCATCAAAACAATAGATTCACTAATACTTAATAGTTTATTCATACTTTTATTAAGTATAATATAAGATTTTGTGGTATCCACTAGTGTGAATATTTTAAATTGAAGATCGAATTCAATCATTGTATTCATATAAGGTCAAGGAGTGTAGCTGCAAAAAATCATCAAAATCAGAGTTAAAATGACCGTTAAATCGTGATTTTTCTTTTTATAACCGTCGAAAAGTTTTGTCCCGTTAATTGATCTCTGAATGTTTGTTTTTTGTAATTTTTGACGTATGAGATCTCGAAGTATATACAAACATGTTTGACGGTTGGATCTTTGAAACTAGTTTCGTAGAATGAGTATCCCATCAAAACAATAGATTCACTAATACTTAATAATTTATTCATACTTTTATTAAGTATAACATAAGATTTTGTGGTATCCACTAGTGTAAATATTTTAAATTGAAGATCGAATTTATTACTTGTATTCATATAGGGTCAAGGAGTGTAGTTGTAAAAAATCATCAAAATCGGAGTTAAAATAACCGTTAAATCGTGATTTTTCATTTATAACCGTCGAAAACTTTTGTCCCATTACTTGATCTTTGAATGTTTATTTTTTGCAATTTTTGGCGTATGCGATCTCGAAGTATATACAAACATGTTTGACGGTTGGATCATTGAAACTAGTTTTGTAGAATGAGCATCCCATCAAAACAATAGATTCACTAATACTTAAGAGTTTATTCATACTTTTATTAAGTGTAACATAAGATTTTGTGGTATCCACTTGTGTAAATATTTTAAATTGAAGATCGAATTCAATCATTGTATTCATATAGGGTCAAGGAGTGTGGTTGTAAAAAATCATCAAAATCGGAGTTAAAATGACCATTAAATCGTGATTTTTCGTTTATAACCGTAAAAAAGTTTTGTCCCGTTACTTGGTCTCTGAATGTTTGTTTTTTGCAAGTTTTGGCGTATGCGATCTCGAAGTATATACAAACATGTTTGACGGTTGGATCGTTGAAATTAGTTTCGTATAATTCGTATCCCATGAAGTTCAATGGTGTGTGTTATTTATTAAGTTGATTTAAATCTATTTATTTTGTATGTATAATTATTATAGTTTTTAGGGGTATAAAATTTAATATATATATATATATATAATTATTATAGTTATTATTTTGGGTATAATTATTATAGTATATATAATTATTATAATTATTATAGTTAATTTAATATATATCTATATAATTATTGTAGTTTTTAGGGGTATAAAATTGTTAAATTAATATATATATATATATATATATATATATATATATATATAATTATTATAGTATTTTTTAAGGGTTATAAATTATTAAATTAATATTCTGCTTATCGTGTATCGTGTTACCCACGTGTATACCCGAACAAACCCGTTATCTTAACAGGTGCTTATCGGGTTACCCGATAACGACCCGTTTCGTTATCGTGTCGACCCGAACACCTGTTAATTTCGTGTCGTGTCGTGTCGGGTTATCGGGTCGTGTCAGGAATTGCCAGGCCTAGCCCACACTCACGTGAGCCACTCTTGTAATTGATGAACCTCAACATGCTCCTAGACCTGGTTACACTGATGCTTAGCTGATTGGTTAGGATCCCACATGCATTAATATTCAAAATTGGCATGCATACTTTGATGATTAAACACAATTTTTTTTAAATGTAATGCTATAGAGATTAAATTTGTAAACTAAATTTTCAAAAATAAATAACATGAAAGTTGATAATTAAATTGTTATTTAAGTATTAATTAACCTGCTTATTTCATATTTGTAACACATAATTTAGTTTACAAATTTAGCCTACTCAGCAATACTCTTTTTTAAAAGTTGTTTTTAGAAATAATGATAACATTACATGGCGACTGAACACATAAATTATTAAAAATGTCAAACATAAAATATTTATATTCTAAACTTGTCACCTTTTATTATTTGAGTGAACTTTATTGCAATGCCGAGATATAACTTGTGGTGTAAGTTTTTTACAAGTAAAACGTACAAAACATGGTTGATGAGTAAGAATACCACTTAGATTAGCTTTGGGACAGTTGAATATATCGTGGTTTCCTAAGGAGTGGTCAACATGTGATACACATGATCCCTATTTATTAATGACATATGCGGCTCTCTTTTTCTCTTATTCTGAAGTTTTGTCCCACGTGATTTTATTCAGAACGTTTTTAACCGAAACCATTGTATTAACTTTTTAAGTTATCTTTTAAGAGAGATGTTTTATTTCTCTTTTGTTTCTTTTGTATTTGTGCCCTGATTAGTTTCAGGCAGCGAGTCATTTAATTAAGAGTTTATTTTTGTTCATGATCTTCACATTGATCTTCATATTTAATTTTGAATGATTCTTTGGTTATCTATGGTACTATTCATGTATTATTTTATGATGATTTAATAAAACACCTTATTTCTATAAACATTATAATAAAAAAAGAGAGTAAGAATGTCACCCTTTATATTATTCTAAAAACTTTCTGGACTTTAGATTTTCATTATTACTTCGAGTTCTTTCCTCTCATATTTTCCTTTGTGGTATTTAAACGCCTCTTAGCAACTTGGTTTTAACTTTTAAAAGGCCAACCGTTTTCCTCGTACAATAAAACTTCTTTATAATGTTAGGAATAAACTAATTTTATTACTATAAGAAGGTTGGGTGTAGTTACAAAAATTATTTTTTGACTTGGTTATCCTTAAAGTTCTAAGGATACAAAGTACTACGTTAATAGTGGAGTTATGTCAATTTTGAAGATGCATATATTAGAAAAAAGAAAGATCTTGTCTGGAATAGCTAGTGAATGTATGTGTGGTAAAAAAGATATAAGGTCAATTTCAAGATTTTACCACAATTATCACTAAGTAAAGGACAAGACCTAGAAAAAAATAAAATTTAGAACAATGTGAAGTTTATTTCTTTATATAACTAGCAAGAGTTGAGACGAAATTTTTTTATGACTAGATGAAGGTTATTGCTGTATAAGAGAGATTTTCCTCTTATATTAGAACTAATTTTAGAAAAAATTGGTAATAGCATTTTTATCTTTCATTATGTTTATAAGGTATTTTAATTGGTACATCTGGGTGTTGCTCTTTGCGTGTGTTTTGTCAGGTATTTTATGTTTATAGTTATCAGACAATTATCCTCAATCTTTTGATATATGGAAAAAAATAAAATATTAGTTCAATACATGCAATATTTAGTAAAATTATTTTTGGCCCTCCAATTAAAGTATTCTTTGCTCCGACACCAACAAAATTGTAGACCTATATTGACGGTAAACCTTGATTTTATGATGTAATTGTGACTAATTTTACAACTACAATCTGGTGTTTTCAAAGCACCTGACCTCAGACTTGTGAAACCGATGTTCTTTATTGTTTCCGGCGTTTGCAACCGCACAGGTAACAGGTCCCCCCTCCAATTCAATCGCTGTTTAATTTGAATAGAATATAGTTCCAACTATCTCGTCGAAAATGTCAATGTTCAAATTTGGTTTGCTTTTTACCAAGCCGGACCATAGGTTGGTTTGTTTCTTTCACGAGCTGAACTTCAACGAGCCAGACCCAATGCAAGCTCGATATAAAAGGTCGTACCCAGTGCACAAGGCTCCCGCTTTACGCAGGGTCTGGGAGAGGTGAATGTCGGCTAGCCTTACCCCCATTTTCAGCTGCTCCCAAGTCTCGAACCCGAGACCTACCGCTCATGGACGAAGTAAAAATCTACTACATAACCCCTAAACCCACGAAGTAAAGATTTTGCAGCCCTACCCAAGAATCACTGCATCCCGCGAAATATTACATAGTCATGGACAAGTCTACAGATTATACTTTCTTTCTGTTTTGATTCCGGTTCAGCTCTTCCATTCAAGAAGTCAGAATTTGAATCGGTTTTTTCTTTTGTTAGGAAGGTTTGCATTAGTAAAATGGCAGAACCTGCTGGAGTTACAGACAACAAGGTTGATCAGGTGCTGGAAGACAGACACGAGGAACACAATGATCGATCCACGCCATCACAGTTGCCAAACTCGGAGTTTACAGCCGAGCTGAACCTTCTGACCGTGTTCCTTTCATTATTTTCTGTATCTACAGACGAAAGCTTAAATTCTGCAGAGAGACAGCACGAAATGAAGAAAGACGTAGCTAAAACGACCAAGAGATTACATATCAACAAACGGGAGACAGACGAGGTCAAGCCGATTCGGAGACAGAATCAAAGGTGTCAAACAAGAATAAGGGATTCCAGGCATGGCCGAAGAGTGTAAAGAATACGTCGTTCAGAGAGCAAGATGCAATACAAAAGTTTCTAGTTTTCGGCCAGAAAGAAAGCAAACACAGGAGCATCCCTGGAATTCTTCATACGATATTATCACCGAGTTTCGCCTAATTACATTACTAATGATAATAAAACGCAAGATTTTTCATTTTTCGTTTTAGCTATATTCATATAGTGCGTCGTAATAAATCAAACAAGTGTTCATGTCTGAAGAAAGCAAAACAAGCAATAAGCGGACATACCTAGCAAGTTTGATCCAGGAACTGAAATTACAAACCAAACAGCATGCAAATGCACTAATGCAGTCTTAAAATTCTCATGAACAGAACAAAATTAGACACATAAAAATACAAAAACAAATCCAGTCCTTTGCAATCTCCAGTCTTAAAAGTACAAAATTAGCTACGCTAAACCATCACCGGAAAAAAAATAGTTCAGATGCAGATCTTTGCAATCTCCAAGTATGACAACAAAGAGATTCTGAAATCATTCATAGCGCATCTCACGTGCAAGTTGAATGACCAGGAACCATGAATTATTCAAAATATCTACCAAATGTCAAGTAGCTAGTCTACCAAAGTAATAGGAGACATGGCAAGGGGGAATGGGTGGTGATGAAGAGAGAATCGAATCAGTAACATATAACGGCATGTAGATAATGCTTTATCAGCGCTTATGGAAGGCATGCAGATGCATGTTTTACATTGTCAAAACACTTATTGGCACTTCATATGAATGGGAAGCTCAAAGCTACATTGTGTTCATAAGGAACAGAAAAAATGCAAAAACAAGGGGAAGCAATTTATGAACACAAGCTCAGACTCGCTTCTAACTTCAGAATGAAAAAGGAATCAAATTACCCCTAGTTTGCCAGACCTCTATTCCCCGGCCTACAAAAATAGCACGAGCACAGACAAATATCATGGACCTCCCGCAATATCAGTCCGATATCCTGATCTCGACTCCTAAAACGTCCTTCACCATCTCGTACGTCACAAATGCAAGCGCAATGGATGGGACTACCTGATAATTGGAGCAGAGAGAACTATTACGTTGGCAAAGAAGTGTGTAAAATATTAATAACAAATAACAACTCGTCAGCAGATCAATACATCTTCATCTTTGTATAAAAAAAATTACCGAAACGGAAAAAATCCAAGCACACATTAAAGCACACCTAGGGATGTAAATGGAGGTGGTACAAATTGAATGTAGCCCCTACAAGTACTTCTTTTTAACTATAATATGATAGTTTAAACAGACGTTGACTAATAAAAATGTTTCCTGGGGGTTTAAGAGTTTCATGGAACAAAAAACTTTCATTTACTCTTCTATAACCATTCAGTATTAGTATTCATAGTGGATACTAACGGTTGAAAACCCTCTTGACATGTGGTACCCATACACAGCAGGCCGTGACCCATAGCCTGGAAGCCACGTAAGAATTAAACCGTAAGAATTCGCAGGACTTAAGTTCTAAACCCTTTTCTTCTTAATCCTAGTGACACCTTTTTTGATAGTCCAATTTTCCACAACCATGTTAGTATGTTACCAAGCAGTCAGCCACCCTATTCATTTATAAGATGCATCTAGTTAGGCCATTTGCCCACCCTGACAAAATTGTTCTTAAAAACTGATAACTAGTCAACCTACAATTGTCCGAAAACAAATAAAAGAACAAAAGATTAAGACTGACCTTAACAGAGTTGGGAACCAAACCCTTGTACAATGCACCAAAGCCCTCATGACGAACAGTTTTCCTAAATGCGTCAATCATGCCAGTATACTCAAGTGGGGCCTTGCTTATCCCATCACCACTGACAACAGAAGCAGCATGGCTCCATCCCCCCATCTGCATCCTTCGACGAATAACATCAAGAGGGTAAGCAACAGTTTGCCCAACAGTTCCAGCAGCAGCCCCGCATGCCAACCTTGTTGTCACGCTCAAATCTGTATCTTGAACAAGTCCAAATGGCCTACTTTTGATTAACCAATCCTTTAGGGATTCATACACAGCAAAGTTGAGACCAACATATGGAACCTGCAAACAAAATTTGACGAAGCAAGGTTAACAACAAAGGTAAATCGTGCAATCTGACTTCAGAGGAACAACAAAAGGAGCAAAAAGTAGTTTTCCACATTGATAAATCATCAGAGTTAGATCCTAAAACGACCATCTATTGCTAAATCAGCAAACTTTATTTCTTTTTAATTTCGAACTTATATCAAAAGGTTGGTAGAGTAGTAATGGATATGCAAAAACACCTTTTTTAGCAAAAGTAACTTACTACTCCAATAACAGAAGGAAGCCAGCCCTTGTACAAAGCCCGTGGGCCCTCCTCCCGGAGCACAGTCGATAGGGCATGGAACATTCCCCTGTACTGAAAGGGAGAATTCTCTGTCTACAAAATTAAGATCAACAAAACATATTAATAACTGCAAACGTTGATAGAAATTAAACATTCTCTTGCAATTTCAATCATTAAGACTGATGACTGCTATGACTGGAAAATAAAAAGGACTTTAAAATATTCATTCTATGAAACAAAGAAAAAACAGGGACCAAAATTAGTACCTGTACAGTTATCCGTCCTCGTACCATGTCCATTGGGTAAGTTGCAGACATAGCAATAATTCCAGCACATGCTCCAGCTCCAAGACGTAGGATTGGAGTGAGCTGAGCATCTTCTGCAGATATTGAAAGAAAAAGAGATTTAGATCACCTACATTATCCATTGATTTCTAACTGCCTCTCTATGTGTTCCAAGGAACTATAAAGATCATGTCATTTTCCAAATGGTAACATCATAGCAGTATTATAGTTTCTTTGTTGGTTTATCTATATTATTAAGGCAGAAGGCCTTAGGGTTAAATTTTTGAATAAACCCAAAAATCCCTTTGTTTACAAGTGATAAAAAAATTAAATAAAAAAGTGGGGACAAAATGGTAAAAAAAGGACGTTGAGGATATTTAAAACCAAGGTTCTTAAAGACGCTAGGCTCTAGTCAGGTAGCAGGTTGGGGCCTAGCACCTAGGCGGCTAGGCAGGCGCCCAGGCGGAATAGGCTGATTTAAGTAAATCTATTATATTTCATGTAAATAAGTGTCTACATATACTTTAAATATATATAATTTCATCATAAACTATAAAATAGAATGACATATATATTATGAAGTGCTGGAACATAATGACAACATGGGAAACAATGATATAATGTGTGTTCATTTAAGTATGCAACAATCTTACAATTTATTGAAAAAAATAAAATGCAAAATAAAAGTTATCTATTTTATGTTTAAATGAATCGCGACCTAGGCGGGTGCCTAGGAGGTTTAGGATGTCGTCTTAGCAGGTCTAGGCGTCCTTTCTTAATTTTCAAATGTCTAGGCATTAATCAAGGTGGTGGTCAGCCGCCTAGCGCCGATTTTTAGAACAGTGTTTAAAACGGTCACAAAACTTCTACATGTTGTGTTTTTACGGCTCAAAATTAGGATGATGCAAAGAATTAGATTTGTGTTACCTATTTGGTTTTGGTGTCCTATTTGGGTTTGGATTTTGACTTCTTAGTTGGTTTCCTTGATGGAGAGATTTTTGTTAATTACCTACTTGATTAGGATTTGGATTTACTTCCTATTACGATTCTTATTGTAACCTAAGTCCTATGCACTATAAATAGGACCTTAGGGTTAGTGTATTTTTTGTGGCTCATTCGTGTGACAATTTGGTGAGAGTCAATTTGTGAGTTTGTGAGTTAGAGAGCAATTTGGAAGAATCTTCTCCGTTTGTTTGAGTTCTCTACTCGTTTGGTTTAGGGTTTGTAATTTGTGGGATTTGGGTTGTGAGAGTTTAAACACTCTTTTGTAATCTCCGTTTGTTTAGTGAAATTCCTTGCCGTGCTTTGCCCGTGAAGTAGGCTTTACGCTGAACCACATAAATCTCTTGTGCTAGTTTGAGATTGTTTGTTTTAGCTTTCACCTACGACGTTGATATTTGGTACTTTGTTATAATTCGCTTCCGTTTGCGCATAAAAGTACGTCACTACACTCCATGATTCTCTCCTAGCAGTTATCCCCTCTCCAAAATACCTCCAAAACTGTCTTCAATCTTAAAATTTCTCACAACAAATTACTCTCAAATATTTCTAGTGCTTCACTCTCCTAGAACCGACCTGCAAATATGACTGTTTCTCTCTTCTATCGTAGTTCTACTTACTGCTTCATCAACAACAACAACAACAACAAAGCCTTTTCCCACTAAGTGGGGTCGGCTATATGAATCCTAGAACGCCATTGCGCTCGGTTTTGTGTCATGTCCTCCGTTAGAACCAAGTACTCTAAGTCTTTTCTTAGAGTCTCTTCCAAAGTTTTCCTAGGTCTTCCTCTACCCCTTTGGCCCTGAACCTCTGTCGTAGTCACATCTTCGAACCGGAGCATCAGTAGGCCTTCTTTGCACATGTCCAAATCACCGGAACCGATTTTCTCTCATCTTTCCTTCAATTTCGGCCACTCCTACTTTACCTCGAATATCCTCATTTCCAATCTTATCATTTCTTGTGTGCCCACACATCCCACGAAGCATCCTCGTCTCCGCCACACCCATTTTGTGTACGTGTTGATGCTTCACCGCCCAACATTCTGTGCCATACAACATCGCTGGCCTTATTGCCGTCCTATAAAATTTTCCCTTGAGCTTCAGTGGCCTACGACGGTTACACAACCCGCCGGATGCACTCTTACACTTCATCTATCCAACTTCTATTCTATGGTTGAGATCTCTCTAATTCTCCGTTCTCTTGCACGATATATCCTAGGTAGCGAAAACGGTCGCTTTTTGTGATCTTCGCTAGATTGCTCCGATCATTAGTGTGGATAAGTATATAAATGGATATAGATAGGAAAGCAAACACAAGATGTACGTGGTTCACCCAGATTGGCTACGTCCACGGAATAGAGGAGTTCTCATTAATTGTGAAGGGTTTACACAAGTACATAGGTTCAAGCTTTCCTTTAGTGAGTACAGGTGAATGATTTAGTACAAATGACATTAGGAAATATTGTGGGAGAATGATCTCGTAATCACGAAACTTCTAAGTATCGGAATGTGGTATCGTCTTGACTTGCCTTATCTGTCTCACAGGTAGATGTGGCATCTTCTCTGGAAGTACTCTTCCTCCATCCAGGGGTGGTATCTTTAACTGGTGGAGATGCACAAGGTAATGTATCAATTTCACTTGAAGCTTACTTGTAGTTTCAGGCTTGGTCAAGCGCGATACAAACCATGTAGTAGGAGTCCCTCAAGTTGCCGAGCTAGGGGATTTGCTGAAAGAGGTGACAGACAAGGTAAGCAATCAGAGCTCCGGCTGATTGTTCACATTCTCCCTATCTTGCAGGCAGCATGAAGGATAAAGAGAAGAAAAATGAGAAGAGATGATATGGGATACTTTTGCTTTTGAAGAAGTAACTTTCCACAGGCTTATTCTTGAACTGAGCTGGAGGGTTTTCTGGTTTCCTCCAGAGTATAAGGCCGACTGAAGAATTTGAGGGTCAAAACAAGTCCATCAAATCTAGAGTACGTTCGACCCTACTGATATGGGATACTTTTGCTTTGACAGAGTAATGGATGTATCGGCACGTGTGCTGTTACGCTTGTCTCCACATGCTTCCTTGTATCCTTCTCACTTGCCCTATCTGTTCCTCAGGCAGATGCGGTATCTTCCCTGGAAGCATAAGATGTTGAAGATGAGTACTCGAGAGCAATGCCAGGTAAGTAAGTTCCAGGCAGTCAGTTCCTGGCTGGAAGCTTGATTCCAAGTGCTGACTGATTGCTCTCTTTCTCCTTGTCTTGCAGGTAAGAACAAGGCCAAAGGAAAAGACAGGGAAAAAGCATGATATGGGATACTCTTGCTTTTAACCCTGATGATATGAGATATTCTTGCTCTAGTATAACTTGTTTGCAGAGGTATTATCGGGGGGAAAGAAAGCTGAATATTTCGAAAGGCTTCGTTGAGAGTGCCCTCTCATATATGAGGAAGGGTTGAGCATTTTTGCAGGTCTGTCTGTCCGTTGGGGATGGAGGTTGACATATATAGGAGTCTCCTTAACAACAAGTAGTAATGCTATTCCTTTACCCTGTCAGAGCACTTTGAAAAAGTGGTCTGTGGTATGTGGAAAGCTGATGTTGCGTGTGAAGATTACAGACAGCTTTATCCAAGGAGATCCGGCTCTTGTAGTTGGGAAAGTGTTGCCTCTTCGGTTTTCGAACAAGCAATCCTATCAGGGATCTAGCTCTCGAGATTCGGAGAACGATGTCTCTTCGATTTTTGAGAAAGCAATCCTGCTGGGGGTCTGGCTCTCGAGATTCGGAGAGCGGTGTCTCTTCGATTTTTGAGAAGGTAATCATGTTGGGAGTCTGGCTCTCGAGATTCGGAGGGCGGTGCCTCTTCGATTTTGGAGCAAGCAATCTTGTTGGGAGTGTTTTCTCGAATGTGAGTAAAGGTTGGGCATGTTTGCTAGTCTACCTTGCCACGAAGCACAGAGGTTGACACACAGGGACTTTCCAATTATCCAGCAATGGTACTGTTCCTTTACTCTCTCTTCGATTTTTGAGAAAGTAGTCATGTTGGGAGTCTGGCTCTCGAGATTCGGAGGACGGTGCCTCTTCGATTTTGGAGCAAGCAATCTTGTTGGGAGTGTTTTCTCGAATGTGAGTAAAGGTTGGGCATGTTTGCTAGTCTACCTTGCCACGAAGCACAGAGGTTGACACATAGGGACTTTCCAATTATCCAGCAGTGATACTGTTCCTTTACCCTTGTGGGTAATAATATGGGGTAGCTAGACCTTCAAAATTTATGTGTCTAAACTTTGTTAGTGCTGTTTCTTTGCTATTCTTTTACCCGTCTTGGTCAGAGCGATGTAGTGGAAGCTGCAAGCTTCACGTGCTCAACTTTGGCAGAGAACTTTGGCAAAGTTATCTGTGATACACATGAGCTACTATTGCGTGTGGGAAGTGGGTGATTGAACAGTAAGACTCATGTGCTTTCTACTTCACCAGAAGTCTTCGACAGAATGCCCATAATTTCCGCAAAGCTGAGTGTGCGTGTGACAGGTGCTGCCAAGGCTGGAAAAGTAGGTGCCTCTTCGATTTCTGAGATCGGCCCTCGTGGTCTCTGAGCAGCCCAACTTTTGAGAAAGCAAGCGCCTCTTCGATTTCTGAGATCGGCCTTCGTGGTCTTTGAGCAGCCCAACTTTTGAGAAAGCAGACGCCTCTTCGATTTCTGAGATCGACCCTCGTGGTCTCTGAGCAGCCCAGCTTTTGAGAAAGCAAACGCCTCTTCGATTTCTGAGCAGGCGCCTCTTCGATTTCTGAAGCTCCGTCGAGTGCAGATTTTTATAGGGGCTGGCATTAAGTTCCAAAGCACACTTGAATCTCCACCAGTAGAAGCTCCATTCTTACACTTCTAAGATCTTGATTTGTTCGACCTCTTCTCTCTTCAACACCTTTGAAAATGTCTGGCCCCTCCGACCGTCGTTTTGACTTGAACCTTGTTGAAGAGGCAGCCCCGCCTTCTCCAGACAACATATGGCGCCCATCCTTCGTCTCCCCTACTGGTCCTCTTACCGTTGGGGATTCCGTTATGAAGAATGATATGACCGCTGCGGTGGTGGCCAGAAACCTTCTCACTCCCAAAGATAACAGACTACTTTCCAAACGATCTGATGAGTTAGCTGTTAAGGATTCTCTGGCTCTCAGTGTTCAGTGTGCAGGTTCTGTGTCTAATATGGCCCAACGCCTATTTGCTCGAACCCGCCAAGTTGAATCATTGGCGGCTGAAGTGATGAGTCTCAAACAGGAGATTAGAAGGCTCAAGCATGAGAATAAACAGTTGCACCGTCTCGCACATGACTATGCTACAAACATGAAGAGGAAGCTGGACCAGATGAAGGAATCTGATAGTCAGGTTTTACTTGATCATCAGAGATTTGTGGGTTTGTTCCAAAGGCATTTATTGCCTTCGTCTTCTGGGGCTGTACCGCGTAATGAAGCTCCAAATGATCAACCTCTGATGCCTCCTCCTTCTAGGGTTCTGTCCAGTACTGAGGCTCCGAATGATCCCCCTCCGGTGCCTTCTCTTTCTGGGGCTCTACCGACTGCTGCGACTTCTCCTAAGCAACCTTTGTGAAGGCTCTCTCTTGTTTGTTTATTTTGACTCATGTATATGTACATAGTTGTAGCTTATCGGGGATATCAATAAATAAGCTTTCCTTCATTTCAACGTATTGTGTTAAATACACCAAAGCCTTCTTCTCTAAGTTCTTTGAATTTTCTTTTGTTGGAGCTTTGTGAGTGGAGCATGTAGGTTGAGGTAGTGTTCCCTTAATTTCCTGAGTGAGGAAAACTTCTCGGTTGGAGACTTGGAAAATCCAAGTCACCGAGTGGGATCGGCTACATGAATCTTAGAACGCCATTGTGCTCGGTCCTGTGTCATGTCCTTCGTTAGATCCAAGTACTCTAAGTCTTTTCTTAGAGTCTCTTCCAAAGTTTTCTTAGGTCTTCCTCTACCCCTTCGGCCCTGAACCTCTGTCCCATAGTCGCATCTTCTAATCGGAGCGTCAGTAGGCCTTCTTTGCACATGTCCAAACCACCGTAACCGATTTTCTCTCATCTTTCCTTCAATTTCGGCTACTCCTACTTTACCCCGGATATCCTCATTCCTAATCTTATCCTTTCTCGTGTGCCCACACATCCAACGAAGCATCCTCATCTCCGCTACACCCATTTTGTGTACGTGTTGATGCTTCACCGCCCAATATTCTGTGCCATACAGCATCGCCGGCCTTATTGCCGTCCTATAAAATTTTCCCTTGAGCTTCAGTGGCATACGGCGGTCACACAACACGCCGGATGCACTCTTCCACTTCATCCATCCAGCTTGTATTCTATGGTTGAGATCTCCATCTAATTCTCCGTTCTTTTGCAAGATAGATCCTAGGTAACGAAAACGATCGCTCTTTGGTATTTCTTGATCACCGATCCTCACCCCTAACTCGTTTTGGCCTCCATTTGCACTGAACTTGCACTCCATATATTCTGTCTTTGATCGGCTTAGGCGAAGACCTTTAGATTCCAACACTTCTTTCCAAAGGTTAAGCTTTGCATTTACCCCTTCCTGAGTTTCATCTATCAACACTATATCGTCTGCGAAAAGCATACACCAAGGAATATCATCTTGAATATGTCCTGTTAACTCATCCATTACCAACGCAAAAAGGTAAGGACTTAAGGATGAGCCTTGATGTAATCCTACAGTTATGGGAAAGCTTTCAGTTTGTCCTTCATGAGTTCTTACGGCAGTCTTTGCTCCTTCATACATATCCTTTATAGCTTGGATATATGCTACTCGTACTCCTTTCTTCTCTAAAATCCTCCAAAGAATGTCTCTTGGGACCCTATCGTACGCTTTCTCCAAATCTATAAAGACCATGTGTAAATCCTTTTTCCCATCTCTATATCTTTCCATCAATCTTCGTAAGAGATAGATTGCCTCCATGGTTGAGCGCCCTGGCATGAACCCGAATTGGTTGTCCGAAACCCGTGTCTCTTGCCTCAATCTATGCTCAATGACTCTCTCCCAAAGCTTCATTGTATGACTCATTAGCTTAATACCCCTATAGTTCATGCAATTTTGTACGTCGCCCTTATTCTTGTAGATAGGCACTAAAGTGCTTGTTCGCCACTCATTTGGCATCTTCTTCGTTTTCAAAATCCTATTGAAAAGGTCAGTGAGCCATGTTATACCTGTCTCTCCCAAAACTTTCCACACTTCGATTGGTATCTCGTCTGGGCCTATTGCTTTTCTTTGCTTCATCTTCTTCAAAGCTACAACCACTTCTTCCTTCCGGATTCGACGATAAAAAGAGTAGTTTCTACACTCTTCTGAGTTACTCAACTCCCCTAAAGAAGCACTCCTTTCATGTCCTTCATTGAAAAGATTATGAAAATAACCTCTCCATCTGTCTTTAACCGCATTCTCTGTAGCAAGAACTTTTCCATCCTCATCCTTGATGCACCTCACTTGGTTTAGGTCCCTTGTCTTCTTTTCCCTTGCTCTAGCTAGTTTATAGATATCCAACTCTCCTTCTTTGGTATCTAGTCGTTTATACATATCGTCGTAAGCCGCTAACTTAGCTTCTCTCACAGCTTTCTTCGCCTCTTGCTTCGCTTTTCTATACCTTTCACCATTTTCATCAGTCCTATCCTTGTATAAGGCTTTACAACATTCCTTCTTAGCCTTCACCTTTGTTTGTACCTCCTCATTCCACCACCAAGATTCCTTTTGGTGTGGGGCAAAGCCCTTGGACTCTCCTAATACCTCTTTTGCTACTTTTCGGATACAACTAGCCATGGAATCCCACATTTGGCTAGCTTCCCCCTCTCTATCCCACACACACTGGGTGATTACTTTCTCTTTGAAAATGGCTTGTTTTTCTTCTTTTAGATTCCACCATCTAGTCCTTGGGCACTTCCAAGTCTTGTTCTTTTGTCTCACTCTTTTGATATGTACATCCATCACCAACAAGCGATGTTGATTAGCCACGCTCTCTCCTGGTATAACTTTGCAATCCTTACAAGTTATACGATCCCCTTTCCTCATTAGAAGAAAATCTATTTGTGTTTTTGACGACCCACTCTTGTAGGTGATCACATGTTCTTCTCTCTTCTTAAAGAAGGTGTTGGCTAAGAAGAGATCAAATGCCATTGCAAAATCCAAGATAGCTTCCCCATCCTCGTTTCTCTCCCCAAAACCATGGCCACCATGAAAACCTCCATAGTTGCCTGTCTCCCTGCCCACGTGTCCATTTAAATCTCCTCCTATAAATAACTTCTCCGTCTGAGCAATTCCTTGCACCAAGTCTCCAAGATCTTCCCAAAATTTCTCCTTCGACCTCGTATCCAACCCTACTTGAGGTGCGTACGCACTAATCACATTGATAAGTTCTTGTCCTATTACAATCTTGATTGCCATGATTCTATCTCCTACCCTCTTGACATCTACAACATCTTGTACCAAGGTCTTGTCCACGATGATGCCAACACCGTTTCTCGTTCTATGTGTGCCCGAATACCAAAGTTTAAACCCTGAGTTTTCTAGATCCTTTGCCTTACTACCAACCCACTTAGTTTCTTGTAGGCACATAATATTTATCATTCTCCTCACCATAACTTCCACTACTTCCATAGATTTTCCCGTTAAGGTTCCTATATTCCACGTTCCTAAACGCATTTTGCTCTCTTGAACTCTACCCTTCTGTCCTAGCTTCTTCACCCTCCCCCGTCTAATAGGATCAAAGTACTTCTTTTGTGTGTCCCGGGTAAAGTTGATAGGAGCATATGCTCCCAAACAACTTTGAGTGGAGTCGTTCGAAAAGAAGTTTCTATGGCCCCCTTGCTCATTTAACACTGCATCCGGGTGCCGATGGAGATACAGCGACCCTTGCTCACTTATCACTGTGCTCGGGCCGCACAGCGCGCCACTTACGGGTGACGCCCTAGCTTTAGCGCTATTTTGTTCTGGATTCATTTTCATAAGGATTCGACGTGATCATGGAGTGCCGGCTGTCGACTACCTGACGCCCTCCCCCTCCTCCTTCATCAACAGAAAAAAATTCATTCTGGGAATCAAAGGCTGGTGCATTCTCCCGGCCAAGGTATAGAGTTTGCAATTGGTGTTGTATGGGTTTAATTACATTGATATGTCATTGCTTTTGTTTTGTACAGGAGTGAGGACTGTGAGGCACTCCGTTTGAGGTACCCCTTTTATTATTTTAAAGTGAAAAGAGCAACCCGTTTGAATTTCTCTAACCTGCGGAAAGCAACCAGTCATGCCAGTTTCATTATATTTAAAGATTGGAGGGTGAGGGCACTAGGTACCAATTGTGTGGGCTACAATTTCAATCTTTGTCCAAATTGTGCAATTTGGGATGATGGATGATGAATTCAGATGGTTGGAGATTTATTATTTTAAGTTGCTTCTTGCTTCCTCTTTGGTTTTCTTATTTGCACATGTTTCTATTTTCATTTTGATATATACGTTCTCTAAAGTTGTGTTTGTCGTTTGACTGTTAATGTTTATTTTTTCTCTTCAATGTTGTATATATGCATTTCAGTAATGCATTTAATCACATTGATGCCTTTGTTACTGTTTTCCACAAAGAGTTGCACTCTCTCATCCCAACATTGTGACACTGGTGATTAATTTTTAGCAAGAAAAAGCAGAGGAAACCCAATGCTCTATGCGTGTTGAATTTGCCTTCATTCAGTGGTTGACAGGTATTGAATAAGATTTATGTGTTTATTTAGTGGCTTAATATATTTTGATTGACATCATTTTACTGTATATTAGTTAGTATGAAAAATGACGTTCTATTTTTTTTTTTAACATTTTATTTATAACTTATGCACTCAATTTTCTTAATCTATTTTATATTGTCAAAACTATGAATTTGCTTTCGTTTCTCATATTATTTTTCTTTTTTCAAGAGACATTTTATAAATAGGAACCGAGGGGAAAAACATTCATGTGGTGATGAGCCATGTGATTCTACAGTGAGGGGTTTTTTTATTAAATTTAATTTCTTTATATCATAGGTTTATGGAGTAATGCATTTTTTTATGCTCATATTTTCATTTAGTTTCAGTATTTGAAGTGATGCAATTGAAAGATTAAGTTGACAGTTGTCTTCAACATGATATTTTGCATATAGATACTAGAAGGGAGAAGAATCAAAGACTTCTTAGGATGGAAGATTTGTTGATCTATCAAAGTCACAAAATAGTTGGAGGTGTTTGTTGAATTGGGAAGGGCCAAAGCAAAGAACTGTAATCGAAAGCACAAAGTACATTAATATCATAAAATTGTTTATATAAAAAAATTTAACTGTTTTAATTTGTACTATTTTATGAATTTACAACATTTGTATACTGCGGTACATGCTTTTTTAGTGTACTTTTGCAATTTTGATAAGCAGTCAAGCACCCAAGAGGGTGAGTACAAGAATGAAGGCTCATTTTTTTTTTTTTACAAAAGAGAATGAAGGCTAATATAGAACAATATCTACTGTCAACTAACCAATACATTTGTTATGCCTTGAAACATAATTATAGAAACCATAACAGCAGTGAAAAAATCTTGAAAATAAATGGTGCGTGAATTTGTAGAAAATGTTACAGTAGCTGTGACCATACAAAGGTATCTAGCAAGCTCTATGGTATGAGCTTCAATAACAGCGTACTAGTTATGAAACACTAAAAAATTGTTAGTTGCACGTAGCTTGTGTGACGCCTTTCCCTCGGGCGACTTACAAATCTATATTTTCTTTTCAGTATTTTTATTTGCCAAGATAGTTTTGCTATGCACAAAGTGGAAAACCAATCAAATAAAAATGTCTAAACAACCACCTAGCATACAACAACAACAACAACAAAGCCTTTTCCCACTAAGTGGGGTCGGCTATATGAATCCTAGAACGCCATTGCGCTCGGTTTTGTGTCATGTCCTCCGTTAGATCCAAGTACTCAAGTCTTTTCTTAGGGTCTCTTCCAAAGTTTTCCTAGGTCTTCCTCTACCCCTTCGGCCCTGAACCTCTGTCCCGTAGTCACATTTTCGAACCGGAGCGTCAGTAAGCCTTCTTTGCACATGTCCAAACCACCGGAACCGATTTTCTCTCATATTTCCTTCAATTTTGGCTACTCCTACTTTACCTCGGATATCCTCATTCCCAATCTTATCCTTTCTCGTGTGCCCATACATCCCACGAAGCATCCTCATCTCCGCTACACCCATTTTGTGTACGTGTTGATGCTTCACCGCCCAACATTCTGTGCCATACAACATCGCTGGCCTTATTGCCGTCCTATAAAATTTTCCCTTAAGCTTCAGTGGCCTACGACGGTCACACAACACGCCGGATGCACTCTTACACTTCATCCATCCAGCTTGTATTCTATGGTTGAGATCTCCATCTAATTCTCCGTTCTCTTGCAAGATAGATCCTAGGTAGCGAAAACGGTCACTTTTTGTGATCTTCGCTAGATTGCTCCGATCATTAGTGTGGATAAGTATATAAATGGATAGAGATAGGAAAGCAAACACAAGATGTACGTGGTTCACCCAGATTGGCTACGTCCACGGAATAGAGGAGTTCTCATTAATTGTGAAGGGTTTACACAAGTACATAGGTTCAAGCTCTCCTTTAGTGAATACAAGTGAATGATTTAGTACAAATGACATTAGAAAATATTGTGGGAGAATGATCTCGTAACCACGAAACTTCTAAGTACCGGAGTGTGGTATCGTCTTGACTTGTCTTATCTGTCTCATAGGTAGATGTGGCATCTTCTCTGGAAGTACTCTTCCTCCATCCAGGGGTGGTATCTGTAACTGGTGGAGATGCACAAGGTAATGTATCAATTTCACTTGAAGCTTACTTGTAGTTTCAGGCTTGGTCAAGCGCGATACAAACCATGTAGTAGGAGTCCCCCAAGTCGCCGGGCTAGGGGATCTGCTGAAAGAGGTGACAGACAAGGTAAGCAATCAGAGCTCCGGCTGATTGTTCACATTCTCCCTATCTTGCAGGCAGCATGAAGGATAAAGAGAAGAAAATTGAGAAGAGATGATATGGGATACTTTTGCTTTTGAAGAAGTAACTTTCCACAGGCTTATTCTTGAACCGGGCTGGAGGGTTTTCTGGTTTCCTCCAGAGTATAAGGCCGACTGAAGAATTTGAGGGTCAAAACAAGTCCATCAAATCTAGAGTACGTTCGACCCTGCTGATATGGGATACTTTTGCTTTTGACAGAGTAGTGGATGTATCGACACGTGTGCTGTTACGCTTGTCTCCACATGCTTCCTTGTATCCTTCTCACTTGCCCTATCTGTTCCTCAGGCAAATGCGGTATCTTCCCTGGAAGCATAAGATGTTGAAGATGAGTACTCGAGAGCAATGCCAGGTAAGTAATCAGGTAAGGGGTTCTAGGCAGTCAGTTCCTGGCCGGAAGCTTGATTCCAAGTGCTGACTGATTGCTCTCTTTCTCCTTGTCTTGCAGGTAAGAACAAGGCCAAAGGAAAAGACAGGAAAAAAGCATGATATGGGATACTCTTGCTTTTAACCCTGATGATATGAGATATTCTTGCTCTAGTATAGCTTGTTTACAGAGGTATTATCAGGGGGAAAGAAAGCTGAATATTTCGAAAAGCTTCGTTGGGAGTGCCCTCTCAGATAAGAGAAAGGGTTGAGCATTTTTGCAGGTCTGCCTGTCCGTTAGGGATGGAGGTCGACATATATAGGAGTCTCCCTAACATCAAGTAATAATGCTATTCTTTTACCCTGCTTGGTCATAGCACGGTAGTGGGAGCTGCCAGCTTCACATGTTTTAACTCTGTCAGAGCACTTTGAAAAAGTGGTCTGTGGTATCTGGAAAGCTGATGTTGCGTGTGAAGATTACAGACAAGCTTTATCCAAGGAGATCCAGCTCTTGAAGTTGGGAAAGTGGTGCCTCTTCGGTTTTCGAACAAGCAATCCTGTCGGGGATCTGGCTCTCGAGATTCGGAGAACGATGCCTCTTCGATTTTTGAGAAAGCAATCCTGCTGGGGGTCTGGCTCTCGAGATTCGGAGAGCGGTGTCTCTTCGATTTTTGAGAAAGTAATCATGTTGGGAGTCTGGCTCTCGAGATTCGGAGGGCGGTGCCTCTTCGATTTTGGAGCAAGCAATCTTGTTGGGAGTGTTTTCTCGAATGTGAGTAAAGGTTGGGCATGTTTGCTAGTCTACCTTGCCACGAAGCACAGAGGTTGACACACAGGGACTTTCCAATTATCCAGCAGTGGTACTGTTCCTTTACCCTCTCTTCGATTTTTGAGAAAGTAATCATGTTGGGAGTCTGGCTCTCGAGATTCGGAGGGCGGTGCCTCTTCGATTTTGGAGCAAGCAATCTTGTTGGGAGTGTTTTCTCGAATGTGAGTAAAGGTTGGGCATGTTTGCTAGTCTACCTTGCCACGAAGCACAAAGGTTGACACACAGGGACTTTCCAATTATCCAGCAGTGGTACTGTTCCTTTACCCTCTCTTCGATTTTTGAGAAAGTAATCATGTTGGGAGTTTGGCTCTCGAGATTCGGAGGGCGGTGCCTCTTCGATTTTGGAGCAAGCAATCCTGTTGGGAGTGTTTTCTCGAATGTGAGTAAAGGTTGGGCATGTTTGCTAGTCTACCTTGCCACGAAACACAGAGGTTGACACACCGGGACTTTCCAATTATCCAGCAGTGGTACTGTTCCTTTACCCTTGTGGGTAATAATATGGTAGCTAGACCTTCAAAATTTATGTGTCTAAACTTTGTTAGTGTTGTTTCTTTGCAATTCTTTTACCCTTCTTGGTCAGAGCGATGTAGCGGGAGCTGCAAGCTTCACGTGTCTCAACTTTGTCAGAGAACTTTGGCAAAGTTATCTGTGGTACCCATGAGTTACTGTTGCGTGTGGGAAGTGGGTGATTGAACAGTACGATTCATGTGCTTTCTACTTCGCCAGAAATCTTCGACAGAATGCCCATAATTTCCGCAAAGCTGAGTGTGCGTGTGACAGATGCTGACAAGGCTGGAAAAGTAGGTGCCTCTTCGATTTCTGAGATCGACCCTCGTGGTCTCTTAGCAGCCCAGCTTTTGAGAAAGCAAGCCTTTTCGATTTCTGAGATCGGCCTTCGTGGTCTTTGAGCAGCCCAGCTTTTGAGAAAGCAAACGCTTCTTCGATTTCTGAGATCGACCCTCGTGGTCTCTGAGCAACCCAGCTTTTGAGAGAGCAAACGCCTCTTCGATTTCTGAGCAGGCGCCTCTTCGATTTCTGAAGCTTCGTCGAGTGCAGATTTTTATAGGGGCTGACATTAAGTTCCAAAGCACACTTGAATATCCACCAGTAGAAGCTCCATTCTTGCACTTCTAAGATCTTGATTTGTCCGACCTCTTCTCTCTTCAACACCTTTGAAAATGTCTGGCCCCTCCGACCGTCGTTTTACTTGAACCTTGTTGAAGAGGCAGCCCCGCCTTCTCCAGACAACATATGGCGCCCATCCTTCGTCTCCCCTACTGGTCCTCTTACCGTTGGGGATTCCGTGATGAAGAATGATATGACCGCTGCGGTAGTGGCCAGGAACCTTCTCACTCCCAAAGATAACAGACTACTTTCCAAACGGTCTGATGAGTTGGCTGTTAAGGATTCTCTGGCTCTCAGTGTTCAGTGTGCACGTTCTGTGTCTAATATGGCCCAACGCCTATTTGCTCGAATCCGCCAAGTTGAATCATTGGCGGCTGAAGTGATGAGTCTCAAACAGGAGATTAGAGGGCTCAAGCATGAGAATAAACAGTTGCACCGGCTCGCACATGACTATGCTACAAACATGAAGAGGAAGCTTGACCAGATGAAGGAATCTGATGGTCAGGTTTTACTTGATCATCAGAGATTTGTGGGTTTGTTCCAAAGGCATTTATTGCCTTCGTCTTCTGGGGCTGTACCGCGTAATGAAGCTCCAAATGATCAACCTCTGATGCCTCCTCCTTCTAGGGTTTTGTCCAGTACCGAGGCTCCGAATGATCCCCCTCCGATGCCTTCTCTTTCTGGGGCTCTACCGACTGCTGAGACTTCTCCTAAGCAACCTTTGTGAAGGCTCCCTCTTGTTTGTTTATTTTGACTCAAGTATATGTACATATTTGTAACTTATCGGGGATATCAATAAATAAGCTTTCCTTTATTTCAACGTATTGTGTTAAATACACCAAAGCCTTCTTCGCTAAGTTCTTTGAATTTTCTTTTGTTGAAGCTTGTATGTTGAAGCTTGTATGTTGAAGCTTTGTGAGTAGAGCATGTAGGTTGAGGTAGTGTTCCCTTAATTTCCCGAGTGAGGAAAACTTCTCGGTTGGAGACTTGGAAAATCCAAGTCACTGAGTGGGATCGGCTATATGAATCTTAGAACGCCATTGTGTTCTGTCCTGTGTCATGTCCTCCGTTAGATCCAAGTACTCTAAGTCTTTTCTTAGGGTCTCTTCCAAAGTTTTCCTAGGTCTTCCTCTACCCCTTCGGCCCTGAACCTCTGTCCTATAGTCGCATCTTCTAATCGGAGCGTCAGTAGGCCTTCTTTGCACATGTCCAAACCACCGTAACCGATTTTCTCTCATCTTTCCTTCAATTTCGGCTACTCTTACTTTACCCCGGATATCCTTATTCCTAATCTTATCCTTTCTCGTGTGCCCACACATCCAACGAAGCATCCTCATCACCACTACACCCATTTTGTGTACGTGTTGATGCTTCACCGCCCAACATTCTGTGCCATACAGCATCGCCGGCCTTATTGCCGTCCTATAAAATTTTCCCTTGAGCTTCAGTGGCATACGGCGGTCACACAACACGCCGGATGCACTCTTCCACTTCATCCATCCAGCTTGTATTCTATGGTTGAGATCTCCATCTAATTCTCCGTTCTTTTGCAAGATAGATCCTAGGTAACGAAAACGGTCGCTCTTTGGTATTTCTTGATCTCCGATCCTCACCCCTAACTCGTTTTGGCCTCCATTTGCACTGAACTTGCACTCCATATATTCTGTCTTTGATCGGCTTAGGCGAAGACCTTTAGATTCCAACACTTCTCTCCAAAGGTTAAGCTTTGCATTTACCCCTTCCTGAGTTTCATCTATCAACACTATATCGTCTGCGAAAAGCATACACCAAGGAATATCATCTTGAATATGTCCTGTTAACTCATCCATTACCAACGCAAAAAGGTAAGGACTTAAGGATGAGCCTTGATGTAATCCTACAGTTATGGGAAAGCTTTCGGTTTGTCCTTCATGAGTTCTTACGGCAGTCTTTGCTCCTTCATACATATCCTGTATAGCTTGGATATATGCTACTCGTACTCCTTTCTTCTCTAAAATCCTCCAAAGAATGTCTCTTGGGACCCTATCATACGCTTTTTCCAAATCTATAAAGGTCGTACCCAGTGCACAAGGCTCCCGCTTTACGCAGGGTCTGGGAGAGGTGAATGTGTAAATCCTTTTTCCCATCTCTATATCTTTCCATCAATCTTCGTAAGAGATAGATTGCCTCCATGGTTAAGCGCCCTGGCATGAACCCGAATTGGTTGTCCGAAACCCGTGTCTCTTGCCTCAATCTATGCTCAATGACTCTCTCCCAAAGCTTCATTGTATGACTCATTAGCTTAATACCCCTATAGTTCATGCAATTTTGTAAGTCATGCCTAGTGTGAGTGCATGCGAAGAGGCTAGTAATGTGATTATGTGGATGTTAGATAGCCTCTTTTAGACATTTTACAAAGCATAAGTATTAAAACAGCAACCCAACCTGAGTCAAATTGCTAACTGGCCCAATGCAATAAGTAATGAAATCTCCTGCTGTAATGTAAAGTCTCCGACAGAGCCCCATTAGATTACTAACTATTACACATCAAGGGAAAAAAATGATGGTAAGTGTGGACATACCATTGCCAGTTTGATCCCGATACAGCCACAATATTCCCCTGTCATAGTTAACAAGGATCGTTCAGCAGAAGGTAAGGTGGGAGAATGTAAAATATAGCAACAAGATAAGGTAATGCATTCAGAAGTTGTAAAAAAAAAAAATATTATATCAGACCATAATACAACATTGATGGGCAAATATGAACGATAAAAAAGGCCAAGGTAAATTTAAAAATATACTGGAATCCAAGACAAAAAAGAAATGAACTTTCAATCTTGTCAGAAACATACTTGGAAGCTTGCTCATAGCTGAAGAACTTGACAGCTGAGTTGGGGACAATACGAGCACAATTCGTACCATTCCCTTTAAATAGTCCACGGAAACCCTCACTTCTCCAGATATACTTCAAGCCTTGTATCGTTCCATTGTATTTTATGTTATGTGGATTCTGGACCTGAAGACAAGATAACCAGTCAGGAAAGGAATGAAATTTACTTCTACGTGTTATTGTGTGTGTGTGTGTGTGTGTGTGTGTGTGTTGGCACATACATAAACAAATGAATGACATTGTTCACAATTAGTTGAAAAAATGAACCTGAAGCAAAATTTTCAGTCGTTCCAATGGAGCAACAGCCGTGCGTGACCTGGACGGAAAATTAAACATTTCAGTAATCAAGAGCAGTCAACATGGCAATAGCATTGAGAAATATAAACAATGCACAATCTGATCCTACTATTGTCGCAACGATAATACAACAATCTCGGTTCACATCACTGCAGTCTAATGGAATTCAAATTCCAGATACCACATGAGATTAAATACTTCAAATTCATGACCTTTCAAAATACTACACATTGGAGATTCTAAAACACAATTCAATAGATTAGCAAGATTTAATATTTTGATCTCATTCTTCATTTGCATTAACCAAGCGATTAAATTTAAAGATTCAGCCGCATTAATTGCTTCATCAAACAAATCTTCGAAAACAAGATAAAATTTTTGAGCTCGAGAAATCGAGAAACTCACACTCCACCGGCGACTCCGCCAGCAACGAGAGACTTGCAGATGCTGAGCAACGCGAGGTTCGGAGCCTTTACCACGCCCTCCCTCGCCATCTTCGCCTCCTCAGCCAGGTTGACGATCGTCGAGACCGCCGATTCGCTCGGTTTCACATCCTCCGAAGCCATTTGAGCAGAGAGAGCGAGAGAGCAATCAATCAGCGAACAACGATTCAACCTTCCTCGTCGGAACCCTAGGCCGTCGGAGCGGTTGATCTGAACCTTCACTTTTCCCGGCGCCAATCGATCGGCACGGATTTTGAAACCTTACGGTGTCGTTTTATGGGAAAGAGAGCCTCTGGTTCATCGTTCTGCGTGTGGGTGTGTTGTCGTTGTGCGAGTATAGGGGTGGTGACGGCTTTCGGGAGCTGAAGGTGAGCGGGACTTTGATAAACTGCCGCAGTGTTAGGTGACGGCGTTTGTTTATTTGCTGAAATTTATAGTCTGCGTTTAGAGAGAGAGAGAGAGGAAGAGAGGAGAGAGAGAGTGAGGGAGCAGAGTGGTAGAGTGACTGGTGGGAAACGAAAGAGTTGGGAGTCGATGTGAGAGCTTTACACGTGGTAGGTGAGAGGGGTTTGGGTGGTCCATCGACCACAAGAAAATAGATGAGGTTTTTGTCTTCTGTTTTTTCATCTTTTTTAAGGAAGAATTTTGTCCAATTCAATTCACAATTTCTATTTAAACTAGTGACATTTTTGAAAAGAGAATAATTAGGTTAAACAATATATTGTACGATTTTAATCGTTCATGCGTTAGAATAAACATCATATTATTCTTCTTATAATCAACTCCTTATAAAAATCCTATCATTAGTTTTTTGTTTGTAAAAAGTTCATTATGTTTCGAGAAATCAAAAGTAATAGCATAATCAAAGTTTAAGAAATTAAGACTGTATTGAAATTATACACTTTTTTATATAGATGCCATAGGCTTTAGTTTTATTTAGGTATTTTGTAGGCGAGTGTCTAAAATCAGACTCTATAAATTATAAATAAAGGATTTTGGTCTCCTATAAAAAAATAAAGATCATTTATGCATAGCATAGTCCAAGAGAACTCACTTTAGTGCAAAAGATGTTTGAAGACAAAAATATTTGAACACAAGGTCTAGAGTTCATGAATAACATGAGCTCCAAGGTCCTTGGAGTTTTCTTTATAGATTAAATTAATTGAAATTAAATAGGTCAGATAGGATTCAAATTTCACCTTTTTACTTAATACCAAACAACTCTTACTCGGAGAAAACGAGTCAGAGATAACCCCCTAAATTTGCACCCAAATCATATCAGAGGGACTTGTATTTATTGAATAAATCAAATGGACTACAATGGAGGAGAGATTAAATGGATCTTTCGGTGTTGCATACATTGGATTACCAACTGAATTAACAAATAGGTAGTGGACAAATGTCAGTTGACGATTGCATTGCCAAGACCAAAGTTTAGCATGCTGCAGCGTACCAGAGCAGCAGGGTATCTTTCCCTCCCGGCTCTTTCGCACTTAACGGAAACCTAACTACATCTGATGACGTTGCCCCCTACCAGACGTAACGTAGCACACCACCATTGGCGGGCTGCTCCGGGGCCCACCAATCATGACCTTTTCATGTGAGAAATGATCTCCTCGCACGGACGGAAAATTAGTTGTTTACTCTCTTTTCCAACATGTGCGCACTTTAGAGAAAGGCTAAAGAACACCAAAATGGGCCAAAAGGCTTAGGACACCGTAATGGCCTTAAAATATAGGTCCAGCGTCGTCTGGGCACTGGAGAAAATGGAAACTAAAGATGTGGCAATCCTTCGGCCTTCAGATCTTGTTGGATGGACAAGAACAAAACGTTTTTCATAGTCTTGTAGGTAAAATAAACATGCAGAGGATCCTAGTCCTTTGGGGATAGCATGAGGTAAAACCCTCAGTTCATAACTTTTTAATACAACAGTATTATTTAAACACGAAAAAAATTAGGAATTCGGTTAAGTCTTATAATGGATCTACCACAATAACTTAGTATTGAACTCGTCGTCAAACCTAAGGCATTCATTTGCAACTTGCAAGTAAAGACAAATAACACTAGATTGTTGTACTAAGTATCATATTGATTTTTTTTTTCTTTTATTTTTTTATTCTTTTTTATTTTTGCTTTTTAACTAAGAGATCGGGTCAAATTACTGCATGAAATCGTAGAACTATAGAAAGGCCTCATGGGCGATGCTGGGCTATAATTTTGGGTACTGTTTTTCATTTGTTTCTTCTGACCCAGACAATGGGAATTTGGGCTTTCTAGTGGAAGCCCCAAAATGATTATTGCCTTTAGGTCTGTCTAGTGGCAGCCCAAAGTAAGTCCATGACCCACCGAAAAGAAATTCTAAATCCATCATGATTGTTTTTGAGATTTTTATTATTATTTTATTTTCTTAATATATCATGGATTTCATTCGTTGGAGAAAACATAGGATAAAGAGTAGTAAAAGAAATACAAAGGGGAAAGAAAAGAGATGGCAACTTTGGGCCTCTCTAAACATTGGGTTGTATTTTAGAATATGTTGCAAACTTAAACAAGTGTTCGGTTTGAAGAAAGTTGGAATATAGTTTTATGACACAGGAATAGATTTTTCTATTACAAGTAGAAAAAGAATTACAACCCGAAAAGAATAAACAACTAGAAAAAGAAAAGCTATTACAACTAGAAAAAGAATTACAACCCGAAAAGAATAAACAACTAGAAAAAGAAAAGCTATTACAACTAGAAAAGCTATTAAAATTACAATTAGAAAAGGAAAATGCATGGACACCTATTGAGCTTCGTTTGAGGAAGTAGTTCAACCTCTTATAAGCTCTTGCACGATTTGATCCCTCAACAATGTGGGACACATGTGACCTTTGCACTTTACACGTGAGACAACCTGCTCTGATACTATAAAAAAAATTGGAGTTCCATCATAAAACCAAATGACAATATGGATAGTAGCCAACCTCTTATAAGCCTTTGCATAGTTTAGTCTCTCACTGATGTAGGATTTTGTCCTCACAGCGTTGAGTTTAAACAAAAAAAACTAAATCTAAAATCAAGGCGGCGTTAAGTTTTCTAATGTTTGACATATGGTAATCATCCATACGTTTAAGCTTCTTAGGTAGTCAATGTTTAGATAACTTATTCAACAGACAAGCACATGTATATCCACCATGTGTCCAACACGCATAACACGAGACAATGCTAACCTTAATGCGATATACACCGGCCTTACCAAAAAATCAATGCCCAATTGGTTTTTCAAACGGCTAGGAACTTTGTTTAAGGATTAAGTGACTATAATATGTCTCCTCTCCCTAGCCTTGTTTTGGACATTGCTTCCATATTTAAAAAGGAAAACTAACGAAAAGTCTAAAAAAACTTAAATTTTAATGAAAAAAGATAAATAAAGGTGTAGTGAATAGTATCAGAGAAAGGTAAAAATGTGGTTTTTCGTTAAAAATGAACAATATCGGAAGTGTTTTTGTTAAAATCCCTATTTTAAATCATATAAACTCATTCTTAGCATATTAATTAATTAATACATAGTTGTTACATAATATCCAATATTACGAAATTAACTTTTACGGCACAACTCCAACAACCCTACTATATATGAGCCCCCTCCAACAAATGTCAAGTTTTCTTCTTGTAGGCTTTTGCCAAGCGCACAAACTACAAACAACACCATCTCATATTTAAACAACAGTCATCGCTTTAGAATCCAAGATTGACCTGACCACAATTATGGATTAAAGGCTTTCCTCGTCATAGCGGAAGAGCGATACAACTCAGAACAAATAAAAAAAAAAAAAAATCAAAATGGATTGTTGCCGATCCCAATAGCAAAAGCAGGGTTCGGCATGTTTTTTTAAAGTTTGGAAGCTTTTTTGGTCAATTAAAAAGAACAAACGTTTGGAGTCTAGACTTTAATCACGTAAACGACTATCTTTGATATTCACGTAGCGTACAAAGAAAACAAGAAATGTTTCTTATGATCGCGGGTCATATAAACCATTAGGGTGTGTTTGGTACGTGGGACGGGACGGGACGGAACGGGACGGAACGGGACGAGGCGTTCCGTCCCACGTTTGGTGCGCCAAAAATGGGTGGAACAGGTTGTTCCACGGGACAAATTTTGGGTGTTTTTGCGTCCCGCCTCCCCCCTGGAACGGGTTTGTTCCACGTCTGTGGAACACAATGTTTTACCATTTTAAGACAAATATACCCCATGTCTTTTTCAAAAATTACACCTTCGTTCTGTCCCGTCCCGTCCCGTCCCGTCCCACTCCGTCCCGTCTGCGTACCAAACGCACCCTTAATGTCCATGACACTCTTTTACGTTAGTAGTTTGACTATAGTCTATAACTAGCTCATGTTAAATTAATAGTAAACAAATTACACCTTATGTTTTTTTAACTGCTTAAGGTGCGATTTCTTCTTGAACCATGAGCGCATTCTACTTAATTATTTTTTAATATCATATCACCCACCCTTTCAGAATGCTACATTTTGTAGCTGACCTTCTGCCTAACAACCTAGGAGTTGTATCCCATTCTGGCATCAATGATTAGGCATAAAGATAACCCAAAGAAAAAAGGGGAAGATAAATGAAGGCAAGGGTAGCAAATGCTAAGAAGAAAAACTTTCCGAAGAGAATTATTGGTGGGATCGTTCGGACATAGCGGGACACAATTCAAGATCCTTTGCAGATTTCAACTCAACCGATGAAATTTTGCTTTAGTTTCTAATTCCACTTATGTGTAGTTTAATGTAAAAGTTAACCGAAGTAATTATTTTAGAATCCGGATTTTCTCTCTCATTTTTTCTCCCCTCTAGTCCCTTCATATTTGAAAGCTTACGATTAAGTCACGTCAATATCTTGTATTAACTTCTTTATAGAGAGAGAAAGACAAAAAAGAAAATGTGAGAGGAGGGGGGGATGGGAGATGATTTGGAGGGGAGAGAATCATACTTCCTTTTTTTAATGGATCAATCAACAATATGCCTTCAACTTAATCACTTGCTAGCCCAACAGATACATAATTTTATTACACAAGACGTCAGTACAACTAAAAGTATAAGCGCTCAATACAAGTTATATTTTATTCTGTCACACGTTTCCTATTTGGGACTTTGTACACTCTTCAACATGATGGATTCCATAATATAATTTGTAAGATGAATGAGGGACTAGTAAACTTTGATGAATTTCATAACCAATTGCTAAGTAGATACATTGTGTCTCTACATACAAGTCTTTTTCAACTTATTCCTTAAAATGAATTAATTATTTGTAATTAAAGGAAAATGTAAATTAAATCAATGTCAGCACTGCACATATAGAATGGCAAAAGAAACAAACCTTATCAAAATAATGCAAATACATATATGCTACCTAATGAACAAAGAAAGCTATTGCATGTCTTTTGCAAAGCTTTGGATTAAGATAATAAAATTGGTGATCAACATATTAAATAGAATATTCCTCCTAAATTAGGAAAAGGTGTGTACTAATAAGTGAGCCTACCGCACTGGCTAAACCAAGTCAATAGATGATCAAATATTTTGTGGGGATGATCATAAAGGGGAAGATAAACATCACACACAAAGAAACCTCCTAACCTACTTAATTTCTAAAGAGGAAAACATGGTGCGAAGGTGACGAATTTGACCTGTGGTAGATTATCTTTTTGTATATTTTTCTAAAACGTAATCATTTTATAGTGGCTTATCAATTTGAGTACCAAAAGAAGTTTTATCCAAAAACTCTTTTTTCTTTACATAAGAAATCCTTAAACCCAATTGAAAATGAGCAAAAAAACCATTGACAAAAACCAGCTATATCACAATGAGGCACTCACAATTAATCATTGAACTAATTATGTTATGTATCGTTATCTCATTTGTATGAGTCAAACGTGATACTCCTTTTAATCAAATAGAAAAAACTATCACTAAACCGAAAAGGTAGTCGATACGATACTATCTAACTTGATGTTCACTTCTATTTCAACATGTGTTCCTATCAAAACACTCTAAAAACGTTCATTGCTACATAGTGACGAAGTTTTCCACGAAATCCTTGATTTTTGAGTAGGAAGATAATGTCACAATGAAAGCCTCTTATTGTGTTTAAGCCAAACGTGAGCTATCATGTCATGGCGTCGAGATATTGTTGTAGCTTTGGTTTGGGTTCACTTGCAGCTATTTTGGTCGGTACAGAAATCAAGTGGCCAAGAAAATACACAACGTTTTTCATGCGACCATGTGAGATTTGTTATCAGTCTAGTTCTTCATTAAAAAAACTCCAACTGCAATCCAAATGCCGCAGACCTTAACGTTTCATTCGTCGATTAAATTAGATACGTCTGCGTTCAGTCCTTCTCACATGGATGGAAGAACACTCAGAAGTCAGATGCTTTTATTTATTTTTTTCTCTGACATGAAATCGAAGTCTTTATGGTTTCTTTTAAAAAAAGAAAATGAAAACCAAATCTAAATTTGTATTTTTGTTCACCACCCTCGTCATCATATTTATTATTAATGGATGAATTTAAATTTTGAGATTTTTGTCTATTCACTACATAGATTCCGAAATTTAAACTCATCCAACATTGATTAATAGGGTGGTTAGCATAACCATCAATTGAGGTGATGATAAAAAATATTCCCAACATAGATGGATGATTGGTGATGGGTCTTTAATAAACTGAAAAAAGATAAAAAAATAAAAATAAAATTTTGTTTCACATACCTGTCACTGATGAATTAGGGTTTGGAAAATTGGAATGAATATGAAGCGACATCCAGATTTGATTGTGCTACATAAGCAGATTACAATCGATTGTTTTGGGATCCAATTTAGCTAACTCTGGATTATAAACTCAGGCTTCAGCTTTGCATCCCCATACATGCAAGTGATTTAGACTTGGTTTTCTTTTATTCCACAACTCAAAAGGTATTTTGGGAACTGACTTACTAGGAACTCTATTAAGGATGTAGTTGGCAATCTTAATCGCATCTCCCCACAGAAACCTTGGAAGATTAGTGTTACAAATCATGCTTCTCACCATATCTTTCCAAGTTCTATTTCTTCGTTCAACTACTTCATTTTGTTCTAGGGTCCTAGGGTTTGTGTATTGAGCAACTATCCCACAATTTTGCTGATAATGTGCAAAAGGTGCAAGATGCCTTCCTTGCTCATCATACTTGCCATAATATTCTCCTCCCTTATTAGATCAAACCACTTTAATTTTTAGGTCAAGTTGGTTTTCAACTTCAGTTTTAAAGACTTTGAAAACATCAAATGCACATATTTAGTTGAGATTAGGTAGAGATAACATAACCTTAAGTAATCATCAATGAAAGTGATGAAGTACCTATGACCCTCTAGAGTTTCGATTGGAAAATGACCACATATATCGGTGTGGATGATTTCTAAGAGATGAGAACTCCTAGTTGACCCTAATTTCCTTGAGTTAGTCATCTTTCCTTTAATGTACTAGATGCAATCACCATAATCTGTAAAGTCTAATGGAGGAAGGATTTCCTCCTTGACTAGGCATTGCATTCTTTCTCTAGATATGTGACCTAGACTTTTGTGCCATAACCTTGATGAACTATCTCTGATGAAAGGACGTTTTTCACATATGGTTTCAACATTAAGAGCTAATTTTTCTTTTCCATGAGTCAATTGAAACATTTCAACAACTAACAAACCATTCCTAACACGAATAGAATTTAAAAACAAATCAAAACCAAATTCATGCATATCAACCTTAAATTTCAACTTGACAAGTTTGGAAATAGAAATCAAATTTCTTCTCATGGAAGGTACAGAAACAACGTCATTTAATTCTAAACAAAAACTAGAATCTAGATAAAGCCTAACGGTGCCTATTGCATGGACTCGAACTCTCTTGGCATTCCCTACAATGACTTGAAATTGGTCTTTATTTGGTGTTTTTTGGCTTATGAAGTTCTGCAAGGAATTAGCAACATGGATGGAAGATCCACTGTCAACAATCCAAGTATTAGAAGGAATAGACACAGAATTTGACTTAAAACAGACTAAGGCCATATTAGAATTACCTTTAGCAGCCATTTTCTCTGCCCAAGTCTTATATCTATTGCAATTTCTCTTTTTATGACCTAATTTTGTTACAAAAGTAACAATCAGGATTATTGGTTTGATTGACACCAAGAGCAAGTGTCTTAGGGGAAGGATTAGGCTTTGCAGCCTCCTTATTGGTGGTATGAGAACTTCCCTTGAAGGGACGACGTTTCTGAGCATTGATGGTGAGATGCACGGAGTGAGTCTCCTTCTCTTTCTTGAACCTTTCTTCTTCTTGAGCACAAATAGAAATTAGTTCATTCACACTCCATTTGTCCTTCAAGGCATTGTAGATAATCTTGAGTTGGTCATATTTGGAAGGAAATGAGTTAAGGACCAAATGGACTAAGTACATATCAGTTATAGGGATCTTAAGACTGTTTAACTTGGTTGCAACGTCTACCATACTTAAAATATACTCCCTTATACCTCCAACTCCATCATATTTCATGGTTGTGAGCTTACTCATCAAGTTTCTAGTTTCGGCTTTCTCGGACTCCATAAACTTTGCACTCACAAATTCCATAAATTCTTTGGCATTCTCAGAAGCTGGTATTCCACCAAAAATAGCTTCAGTGATGGTCTTCTCCATGATCAGCAAGCATAATGTATTTGAGTTCTCCCACTTCTTGAATTTGAGCTTTTGTTCATTGGTGCTGGTGTTAGTTAGTGCAGTTGGTTTCTCTTCTTTTAGAGCTAAGTTGATGTCTAAAAGACCTAGAACAATCTCTAAATCTCTTTTCCACTTCTTAAAGTTGTTACCAGACAAGGGTTCAATGGAATTGATGACAGACGAGTTCACTACTGAAAGAGAAACATGGAATATGTAACTTTATTACTCTTTAACCCCAAAACTTTATACATATTTGATAAACATCTGCGGACAGATTATCAACATGCCCTTAATACTTTCACAAGGCGACTATATGAACTTAACATGAAAAACTTTTATCAAAACCTTTCACATCTGTACAAGAGCGGATATTCATATAAGTTAATATAATACCTTGTTCTATTATAGTTCACATTTGTAGACTGAAAATCCTAACTGGCAGTTATAGTTCACATTTATAATACCTTGTTCTATTATAGTTCATCGACTCTAGCTCATCCCCTTAATACAAATTCGTCGTTATAATCTGGGATTGAAATGATGGTTGGCTACTCTATTGAATGGCTGTATGATAAACAATAAAATAGGATATCACTTCAGTCTCGACATCTTTATGGGTCTTTAGTACTTGCAGCGGAATTTTAACACGTTTATATTTCATGTATGAGGGAAAGAATAAGCTAAGTTGTTTTGGAAGACCCTAATTGAGGTTGTGATTCAATTACGTGTTGCAATTTAACATGCTGCAGTGCTATTCGAAATAATATATATATATATGTATGTATGCCTATATAGTAGCAATACTACATATTGCAGATTAATATATCAATATATAAACATATATGTGGGATATTTTCATGCCTTTAATCACTAATTCAATGTCACGACAATCTTGGTATGCTTTAGGGCTTGTGAACAGCATATAGTGCAATCATAGTATGACACAGAACATGGATTATGTGCAGCAAACACGATTTTGAACAGCAATCATGCTTCTTGGCATACTTTATGCATATGATCTTATTTTTAGACTTTTAGATGCATATAACCTACGCTCTGATACCACATGTAAGTTAACTTTAATATGCATACTTGTTTGTACCATACTTGGCCAATCCCGAAACTACTGAGCACCGGTCAACGTTATACCGTCAAGGACCCAGAAGAGTTTCCCTCAAACCAGGAGGCCAATCACAGCGCGACACGTGCGACATCAGAAGCCAATCATAGTGCGACACGTGTCAACATCAGAAGCCAATCACAACACGACACGTGTCAATGTCAGAATGAAACTAGAAACTTTCTTCTATAAATAGAGATCATTCTCTCATAATATTTCCTAATGTCATTTGTACTAAATCATTCACTTGTACTCACTAAAGGAGAGCTTGAACCTATGTACTTGTGTAAACCCTTCACAATTAATGAGAACTTCTCTACTCCGTGGACGTAGCTAATCTGGGTGAACCACGTACATCTTATGTTTGCTTCCCTGTCCCTATCCATTTACATACTTATCCACACTAGTGACCGAAGCAATCTAGCGAAGGTCACAAACTTAACACTTTCTGTTGTACCAAAATCCTCGCTGATTTTGTGCATCAACATTTGGCGCCGTCTGTGGGAACGACACTTATTCCCACTCTCTTCAGCTTTGTTAAGCTGGTTTCCACCATTCGTACACTCTCTTTTGACTAGGCATCCCTCTCCAACATGGGGAGCGAAAGAAGCCACAACATATAGAATGACACCCCTTTTGCACCTAGTGCGAAGCAACGAAAGAAGAAAGGAAAGAGGGTTGCTCTTCAAGCTAAAGTCGATGAGCTAGAAGCTCAAAACAACAAGATAGCAATGAAGAATGAGGTCCTTCAAAAGCAGTATGAGAAGCTCTTTGAGACACTCCACGAAACTATGCGTACTCAAACATGCAAGCTTGTTGCCCCTGTGGATATCAACCATCATTTGGGTGCCCCCCAACAAGGAGGGTTACCTTCCTTCGACACGGGTATCCCTGATAAGGAGCGAGCTAATCATCAAAACATTGATCAACATGAGACTTCTCTCAACCCAACTGCTTTGACCCGAAGCAGGAGAAGTGGAGGAAGACACCTCCTTACAGAAGGGTTGGAAGGATCGAAAACCGTTTATCGTGACTGCCGAGACTTCCTAAAGCAACGTCGAAAGAATCCCCTCCATGTATGCTCGAAGATCAATGACCCAAGGGTTTCTGAAAGACTCGGTCCCCTCTCACGACCCAGGCCAGCTGCCAATCTAGGGAAGGAACGACATGTCCTAGAGGAACATGAAGGTATAGGGGACTTTGAGGTATTCTGACAGACTCGCCCTAGAAGTCAGTACGGCGAGTCCAAGGAAAAATCACACGCCATTGCTCAAACTTTCCTAATTCAAAGAGGCGATAGAGACTTACGAAAGAAAATCCCAGTGGTACATGACTCCACTCAAGACCCCCTTGTCCTACAGCTTCTTGAGGAAGTAAACAAATTGAAGGCCGAACGTCAAGCTGAGATACCTGACTGGAACCAACCCAGGCCTGACCCTCTCACAAGGAGGATCCTTGACACCCCCTTCAAGCAAAGACAAAATAAAAGCTTGGTTTACAACTCTATACTGGAAGGGAGGACCCAATTGAACACTTTAACCTCTTTGAGTCCACCATGGCATATCGGATGCACACCGACGAAGAGCGATGTCTTCTCTTCCCCTCTACCCTCTATAATGTAGCTCTAAACTGGTATTGTTATTTTCCACCTGAGACAGTAGAATCATTTGACGAACTGAGGAAACTGTTTGTCTCTCAACACATCTTCCAGACCGATCGATTGCATTCTGCAGATGACTTGTGCATTATTCACCAGAAGCCAGACGAGTCATTACGAGAGTATGCTGGTCGTTTCAGCCATGAGTATTCTCGCTGCGCTGAGGCAGATGACAAGACCGCCCTCAAGGCCTTCACGGCAGGCCTACGTGATTGTTTCTTCAAGTACATGATCAATGCCAACACTTGGAAGACTTACTCTGAGGTGATGACATAGGCTTACAACCATGCCTCCGCCAAGGTAAAGACATATCAAGGAAAACCCCCCACAACCACCTCTTATTAGCAAGTAGGGAGTGGAAGCCAGATCCAACCAAATGAGAAGACATCGACCTTCCAAATGGCAGCGGTGCCTCCCCCTGCCTTACTTAATAATTTGCCAAGTCAACAGACATATCAATCTCAGGGCAAAAGGAAAGATTTCCATCATCACCAGTCTCATTTTAGTAAAAGGAGTAAGGGACACTACCGCGATAACCAAGGGTATCGCTATGATAATCCTCGACCCCGGCAGTTAACACAGTGGGTCAAGCACGTGTTAGGACAGCCCTTACCCCAAGGTATGAGACATACACACCTTTGAACGCCACATGCGTGGCCATTTACCCCAGCATAGCACACTTGATATTGAAGCCAAAGCCGAGGCACCCGGATTACAAGCCCACGAAGAACAAGGGCACGTTTTGCTGCTACCACGAGCATAACGGCCATGACGGCGAGAACTGTATCACCATTCGTGATCATATTGAAGCTTTGGCACGTGAAGGAAAAATTAATCAATTCCTCCTTCACCCTTCAAGGGGTAACCGTAACCAACGCCAGGTAAATGTGATATATTCCATAAGTGGTAGCACACCCATATCTAAATCTTCCAACAGGGCCATGAAAAATAGTGAACGAGCTTTAAGGTCTGGCCACCAAGTGTTTCACGTGGAAGACATCAGGGGAGGTAAGTATCAAAAGCCTAATTGGGATCCAATATGTTTCTACCCTGAGGAAGAAAGAGGTATCATCTACCCTCACAATGACCCACTGATCGTGGAAGCTCACATAGCCGACTTTGAAGTATGACGAATCCTGGTAGACACGGGGGCTTCGGTCAATATCATGTTGCTGAAGCTTTCATGGCACTTAATGTAGCTGAACACTTGCTCGACTGCTAGATTTCTCCTTTGATAAGCTTCTCTGGTGATATCGTGCAACCTTTGGGGAGCATACACTTACCTTTCACCATTGGTACAGGCCCTTACACAGCTTTCATTACCACTAACTTCCTGGTGGTTGATTGCCCAACGACATATATTGTCATCTTCGGACGCACATGCATCAATGATCTCAAGGCCATGGTATCCACACATATGTTGTTGGTGAAATTTCCAACCCTCTATGGCAATGGTTACATCAGAGGAGATTAACTTAGTGCACGATCATGTTACAACACTTCGGTCAAGCAACAGCACCTGTATGTGCCCAAGGAAACCCTTTCTATACATGGCCAAGTCATAAAGACCAGCCCAGACGAAGCCAACTTGGATCTTCACGGTGGTAACAGTCAACCCGATGATCATCTAAATGACTTTTTCACCCAGCAAGCACAACCTGCTGAAGAGTTGGAGAAGGTCTCTATCTCAAAAGATTATCCGGATCGCATGGTGAAGATTGGTACCACCTTATCACCACCTATTAGGTTGACATTGATCTCTTTTTTGCAAGAGAACACTGAGGTATTCGCATGGTCATACGAGGACATGCCAGGCATCTCTCACGATATAATCTATCATCGCTTAAGTATTGGCCCCTAGACTAAGCCAGTAAAACAGAAGCGAAGATCTTATGACGCTGAACAGTACGAGGCAATGAAGGCAGAAGTTGAAAAACTCAAAGGCATAGGCTTCGTCCGTGAGGTCAATTATCCAACGTGGGTAGCAAATGTTGTTCTTGTTAAGAAGAATCCGACCAAGGAAAGTCTCCTGCTCTAAAAGGTCTTGTGGAGAATGTGTGTCGATTACACCGACCTAAACAAATTATACCCGAAGGATAGCTTTCCTCTTCCTCTTATAGACAGACTTATAGACTCTACGGCAGGGTGTGAACTTCTGAGCTTCATGGATGCTTACTCAGGATATAACCAAATCCTCATGAACCATCCGGATCAAGAACACACAACCTTCATTACTGACAGGGGACTATATTGCTATAAAGTCATGCCCTTCGGCCTAAAGAATGCAGGAGCGAATCAGATACTGGTCAATTCAATGTTCGTCGAACAGATTGGGAAGAGCATGGAAGTTTACGTTGATGATATGCTAGTTAAGAGCAAACATGCTGACCAACACATCACCAACCTATCTTAAACTTTCACCATTCTGAAAAGGTATCGAATGAGGTTGAACCCCAACAAATGTGCCTTCGGCGTAGGCTCTGGCAAATTCTTAGGCTTCATGATAAGCCAATGAGGCATTAAGGCTAATCCCGAGAAGATCAAAGCAATCCTCGACATGAAGGAACCGGTAACTTCAAAATACATCCAGAGCCTTACTGGCAAGGTGGCAGCCTTAATTAGGTTCATCTCTAAGGCCACAGACAAATGTGCTGCTTTCTTCAAAGCACTTAAGGGTTAAGGGAAGTAAGAAGTACATTACATGGACTGATGAATGTGCTGAGGCATTCAAGAACCTTAAAAACTACATGAGTAAAGCTCTTTTGCTCTCCAAACCTGAGGTTGGTGACACTCTCATTATCTATCTGTCGGTATCGGCTTCAGTAGTAAGTTTCATTCTCATTCGAGAGGATGGTAATGTCGAACAGCCTGTCTACTACGCTAGCAATGCCTTACAAGATGCGGAGACACGATACTCCAACATTGAGAAATTGGCTCTAGCATTAGTCATGTCTGCTCGAAAACTTCGCCCTTACTTCCAAGCACACTCCATCATCGTGCTTACCAATCATCCTCTTTGACAGATACTTCAAAGTCCTGACACTTTTGGATAAATGATCAAATGGGCGATAACATTGGGTGAGTTTGACATCTCCTACCAACCAAAGCCAGTTGAGAAGGGCCAAGTAGTGGCAGACTTCATCGCTGACTTCACATATCCTGTTAACATTGTTTCTACACCTAAAGAAGTGGTTTCATTACCCTCAGAAGCTCATAAAATAGAACCAATAACCCCAGCATGGAGTCTATATGTTGATGGCTCGTCCAACCAACAGGGTTGTGGAGCAGGACTAGTTCTTACGACCCTTGACAAAGTGGCGATGGAGTATGCTCTTCGTTTCAAATTCAAGGCGTTGAACAATGAGCTGAATATGAAGCCCTCATAGCAGGCTTATGTTTGGCCAAACACCTTGGGGTTAAACGAATTGATATCTTTAGTGATTCCCAATTGGTGGTTAACCAGGTTACCAACAACTTTGACGCTAAGGATAGCTCTGTGGAAGCATATCTGGCACAAACACAATTGTTGCTCAAGCACTTCCACTACTAGATCACCCAAATTCCTTGAGCGGCAAACAATCATGTAGATGCTTTGGCTCGCCTCGCCTCAGCGGTGGAAAACAAGATTGGGAGAAAAATTCAGGTTGAATTGTTGGCAGCACCAAGCACCATGGCTGCAGAAGTGTGCAACTCACAACAAGGAGATAGTTGGATTACCCCGATTTATAGATTCCTTGCTCATGGCTCCCTTCTAAATGACAAAGTCCAAGCTAAGCAGATTCGATACAAGGCTACCCGTTACTTGATCATTAATGACCAACTCTACAAGCGGGGTTTTAACCTACCATACCTAAGATGCCTTACGCCTGCAGAGGCGGAAACTGTCATTCGGAAAATACATGAAGAAGTCTGCGGAGATCATGCTGGATCTCGATCCCTAGCACACAAGGCTTTTCACCAAGGATATTACTGGCCAACACTCCACTAAGATGCCATCAGAATATCCCGCTCATGTGATAAGTGTCAACGCTATGCAACTATTCCTCACTCCCCTCCCAAGCCGCTCACTCCTATGATCAACCCTTGGCCCTTCGCCTAATAGGGACTTGATTTGATCGGCCCAATACTTGCAGGGAAGGGCAAGGTTCGCTATGCAATCGTTACAGTTGACTACTTCACAAAGTGGACCGAAGTAGAACCCTTGGCAACCATTACTGAGGTAAAAATAGAAGACTTCGTATGGAAGAACATCATTTGCAGATTCGACATTCCCAATGCAATAGTCACTGACAACGGGCGACAGTTCGGCAACAACAAGTTCAGGATGTTCTGCTCTAAGTTCAACATCAACTTATGTTTTGCCTCCCCAGCTCATCTCTAGTCTAATGGACAAGTTGAAGCCATCAACAAAATAATCAAGCGAACTTTGAAAACCATCTTGGACAAGGCTAAAGGTTGTTGGCCAGAATTTGTACCCCAAGTTCTTTGGTTATACCGCACTTCGTATCAGACATCAACAGGAGAAACCCCATTCTTACTTGCCTTTGGTACAGAGGTAGTTGTCCTAGTTGAGCTTGAGCAAGCAGTTCCTAGTCCAGAACTACGTGCAAAGCGAAAATGACAAACAACTTACCCTCAACTTAGATCTAGTCGAGGAACATAGAAACCAGGCTCATTTGAGGAATGTTGCCTACAAGCAGCGCATCTCCAACTACTATGACTCAAGGGTCAAACCTCGTTCTTTCAAAGTGGGGGACTGGGTATTGAGGAAAAGATTACTCTGCGACAGAGTCCCGAGTGAAGGAACACTTAGTCCAAACTGGGATGGACCGTTTAAAGTTGTTGGCATCAGTTGCCCTGGCTCCTACAAGCTTAGAAGCTTCGATGGCAAGACCCTTGGCCATCCATGGAACGCTGATCACTTGAAGTACTATTATAAGTAAACTTATATTGTACAAATGTTAAGCTTCAGTCGTTCAGCATCGTATGTAATGAAGATTATTTGGCATGAATTTAATAAAGAGGTGATTTAGACAACTCGATCCTAATCTTTTTACATTCCTAGCAATGAAACACTCGGGTTCAAAGCTTCAACACGAATGCTTCCAACATGAAACAAAGTCTAAGTATATGTCAACAAGACTATACAAATAAACGAACAGCTTCACAGTATATTCGTTCAATCATACATTCCAACACATTCATAAATAAGCAAACTGTGCTTTGAAAGGGTTCAACATATTTTGTGTCATTCGACACTTGCTACAATGTGCCTAGACACCTTGCCCTTATTCTTAACAACCAAGTGATGAAATGTATAACCTGTACTCTCCTTCATGCCACTAACCAGGTGATGAAATGTACAACCCGTACTCTAATATCATTTGGCAACTTGCCACTCATGCCAACAACTAGGTGAAGAAGGAACTCATCTTCATGCCACTAACCAGGTGATGAAATGTACAACCCGTACTCACCTTCATGCCACCAACCAGGTGATGAAATGTACAACCTGTACTCTAATATCATTTGGCAACTTGCCACTCATGCCAACAACTAGGTGAAGAAGGAACTCATCTTCATGCCACTAACCAGGTGATGAAATGTACAACCCGTACTCACCTTCATACCACCAACCAGGTGATGAAATGTACAACCCGTACTCTAATATCATTTGGCAACTTGCCACTTATGCCACCAACTAGGTGAAGAAGGAACTCATCTTCATGCCACCAACCAGGTGATGAAATGTACAACCCATACTCTAATATCATTTGGCAACTTGCCATTCATACCACCAACCAGGGGAAGAAGGAACTCATCTTCGTACCACCGACCAGGTGATGAAATGTGATGAAAGGTGATGAAGGAACTCACCTTCGTACCACCGACCAAGTGATGAAAGTAACTCACCATTCATTCCACTTACCAAAAGACAAGTGGTACAACTTGTAAATGTGAACTCCTAGCATTCACAAATAATCAAAAACCCTCAAGCTTGATAACTCAACTAGGGGAGCACTTATGCCCAACAAGAGTTATAGTCACCAACAAAGTCTTATTGCAAGCCAACAACAACTTTAGTGCATGGCATACGAAGATCAAGCTATTCAGCCCTTTTGCGTCTGCTTCAAACATTTCCCCTCTGTAACAATGCAAACACTACAATTCTAAAAAACTTCACACACTTTTGATCAAGACAGTGTGAAGCAAAACCAATTTATGGTGCCTACAAAAGCTTCATCAAAAGAGTTCAACCACAATTCTCAAAAGATTCACACACTCTTGATCAAGACAGTGTGAAGCAAAACCAATTTATGGTGCCAACAAGAGCTTCATCAATAGAGGGCAACCACAATTCTCAAAAGCTTCACACAGTCTTGATTAAGACAGTGTGAAGCAAAACCAATTTATGGTGCCAACACATCAATAGAGGGCAACCACAATTCTTAAAAGCTTCACACACTCTTGATCAAGACAGTGTGAAGCAAAACCAATTTATGGTGCCAACAAGAGCTTTATCACACACTCTTTATCAAGACAGTGTGAAACAAAACCAATTTATAATGCCAACAAGAGTATCATCAATGGAGGGCAACCACAATTCTCAAAAGCTTCACACACTCTTGATCAATACAGTGTGAAGCAAAACCAATTTATGGTGCCAACAAAAGCTTCATCAAAGGAGTTTAACCACAATTCTCAAAAGCTTCACATACTCTTGATCAAGACAGTGTGAAGCAAAACCAATTTATGGTGCCAACAAAAGCTTCATCAATGGAGGGCAACTACAATTCTCAGACCTTCAAAGCAAATTCAATTTATATGGTTCATCCAAACCTTCAACTACTACAAGGTGTGGCTTGCATCACAATCTCTTGCAAAGCAATGTGGAAGAAAAATTTGTATATGTTGTCTCTCCCACATTTTCAAATTTCTAGTTTCCAAAAAAAAAAAAAAGGGAAATTCAACAAAGCTTCATCAATGGAGGACAACCACAAATTCTCAAAAGCTTCACACTATCTTAATCAAGATAGTGTGAAGCAAATCAATTCATGCTACCCAACAAAAGCTTCAACTCCAAAGCTTCACCTACACCAACAAAAGCTTCACCAACAAAAGCTTCAACTCCAAAGCTTCACCAACAAAAGCTTCATCAATGGAGGACAACTACAAATTCTCATAAGCTTCACATTATCTTGATCAAGATAATGTGAAGCAAATCAATTCATGGTACCCAACAAAAGCTTCAACTCCAAAGCTTTACTTATAAAGCTTCAACTCCAAAGCTTCACCTACAAAAGCTTCAACACAAAAGCTTCACCCACAAAAGCTTCACCCACAAAAGCTTCAACACAAAAGCTTCAACTCCAAAGCTTCACCTACAAAAGCTTGACCCACAAAAGCTTCACCTATAAAGCTTCAACACAAAAGCTTCACCTACAAAAGCTTCACACTATCTTGATCAAGATAGTGTGAAGCAAAATCAATTCATGGTGCCCAACAAAGCTTCAACCTCAAAGCTTCACCTACAAAGCTTCAACACCAAAGCTTCACCTACAAAGCTTCACCTAGAAAATTCAAAAATTCAGAAATTCAAAAATTCAAAAATTCGAAAATTCGAAAATTCAAAAATTCGAAAAAAAAAAAAATTGCCTAGGCCTCATCTTCTTTGGGCCTAACAAACAAATATATATGAAGGAGTTTTAGGCTACCACTTAGAAAGGAAATGCCTCATTTGTCAACTCCCTCGACCGGAGACTTGGGGGACTCCTACCATATGCTACCGTACCTTGATACTCGGAAGTCTCTCGACCACTCAGTGACTTGGATTTTTCAAGTCTCCAAACGAGAAGTTTTCCTCACTCGAGAAATTAAGGGAGTACTACCTCAACCTACATGCTTCACTCATAAAACTTCAACATACAAGCTTCAACAAAAGGAAAAATTCAAATAACTTAGTGAAGAAGGCCTTGGTGTATTTAACACAATATGTTGAAATGAAGCAAAGCTTGTTTATTGATATCTTCGATAAGTTACAAATATGTACATATACATGAATCAAAATAAACAAACAAGAGGGAGCCTTCACAAAGGTTGCTCAGGAAAAGTCTCAGCAGTCAGCAGAGCCTCAGAAAGATGAGGCACCAAAGGGTGATTATTCGGAGCCTCAGTACTAGGCAGAACCTCAGAAGGAGGAGGCACCGAAGGTTGATCATTTGGAGTTTCATTACAAGGTACATCCCCAGAAGACGAAGGCAATAAATGCCCTTGGAACAAACCCATAAACCTTTGATGATCAAGTAAAATCTGACCATCAGATTCCTGCAGTCGGTCGAGCTTCATCTTCATGTTTATAGGATAGTCATGTGCGAGCCTGTGCAACTGTTTATTCTCATGCTTGAGCCTTTTGATCTCCTGTTTGAGACTTATCACTTCAGCTGCCAATGATTCAACTTGGCGGGTTCGAGCAAATAGGCGTTGGGCTATATTAGACACAGAACCTGCACACTGAACACTGAGAGCCAGAGAATCCTTAACAGCCGACTCATCAGACCATTTGGAAAGTAGTCTGTTATCTTTGGGAGTGAGAAGGTTCCTGGCCACCAACGCAGCGGTCATATCATTCTTTAGTAGGGGATAAGAAGGATGGGCGCTATATGTTGTCTTGAGAAGGCATGGTTGCCTTTTCACCAAAGTTCAAGTTAAAACGACTATCGGATGGGCCAGACATTCTCAGAAATGATGAAGGAGAAATGAAGTGTAATAAATCTTTGAAGTAGGGGGAAAATTCCTATAAGCAATAACTCTCTGAATGAACTCCTCTCACACAATTGGTGCCCTTATAAAAGAAAGGGCAACAGGGTTGTTAGTTCAAAAATCGAAGAGGCATCACTCTCCGGATTCCGAAGAGGCACCACTCTCCGAATTTCGAAGAGGCACCACTCTCCGGATTTTGAAGAGGCACCACTTTCCACATGCAACATCAGCTCCTCGAGTACCACAGATAACTTTGCCAAAGATCCCTGACAAAGTTTAGACACATAAATTTTGAAGGTCCAGCTACCCTACTATTACCCACAAGGGTAAAGGAACAACACCCCTGCTTGATAACTAGAAAGTCCCAATGTGTGTCAACCTCCGTGCTCCGTGGCAAGGCAGACTGGCAAAAATGCCTAACCTTTACTCACATCCGAGAAAACACTTTCAACAAGATTGCTTGCTCAAAAATCGAAGAGGAACCACTCTCCAAATCTTGAGAGCCAGACTCCCAACAGGATTACTTTCTCAAAAATCGAAGAGGCACCGCTCTCCGAATCTTAAGGGCCAGACTCCCAACAAGATTGCTTTCTCAAAAATCAAAGAGGCATTTTTCTTTGAATCTCGAGAGCCAGATCCCCGACAGGATTGTTTGTTTGAAAACCGAAGAGGCACCACTCTCTGAACTTCGAGAGCCAGATTTCCTTGGATAAAGCTTTTCTGCAATCTTCACACGCAACATCAGCTTTCCAGATACCACAGACCACTTTTTCAAAGCGCTCTGACAAAGTTAAAACATGTGAAACTTGCAGTTCCCACTATATTGCTATGACCAAGAAGGGTAAAGGAATATCATTATTACTTGCTCAAAAATCGAAGAGGCACCGCTCTCCGAATCTCAAGAGCCAGACTCCTAACATGATTGCTTTCTAAAAAATTGAAGAGACACCGCTATCCGAATCTCGAGAGCTAGATCCCCGACATGATTGCTTGTTCGAAAACCAAAGAGGCATCGCTCTCCAAACTTCGAGAGCCAGATTTCCTTGGATAAAGCTTGTCTGCAATCTTCACACACAATATCAGCTTTCTAGATACCACATACACTTTTTCAAAGTGCTCTGACAAAGTTAAAACACGTGAAGCTTGGAGCTCCCACTACATTACTACGACCAAGAAAGGTAAAGGAATAGCATTACTACTTGTTGTTAGGGAGACTCCTATATATGTCGACCTCCATCCTCCACGGACAGGCAGACCTGCAAAAATGCTCAACCTTTCCTCATATCTGAGAGGGCATTCCCAACGAAGCCTCTCGAAATACTCAGCTTTCTTCCCCCCAATAATACCTATGCAAACCAGCCACACCTGAGCAAGAGTATCTTATATCATCAGGGTCAAAAGCAAGAGTATCTCATATCATGCTTTTTCCCTGTCTTTTCCTTTGCCTTTGTTCTTACGTGCAAGACAAGGAGAAAGAGAGCAATCAGTCAGCACTTGGAATCAAGCTTTCAGTCAGGAACTGACTGCCTGGAACCCTTTGCCTGATTACTTACCTGGCATTGCTCTTGAGTACTCATCTTCAACACCTTATGCTTCCAGAAAAGACACCACATCTGCATGAGGAACGGATAGGGCAAGTGAGAAGGATACAAGGAAGCATGTGGAGACAAATGCAACAGAACATATGCCGATTCATCTATTACTTCGTCAACAGCAAAATTATCCCATATCATTAAGGTCGAACGCACTATTGATTTCATAGACTTGTTTTGACCTTCAAATTCTTGAGTCGGCCTTATACTCTGGAGGAAACCAGAAAACCCTCAAGCCTAGTTCAAGAATAAGCCTGTGGAAAGTTACTTCTTCAAAAGCAAAAGTATCTCATATCATCTCTTCTCCATTTGCTTCTTCTTATCCTTGTTGCTATTTACAACACAAGGAGAAGGAGAACAATCAACCGGAAGCCGAAGTTGAACCTCTGATCCAGGTTGCTTGCTTGGAAGTTTGATTGCTTACCTTGTCTGTTACCTCTTTCGGTAAATCTTCTAGCTCGGTGACTTGGGGGACTCCTACTATAGGGCTTTGTGTCGTACTTGACCAAGCTCGAAACTACAAGTAAGCTTCAAGTGAAATTGATACATTACCTTGTGCATCTTCATCGGTTAAAGATACCACCCTTGGATGGAAGAAAAGTACTTCCAGAGAAGATGTGACATCTACGTATGAGACACATAAGGCAAGTGAAAATGATACCACACTTCGGTACTTAGAAGTTTCATGATTACTCAATAGCTTGGATCTTGCAAGTCCCAAACCGAGGAGCTTCCCTCACTTGGGAACTTAGGGGAGCACTGTTTGTACCATACTTGACCAATCCCAAAACTACTGAGCACCGATCAACGTTAAACCGTCAAGGACCCAGAAGAGTTTCCCTCCAACCAGGAGTCCAATCACAGCATGACACGTGTCGACATCAGAAGCCAATCATAGCGCGACACGTGTCAACATAGAAGCCAATCATAACACGACACGTGTCAATGTCATAATGAAAATGTCAGAATGAAACTAGAAACTCTCTTCTATAAATAGAGATCATTCTCTCACAATATTTCCTAATGTCATTTGTACTAAATCATTCACTTGTACTCACTAAAGGAGAGCTTGAACCTATGTACTTGTGTAAACCCTTCACAATTAATGAGAACTCTTCTACTCCGTGGACGTAGCTAGTCTGGGTGAACCACGTAAATCTTCTGTTTGCTTCCCTGTCTCTATCCATTTACATACTTATCCACACTAGTGACCAGAGTAATCTAGTGAAGGTCACAAACTTAACACTTTTTGTTGTACCAAAGTCCTCATGGATTATGTGCAGCAAACACGATTTTGAACAGCAATCATGCTTCTTGGCATACTTTATGCATATGATCTTATTTTTAGACTTTTAGATGCATATAACCTACGCTCTGATACCACATGTAAGTTAACTTTAATATGCATACTAAAAGTACTAACCTTGAGAAGCCATTGAATCCAAGCATGAGGATGAATCACGAACACAGCAATCAAACAAAGATCTTCCACTCCTAGTACACGCCTTATGCACTTCTATATGAGGTAGGGTTTTGTTTAGGCAGAAATTTCCTTGGAGAAGGCCCCTGGCTCGAGCACACAGCTCCCCGAGGAGTTAGCACTTGGGTTGGTTGTCGAGCTCCTGCTTGTTGAGAGGCTGCAAGAAGATGACAATGTTAGTTCTGAAATGTGCCTTTGGAGGGTCTTAGGTGTAGGCCTTGAGGCTCGCAATCAAAACTAACTAAGTGCTTAGGCGTGCCACTGCCATCTCAGTATGGCAGATGTAGAACACAAGTGTGTTTAAGTTGATTACTTGCACCCCAAGTTATTCTGACTTCTTGTTATCAAATGATTGTCATAGATGAGTTAAGTATACATTAAGTTCTTTTCTGTGCCTTGAGATCAAGGACTTTTATTATTATCTTGTATGCTTTAAAGGTTAGAAGTCCAGATCTGACTAAGTCATCGGTCTAGTTCCCGTTCAATTTTTTATTGTAATAAAACTACTGAGTGAACCAGATTTGAGTACCAATGGAACCTATGATCATCAAATGACTGGAAATGACTTGAATATATATTGGAGAGTACATCATAATACCAGATCTACTAATTGAAAGATAAAACAAAGAGAGTCGGGCAAGATTTCACCTTGTCAAGCAATGGTGAACGTTTTGGAATTTCTTCTCTTTGTGATTACAAAGGTTTGTGTGTTGAAAACGATAAATGGTAAACAAGTTTACATGAGGGAATCGATACTACAACATCTGGAGAAGGGAGCAGAGCTTTTATACCGGACAAAAGATGACTTTCTAAGAGAACTATTGCTAAAAAGCGTTTGGAAGGTATGAAATGGCTTGAGAGCAGAGTTTGTATGCTTGTTTGTTTGATCGGTTGAATGTTCTTGTCTCTGGGCCCTGTCTTCCCTTTTATAGGCATTTTATCTTGGCTGTTGCAAGCTTTGCCTGAAAGCACTTAGTGAGTCATCATCTTTTTTACATGTTCTGCCATTCAGAAAGTGCTTCTGGGTTAGAGTAGGTTGATTTCCATCGTTTGTCACTTCCCTTGTAAGCACTTAGCCTTTGCATTAATGAGGAATCGTCATATTGTCTTGAGATGGATGGATGGGCCTAGTGCTGGGCCTCGGGCAAATCTCCTTCCTTTAGTTCTTCTGGGCTTTCTTTCTTTTAGGTCCAAAGTTTAAATATTAATCCAAACAGGCTTTGTGCTAGAATGTGTGTATAAGAGTGGGGACCTAAGCCTTATATTTATAGGTGAGTATATTAGGTTTCTAAAGTAATCCCTAATACATATCTTTAGCACCTCTAGAATCCATGACCTAATAGGAAAGATATTCCCAAACATTATAGGTTTACCTCACCACCAAGTAATCCGGGATAACCAAATAGTTCTTCCTATCTTGTATTCTTAATCAATTAGGACTCGTAAATAGATGTAAGCCCAATAAAACTCTTACAAAGTCTCTTAGAATTTTAGTTCATATGACAACTTAAAAAGAAGATACAAGTTCATATGACATTTAAAAAAAAAAAAAATTCATACCCATATTTTGGTTTTCGTAAATTTGGATATATATTTCATAGCTGACTGTTGACACAGAGGCTGCTGCGTTAAGTGACATCGATGCCCACTATATAAACAAGAAATAGAAGCACTTGGCCGTGCAATGTAGGGGATCTTGATCAGCTGAGAGTGAAAGCTGACAAAGTTGCAAAATCATTATATATTAGGATAGCAAAGTATATAAAAAGTGCATGGTTTCGATATTTCGGCAAGTGGTAGCCGAGACTAATAACTATATAATGTCTTGTCAATCGTCATCCTATTCCTTCACAATTTCACTGAATTTTCGTTTATAAATTTAAGTTATTAAACTAAAAACAACTATCACTTTCAAGTAACTGGTTAGACGTAGATTTATCTCTCCTTAAGACATTCAACTTATCTGACGGCGCGCGTACATGCATGGAAAAGCCAAATTCATGTGAAATGTTTGGATTTGAGAAAAGTGGTTTCCCACCCTGCTTTTTGGAGAATCTCTTCAGTATATTATTAAAACTATATAAATTAACATTACAATTGAACTTTTTAGTGTTTCAAACAAAATCAAAGTATATTTTAAATATAAAAATTAGTGTAAAGATCAATGGAAAATGCAGAAAAACATAGAGAGAGAGAGATTTGTAGCTGAAATGTTTTCTTGATTGATACTTCAATGGATGACAGTGATCACCTATATAGGTGTTACTGTTACAAGACCTGTTACAAGACCTGCAACTAACCTCCTCCTTATACGACTAACTATATCTCTAACAAATCTTATCAAAAACAGATTCCAACTAACTATGCCCTGGTTATGTTTGGTAAATATTTAGTTTCAGTTTTTTTTCACAGTTTTGAGTGAAAAAAAACCAAAAACATAAAGCTGCAAAACCCAGCTTTGAAAAACCAGTTTTTTTCACATCTGTTTACATAAAAGTTTATCAAACACTATAATACTGCTTTTTTTTTCAAAAGCACTTTTACAAAAAAGTTTACCAAATACTCTGTTGCTTTATTTCACAACTGCTTATTCTCACAGCACAGCAAAAGCAGTTTTTTTTTTCAAAGTACAGCAATACCAAACCAGCCCTACATATAACAACCTATTTAATCTCTTGACAAGTGATCTGACCATTGATTACTTTCTCACTTGGATCACAATTTTGTATTTCATCATTCTTACAATTGGTTGTCACATAAAAAATTAAATTAATAGTAATATGTTTGACTAAAAAATTACTTTTTAATTTCGATACGAGAGATATTGAGAGAGGCTAGTGAATCAAACCTAGAAGAACCTCAAGTGCATAAGTAAGAGATTTTTACAACTAGAACTATAAGTCAATACAAATTAAAGAAAACTTTTGAACACGACGATTGAATAAAAGTAACATGGTAAATATAAGGTATTATGGACTAAAACGTATTTCCAAAAATTATTACTAATATAATGAGCTTATCCAAGTTGACTAGAGCATTGTGTTCTCTTTATGCACACAAGTCTAAATTATGTTTCCGTAGTTTACATGAATTTAGAATAGAGTATCCAATTTTTTGTTAAAACAAATAAAAAAAAACTAAATATTAAATTAAATATTGTATGATTGATTGATTTGCAGGTATTTGTACTTAATAAAAACCCCATGTGTCACACAAAATTTTTGGTGCGCAATATTCATCATATGATTCATTTAGTTAAGTAGTCGTGTAATGCGTATGCTATTTTGTGGGGTTAGAAAAATTAGTACTCTTTTGAATTTTGTAGAGTGTTCTCCCCATCAGTATGGGGCCAAGGCAGGCAAGGACTTTTGCCTCTCAGTTTCTCACTTTTCGGCCACAGATTAATCATTTTTCGTTCACACTAGAATAGTTAATGGTTCTGGTGTGGCAGGGTGGACATTTGACAATACCCACAGCCTAAATCCAAACAGGAAAAAATAAAACGGTATCAGAATAACATGTGTTACTTTCAATATCATTGAACTACCTTGTTCAGGATTGGCTACACTAATATTGCTTTAGTGCTTTTGAGATTCCAAGGGTTTTGAATTTTCTTATGATAAGAAAAGGTTATATATGTATAGTTAAGATTTTAGATAGTGAAGAAATTACCTTTATTGGCATACAAAAACTACAGAGTGAATTTTTTTTTCTTTCATGAGGATTGAATACATGTGGAAAAGGAGAAAAATGTTCTTTCATGAGGGTTTGGCTTGAGGCGAAGAAGTGTTCATCGCATAAGGCCTTTAGGTGACGAATTAAGTTCGTCCCGCAAAGGTTTCCGCATTTTTTAATATTTTATTATTATTATTCTAATACCAATTATTCAAATAAAATATTTAAAACAAATAAAATATCTTTAATCTTTAATATTAGAAAGCCAGAAGTTAAGTTTGGTGTCTCAAAACTTCACCAACATTTTTTGGACAAAAAACCCCAAACAAAAAAAGTTACAACTAACAACATCAAAAGGGTTATAATCTGCAAGGACATTTTGGTACAAAAACATATCTGATAATCAAAGGAAAAAAGATAAAATAATTAGATAAAAATTTTCAAATTGCATAGCAGTTTCCATTCAGTCTTTAAATTCTCACAGCCTTTTATCATCACTTCCCGTTCAAAATTAAAAGATTACAGGAAAAATGAGATAATTGCCGGCGGAAACCAACCCACCCACGTCTATGATCTATCTTCTATTCCCCCATTTTCTGATCAAACTTCTTCCTCCCACAAACCTCTCTATACAATCGATCATTCTAGAGACTCTGTAACCTCCCACAATTCCACGTACAACTCTATTCTTTCTGTTTTCTGACTGCAGCCTATCACTCCATATACTCTCTTCTTCTTTCCCTGCTCTTTCTCTACATGTTTCAGTTCTCACCCATTTGCATGCTAAGAATGTACACAAATCGGTAAGTCTCTCTCCCACGCATTTTCTTTAAATTCGGTTTGGTTTTCTATAATTTGATTATTTTTGGTTTTTTATTTTATTGTAAAATGTAAAATCTGATTTTGGGCGTTTGAAATTTTTTTAGGTAGAAAGAACTGCTGTGAAATTCTTCCAATTTTGGCAAGGCAACTTTTTCCAGATCGATGAACGTATATATGCGCGTCAATTCATTCTTTGTTTTGGTTTCACATACTTTTCCTTCTGTTAATTTGAAACATTGAAGTATCCCTATTTTCCTGTGTTGCCAAGTAGATAAAATGGAGGAGGTTGCACAAGGGAGTATTTGGACTGTTTAGGATGCAGCTTCACGTGGTTTAGTTGATGCTATTGGTTCTAATGTGGTTTTGTTTGTTTGTCTATAAATGAGTTTGGTTCTTTTAAGAGTTTAAGAAAAGTTGTTATAATTATAAAACATAACAAAACTTGATTTTTTTTCCACATGCATATTGTTTGAGCATTTTGCTAAACAACAATCGTTGCTAATGTTTGAAGTTTTAAATCCATTATTTGGCTTTTTTAAATCTTTGCAAGGGTCAATTTTGCAGGTACTAAACAGAACTTAATAAAGACACTTGAATTTCAAGGCCAAAAGAGTGTATGGTTCATCCGGGAACTTCCAATTCTGTCTTCTGCAAACTATCCCACTACCATGCAAATCGAGTCCCAATAGCTGTATCACCACCACATTCGAAATTGTTCTAGATAGAATAATGCATATCAAGACATTAAATTATACTGTATGTGCTATGCTCATTAGGACGTTTTGTAGGGTTGATGTTAATTTCAGCTTCACCGTAAGTTTACAACAATTCCTTTAGTTTCTTCATGTTGTTTCAATTTCAATATATTGGGATTACTAATATATTATGTGTTGTAACTTGATTTGAGTATTTCATGTATCAGAGAATATGAGGATTATGAACCCAATAGAGAGGAGATTTTTCAGTTGGCCAAGAAAAAGGTGAACTGTCTATTTGTTAGGAAGGAAAATGGTTGATGCTTCATGCATGGATATCCACTGCATTTCACACGCATGAATGTGACTGCAAAACCAGAGGGCTGTTTTAATATTAGTCACTACCAAAGGTAAAAGACCATTGTTATTTCTTCATGCCTAGCTCTACCAAAGGCATGCATATATATGTTATTTTTTTTTTTTTTGGATTTAAGGTTTGATCCAACTCCGCCTATGTAAGTTTATCTTACATTGCCGGTCCCAAGCCCGGATAAAGGAGGAGGGGGAGGGCGTCAGGTAGTCGACAACCGGCACTCCACAGTTACGTCGAATCCTTATGACAATGAATCCAGAACGAAATCGCGCTAAAGCTAGGACGTCACCCGTAAGTGGCGCGCTGTGTGGCCCGAGCACAGTGATAAGTGAGCAAGGGTCGCTGTATCTCCATCGGCACCCGGATGCAGTGTTAAATGAGCAAGGGGGCCATAGAAACTTCTTTTCGAACGACTCCACTCAAAGTTGTTTGGGAGCATATGCTCCTATCAACTTTACACAGGACACACAAAAGAAGTACTTTGATCCTATTAGACGGGGGATGGTGAAGAAGCTAGGACATAAGGGTAGAGTTCAAGAGAGTAGAATGCGTTTAGGAACGCGGAATATAGGAACCTTAACGGGAAAATCTATGGAAGTAGTGGCAGTTATGGTGAGGAGAAGGATAAATATTATGTGCCTACAAGAAACTAAGTGGGTTGGTCTTAAGGCAAAGGATCTAGAAAACTCAGGGTTTAAGCTTTGGTATTCGGGCACAAATAGAACGAGAAACGGTGTTGGCATCATTGTGGACAAGACCTTGACACAAGATGTTGTAGATGTCAAGAGGGTAGGAGATAGAATCATGGCAATCAAGATTGTAATAGGACAAGAACTCATCAATGTTATTAGTGCGTACGCACCTCAAGTAGGGTTGGATACGAGTTCGAATGAGAAATTTTGGGAAGACCTTGGAGACTTGGTGCAAGGAATTGCTCAGACGGAGACATTATTTATAGGAGGAGATTTAAATGGACACGTGGGCAGGGAGACAGGCAACTATGGAGGTTTTCATGGTGGCCATGGTTTTGGGGAGAGAAATGAGGATGGGGAAGCTATCTTGGATTTTGCAATGGCCATATGATCTCTTCTTAGCCAACACCTTCTTTAAGAAGAGAGAAGAACATGTGATCACCTACAAGAGTGGGTCGTCAAAAACACAAATAGATTTTCTTCTAACGAGGAAAGGGGATCGTATAACTTGTAAGGATTGCAAAGTTATACCGAGGGAGAGTTTGGCTAATCAACATCGCTTGTTGGTGATGGATGTACATATCAAAAAAGTGAGAAAAAAGAACAAGACTTGGAAGTGCCCAAAGACTAGATGGTGGAATCTAAAAGGAGAAAAACAAGTCACTTTCAAAGAGCAAGTAATCACCCAGTGTGTGTGGGATAGAGAGGGGGAAGCTAGCCAAATGTGGGATTCCATGGCTAGCTGTATCCGAAAAGTAGCAAAAGAAGTATTAGGAGAGTCCAAGGGCTTTGCTCCACACCAAAAGGAATCTTGGTGGTGGAATGAGGAGGTACAAACAAAGGTGAAGGCTAAGAAGGAATGTTGTAAAGCCTTATACAAGGATAGGACCGATGAAAATGGTGAAAGGTATAGAAGAGCGAAGCAAGAGGCGAAGAAAGCTGTGAGAGAAGCTAAGTTTGCGGCTTATGACGATATGTATAAGCGACTAGATACCAAAGAAGGAGAGTTGGATATCTATAAACTAGCTAGAGCAAGGGAAAAGAAGACAAGGGACCTAAACCAAGTGAGGTGCATCAAGGATGAGGATGGAAAGGTTCTTGCTACAGAGAACACGGTCAAAGACAGATGGAGAGGTTATTTTCATAATCTTTTCAATGAAGGACATGAAAGGAGTACTCCTTTAGGGGAGTTGAGTAACTCAGAAGAGTGTAGAAACTACTCCTTTTATCGTCGAATCAGGAAGGAATAAGTGGTTGTAGCTTTGAAGAAGATGAAGCATAGAAAAGCAGTGGGCCCAGACGATATACCGATTGAAGTGTGGAAAGCCTTGGGAGAGACAGGAATAACATGGCTCACTAACCTTTTCAATAGGATTTTGAAAACGAAGAAGATGCCAAACGAGTGGCGAAAGAGCACCTTGGTGCCTATTTACAAGAATAAGGGCGACGTATAAAATTGCATGAACTATAGGGGTATTAAGCTAATGAGTCATACAATGAAGCTCTAGGAGAGAGTCATTGAGCATAGATTGAGGCAAGAGACACGGGTTTCGGACAACCAATTCGGGTTCATGCCAGGGCGCTCAACCATGGAGGCAATCTATCTCTTACAAAGATTGATGGAAAGATATAGATATGGGAAAAAGGATTTACACATGGTCTTTATAGATTTGGAAAAAGCGTATGATAGGGTCCCAAGAGACATTCTTTGGAGGATTTTAGAGAAGAAATTAGTACGAGTAACATATATCCAAGCTATAAAGGATATGTATGAAGGAGCAAAGACTGCCGTAAGAACTCATGAAGGACAAACCGAAAGCTTCCCCATAACTGTAGGATTACATCAAGGCTCATCCTTAAGTCCTTACCTTTTTGTGTTGGTAATGAATGAGTTAACAGGACATATTCAAGATGATATTCCTTGGTGTATGCTTTTCGCAGACGATATAGTATTGATAGATGAAACTCAGGAAGGGGTAAATGCGAAGCTTAACCTTTGGAGAGAAGTGTTGGAATCTAAAGGTCTTCGCCTAAGCCGATCAAAGACAGAATATATGGAGTGCAAGTTCAGTGCAAATGGAGGCCAAAATGAGTTAGGGGTGAGGATCGGAGATCAGGAAATACCAAAGAGCGACCGTTTTCGCTACCTAGGATCTATCTTGCAAAAGAACGGAGAATTAGATGGAGATCTCAACCATAGAATACAAGCTGGATGGATGAAATGGAAGAGTGCATCCGGCATGTTGTGTGATCGTCGTATGCCACTGAAGCTTAAGGGAAAATTTTATAGGACGACAATAAGGCCGGCGATGCTGTATGGCACAGAATGTTGGGCGGTGAAGCACCAACACGTACACAAAATGGGTGTAGCAGAGATGAGGATGCTTCGTTGGATGTGTGGGCACACGAGAAAGGATAAGATTAGGAATGAGGATATCCGAGGTAAAGTAGGAGTAGCCGAAATTGAAGGAAAACTGAGAGAAAATCGGTTACGGTGGTTTGGACATGTGCAAAGAAGGCCTACTGACGCTCCGGTTAGAAGATGCGACTACGGGACAGAGGTTCAGGGCCGAAGGGGTAGAGGAAGACCTAGGAAAACTTTGGAAGAGACTCTAAGAAAAGATTTAGAGTACTTGGATCTAACGGAGGACATGACACAGGATCGAGCACAATGGCGTTCTAAGATTCATATAGCCGACCTGACTCAGTGACTTGGATTTTTCAAGTCTTGAATCGAGAAGTTTTCCCCACTCGGGAAATTAAGGGAACACTACCTCAACCTACATGCTCCACTCACAAAGCTTCAACATACAAGCTTCAACAAAAGAAGAATTCAAAGAACTTAGTGAAGAAGGCTTTGGTGTATTTAACATAATATGTTGAAATGAAACAAAGCTTATTTATTGATATCTCTAAGAAGTTACAAATATGTACATATACACGAGTCAAAATAAACAAACAAGAGGGAGCCTTCATAAAGGTTACTTATGAGAAGTCTCAGCAGTCGGCAGAGCCCCAGAAAGAGAAGGCACCGGATGGGGATCATTCGGAGCCTCAGTACTGGACAGCACCCTAGAAGGAGGAGGCATCGGAGGTTGATCATTTGGAGCTTCATTACGCGGTACAGCCCTAGAAGACGAAGGCAATAAATGCCTTTGGAACAAACCCACAAACCTCTGATGATCATGTAAAATCTGACCATCAGATTCCTTCATCTGGTCAAGCTTCCTCTTCATGTTTGTAGCATAGTCATGAGCGAGCCGGTGCAACTGTTTATTCTCATGCTTGAGCCCTCTAATCTCCTGTTTGAGACTCATCACTTCAGCCGCCAATGATTCAACTTGGCGGGTTTGAGCAAATAGGCGTTGGGCCATATTAGACACAGAACCTGCACACTGAACACTGAGAGCCAGAGAATCCTTAACAGCCAACTCATCAGACCGTTTGGAAAGTAGTTTGTTATCTTTGGGAGTGAGAAGGTTCCTGGCCACCACTGCAGCGGTCATATCATTCTTCATCACGGAACCCCCAACGGTAAGAGGATCAGTAGGGGATAAGAAGGATGGGCGCCATATGTTGTCTGGAGAAGGCGTGGCTGCCTCTTCAACAAGGTTCAAGTCAAAACGACGGTCGGAAAGGCCAGACATTTTCAAAGGTGTTGAAAAGAAAAGAGGTCGGACAAATCAAGATCTTAGAAATGCAATAAGGGAGCTTCTACTAGTGAAGATTCAAGTGTGCTTTGGAACTTAATACCAGCCTCTATAAAAATCCGCACTTGATGGAGCTTCAGAAATCGAAGAGGCGCCTGCTCAGAAATCGAAAAGGCGTTTGCTTTCTCAAAAGCTGGGCTGCTCAGAGACCACGAGGGCCGATCTTAGGAATCGAAGAGGCGTTTGCTTTCTCAAAAGCTGGGCTGCTCAAAGACCACGATGGTCGATCGCAGAAATCGAAGAGGTGCTTGCTTTCTCAAAAACTGGGCTGCTCAGAGACCACGAGGGCTGTTCTCAGAAATCGAAGAGGCACCTGCTTTTTCAGCCTTGTCAGCACCTGTCACATGCACACTCAACTTTGCGGAAATTATGGGCATTCTGTCGAAGATTTCTAGTGAAGTAGAAAGCACGTGAATGTTACTGTTCAATCATTCACTTTCCACACACAACATCAGCTCACGGGTACCACAGATAACTTTGCCAAAAATCTCTGACAAAGTTTAGACACGTGAAGCTTACAGCTCCCATTACATCGCTATGACCAAGAACGGTAAAAGAATAGCAAAGAAACAGCACTAACAAAGTTTAGACACATAAATTTTGAAGGTCTAGCTACCATATTATTACCCACAAGGGTAAAGGAACATGACCATTGCTGGATAATTGGAAAGTCCCTGTGGGTCAACTCTGTGCTCCGTGGCAAGGTAGACTAGCAAACAGGCCTAACCTTTACTCACATTCGAGAAAACACTCCCAACAAGATTGCTTGCTTCAAGATCGAAGAGGCACCGTCCTCCGAATCCCGAGAACCAGACTCCCAACATGATTACTTTCTCAAAAAGCGACGAGACACCGCTATCTGAATCTCGAGAGCCAGACTCCTAGCAGGATTGCTTTCTCAAAAATCGAAGAGGCACCGTTATCCGAATCTCGAGAGACAGATCCCCAACAGGATTGCTTGTTCGAAAACCGAAGAGGCACCGCTTTCTCAACTTCGAGAGCCCCTTAGATAAAGCTTGTCTGTAATCCTCACACCGCTTTCTCAACTTCGAGAGCCAGATCTCATTGGATAAAGCTTGTCTGTAATCTTCACAAGTAACATCAGCTTTCCAGATACCACAGACCACTTTTTCAAAGTGCTCTGACAGAGTTAAAACACGTGAAGCTGGCAGCTCCCACTACCGTGCTATGACCAAGCAGAGTAAAAGAATAGTATTACTCCTTGTTAGGGAGACTCCTATATATGTCGACCTCCATCCTCAACGGACAGGCAGACCTGCAAAAATGCTCAACCCTTCCTCATATCTGAGAGGGCACTCCCAACGAAGCCTCTCGAAATACTCAGTTTTCTTTCCCCCCCCCCGATAATACCTCTGCAAACAAGCTACACTAGAGCAAGAATATCTCATATCATCAGGGTTAAAAGCAAGAGTATCCCATATCATGCTTTTTCCCTGTCTTTTCCTTTGGCCTTGTTCTTACCTGCAAGACAAGGAGAAAGAGAGCAATCAGTCAGCACTTGGAATCAAGCTTCCAGTCCGGAACTGGCTGCCTGGAACCCCATTGCTCTCGAGTACTCATCTTCAACATCTTATGCTTCCCGAGAAGATACCACATCTGCCTGAGGAACAAATAGGGCAAGTGAGAAAGATACAAGGAAGCATGTGGAGACAAGCGCAACAGAACACGTGCCGATACATCCACTACTTTGTCAACAGTAAAAGTATCCCATATCAGCAGGGTCGAACGTACTCTAGATTTGATGGACTTGTTTTGACCCTCAAATTCTTCAGTCGGCCTTATACTCTGGCGGAAACAAGAAAACCCTCCAGCCCAGTTTAAGAATAAGCCTGTGGAAAGTTACTTCTTCAAAAGCAAAAGTATCTCATATCACATTTTCTCCTTTTCTTCTCTTTATCCTTCATGCTACCTGCAAGATAAGGAGAATGATAACAATCAGCCGGAACTCGAAATCAAACTTCTGATCTGGGACTGATTACTTGGAGCTTTGATTGCTTACCTTGTCTGTCACCTCTTTCAGCAGATCCCCTAGCTCGGCGATTTGGGGGACTCCTACTACATGGTTTGTATCGCGCTTAACCAAGCCTGAAACTACAAGTAAGCGTCAAGTGAAATTGATACATTACCTTGTGCATCTCCACCAGTTAAAGATACCACCCTTGGAGGGAGGAATAGTACTTCCAAAGAAGATGCCACATCTACCTATGAGACAGATAAGGCAAGTGAAGACGATACCACACTTCGATACTTAAAAGTTTCGTGATTACGAGATCATTCTTCCACAATATTTCCTAATGTCATTTGTACTAAATCATTCACTTGTACTCACTAAAGGAGAGCTTGAACCTATATACTGTGTAAACCCTTCACAATTAATGAGAACTCCTTTACTCCGTGGACGTAGCCAATCTGGGTGAACCACGTACATCTTGTGTTTGCTTCCTGTCTCTATCCATTTACATACTTATCCACACTAATGACCAGAGCAATCTAGCAAAGATCACAAACTTAATATTTAAGATGATATTCTTTGGGGTAAACGCGAAGCTTAACCTTTGGAGAGAAGTGTTGGAATCTAAAGGTCCTCGCCTAAGCCGATCAAAGACAGAATATATGGAGTGCAAATTCAGTGCAAACGGAGGCCAAAATGAGTTAGGGGTGAGGATCGGAGATCAGGAACTGAAGCTCAAGGAAAATTTTATAGGATGGCAATAAGGCCGGCAATGCTGTATGACATAGAATGTTGGGCGGTGAAGCATCAACACGTAGGTGTAGTGGAGATGAGGATGCTTCGTTGGATGTGTGGGCACACGAGAAAGGATAAGATTAGGAATGAGGATATCCGAGGTAAAGTAGGAGTAGCCGAAATTGAAGGAAAGAGGAGGGAAAATCGGTTACGATGGTTTGGACATGTGCAAAGAAGGCATACTGACACTCCGGTTCGAAGATGTGACCATGGGACAGAGGTTCAGGGCCGAAGGGGTAGAGGAAGACCTAGGAAAACTTTGGAAGAGACCCTAAGAAAAGACTTAGAGTACTTGGATCTAACGGAGGACATGACACAAAACCGAGCGCAATGGCGTTCTAGGCTTCATATAGCCGACCCCACTTAGTGGGAAAAGGCTTTGTTGTTGTTGTTGTAAGGTTTGATCCAGTTTTTTTTTATCAAACATCTATAAAAATATTTGAAGTTATATCAAACGTTTTTTCTTAGATGATATTATTGCATCTCTCTTCTTCATGATAATTTTCCGTCACTTTCTTTCCACACCATCCCACTTAATCGTCTTCAATTATAAGTTCTTGTTTAATTTCATTTCATTTTGTTTTTTGTTTTTTGTTTTTTGTTTTTTTGTTTTGTTTTTTGTTTTTGTTTTTGTTTTCTCTCTTACATAAATCATAATTAACTTGTTCATTTATATGCAAGGGCAATTTTTTGAATAAATGTATTTAAAAAAAATAGAAAATGATGCCTTTGATGAAGACTCAAAAATCCTAATATAATACTAAAAAACAAAAAGATAAAACCCCTAATATTATACTAAAAAGCCCTCGAAGTGAGAGGGTAAATTTTAATTTAAGTCCCATTATCTTTTTTAATCTGAATTAAATCACTTAATTAATCGGAGGAATTTGACATTATCGTCTAAAATTAATATGCACGACTACCAAGTTGTTAATTACTACGTATTCTGGCTAGGGTTATTGATCGTGACCAAGCTGATAGTTGAGTATGAAAATCTGGTTGCGTGTTTACTTTGTGAATGAGATAAGAAACAAATTAAAGCTTATGTTCTAGAATGCTTAAGATTATGAGAACTTTAACGAAAAGCACCCGGTACTGTTCACTTTAAGGAAAAACCACATTTTTACTCTAAAAAGTCAATCCTGGTACTATTCACTTTACCCTTTATTTTGTCCTTATCATTAAAACTCAAAGTTTTCAAGCCCTTTTCATTAGTTTTCCTTAAGATTATTTAGGAGTGGTGGATCACACATATTATGATGAAAATACTGAATTCAAAAGAAAATAGATTTCTAAAATTACTTTATATAAATTTGGAAAATTGTCAAAAATGACCAATTTTCTTAATCTTAGGACTGAATTAGGACAAGCGGAATACGAACAGAGCATACATGCGCCATGCACAACAATATGACATAAATAAGATTTTTCTACACCTTGAAATGACCTAATTGCCCTTCTATAAAAATGGATTATTTGCTCCCACCCAAAGGTCATTTGCACCTTTATCTGAAGATCTCTCTCCCACTCTCTTGGTTCTTTCTCTTCTCTCACTTTCTGCCTCACGCATTCTATCTCCCGTTCTCATTGTGCACACATGGTGCACAGTCGTCCTGACCAACACCATTCAAAATGAAGCCACCACCAATTTCATCTTGTTCCCATGAGTCCAAAACACCTAACCTTGTCACGAATCTCATCCCTGATCGTTAGGATTCAAACTCAAGCATGCCGCGACTTTTCCAGCCATTTTCCGACAAAATAACAAACAATCGAGGCTCGAGACCACCACCACTAGACTCGTCTCAAGGCTAGGAACAAGGCCCAATCAACTGCTAGTGTCTGCTGCATGCTGAGAACAAAGCCCAATCTCTCTCTCTCTCTCTCCACAACCTGGGGCAGGAGGGGTCAACACCACCAAAACAAGAAAACTCATTTGTTATTGACTAAAAATAAGAAAACTCATTTGTTGTTTACTTTCTTCCTTCCAATATTTGCAAATTAGTGGGATTAAAGAAGTGAGCTTTTTCATATTTGGGGAAGGGGAGAATAAACCCAGAAGCTGTATGAAGTAATATTGAAACAAAATTTAATCAATTTCTCTCTCTTCTATATCATGGGATTCCCTACCTTGTTTGAATGTTGTGATGGTGTTTACTAAAATTTGACAAAAATTGGTGTTTTGTTGGATGAATTTTTTAGGATATGCTCATTGTATGTACACGACATGCACATGATATGTTCACAAATTTGGGATCAATCAAAAAACCCAGAGCTCACATCTCTCTTCGAAATTAGAAAAATGATGCAATGAGTTGTGAGTTTCTACTATTTTATATGGGTATTTTCATCATTTCGGTTTTGTGCATGGTGTGCATGGCTTGTTGTGGCCAGTTTGTCTTATTTCAGTCTTAAGATTAAGAAAATGGGTCATTTTTGGCAATTTCCCTATAAATTTTTATATCCCTTACAAATTACCTGGTATTGATTATTGAAATAAGAAATTGATACATGCAGACATCTCTCTTATGAGTTGCAGATGATTGTACTGTACTTCACCAATTTCAAAACTACTAAGCACAGATCAACTTTATACCTGAACTGACCCACTGAATGACTCGTGTTGAGGCACCCATGTCAAAGCATAAGAGTTTCTCTCTAACCAGGAAGTCAATCCCAACGTAACACGTGTCACCATCAAAATAAAGATTTTAGAGTCTCACATCGACCCCGGACGAAAGCGCGCCACTCTCCTCAACCATAAAAGGAGATCGTTCTCCTTCAATTAATCCCTAATGTCATTTTTGTACTATTTCAGTACTAGAAAGCACTAATGATGATTATGCTTGAACCTTTGTATTATGTTAGCTCTACATTATTAATGAAAACTTCTCCACCTTCGTGGACATAGCCCAACTTACCACATACATCCTGTGTATACTTCCCTATCTCTATCTCTTTACATATTTATATACCCTTAGTGACACGTGAGAAATTATAGAAGATCTCTTTTAAGATTAAAAATTCCATCGAATTGAGTATGATTGTATGTGTGATAACATTTATTATACCAGGAATATCAATGAACCAGATTTTACCCTTTTTTAGCTTCTAGAATCTATTTCTTAGTTCAAGAAACCTCTTACTAACTGGAATCAAAGAATATGTATATTTATTCAGCCCAAATGGGAATGGGCTAGGGTTATGAACTTATAATCTATAATATGATGATTGAGTTGATTCCATGAATATAAGTTCATTCATACCTGACCAGACCGGAATATGTTTATATACATTCTAATTGTGAGAAAATGTCATTTGAGCGTATCTAAATAGGTTCTACGTTGTTCCAAAATCCACCCAATTTTGTGCATCAACAGAAAAAATTAAAAGTGTTTACAATTTTCTCTAGATACAAGAGGAACTTAGATAAGCTTTGAAACTGATAAAAACAAAATTTTAAATTAATTTGCTGACTTAGGCTTCAGAACCTTTCTTTTATAGATAGGGGAATGAGACATGAGTGATTGCATAATTGATTGTATGAGCACGGAGTGGCTGCCGAAGCATAGGCTGGATGACTATTGGTTCATGCATCTAGATGATTATTAGTTCATGCATGATTAGGGGTTTGTCTAAAAGATTAAATTTTTTACTGTTGATCTTGCACGTAGAGTAATTATTGGTATAGGATGAATAGTGTTTTGTTTGTTTACTTTTGAACTTTTTTGCAAAATGATTATTGGCATAAGGACAGTACTGTAGATAAATAGTACTTTGTCAGATTACTATTTGAATTTTTGTCTTGGAAAATAGTGGTCATTGAAAATTAATTTTAACTTTTGGTTAGTTTACTCATAAAGGCTTGGCTATCTTGACAATCTGCCCATTTGAACTTCTGTTCTTCTTTTACTGGTCTGGTTGAATAATAATGGCCAGTTTATGGGAGAAAGTATCTGAAGATTTTGAAGACATATCATCTTCATTTTCATAATCTAACTGGGTCGCTTGGGAAAGAAGCTGGTGAGCTAAATTTATAACTTTTGCAGCTGACTTTCTTTTTGAGGAAGTTGATTTTGAACTTCCTTGGAAGAAAGTGGAAAGGGAAATCTCTGAGATGACTGTGTTGGAGGAACCAAAGATTGCTCAATCGGGAACTCTTTTGTGAACTTGGTCAATGATTCATTGTTGATTAAATTTGTCCCACCACTGGACATATATGACTCTACAAACTTTTTTATAACAAACATCATATCCCATTTTAAGATTCATTGCACTTTGTATTTGGCCAAGAAATGTAAAAGACTAGGGAATCTTGCTCTGTATTTTTTTTTCTTGTAGTGAGACTGGCAATGCCTGACTTGTTGCATCAGGGTTTCCAAAATGACATTGATTGTTAGCCCATGAGACATCTACCACTTGGAAAACCAAGGTGGGGAGTTTAACCTGAATTTACTTTCAAAATTGATAAACCAAGAATGACTAAAACCCTCTATTTGATAGAGGAAAAAAATTAGTCCATGTGTATAATTATAGTAATTATACTGAATATTTGGTAGTTGGGAATGGAGAGGTTTGTATTGATGAATTTGAATACCCTATTCTAACTTGGAGATGACTTTTCCTATGTGAAAGGAATGGTAAAGAATTTTGGTTTGGTCAGTGAAACTCCTAATAGGTTTGATAGCCATTGACTCCATTTCAAATTAGATGCTTTTATAAAAATTGAGTATTTTGAATGAATCTCTCAGTGAGTCGTGAAAACCCGGGAGTAACCAGAGTTTGGATAACGTTTTTTGATGTTTTGATGTGACTGAACGCTGTTGAAATACTGAAAAGGTATTTGTTGGGAGATTTTGAATGTAAAGCAATGCTTTACTATAATTTCTTGCATGTTGGGATGAATTTCTAATTGGTGGTTATAATGGATCACCCTAATATTATCAGTCAAAATTGCATCCCCGATTTTCTAACTAGATAATTCTTGCAGGGAAACGATGTCAGGACAGAAGCCTGATAGTAATCAGTCAACTAGAAGGCTTCCAACCTCACTCAAATCAGCAAAGCAAAAGTCAACCTTCATCCCTTATACATCCAGTAGTTCAGTCAACATGTTTACTCCCTTAGATTCTACTTTAGGGCATATCATACCAAACTACCAGTCAGCCTTAGTAAGTTCGTATGATCTATCCTGCCATCAATCAGAAATTCATCCACATTGCAATAAATTACAATAAAACATCCTTTACATTATAAAAAATAATAATCTCCCACTGAATACTCTTTTAGTATCCCAACCAAGTTCAGTCACATCAAAACACCAGAAATGTTAGCCAAAGCTTGGTTTCCCCAGGTTTTTATTACTCTCTGGGATATTCATTCAAAATACTAAATTCTTACAAAAGCGTCTTATTTGAAATGGAGTCAATATCTATTAAACCAATTGGGAGTTTCGCTAACCACACCAAAATTCTTAACCATTCCATTCACATAAGAAAAGTCATATCCGAGTCAAAATGAGGTATTTTCATTCATCAATGCAAACCTTCCCCAGCTACCAAATATTCAATATATTTACTATGATTACGTTAACGCATGGACTAACATTTTCTTCTATCAAACAGAGGATTTCAGTCATTCTTGGTTTATCAATTTTAACAATAAATTAAGGCTTAACTTCCCAGTTTGGTTTCTAGATGCCTCATAAGCCAAAAGTCAATGTCATTTTGGAAAACCTCATGTAAAAAGTTATGTATTTCCAGTCTCACTATAAGAAAGACAAATACTATGAAAGATTTTCTATTCTTTTACCCTTCATGGCCAAATACAAGGTGCCATGGATCTTAAAATGGGGATATAATGTCAATTATGAAGAAGTTTTTATAGTTATCTCAGTCAAGTGGTGGGACAAATTCAATTAACAACGAATGATCGACCAGGTCCTTAAGAGTTCTTAATTGAGCAATCTCCAGTTTCTCCAACACAGTCACTCTCAGAGATTTCCCTTTCTTCTAACCTTCAAGGAAGGTCAAAATCAACTTCAAAGGAAAGTCAGTTGCAAAACTTATGTATTTAAGTCACCAACTTCTTTCCCAATAAGCCCAATTAGATTTTGAAAATGAAGATGATTTGTCTTCAGAATCTTCAGATGCTTCATCCCAAAAGTCAACCACTACGGTTAAAACTGAACTAGTAAAAGAAGAGCAGAAGTTCAGATGGGCGAATTGTTAAGTTAAGACCTTATGAGTAAATTGATAGGAGCATATTTATGCGACTTAGTTAGCTTGTTTTCTTGCATTTTCGTAGCTAGTTTCTACTTATTTAGTGTTTTAAGCTATTTTCGTGTGTTTGTATGTCCAAATGACAAAGTTGGCAAGAAAGTGCATTTTGGAGCATTTTGGAGCAGTTTTGAGCCAAGAATGGATAGTACATGGATGGAACAAGGTGGATGGACGTTTTTGAAGTTCAAAAGGTTAGAAATATGATAAGGAGATGAAGAAAATAAATTCAAGACAAAGAAAATAAGGAATCAGCTCAAAAGAATGAACATTATCTAAAACCTTATCCAACCTTATCTTATCCAAACAAACCTTATCTTATCTTATCATATCCTAATATTATCATGCCTTAAGTCCAGCTGCAAGGGGACCTAAATACCTGATTTCTAAAAGTCTTATTTGTTCCTACATTGGTGCTGCATGTTTTAGGCCTTGTTCTTCTAGAAATCAGCCACATAACACTCTTTCTAGAATTCCCTACAAATCTAGCGCCTCCCCCTCTTCTAGAAGTTCTAGAACCTGCAATCCTTTTCATTTTGGATTTTTGCCAAACCCTAGTCTTTTTCCCTCTTGAATTAAGCCGAATTTATCCCCTTCCTTGCAAGAATTTGTGCCGTGTAACTCTAACCTTTTCCTTTAGGATTGTGCAATCCTTTTCCCTTCATAAATTGTGCATAACCCTAGCTATAAATACATCATTATGCCGCATAAATCAGATCACCACCTTCTACCATATATTTATACACCACGCACCCATATATTCAGATACAATTGAGAAAGTTTCAAAGGTGTGCTTGTAAGGAAGGAAGGCATGAGCTTTGTGTTGTGGCTTGCATTCCAATGAGGGTTCAAAATCTTCCATTAGAGTTGTTGGGACGTTCCTGGTTCTTTCTATCACTAGATTTGTTTCAATGTTTGTTTTAATTTGGTTTTATGTTTTCAAAGACATGAGGAACTAATTTCTTTATAGTTGGAGGTGAATTCAAAGCCATGATTATATGTTTTATATGAATTGATTACATCCAATTATTGTTTCTTAAGTCTTGAATTTGATTTGGTAATCTGAGTTATCAAAACTTGTTTATGTATGTTGATTGAGGATGCAGACTTAGTTTGCATGCATGAACTTGATGCTAGAGTATAAGGGAGTTTCACCTAATCGTTATGAACTTATATTCACAAGTAGTGGAAGCCACTAGTCATGATTGTGTTAAGTAAATCCTAGGCAGGAGTATCATGTTTTTCATAGTTACGAATGTCTTGTCAATGCTTATGGTTTTCAAAGAACTTAATGACCTTTGATATGTCTTTCTATCATACTTTTCATAGTTAGGGAACTTGATAAGGATAATTTGTTTGTGATGAATATTCCATCCAATTCAATGAATTAAGGAAAATCTGATGGTTAATTTGTGCTATCACGATTAACTTGGGGTGTTGTCATTTGTAGTTTAAAGAAACAATACTGAAAATTGGTTTGTATGCATATATCATGTGTGGAGAAAGACCCTCTAACTAGCCTTTCACCCTTTTCAATTCACTAAATTCATTTTTATAAAGTGTTTTATGCAAAGTTTTTGTTTTAAGTTTTAAATTCGTCAAAAACAATCCCCTTTTCATTGAGTCTTGTTAGTTGAGTCATAATCTATTTTCTTTCCGTCTTTTGAGTCAAGTTAAGTTTTATTTTCGTCCAAATCACTTGTTCAGTCTCGAATTGAGTCTTTTTTATTGTTTGTTGTTGTTTTGAGTCAGTTTTGAGTTTATAGAGTCTAGTTTAGTGCTTTTGAGTCTTATTTGTGTTGATTAGCATCCCTAGTTAATCCCTGGTCTAGAACGATCCCTACTTACATCTTTACTACAATTGTCAACAATAGAGTTTAATTTGTGTATCAAGTTAATTTTCACATCATAAACTAACCAGAAGTTAAAACTAATTTTTGCGATCATTATTCATTCAGGACAGAAATCCAAACAATAATTTGATAAATTAATATTCATCTACAGTGCCGCCGTTGTGGCCATGATCATTCTGCATGCAAGTTCTACCATAAACCGACAAGACACTATTCATCCATAGTACATGTACTGATAATTACACCGTGTGCAAGATCAACAGTTAAAATATTAGTCATTCTGACAAACCGCTATCCACACATGAACTAACATTAATCTAGGGCCTAATCGGATAAATGGTCCCCGTGGTCATAAGCTATTCGGATGATAGCCCCTGTGATAAAAAAATTCGGATTTAAACCCATGTGGTCACAGTCTGTTAGGATTTAAACCCATGTGGTCTAAGCCTGTTAGGATTTATGCCATTCTATTAAATAATGCTGACGTGGCTGCCACATATATGCCACGTGGCTGCCAAATGTCTGTCACGTGGCAAAAATAATAATTTTTAATTTTTTTTTTAAAACCTGAATTTTTACAACAACAACAAAAAAAAAAACCCAAATCAGCAAGAAGAAGAAGAAGAAGGAAGAGGAGAGGGAAGAGGGTCGCGCGGGGAGAGGGCTCCGGCGAGGGGGGGAGCTGGTCTCCGGCGGGAAGAAGAAGAAGAAGAAGAAGAAGAAGAAGAAGAAGAAGGAAGAGGGAGAGGGAGGAGGGTCGCGGGGGGAGACCGGTGAGGGGGGCGGGAAGAAGAAGAAAAAGGAAGAAGGAGAGGGAGGAAGGTTGCGCGGGGAGAGGGCTCCGGCGGGAAGAAGAAGAAGAAGAAGAAGAAGAAGGAGAAGAAGTCTGGCGGGGGGGGGGGGGGGGGACGGGCGGAGGGCGGGGGGGGAGTTCTGCAGATCTGGGTTGGTCTTTTTTTTTTTTTTTTTTTTGTAAAAATTCAGGTTTAAAAAAAAATTAAAAATTATTATTTTTGCCACGTGGCAGAGATTTGACAGCCACGTCAGCATTATTTAACAGAAGGGCATAAATCCTAACAGACTTAGACCACAGGGGTTTAAATCCGAATTTTTTTACCACAGGGGCTATCATCCGAATACCTTATGACCACGGGGACCATTTATCCGATTAGGCCTTCATCTAGCCCTTGCTTCCACAATCACTCTGTGCTCCTACAGTCACTTTTGCAATCATTCATGCCTCATTCTCCCCCTTATAAAAGAAAGGCTAGTTAATTTCAAATTTTATTTTCTCAATTTCAAAGCTTCTTTGAGCTCCTCATGTATCAAGAGAAATTGTCAACACTTCTAATTTCTGCAACTCATTTAGAAAGATGTCTGCGTGCATCAATTTCTTAATTCAGTAACAGTACCAAGTCATTTGTAAGTGATTTCAAAATTTATATAAAGTAATTTTAGAATTCTATTTTCAACAATTATTTTACATATTATTTTAACTTTATTATTTTCATTATACTATGTATGATCCAACAATCCTAATCAATCTTAAGCATTCTATAACAGAAGTGTTTGTTTCTTATCTCATTCACAAAGTAAACACGGATCCAGATTTCGAAACATTATTATCAGTCATCGATCAAGTAAGCTTCTGTTACACCTATGTATGTATGTATGTATGTATGTATGTATACGTCCTTTATGCAAAGGCATTCCCATTTTTTTCAAAAAATGGGGATTAGGTGTGGAGCACACTCCACATCAAACTTTAACGATCCGAAATGTCTATTTTGTAAGTTTCAATTCATAGATCATCCTTGCAAAAATTCAATTCAATCCGAAACAATTTGCCTATTTAATTATTAAGATAAAATTTCATTGTTTCTTATATAACAAAATATTCGTTAATTTCTTTGAACTCAATTAGATGTCTTAAACATTTCCGATTTGGCTAATATTTTGCAAGGATGATCTATGAGATGCAATTTGAAAAATAGACGGTTTGGATAGTTAAAGTTCAATGCGGTGTGGACCCTACAATTAATTCCCATTTTTATAAAAAAAAATAGGGATCCCTTCCCTTAAAGGTTTCCTATCTCTCTCTCTCTCTCTCTCTCTCTCTCTCTCTCTCTCTATATATATATATATATATATATATATATATATATATATGAAGTGTTGATGGTCAGCAATGGAAGTTGCTAAAACACTGTGTATCTTTATGGGAATATAGGTACAAAAATTTATATGAAAGTCCCAGTGGGACTTGTAATACTTGAATCAATGTGTTCAGACTTTGGAACACATTTTCAATTAGGTTGAAGCGTTCGCTATATAGTTTGAAACAATCCAGAAGGATGTAGTACAAACACCTCAGCGAATAATTGATCGGGATGGGATATAGGAACATCAAATTGTGCCCATGCATGTTCATTAAAATCACGAATTTTGTGTGAACACTGGAATTCCTACAATGAATGAGACAAGAAGACGTGTACAAAATAATATTTTTTGTACTGATTTCGGGGTTACAATCTCTTTTACAATTTAGTCCTCTGATTCTATCTTCATAAGACTTAGATTTGCATATTGTGTTGTTTATCCAAGGGTCGTCGAGGCTTGATCCTGGATAAACGATTGATGAATGATGAACACTTTCTTCAAGGGCAGTTGGTGCTTGATCTTGAATTGGTGGAAGTTCTTCAAGGGCCGTTGGGGCTTGATCTTAAAGGAGGATTTCACGAAGAACGAAGAAGGCTTTCTTGATCCTTCGGGATTTGCTTGAGAGTAGAGAAAATGTATGTCAATTTCCTCTCCTGATCCTTTAATGGAGAGGCCTATTTATAGGCTTTGAGAATGAATTTCCACCATCCTTTTGTTTTGGTGGATGTTGTAGGTGGATTGGGTGGATTGTTGTAGGTGGATTGGGTGGAGGTTGTAGGTGAATTAAGTGTATGATGTAGGTGAAATGAGTGGATATTGTAATTTTAATGCAATGGTCAACATTTATTTTACCGAAATTTCAATGTCTACAAATGTAATTTTAATGCAATGGCCAACATTTATTTCACCGAAATTTCAATGTCTACAAATGCCCCTACTTCAAGGCATGTTGTATACATGTGCTTGTCACTCGTAGAAGATGCGTTTTGAAGTCCCTTAATGTAGATGTCCATCCAAGGGTCGTTGAGGCTTAATCTTGAATTGGGCTGGGAGTTTCTTCAAGTGCCGTTGAGGCTTGTTTTTTAATTTTGTTTGAAATTTCTTGAAGGGCCGTTGAGGCTTGATCTTGGATGAAATTTGGACCACAAGGAGCTTCATGTGGTAGATGATCTTTGGCTTTGGTAATGGATGAATCGGCACGTATTTTGTTGCGCTTATTGACTTTCCACAGCTTTGATCTTGAACTAGGTTGGAGGGTTTTCTAGTTTCCTCCAATCGTTGATTTTCCATAGGCTTAATCTTGAACTGGGATAGAGGGTGTTCTGGCTTCCTCCAGAGGTTCGAACTTACTCCTTTTATCTAGAGTTGATTTTGATTCAAGGGTGGTGGACACTTGATTTTGAATCGGACTTGTGATTTCTTCAAGGGTCATTGGGCTTGATCTTGAATTTAAATAGAACTATGAGTTGTTTCAGGGTTCGGACACATGGCAGGCAGGCACGAGGCGGAGATGATGGCCTATTTCTTTGTTCAATCTTTCCAATTTATATTGAAGAGGGTTAGGGGATGAATCAGCACTTGCAGTTGTCGTGTTTGCTGATGATCAACAAGATTGATGTTTCATTGTCACTCGTCTTATCTGTTCTCCAGGCAGATACAACAACCTGTCTGGAAGTGTAACAACCGTTGAAGATAACTACTCGAGAGCAATGCTAGGTAAGTTATCAGGGAAGAAGTTCCAAGAAGTCGGTTCCAGGTCGGAAGGCTGACTCCAAGTGCCAACTGATTGCTTTCCTTCTTATTGTCCTGCGAGTAAGAACAAGGACAAAGAAAAAGACATGGAGAAAGCATGATATGAGATACTCTCGCTTTCAACTTTGATGATATGAGATACTTTTGCTTATGAAGAAGTTCTAGAGATTTGACAGCGTCGCGCGACGAGGCTTTGCTCTTCGGTGAAGGTGCCAGCGAAAGGCTGTTGAAGCTTCTCGAGCTGTTTGATTAGAGTAACGGCGTCGGGCTCAGATTTGACTTAAACTCCTCTACCTGGATTATACGGTTCTGTAAGGAAGGCGTCATGCTACAGTGATTTGTTCCAGTTCATCGTTCTGCATTCTTCTCTGCTTGTTTCTTTTGCGTAGCAAAAGTAGTGTGCAACCTTTTACCTTTAAATGGTTATTCAGAGCATCACTTCTCAGCGACTCATCCATGCTTGGTAGCTTCAGTGTAAAGAGCCAACATCAAATCAATTGTCCTGAAGTATTTGCTGAGGAAGTTCAAGACCCGTCAACAGTTGGAGATGAGCACTCGAGAGCAGTGCTAGGTAAGTAACCAGGCAAAGGTTTCGGGCAACCAGTTCCCTATCGGAAGTTTAATTTCAGGTTCCGACTGATTGCTTTATTTATCCTTGTTCTGCAGGCAAGAGCAAGGGCAAAGGAAATGATAGGGGAAAAGCATGATATGAGATACCTTTGCTTTTGACCCTAATGATATGATATACTTTTGTTTTTAAAGAAGTAACGGATGATCAGCACATGTATTTGTTGTGCTTGTCTCCATATGCTTCGATGCATCATTTTCACTTGCCTCATCTGTTCTCCAGGCATCTGGTATCTTCTTTGGAAGTGCATCAACAGTTGAAGATGAGTACTTGAGAGTAGTATTAGGCGAGCAATCAGGGAAGGGATTCCAGGCAGTCGGTTCCAAATTGGAAGGCTGATTCCAAGTGCCGACTGATTGCTCTCTTTCTCCTTGCCTTGCAGAAAAGAACGAGGATAAAGAAAAGGATAGGGAGAAATCATGTTATGAGATACTCTTGCTTTCAACCCTAGTGATATGAGATACTTTTGCTCTGGTATGACTTGGTTGAAGAGGTGTTTCCAAGGAAGAAGAAAACTAAGTATGTTGAAGGGTTTGGTTGCAGATGCATTTAGTGAGGAAGAAGAGTCTGGCGTTTTGGATGTGTGCCTTGCCATAGAGGATGGAGGTCGAACTATATAGTGATTTCCCAGTAACAAGTGGTAGTGCGGATGCGGCCTTGTCACCCACGCTTGTCGGCCAAAAGTGTGGTAGTTGGAATAATGAACTTCGCACGTTTTCAACTCTGTCAGTGATCTTTGACAAAGTTGCACGTGATAGTCGAAAAGCTAAAATTGTGTCTGAAAAGTGTTGACGGACTTTACGCAGGAAAATCCGACTTTTGAAATTCAAAGAATGGTGTCTCTTCGATTTTTTAACAAGTGGTTGTGTTACCTTTCCTTTTAAAGCAGTGTCAATCGTATTCAACATGCACACTTTGAAGATTGCCCACCCTTGAAAATTGTCTTTGCTATATTTTTGAGATTTTACTCCCTCCAACCCTTTTCTTTTACCATTTTTCAAAATGGCATACTCATCTAACATTTGCTTAGATTTGAGTCTCAGAAATCATACAAATGTGCCGTGTCAGGGTAATATATGGCGCCCGTCCTTCTTATCTTCTAATGGCCCTCTTACAGTTGAAGACTACGTGATGAGGGATGCAACAACGGCTACAGTTGTAGCTAGGAACCTTCTCACTCCTAAAGATAATAGGCTACTTTCAAGGAAGTCTGATGAGTTGGCTGTTCAAGACTCCCAAGCTCTCAGTGTTCAGTGTGCGAGCTCTGTGTCCAACATGGGCCAACGTCTACTTGCTCAAACTCGCCAAGTTGAATCATTGACGACCGAGGTGGAAAGCCTTGGACGAGAGATCAAACGTCTCAAGCACGAGAATCGAGAGTTATGCATGCTTGCAAATGATTATTCGACGAACATGAAGAGAAAGCTTGATCATCTGCAAGCATCTGAAGGTCGGATTAAAGTGACCATCAGAAGTTTATGGCTTTCTTCCAGAGGCATCTTTTGCCATCACTTTCTGGTGTTTGACCAAGTATTGAGGTGCCACACGATCAATCTTTAGTGTCTTCTTCTTCTAGGGTTCTGCCGAGTGCTGAAGCTTCACATGAGCAACCTTTGTGAAGGCTCCCTTTTCTTCTTCCTTTTTATTTATTTATTATTTATTATTTGTTATTTGTTTTAATTTTATTATATGAAATTGTAATTTCCCAAAGACATCAATAGACATGCTTTATTTTATTCGGTGTATTGCTTCCCTTTTTCTTTTTTCAAAATGATGCCCTGTACCATCCCATAACTTTTCTTTTCTTTTCTTTTCTTTTTCTTTTTGTTATTTTTTTTAGATGGTGTCTGATGCACCATCATTCCCATTTTTTTTTCTATCTTTCAATGATTTTGTCGCCACCGCCATTTTTTCTTTTCTTTCTTTTTGACTTGCTAATTGTAGCATGCACTTGTGAGTAGTGGCTTGAAGATGGCACAGCTGGGTTCCTCAATGGGCTTCCTTGCTATACCACACTCTCCGCATGCGGACCATTTTTATTTGCTTCACTGGAGACCATTATTTGCACAGTCACTGCACCAATATTTTTTTTATGATTTATATATATATATACATATGTGTGTGTGTGCTGCATGGGATGAAAGGCGACCACCTGCATCGGGAAGGAAGAAGTTGGAGGTACTGAGGTGGTGCAAAGTGTTGAGCTTCACAATCGGCTAGTCATTTGACAGCGGTCGCTGAAGTTTGTTCTCTGATTCAAAGGCAGCAGCCATGGAGGAGGTGCAGAAGCAGTCAGAGTTTGAGGCAAAGTGTAAGGCATCGAGCTTCACAACCGGCTAGTCGTTTGACAGCGGTTGCTGAAGTTCTTTTGGCTCCTAAAGATAGCAAGATGCACAGGAGCTGGAGGAAGATATGCAGTGGGCTGAGTTGGAACGGATGATCCTCGTTGGGCAAAATGAGTGGGAAAGCCAAGTGGTAATGAAGAGTCCTGCTCGTGACTAGCTGCTGTGACAATGGCTGCCCTTTGCTCACTGTTGTGGAGGAAGGAGAGCTTCACAAGCTGCAAGGGAGGAGTCTTGGTGCTGGAGCTTGACGTCCTGAAAAAGCGTGGTTGATTCGAGCATCATGCCTAACTCGGAAACTGACGGCGGGGAGCAAAAACGAAGATGAAGCAGCAGCATGTCCATCATTAACCATGAGAGATCAAACTCTAAGCCACCTCAAACCATCCCTTACTAGCAGTATAATGAAGGGCAGGTCAACCGCCGTCAGTCTTCGTTCATGCTATTTATCACACTTGTTAATTCATCAGCATCAAACATCAGCTTCAAACATCAGCTTCACTACCTCGGAGCGATCTGAAGAGACAGCGACACGGAGGAGGGAGCGAGTGTCCTCGTTCTTAAGAAAGAAAACTTCGACGAGCTATTTCAGTGAAAGAGATTTGAACGCCAAAGAATCACCGGTCCTAACGGCTTTGAAGAGATCTTCGGCTTTGAGTTTCTGCTTGGACGACATTGGATGACCGATCTCCATGTCCAACAAACATTTGCTCCGCATGGACTTCAAAACGAGCTGCCTGCATTTTTTATGGCAGTAAGTAATAATCTTTCTCTGATCAGCCAACTGACCATGCTTCACCATCGAGATCACCACGTTGACTTGCTTGATCACCTTCACCAAGCTCTCGTGATCGTACAGATCACCCAGGATGAAATTGACACCCAGAACCTTGAAGTTCTCGATGACTTTGGACTTTGCTATATTGGAGGAGGGTGGCTTCTCGAACGAGAACGTGGGTGGGGTGCTGCTGTTGACGTTGCTGCTACATGAGGGGCGAGAGCAGCTGGTCCTCGGTCGGACCTTTTAACCTAGCCGCGATCAAGCTCAACACCACATGGATGGACAACGGCGAGTACACGGGACTTGATTGTTTACCTTCATTCTGAAGTAGCTGCTTCGTCAGCCCCAGCATGAAGTCATTTTGGTTGATGATGCTTTCTCACCGCTCCATTTCTGATGTTCCTTTTACGGGCTTGTCGTCAATATGGGCCGTACAGGGACCAAGTGATGTCTAAGTAGTTGTAGGCGGTGTAAGAAATGTGCTGGGCCGGAGCAATTGCAAACTATAACGATTTATATATATATATATATATATATATATATATATTACATTATAATAACATACGTATTTCTTTTTTCCTTTTTTTTTGTAATGAAATTGACTTTCATTAGTCACCTTTAATAAAATATTTTTTATTTTATTTTTGAATGTGACTAAACTCAAAGTTGAATGTTCAAGCTGCCTACGTTATTTTATTTTCAAATACATATTTTTTTTGGAATTTTTTTTTTTGGTATTGTGTGACTGTACTTGAAGTTTTGACGTTTCAAGTGCCTACGTACCCTCAGTTGATGAGGGATCAAGTCATAACGTAGTTCAAATGAGCAATGAAATTTTTTTTTCTTTTTTTTTTATGGTGATTTTGATGATGATTTTGCCATACACAGTTTATGCTCTTGCAGGCCAGGAGCGTTGGTTGTCGCCTTTTAGGGGTAGTAGCGCTTCAAGAATCTACCATTGATGGGGCCGATCTTCAAGCCGTCCTCTACCATGAGTAAGTAGGCGCCGTTGGTGTAGACCTCTTGTATTACTTATGGTCCATCCCACTTTGATGTGAACTTGCTTTTTGTCTTGTGAGTTGTGATGATAGGCCTACACAATGCGAGGACGAGATCTCCAGTTTGGAAAGACCTTGGGCAGACCTTCTTGTTGAATGCCTTGGATAGCCGTGCTTGGTAGCATTCCAAGTGTTATTGAGCTTTAAGCTTTCTTTTGTCAAGTGCTTCCAACTCTTGAAGGCGGAACTTTGCATTCTTTTCATCAATCAAGCCTTCTCGTATAGCCATTCTTAGTGAGGGGATTTGACTTTCGAGTGGTAGAACAGCTTCTACGCCATATACAAGAAAATAGGGCATAGCTTGGGTAGGAGTCCTATGTGTCGTCCAATATGCCCAAAGTGCTTTGCTTATTCTTTCGTGCCAGTCTCTCTTTGTTCGGCTGATCACCTTCTTCAGGAGGTTGCACAATGTTTTGTTGAATGCTTTTGCAAGACCGTTGGCTGAGGCATGATACATGGAAGACTTATGCTGCTTAAACTTGTATTTCTCATAGAGCTCGTCCACGGGTCGGTTGGAGAACTATTTTTCATTCTTTGTGATAGTGTAGCGAGGCACACCATACCGGTGGATGATATGCTCCTTAATGAAACGGACAACAGTTTCCTTCTTGACTTCCCTTAGAGATACGGCTTCAACCCACTTAGAGAAGTAATCTGTTGCAGCTAAGATGTAAGCTTCTCCTGCAGATGACTTTGGTGCGATCGGTTCTACAACATCCAATCCACATGCATCGAATGGCCATGAAGTAGTTGTAGGGTGTAATGGTTCAAGCGGTTGATGTATGAAGTTGGCGTGGAATTGGCAGGCTTGACACCTTTTGACATGTTCCAGGCAATCTTTTACCATGCTTAGCTAGTAGTAACCCATCCTTTTGAGCTGGAAATGTAGCTTTGGTCTAGATTGATGCGCCCTACATACATCGGAGTGTGCTTCTTCCATGGCTTGATTGGCTTCTTCCTCACCTAGGCATCTCAGAAGTACTTCTTCAAAAGAACGTCGGTAGAGTGTTTCTTTGTAGTAGAGGAAGTGGGGTGCTCATCGACGTATTTCAGAGCGATGTCTATGATCATCTGGAAGTTTTCCATGCTCCAAGTAGTCGATCAATGGTTGTCTCCACTCTTCTGCGTCGACTAGAAGTATTGAGATAACGTTTGTATCATCCAGTATCATTTCAAAAACGAGCAGGATCACCTATTTTTGGGAAACTGGCACGTCTGCAGCTTCGTCTTCTCATGGTGTCATACTCTAGGCTAGGTTGGCGAGAGCGTCTGCCATTTGATTTTCTTTTCTTGGCATATGTTCTAGTGTCACAGCCTGGAACTTTGGTAGCAGCTGAGTTGCCAGTCGAAAATACAGGACAAGATCATCTTTCCTCACCTCATATTCAATTAAGAGTTGATTGATTATAAGCTTGGAGTCGTCATATACCTCAAGGGTTGTGATTTCCACGTTGATCGCCATTTGGAGCCCGATGATCAGTGCTTGGTACTCAGCGACGTTGTTGGAGCATAATTCGCTTAGTTGGAAGGAATAAGGTAGTATTTACCTTTGTGGTGACATGAATACTACTCTCGCCCCCGCTCTGTCTGCTCGTGCGGATCCGTCGAAGAACATCGTCCATGTCGAGAAGATGTCAATGTAAAACACCTCCTCGTCAGGCAAGTCATTTGAGATTTTCCAATCGGCTAGGATTTGATGATCGACAAGGAAATCTGCTAGCGCTTGTCCCTTGACGGCTTTAGCTGAGACGTAGATGATCTCATGTTAATTGATAAGCAACACCCAGTTAGCTAATCGCCCTGTCAAAACTGGTTTGGACATGACGTATTTGACCGGGTCAGCTTTAGCAACCAAGTGGATGGTGTAAGCATGCATGTAATGTCTGAGTTTCTGGATGGCAAACACCAAGGCAAGGCACATCTTTTCTATTGGGGAGTAGTTCAACTCAACACTGGTGAGAGTTCGACTAAGGTAGTAAAGCGCTCATTCTTTCTGGGATTCATTTTCCTATGCTAAGAGTGTTCCAACTGAACTTTCCTGAGCAGCGATGTACAATATGAGCGGTTTCCCAGGCACTGGTGCCCCTAGGACAGGTGGACTTGATAAATATTTTTTTATGCTTTCAAAATCATTGTGGCACGCTTCGTTCCATACAAACGGAACATCTTTCTTTATGAGTCGGCTGAACGGTTGACAATGCCCTGCAAGGTTGGAGATGAAGCGTCTAATGAAGGCTAGCCGTTCTTGTAGACTTTTCAGCTCGTGCAGGTTCCTTGGCTCAGGCATGCTTTGAATGGCCTTGATCTTTGATTGGTCCACTTCAATACCACGATGTTTGACAATGAAGCTGAGGAACTTTTCGGAGGTGATGCCAAATGCACATTTTAACGGGTTCATTTTAAGGTTGTATTTTCGCAGCTTTTCGAACACTACTCACAAATCCTTCAAGTGATCTGATCTTTTCTTTGTCTTGACCACCACATCGTCCACATAACATTCTACGTTTTTATGTAGCATGTCATTGAAGATTTTCTGCATTGCGTGTTGATATATAGCTCCAGCGTTCTTTAGACCAAAGGGCATCACATTGTAACAGTAGATACCTTTTAGAGTGTGGAATACTGTTAGTTCCTCGTCTTCGAGAGCCATAGGAATTTGATTGTATCCAAAAGAGCCGTCCATGAATGACAGTGCCTCGTGGCCAGTGGTTGCGTCCACCATGATTTCAATGATCGGCAAGGGGAAGTCATCTTTTGGGCAAGCATCGTTGAGGTCCCGGAAGTCTACGTAAACATGTATTTGTCCAGATTTCTTAAAGACAATGATGATGTTGGAGATCCACTTAGGGTATTGCACCTCTCAAATGAAACCTACTTCGATTAGCTTGTCAATCTCGGCCTCTATTTATAGGATGAGCTCAGATCGATAGCGTCTTTGAGTTTGCTTTATCGGTCGCGTTCCAGGCTTGACTGCAAGATAGTGCACAGCGATGGTAGGGTCAAGGCCAGGCATTTCTTTGTAGGTCCAAGCAAAGACATCTTTGTACTCTAATAGCAGCTGGTAATACTCATTTATCTCGTCCGCACTTAGCAGCACATTTACGAAGATAGGATTCGGCTCCTCTTTTGTGCCTAAGTTAAGCTTCTTAAGATCATCAACCGTGGTTTGCCCACCATCATCAAGTTGTGGTGGCACAGCAGTGACAATCATCTTCAGGGATTTCATCTTCTTTACCTTCTTAGATCGTGATATGGAAGACATCTTGGACTTCCTCTTCAGTGTGGTCCTTTCGGGTGTTGTAGTTACGAAACTCTATGCAAGCGAGGAGTTCCCCTGATTTTTTAAGGCAACATTTAAGTTCTGTCCCGAGTCCATGACCTTTTCAATTAAATCAGCTTTGATCATGTGGTCAATCTCAGCTTCATCCAGGCTTGAAAATGTATTAACAATGGTTTCTTGCCCCCTTTCCGACTGGTGAATTTATGGATGCAACGTAGGCTTCATGTGTAATTTCTTTATAGCGACATGAGCCCATCATTTAACTTTGCTTGACTTGGAGCATGCCCCCAGCGATCGAGGCGACGACTTTAAGTCGAAAAAGCCAGAAGTGACGTCTTCCTTAGGGATTTCATCTCCTTTGTCTTTTTGGATTGTGACGGGGAAGATGTCTTGGAACTCCTCTTCAGTGCCGTCCTATTGGACTTGTTGGCATGAAAACTGTCCAGTGTGGATGATTGTGCGCCTTCTTACTTTCAGTGGTCCATTTGTGTAAACCTCCAAGATTGCTTGGCACTTCATCCTTAAAGGAATTGAGCTTCGAATATCATATTTTTCTACTAGCCTGTCGAGCTTTTCTTCCTTTGACGTTGTCTCCCTATTTCTAGAAAACTTCTTATTGTCTTCAAGTCTTTCCAAAGTTGACCGACGAGGATGAGAGCTAGCCGTGTTGCTTTGCTTTTTAAGTTTTGACAACCTTTCAAAAACAGAGCTTTGGAATGTTGGCATGTTAAGCCTCTTGAAGACGGAGGTTCGGTTTTGACCACCAATGCGATTAAGTGCTGACGTTCTAGGTCTTGAACGATTCATCCTATTGAAGACTGACGTCTGATGGGCGGATTTAGGGTCATCTTGATCTTGTTCAATGCTCACACTGATGTGTTGAGTGCTAGCATTTTTCGCTTTGCTTGAAACCTTCACGGGTGCATTTGGTGTGAAGCCAAGTCCAGCTTTGTTGTTGTCAACTCTGTAACCATGCTTTTTCAACTTCTTTTGAGTCTCGGTGAGATCACGTACTTTATTGTTGACGATGTTTGAAACCTTCTTTCCAGGATTCGAAGAAGAAGCGAAGTTGTACCCAACTTTCGACATGAGTTTGTAGGCGTTTGGATCAAAACCTTCTTCGATCCTCTTGGTTACGAGAAAGCTTGGTTCCACCCCCTTTGGTAGAGCTTTTATAAAGTCTTGTGGTAGTTTTGCAACCTTAGCGTCGCCTAGCTGCGTAAGAGGCAAAACTACGTTCGTCTTGAGCAACTTTACATTATCCCTGTGCCATTGTGCATCGGCTTTGCTTACTCCAGTTTCGAACAGAGATTGACCATTCTTTCTTCTCGACATCAAGATGTATCAGAAAACGGGTGTGTTTGGTTCATTTGAAGGCATCATACTCCCTTTGGTTGTTGCAGGTTTAGCAATCTCATCATTGTTCCTACTTGAAGACGTCATAGCTTCTCCTTCTTGCTTCTTGGGCATGGCTTGTCGCTCTTACTTTTTAGGTGTTGCTTTGCCCGTGGATTTGATCTCTTTTGGAAGAGCTTCAGGCACCATGTCTTCATCCATGTAGAACTTGGTGTCTGCGAAATGTGACTCGGCTTCAGTGAATGGTTTGGTGTCACCATAGATCATCTTTACTCATTCTCAGTAGAATTTTAAGCATTGGTGAAGGATGGACGGTACTACTCCATTCGTATGGATCCAAGGCCTTTCTAAGAACAAACCGTAGGAAGTTCTTGCATCAATCACATGAAATATCATGCTTGACTTAAGTTCACCAATAGTCATCTCCACTCGGATCATGCTCTTCGCTCTTTGTCCTCCTTGATTAAAACCTTGGATTAGTAGACGACTTAGGGACAGTTCATCCGCCTTAATGTCGATTGTTGTCATTGTTGACTTTAGCATGATGTTTATGGCTGATCCACCATCCACAAACATGTGGTTGACTTTGTGCTCCCTTACATACCCAGAGATGAAGAGATGACGGTTGTGAGGCTTAGATCCTAGTAGCAAGTCTTCATCGATGAAGTGGATTGCGTCCTCGGTGGCACAGCATGCGGCACATTCATGTGGCCAAAGCTTCAAGCCTTCGTTCTTGCTTTTTTGCACTTCGTGATCATCGGGACTTGCCAAGACCGCTGCCAATGCTCTTCGCATCTTCTTTAGCAATCGTAGTGCTTCCTCGATGCTAAAGTGTGTTGGCAGACCTTCTTCGAGCATGAGAGTTTTTTTCTCACTCAGTGGTGATAGTTTTGCCTTTTAAGGGCTCTTCCATCTTTACTTCAACCATGTGACAGGCGACGGTAGTGCACTGTTGGAAAAAGTCCTTCGGGAAGTACTTGTGCAAGGAGACAGGAATGCGTGGCTTTTGCTTCATGGGTTCCCTAACATGCGTTGGCTTAGCAGCTTTTTTGTTTCTTTTAGGCTTCCTACTATTGCGGCGATGGTGCTTTCTCCCTTGTTCCACCTTTGGCCTTGTGGCTTGTGGTTTTGGTTTCCTTGTTTTTTTGTAGGTCACCAATGTCCATCCTTCTTCATCATTGGTATGTGCATCTTGGTCGCTTGCCCCCGGTGATGGTTATGCAGAAGGTACCATCCAGCTTGAGCATTGACGAAAATGGTCAGGTGTCACTTGGAGAGGCACAGGATTGAAATATCCAAATGCAATTGTAGTAGTATGTGTTGCTGCTGTGTCTTCAAGGTTGAGCTCGATTTGCCCTTGTTGCGCTAGCTTCATGATGAGTTCTTTGAGGACGAAGCACTTGCCAATAGGATGGCTCACGATACGATGGTACTTGCAGTACCTAGGATCGTTTACGCGATTCATCTCTTCAGGGCGCTTGCATTCCGATAACTCGATCACTTTCTTTTTCAGCAAGTCGTCTAACATTGCATCCATGTCTGAGTCAGGAAAAAGGTACGTCTTTTGCTCCAGCTCCCTTAAGGTGTTTTTGTACCTGTCTTGGGTGTGAGGAGGCTCATTTCTCTTTTTCTCCTTTGTTTTGGTCTTAGAGGAGATCTTGATAGGCGTAGATGAGGTCTTGATGGGGATAGTGTTGAGGGTGAAAGCTTCCTTGGTGGGCTTCTTCCCGGTCTTGTCTACATTTGGGGCAAACACCTTATCCTTCTTGAAGTTAATGATCGACTCCCTCTTCCCGCGATTGGCGATACTCAACTCCATATTGTGGGAATAAGTTGCCAGCTCCTCAAACGTTCTTGGTTTTATGCCCTGAAAGATGTAATATAACCCCCAGTGCATGCCTTGAACGCACATCTCAATGGCGGAAGTTTCAAAAAGCCGATCTTTGCAATCCAAACTTCATGAACGCCATTTATTGATGTAGTCGACGACAGGTTCATCCTTCCACTGTTTCATACTGGTCAGCTCCAGCATGCTTACGGTGCGACGCGTGCTGTAGAAGCGGTTGAGGAATTCCCTTTCTAACTGATCCCAACTGTTGATAGACTCGGGCTCGAGGTCAGTGTACCAGTCAAATGTGTTACCTTTCAGCGAGTGCACGAATTGCTTGACAAGGTAGTCTCCCTCTGTCCTGGCATTGTTGCAGGTTTTAATGAAATGGGCGACATGTTATTTTAGGTTTCCCTTTCCATCGAACTACATGAATTTTGGTGGCTGATAACCCCTTAGCATCTTCAAAGCGTCAATCTTCTTAGAGTAAGGCTTTGAGTATAGTACGGAGTCATGTGAGCTTCCTTCGTACTGGGCCTTGATGGTGCTGGCGATCATCTCCTGCAACTGCTGGATAGAAAAAGATCCTATGAGTGCCGCTGCTTGGTCTGGCTCCGGCTTCACATCGACTTTCTCCATCGGAGGCTCATCTTCTTCGCCGTTTTCCTTCTTTACTAAAGTATCCCCTGGCTCGACTTTCACGTCGGGCTTCGCATATAGTTGGTTGACGAGTGCAGCGATTTACAAGTCTTTCTCATCCACAGTCCATGTGAGTTTTGCGATCGCTTCATTCATTTGAGCCAGCTGCTCCTTGATTGAAGTTGCTCCGATAGTCATGACTTGCATGGCTATGTTGCTGCTTGAGTCAGCATCGGAAAGTAAGGGCTCTGAGTACTTCCTCGGGCTTTCCTCTCTTTGTGCCCTTAGCGAGGCTAGGGTGATCACGGGCTCGTGCCTCTGATGCTCTTGTTCCTTCAGCGGAGTTGATGCAGAAGTGGAAAAGGCGGCAAAAAGAGCTCTTGCCTTGCTTTGAGTAGTGACGCCCGAAGTGACACCACCTACGATGATGACGCTCTTGTTCTTTGCATTGGTTGCGAGAACATCTTGAACCTTCTTTGATGCCATTTATGCTTTTACGGATTCGAAGATAGAGATGAGAGGTAAAGATAATCCCACCGGGCGTGCCAAATTTGTGAACACGAGAATTCCTGCGATGAATGAGACAAGAACACGTGTACAAAATAATATTTTTTGTATTGATTTCGGGGTTACAATCTCTTTTACAATTTAGTCCTCTTATTCTATCTTCGTAAGACGTAGATTTGCAGATTATGTTATTCATCCAAGGGCCGTCGGGGCTTGATCCTAGATGAACGATTGATGAATGATGAACACTTTCTTCAAGGGCCGTTGGGGCTTGATCTTGAAGAAGGATTTCACGAAGAATGAAGAGGGTTTTCTTGATCCTTCGGGATTTGCTTGAGAGTAGAGAAAATGTATGTCAATTTCCTCTCTTGATCCTTTGATGGAGAGGCCTATTTATAGGCTTTGACAATGAATTACCACCATCCTTTTGTTTGGGTGGATGTTGTAGGTGGATTGGGTGGAGGTTGTAGGTGAATTAAGTGTATGATGTAGGTGAAATGAGCGGATGTTGTAATTTTAATGCAATGGTCAACATTTATTTTACCGAAATTTCAATGTCTACAAATGTAATTTTAATGCAATGGCCAACATTTATTTCACCGAAATTTGAATGTCTACATTTTTTTTTTCAATAATTGCAGCATATGTCAATGACATAAACCTCATTGGAACTTCTGAAGAGATCCAAATGACTACAATGCACTTGGAGAAGGAATTTGAGATGAAGGATCTAGGTAAGACTAAGTATTGTATCGGTTATAGATCGAGCACCATGAAAACGAGATCTTAGTACACTAATTGAACTACACTTAGAAAGTGTTGCGTCGATTTAACTTCCTAGAAGAAGCAAAGTCATTTAGTACTCCGAGGGACGTTCGCTTTTTGGTTCCTAAGAAAGACCCTTTTTTATCCTAAGGAAGCTGACGAAGAGATATTGGGATCAGAATTCCCCTATCTTAGTGCGATTAGAGCTTGGTTATATTTAGCCTATTGTACAGGACCTAAAATTTCATTTGCTGTAATCTCCTAACAAGATACAGTTCCTCACTAACACATCTTTACTAGAATGGCATCAAGGACATATTTCAATACCTTAATGGTACTACGGATCTGGTTATGTTCTATACCTACGCATCCCAAAAGTCTGATGTACTACTTATTGGGTGCCTATCAATATGCCTACTAATAGAAGTTCCATGATAATTGATAAACATGTACGACATATTAGACAAATATACCTATATTCTGTAGATTCACTAGTTTAAATAAGAAATATATTTTTCATGAGAAATATTAAAGGAAAACTAATGAAAATGGCTTGAAAACTTTGAGATTTAACGATAAAGACAAAATAAAGGGTAAAGTGAATAGTATCAGGATTGACTTTTTAGTGTAAAAATGTAGTTTTTCGTTAAAGTGAACAATACCATAAGCTTTTCGTTAAAGTTCCCAAATATTAATAATATGCCTCCTAATAGAGGCTCGGGATCCATGATAAACACGTACAGAATGTTATACTAATTTACCTATATTGCGGAACAAAGAATTTAATAATCGGTACATTATTTTGCAAAATGACCAAAATTATTAGTACTAAGTAGATACACTAATCTTTTCAAAACAACAACAACAACAACAACAACAAAGCCTTTTCCCACTAAGTGGGGTCGGCTATATGAATCCTAGAACGCCATTGCGCTCGGTTTTGTGTCATGTCCTCCGTTAGATCCAAGTACTCAAGTCTTTTCTTAGGGTCTCTTCCAAAGTTTTCCTAGGTCTTCCTCTACCCCTTCGGCCCTGAACCTCGGTCCCGTAGTCACATTTTCGAACCAGAGCGTCAGTAGGCCTTCTTTGCACATGTCCAAACCACCGGAACCGATTTTCTCTCATATTTCCTTCAATTTTGGCTACTCCTACTTTACCTCGGATATCCTCATTCCCAATCTTATCCTTTATCGTGTGCCCATACATCCCACGAAGCATCCTCATCTCCGCTACACCCATTTTGTGTACGTGTTGATGCTTCACCGCCCAACATTCTGTGCCATACAACATCGCTGGCCTTATTGCCGTCCTATAAAATTTTCCCTTGAGCTTCAGTGGCCTACGACGGTCACACAACACGCCGGATGCACTCTTACACTTCATCCATCCAGCTTGTATTCTATGGTTGAGATCTCCATCTAATTCTCCGTTCTCTTGCAAGATAGATCCTAGGTAGCAAAAACGGTCACTTTTTGTGATCTTCGCTAGATTGCTCCGGTCATTAGTGTGGATAAGTATATAAATGGATAGAGATAGGAAAGCAAACACAAGATGTACGTGGTTCACCCAGATTGGCTACGTCCACGGAATAGAGGAGTTCTCATTAATTGTGAAGGGTTTACACAAGTACATAGGTTCAAGCTCTCCTTTAGTGAGTACAAGTGAATGATTTAGTACAAATGACATTAGGAAATATTGTGGGAGAATGATCTCGTAACCACGAAACTTCTAAGTACCGGAGTGTGGTATCGTCTTGACTTGCCTTATCTGTCTCATAGGTAGATGTGGCATCTTCTCTGGAAGTACTCTTCCTCCATCCAGGGGTGGTATCTGTAACTGGTGGAGATGCACAAGGTAATGTATCAATTTCACTTGAAGCTTACTTGTAGTTTCAGGCTTGGTCAAGCGCGATACAAACCATGTAGTAGGAGTCCCCCAAGTCGCCGGGCTAGGGGATCTGCTGAAAGAGGTGACAGACAAGGTAAGCAATCAGAGCTCCGGCTGATTGTTCACATTCTCCCTATCTTGCAGGCAGCATGAAGGATAAAGAGAAGAAAAATGAGAAGAGATGATATGGGATACTTTTGCTTTTGAAGAAGTAACTTTCCACAGGCTTATTCTTGAACCGGGCTGGAGGGTTTTCTGGTTTCCTCCAGAGTATAAGGCCGACTGAAGAATTTGAGGGTCAAAACAAGTCCATCAAATCTAGAGTACGTTCGACCCTGCTGATATGGGATACTTTTGCTTTTGACAGAGTAGTGGATGTATCGGCACGTGTGCTGTTACGCTTGTCTCCACATGCTTCCTTGTATCCTTCTCACTTGCCCTATCTGTTCCTCAGGCAGATGCGGTATCTTCCCTGGAAGCATAAGATGTTGAAGATGAGTACTCGAGAGCAATGCCAGGTAAGTAATCAAGTAAGGGGTTCCAGGCAGTCAGTTCCTGGCTGGAAGCTTGATTCCAAGTGCTGACTGATTGCTCTCTTTCTCCTTGTCTTGCAGGTAAGAACAAGGCCAAAGGAAAAGACAGGGAAAAAGCATGATATGGGATACTCTTGCTTTTAACCCTGATGATATGAGATATTCTTGCTCTAGTATAGCTTGTTTACAGAGGTATTATCGGGGGGAAAGAAAGCTGAATATTTCGAAAGGCTTCGTTGGGAGTGCCCTCTCAGATAAGAGAAAGGGTTGAGCATTTTTACAGGTCTGCCTGTCCGTTAGGGATGGAGGTCGACATATATAGGAGTCTCCCTAACATCAAGTAATAATGCTATTCCTTTACCCTGCTTGGTCATAGCACGGTAGTGGAAGCTGCCAGCTTCACATGTTTTAACTCTGTCAGAGCACTTTGAAAAAGTGGTATGTGGTATCTGGAAAGCTGATGTTGCGTGTGAAGATTACAGACAAGCTTTATCAAAGGAGATCCAACTCTTGAAGTTGGGAAAGTGGTGCCTCTTCGGTTTTTGAACAAGCAATCCTGACGGGGATCTGGCTCTCGAGATTCGGAGAACGATGTCTCTTCGATTTTTGAGAAAGCAATCCTACTGGGGGTCTAGCTCTCGAGATTCGGAGAGCGGTGTCTCTTCGATTTTTGAGAAAGTAATCATGTTGGGAGTCTGGCTCTCGAGATTCGGAGGGCGGTGCCTCTTCGATTTTAGAGCAAGCAATCTTGTTGGGAGTGTTTTCTCGAATGTGAGTAAAGGTTGGGCATGTTTGCTAGTCTACCTTGCCACGAAGCACAAAGGTTGACACACAGGGACTTTCCAATTATCCAGCAGTGGTACTGTTCCTTTACCCTCTCTTCGATTTTTGAGAAAGTAATCATGTTGGGAGTCTGGCTCTCGAGATTCGGAGGGCGGTGCCTCTTCGATTTTGGAGCAAGCAATCTTGTTAGGAGTGTTTTCTCGAATGTGAGTAAAGGTTGGGCATGTTTGCTAGTCTACCTTGCCACGACGCACAAAGGTTGACACACAGAGACTTTCCAATTATCCAGCAGTGGTACTATTCATTTACCCTCTCTTCGATTTTTGAGAAAGTAATCATGTTGGGAGTCTGGCTCTCGAGATTCGGAGGGCGGTGCCTCTTCGATTTTGGAGCAAGCAATCCTGTTGGGAGTGTTTTCTCGAATATGAGTAAAGGTTGGGCATGTTTGCTAGTCTACCTTGCCACGAAACACAGAGGTTGACACACAGGGACTTTCCAATTATTCAGCAGTGGTACTGTTCCTTTACCCTCTCTTCGATTTTTGAGAAAGTAATCATGTTGGGAGTCTGGCTCTCGAGATTCGGAGGGCGGTGCCTCTTCGATTTTGGAGCAAGCAATCTTGTTGGGAGTGTTTTCTCGAATGTGAGTAAAGGTTGGGCATGTTTGCTAGTCTACCTTGCCACGAAGCACAAAGGTTGACACACAGGGACTTTCCAATTATCCAGCAGTGGTACTGTTCCTTTACCCTCTCTTCGATTTTTGAGAAAGTAATCATGTTGGGAGTCTGGCTCTCGAGATTCGGAGGGCGGTGCCTCTTCGATTTTAGAGCAAGCAATCCTGTTGGGAGTGTTTTCTCGAATGTGAGTAAAGGTTGGGCATGTTTGCTAGTCTACCTTGCCACGAAGCACAGAGGTTGACACACCGAGACTTTCCAATTATCCAGCAGTGGTACCGTTCCTTTACCCTTGTGGGTAATAATATGGTAGCTAGACCTTCAAAATTTATGTGTCTAAACTTTGTTAGTGTTGTTTCTTTGCAATTCTTTTACCCTTCTTGGTCAGAGCGATGTAGCGGGAGCTGCAAGCTTCACGTGTCTCAACTTTGTTAGAGAACTTTGGCAAAGTTATCTGTGGTACCCATGAGTTACTGTTGCGTGTGGGAAGTGAGTGATTGAACAGTACGATTCATGTGCTTTCTACTTCGCCAGAAATCTTCGACAGAATGCCCATAATTTCCGCAAAGCTAAGTGTGCGTGTGACAGGTGCTGACAAGGCTGGAAAAGTAGGTGCCTCTTCGATTTCTGAGATTGGCCCTCGTGGTCTCTTAGCAGCCCAGCTTTTGAGAAAGCAAGCCTCTTCGATTTCTGAGATCGGCCTTCGTGGTCTTTGAGCATCCCAACTTTTGAGAAAGCAAACGCCTCTTCGATTTCTGAGATCCCAACTTTTGAGAAAGCAAACGCCTCTTCGATTTCTGAGATCGACCCTCGTGGTCTCTGAGCAGCCCAGCTTTTGAGAAAGCAAACGCCTCTTCGATTTCTGAGCAAGCGCCTCTTCGATTTCTGAGCAAGCGCCTCTTCGATTTCTGAAGCTTCGTCGAGTGCAGATTTTTATAGGGGCTGACATTAAGTTCCAAAGCACACTTGAATATCCACCAGTAGAAGCTCCATTCTTGCACTTCTAAGATCTTGATTTGTCCAACCTCTTCTCTCTTCAACACCTTTGAAAATGTCTGGCCCCTCCGACCGTCGTTTTGACTTGAACCTTGTTGAAGAGGCAACCCCGCCTTCTCCAGACAACATATGGCGCCCATCCTTCGTCTCCCCTACTGGTCCTCTTACCGTTGGGGATTCCGTGATGAAGAATGATATGACCACTGCGGTAGTGGCCAGGAACCTTCTCACTCCCAAAGATAACAGATTACTTTCTAAACGGTCTGATGAGTTGGCTGTTAAGGATTCTCTGGCTCTCAGTGTTCAGTGTGCAGGTTCTGTGTCTAATATGGCCCAACGCCTATTTGCTCGAACCCACCAAGTTGAATCATTGGCGACTGAAGTGATGAGTCTCAAACAGGAAATTAGAGGGCTCAAGCATGAGAATAAACAGTTGCACCGGCTCGCACATGACTATGCTACAAACATGAAGAGGAAGCTTGACCAGATGAAGGAATCTGATGGTCAGGTTTTACTTGATCATCAGAGATTTGTGGGTTTGTTCCAAAGGCATTTATTGCCTTTGTCTTCTGGGGCTATACCGCGTAATGAAGCTCCAAATGATCAACCTCTGATGCCTCCTCCTTCTAGGGTTTTGTTCAGTACTGAGGCTCCGAATGATCCCCCTTCGCTGCCTTCTCTTTCTGGGGCTCTACCGACTGCTGAGACTTCTCCTAAGCAACCTTTGTGAAGGCTCCCTCTTGTTTGTTTATTTTGACTCAAGTATATGTACATATTTGTAACTTATCGGGGATATCAATAAATAAGCTTTCCTTCATTTCAACGTATTGTGTTAAATACACCAAAGCCTTCTTCGCTAAGTTCTTTGAATTTTCTTTTGTTGAAGCTTGTATGTTGAAGCTTTGTGAGTGGAGCATGTAGGTTGAGGTAGTGTTCCCTTAATTTCCCGAGTGAGGAAAACTTCTCGGTTGGAGACTTGGAAAATCTAAGTCACTGAGTGGGATCGGCTATATGAATCTTAGAACGCCATTGTGTTCTGTCCTGTGTCATGTCCTCCGTTAGATCCAAGTACTCTAAGTCTTTTCTTAGGGTCTCTTCCAAAGTTTTCCTAGGTCTTCCTCTACCCCTTCGGCCCTGAACCTCTGTCCTATAGTCGCATCTTCTAATCGGAGCGTCAGTAGGCCTTCTTTGCACATGTCCAAACCACCGTAACCGATTTTCTCTCATCTTTCCTTCAATTTCGGCTACTCCTACTTTACCCCGGATATCCTCATTCCTAATCTTATCCTTTCTCGTGTGCCCACACATCCAACGAAGCATCCTCATCTCCGCTACACCCATTTTGTGTACGTGTTGATGCTTCACCGCCTAACATTCTGTGCCATACAGCATCGCCGGCCTTATTGCCGTCCTATAAAATTTTCCCTTGAGCTTCAATGGCATACGGCGGTCACACAACACGCCGGATGCACTCTTCCACTTCATCCATCCAGCTTGTATTCTATGGTTGAGATCTCCATCTAATTCTCCGTTCTTTTGCAAGATAGATCCTAGGTAACGAATCTCCATCTAATCTTTTCAAAACAAAAAAAAAAATAGGTAGGTACTTTGATAGTCGAAAAATAAAACAAAAAAAAAATACTAGACACATCATTTTTCGCTTTTTGTTTAAAAGAAAACAAAAACATGATTTTTGTTAACCATGGGGTACATTAATCTCTGATAAAAAAAAAAAAACTAGGGTACATTAATCTGAAAACGGTTTAGGGTTCTTATCTAACTACATGTGTAAATAAAATGTGCGTGCACTCGTTGGACTTTAATTTTTTTACCATACAAGAAAAGGAGATAATTGTCACATTTATCTCCCTACAAGCATGATCAAACATGAGTGTGTACAGTGTGTATGAGGTGCAAAATGATTTTAATATCTCCCTACAAGAAAAACTTGCATGTGTGAGGTGCATGTACCCCTTATTCCTATGTATATTCACACAAAAATTAGGTCGCGTACACTCGTCACCCAAAATATTAAAAATTATCATATGAAAATTCCAAAATAAAATAGCTAACTGGGTAATTTGGCTCTATATATTATTCCACCCACACAAGAGTCTTCACTCAGCCACAGCCTTTGGACCCCCCCCCCCCCCCCAACCCCCCAAAACCTCTCAAAAATTAAAATTTCACTTGCTGCTTTCTCTCTCTACAAAAAGAAAACAGCAACCATGTTCTCTCTACTTTCACTCAAGAATAAACTACATCAAGTTCTATGACTGTTATCATCCCTTATAAACCCAAAGAACAGAGGACTCTCTTCTTCTTCCTCTGTCTCTCCCTCAGACTTCGAGTCACAGGTACTTTTCTTCCTACTTTCACTCACTAAGTTGCTTGAATTCCCCCAACTGTTTCTTCACAGGTGTCTGAGCATCTGAATTATCATTATTTTTTTACCTTCTCATAGCATTTTATATCTGTCTGCCACCCTAAATATTGATTATTTCAAATGTAGCTGTATTTTGGTGTTGAACAAATTTTTGTTCTGTAGAAGTCAGAATCTGTGCAGATGTTGGAGAAGTTGGACGAGTTCGATATGGAGAAAAGCATAGAGGACTTTGAAGCAATGACGAAGGATGCTGAGAGGGTTCAGAGAAAAACCCTGAAGAAGATTTTGGAAGAAAACGGATCCGCGGAGTACTTGCAGGGTTTAGGACTGAATGGAAGAACTGATCCAGAGAGTTTCAAGGCTTGTGTGCCGCTTGTTACTCACAAGGATTTGGACCCCTATATTCAGAGAATTGCAGAGGGTGATTCATCTCCCATCCTCACTGGGAAACCAGTCCGATCCTTCTCAGTGAGGTACTTTCAAGTTCCGAAATCCATCAGTTTTCTTTTTTTGTTGCTTCATCCGTTGGACTGGATTTTTTTTTTTTTTGTTTTTTTTTATTGTGTTGGAGAAGTTTTCGGTTTCTGAGATGTTGTACAACATATGCAGCTCTGGTACTACTCAGGGAAGGCCAAAGTTCCTGCCTTTCACCGACGAATTGATGGAAACTACCATGCAAATATTTCAAACTTCTTTCGCGTTTAGAAACAGGTATCGATGCTCCTTTTTTTGGCTTGTTGTGGGTGTCCAGAGGATTTGGGACTAGGTTTAGTCCGATGATTTGTGTAGTTCTTCTCGCCTAATCCTATATTATCCTCGATACTGTTGTTAGGAAAAACAGGTTAGTACTTTCTCATCTTTCAATTTTATTCCTTCAATTCTTCTGATGATCGAAAACTATGCCTATTGTTCAGGGAGTACCCCATTGCGAATGGAAGGGCTCTGCAGATCATCTATAGCAGCAAGCAGTTCAAGACGCAAGGTGGTTTGCCAGTCGGAACTGCCACCACCAACGTTTACCGCAATCATAAGTTCAAAACCACGATGAAAACAATGCAATCTCAATGCTGCAGCCCTGACGAAGTAATATTCGGCCCTGATTTCCAACAATCTTTGTATTGCCATCTCTTGTGTGGCATAATATTCAGGGACGAAGTTCAGATGATATCTTCAGCATTTGCTCACAGCATTGTCCTTGCATTCAGAACCTTTGAGCTGGTGTGGGAAGAACTATGTGCTGACATTCGAGACGGGGTCCTCAGTGACCGAATCACAGAGCCATCAATCCGATCAGCTGTTTCAAAACTGCTCAGCCCGAACCCTAAATTGGCTGATTTGATTCATGGGAAATGTTCCGGATTGAGTAATTGGTATGGATTAATACCAGCACTTTTTCCCAATGTCAAGTACATCTATGGGATCATGACAGGGTCCATGGAGCCTTATTTGAAGAAATTGAGGCACTATGCAGGGGAGTTGCCATTGTTGAGTGCAGACTATGGTTCTTCTGAAGGATGGGTTGGGGCAAATGTCAACCCAAAATTGCCCCCTGAGTTGGCTACTTTTGCTGTGATCCCAAATGTTGGGTACTATGAGTTCATCCCTCTGAGGAACAGCAGCGGTGAGCAGCCAGTGGGACTCACTGAAGTCACAGTTGGTGAAGAGTATGAGGTGGTCCTCACTAGTGTTGCAGGTGATTCTGTAACCCCACTGAATTTTTTTTCGTCAACGTAGACTGATAGATAATCCAACTTTTATACACCATGCCTTCTTTTTCCATCACAGAAATCTTGTTATTTATGCATGAATTCAGCCAAAAGATCCGTAGTTGTGTTTAAAAATCTAATCAAATTTATATGCAGGTTTGTACCGTTACAGACTAGGGGATATTGTGAAAGTTGTGGGGTTCTACAACTCAACCCCAGAGCTCAAATTCGTGTGCCGGAGCAATCTTCTGCCTTCAATCAACATTGACAAGAACACTGAAAAAGATTTGCAGCTATCCGTCGAAGAAGCTGCAAAGCTTTTAGCTGCAGAAAAGTTGGAAGTTGTTGATTTCTCAAGCCATGTGGACTTGTCCACAGATCCTGGTCACTATGTCATATTTTGGGAACTCAATGGTGAACCAACCCATGAGGTTCTTAGCGAGTGCTGCAACTGTTTGGACAAAGCTTTTGTTGATGCGGGATACATGAGTTCGCGCAAGGTCAACACCATAGGCCCACTCGAGCTTCGAATTCTTCAGAAGGGAACCTTCCAGAAGATTCTAATCCATTACCTAGCTCAAGGAGCTGCTGCTAGCCAGTTCAAAACACCAAGATGTGTAGGGCTTAACAACAAGAAGGTTTTGCAGATTTTGTGTGGCAATGTGGTTAGGAGCTTCTTTAGCACTGCCTATGATTAAGTGAATAGTACAAGCTCAAAACCGAACACATTTGTCGTTTCCAAAATCAGTCCACAGTTGTTTTAGCTTTTTTAAGGCATTAGTTTTCTATCTATCACACGGTAAATATGTCTCATGCCGCCCTTGTTAGCTCCAGTGGTATGGGATGATGATAGATTTCAAGTTTAAATCTCTTTCTAAATATAGATATGTCTCATATGAAGTTAGTTGAATTTGTAATGTGTTGGTTTTATAAGCCTTTTCAAGTGTCTTGTACTCTGTGTCAATCTTCAACTCAAAATTATTGACAAGAAAATAGTATTTTGATTACAGTGACAATGATTGAACTATGAACTTAAATCCTTAAATCATAACTATGAGCTCAAAATAAATAACAAGAAATTAGTATGTTAACCCTAAATCCTTAAAGTAATAACTACTTATTGCTATGAACTTGCATAATTTCATGTATTCATTTGAATTTCAACTTTCAATGTATTCATTTGGATTACGTGACATGTGAACGATCAAGAAAAATGAGTTGAGATCTTCTTCAGATCTCACTTTCAGGAGCCTAAGGATCAGGAAATCCGGACCGTTCAAGAAAGAGAGATTTAGACTTTGGTTTATGTGAGATGGGTCAGCAGAATGAGTTAATGGAATTCGTCGGATTCAATTTGATTGGTCTGGATTCCTTGGTCCTTGGACTTCGGAGAGTGAGATCCAGAAAGGATTTCAACTAAAGAAAAAAAAACTTTACAGGTCGATCGAAGTGTTGTTTTCATGGAAGTATGGGTCTCTCTCATGAACGCGGATGTTGACAATCAAAACCACATTACATGTAATGTCGTGGTGTTAGGTAACTTTGAGCCAAGTTCCACCCCCATTTTGTTTAATAATGGAACCGGAGCCACATGACTGTGGATCACTCTCTTCACAATAGACAAAACTCTAACCCAATTTAAATTAGCGTATGACAATGCAAACCTTTATAATACAATAGAATCTTCGGAAATTATTCCCAGCATATATATTTTTTCCTTTGATATATACAGGAGAGTAAAGCTAATAGGATCCTTGTATATCTAGTTTCAAATGAACAAAAACAAGGAGAAATTGTTTTCTTTCATTGAAAACGCCCGAAAACAGTCTAATGTTTACAAGTTAACAGAAGTTATGTGCTACAGAAAATATTTCCAAAGGAGTATATGTTAGAGTTTTAGAACTGTTGTGCTTGAACTTGTGCAAAAGGGTCTGTGGAGTGGAGGCCATCAACTCGACAAAGGCTTGCTTAGGTGGTACTGGACGTCTAATTGAGGACATCCGTGATTTGAAGATGAGTTTCCTTCAATTTCTCTTGTGGCGTGATGGTAATACATTAGGATCTTCAAAAAGTAAAAGAAAATATTGGATTGAATGTATTTGAAAGTGCCAGTGCATTTTGAATGGATTTGAAACAACGATTTACAAGGATCCATAGTTTAAAGAAAGATATTTAACTTTAAAAGTCATTTGAATCTGTGAATTTAGAATGACTCCATAGAAATGATCCTTTATGATTTCGTAAGATTTCAAAGCTATAAGAACTTGACACATACATTTATCTTCTGAAGTACAACATTAATATAGAGTTCGCTACCTTGTATAAGTACAACATATGAAAAAATTGTCATCAGTATCCTAACCTAAGAAGAAAAACAAGATACATTATTGATACCCTAATTAATTTCTTCTCTTTCTGTAGTGTTTTAAACTATACACATTTCTAAATGTGGATTGGTGAAGAGCACCTGTGTGTGAAAGTTGGAGGATCAAATGAGATTTGCTTATTGTCTTATCCCCATATGAATAATCAGTCCCCTCTGTCATGCTTCTTGTAAAAGACGATGATATTCTTAACAAATATCCAATCAAAACAAGAAAAAATTCTCCATCAAAAGGGCAAGGTAGTAATTCTAAAGGTATATAACGGGTGCATCCACCAAAACATGGCGTGCCCATTAAAATGCCAACCTAAAATTTAAAACTATTTTACTTGAAAAGATAAGAGAATCTGTTTAGTTGGACACAAAGAATATGCATGACTGGCACTTGTCAGCCTAAATCATACACTCTCTTATATTTATTAGTCTCTAAAAACATTAGTCTTGGTGCCAAGAAAAATTTGAGACCAAGAGAATATGCAACAAAGATTGAGAGGCAATGAAGAACTGGGCGTATGGGATTGTGGGAGCCCTTTATACGACTCCTATGAATTGGTCTCAGTTAGTCATCTGATCGAACGGCATCTAATGGCATTGCCATATTCTCTTGGAGGATCCAGGCGGTTCATTGCCAATTTCTGTACTCATCCTTCATCAGGCATGGCTTCCACTGTATCATCAGATATGAGAAGTAGTACTACAAGGGAGGCCAAGGGGTCATCTTCATCCAATGTGGGGATTAGGAAGATTTGGAAGAGGAAGGTTTTCTTTGAAGAAGGAAAGGACAAGGCCAAGAAAAGGAAACTACGGTTTTCTGTGTTTTGCAATATGATTGGTCTGTGGAGGCAAAAGGATCAATGCAGGTGACAGAAAACACAAGTCTATAAATATTTATTTATTTTCCTCTTCTTATACATTTTTCTCATTTGCAATATTTATGAAGATAAAAAAGAAATACAATTTTGATTTTGTTTTCCCTTGTTCAGTCTTATTTCTGAGCCAATGGTCATATATGAAATGGAGTATATATAAATTCATGAACTTTATCTGAGTACATTTTTTTTTAGTTTGATCACAGTTTCATATAACGTTCATGTGCAGAACAATTTTGAGGATTATTATTTTGATGTTTTCACTATGGTAATTTGCTTTAAATCTAAAATGTCTAATACTGGACGCACAAATTGTTAAAGCAAGGAAATCGGTGTAATCTTGTTGTGAACAGTACTAATATCTGCATAACAATGTTCTCTTAATTTTCTTTCAAAATTTGGATATATAAATGCCAGCGTGACAAGATTCTATATGTATGATCAATGATCAGTTATTATTTTGTTGTAATAGACTTTTAAATGGTAATCGTTTGGTTTTTACTTTTTAATTTTAATTTGGTACATTTGGGATGAGATCTAACCCATGATCTATCGTAATTTTAACCCCTTATCTCCACATTTCATCACCACAGCTAGTTCATGACTACACTTGCTAGTCTCGCGACTAATTTCATTATCCGGTGAGGCTATCGCTCGAGCACAGATTAAGGTTCACTCTCAACGGGAAATAAAACGACAAAAAAACCTTCATGTCCAAATTAAAGAACGATCTGAAAACTGATAATCTTTTACTTCAATTTAAATCCATAATGGCATTCTGGAACATGCAATTGCCAAAGCAAATTGCAATCTGTTTGTGATTTTTTTTTTTTGAAACACCATCTTCATATATAATATTTTACTCTAAATTTTATTTTTTTCAAATTTGGACTTTGCTAATATATAGCTGTAAATGCCACCGTGACTATATTCTGTGTTGTTTATTTTTTTTTCTGCAGAAAACTATATTCTGTACATATGAACATTTGTTTTGGGATAACAGTTTTTATAAGTGCCACCGTCACAGTAGAATTTTAAATTAGTATATGAATGAGTGAAGTGGCATGAAGCACGGGTGATAAATTTTAGGTTGAAATCACTTTTATAAACATTTAGATCTGCCAAAATCATTGTTTGAATCGACTTTCCTAATCCATAAGTCTTTGTAAATATGCTTGTAGTTCTTTTCTCTTTTGAAATTCTCTTCATCTGTTTTTTTTTCTTTTTTTTTCTACGACGTGGATGAATAAGCTATTAGTTCTTTGGAGGAGGACGAGGTAGAACAGAAAACGTCCACCCTTACCGAAAGAGAAAGGTCCTGCACGCTTGAGGAACATTCACTTATAACTTAGCCAACATGATCCTCTCCGATTCTTTTGATGAGAATTTTGGGGATCCATGAATCTTGTTCGTTCATCGTATATCGTATAGTTAGTTTTTGTCAAGTACTGTTTATGTTTATTTTTAAATAAAAAAATTTAAAATGATTTTTGACCGCACAATGTACAATGAACGGACACGATTCAAGAATTCTCGAAATCTTCACAAAGAGGGTCCAACGAGGATCTGGACTCATAACTTAGTTATTTCTTTGCTATGTACGATTTTCGATAAATATTTTAAAACATTGCTTTTGTAATGTGTTCGGCATAAATTTTTATGGTGCCTTAAATAAGGTTTTTTTTCAGCCATAAATCAATGAAAACTTTACTAATTATCCATATGTCAGTGATCAATTTTGTGGACTGATGATATAATTTAACTTTGGCAAGGCAGCAATAAAACAGCACAGATTATAAATGGGGAAGTAGAACAAGGGAAGGAGAAATAGGCTTGTGGATAGGTCCTGTTTGGGTTCTTGGATTGTACGATGGTCAATTAATTATCATATTATATTATTCTCCAGGTTTTACAGATACTTAAACCTGGGAAGATTATCGCCTGGGGATTCCGATTCGAGCAGTCCGCAGAGGAGGAGCTCCAATTATTGGGAGGATTATTGAATTAACGACGAAGATTTCTTCATGAAGCAGTCGCACTTATTCAGATTTGAGCGAAGCCCGGCATTGGTGGAGGACGCTGTAATTATGGTCCAGATCAGATATTTATTATAGTTAAATTAGTCACATTTGATATTAGATTTTAGTCATTTTTTTTTTACAAGAAACGATTGTGATTTTCCATTAATAATGATAACAGTAATAATTACAAGGGTTGCCGCATGGGTACAATCTCCAATGATCAAATATTTGGTTTGAAGTTAATTCGCACAAACAAGCTATGATGATAATTCCCTAATTAACTACCAAAAACATGCGCACTAGCACAAACACCCCAATACAAAATCGGCCACAAAGACGGCAAAAGGAGGAGACTTATACCGGAGCACACATAAGGTCACCCCCACACAAGCAAGACCACATTAAACTATAGCTAACAAGTGAGGTCACATCAAAACCACCGCACACAGTGGGGCACTTGCTAGGGCAAGACATTAACCGCTAAATGCGGTACAAACAAACCTACACTGATTTACACTAATTCGAGAACGTAATCCTCTGGTTGGCTTGTCACCAACAATTAGCTCATATAACCAACTACAACATTACCGCTTCAAGAGAGATCTGCCATAACCGTGCGCCAAGCAAGGCAAGGCCGCCATAGGTATGGTCAGGGAAGGTGGTGCTGCCATGGATCGGTCAGGAGGAGCCACAAAACCCTTATAAAACAAGTCATAAAGGAAGGATCCGACCCACCAACAACTAATGAACCAAGGAATTGGATCCTCTCCGAGGCAAACCCTCGGGATCCTCTTGACCCACTAACACGAGATGTTTGATCAAAATCCAACAGCCACAATTATTATAACTTTTAGATGGACCCCCCTGTTTGTAGCCGTTGGATCAAAATCTAACGGCCCGTGTTAGTGGGTTAGGAGGATCCCAAGGGTTTGCCTCAGAGATGACCCAATTCCATGAACCAAAACCACTCATACTAAAGTTCAATACTTGAAATGACTAATTCGCCTACAATAAAATAGAAACTGCAATGCATGGTCTAAATCCACAAAACTGCAACACAATGTTCAATGTTGGTTGACTTATTCCTAAATACAAAAAATATACAAAAAGGGCTTCTAGCTGTTATGTAATGGTATAATTGGTAATTTTTGTTTGATTTAGGAGCAATAGTGTACACTAAAGTCTCTTAGTGTAAAAATATAGATGTATTTAAAAAATGTCTCATTGACCTATTTATAATTAATATAAATATTACTAACATATTATCAATATTATAAATTTTATTGATTTAAAATATTTTATTTATGTTGTACTTATACTATTTGGTTACACAGTTTTTAAAATTGTTATTTTGGAGTTCCATTCACACACACACACACACAAAATCTGCAAAATAGATAAGTGAATATAACACACAATACATTAAATTTGCTTATGTTCATATATTTATGTGCAATGTTATTTTGTGATTTCACGAGGTGATTTGCTATCGACCCTTTAGAGATGGGACATGCTCTATTACCCTTAGGCTGTCTCCAAGGGGCGAACCAAAAAGCCCAAAATTTGTGGCACATACCTCATCAAGGAAGTATTTTGGGGGTGGGAGTTTTAGGATTTTTGGTTTGGAGGTAGGGGAAATTGGGTCTGCTCTCCTAGGGGATGGACAAGGAAACAAGCGGGCCTGGCTCACCCAACTACATCCCTTCTTAACTCCAATGACTCAAATCCAATTTAATTAATTTAATGGTAATAAAAAAAATCTAACAGCTCAAATTTAAATTCAACAGTTAAAATATTATTATTAATTAATCCAAATTAAATCCAACACCAAAACTCTATATGACACACTCTGATCCTGGTATCCTCCAAATACCAGGATGAGCACGTGTTGGTCGATACCCAAGGGTGACAAAGCCATTTTAAACATGCAAAATATTAGTAAAATAAAACAAGATAGATTATGCAAAAACTAATTCCAAAATTGTTAGCAAAAAAAAAAATCAAAGAAATACAAAAGTTTAACAAGTTATAAAGTTGGGGGTGGGAATTATAAGTCCATTACAGTGGAGAAAAAAATTGACTAACCTCATACGTAAAGAGGAAGAGTTGAAAATACGGGGCTAATTTATGGGATTCCCATATTGGGTTGGAGGCCTTAGGGCTTAAGATTTTCATGTCATCCAAGGTGATTTGTTACCCACCAGTAGGGATGGGGCATATACCTTACTAATCTAAGAATGTAGGGCGTACTTAATTTGACCTCAATATAAGGTGACAATGAATCATTCATTCACTTGACTCATCTTAATATATTTATGTGTAATGATCTAATTGGTTGCGTTTGAATTAATTGTACTACATGGCACAGAAAAAGAAAAAAACAGATAACTCTACCCTAATTGGTCTTCGCTATTTCTTATCTCCACTGAAATGTTAGAGCATCTCCAAAAAAAGATGTTAAATTTAAAACATCAAAATGATGTTTGATGTCTTATGTGGCAATTTGACATTTTGTACATTTTTATGCTCCACCTAATATGTTAAATAATAATGTCCTTTTATAATTTTTTTAATCTCTTTGTGGGGTCCAACTATTAAGACAACCAATCAAATACTTGGAATACAACAATATTTATTATATATTGCTTCACATCTATTAAAAAAATATTAAATGAATTTGACAGCAGAAGGCCTAGCCTTCAATTAACTTAACGCCATGTAAGAAACTGAAGGCTCAGTGGGAGAAATTTTATGCTATTTTTTTTATTGTTATATGTCTATGTGACAATTTTGACATCTCCTTTTTTTTTCTTCAAAGAAACTATAGTAAATTCATTGATAGAGCCATTACAATGCTTTGTTACAAAGGTGATTCAAGGCTCCATACTTTCTTCAACAAGTAAATCCAAGGTTAAACTTGGAGGGTGATTATACCAATCACACGCATGACTCAATGAGATGCCGTAATGTGCAAGCCTATGGGCGATGCTGTTTGCATGGCAGCAGGTATGGGTTATAGTAACCTCAGTGATTATTGAAAGTATCACCTTGATGTCCTCCATGATTTGCCTAACCTCGAAAAATTCAATGGAAGAATTCTTAGATGCTTCTACAATTTGAAGCAAGTAACTCACACATCTCATTTAGAGATGCTTTTATGAAGGAAGTAGGGATGATAGAAAGTAGGCTGCCTTGAATTGGCCATATAGCACAACGTAGTCAACGGAAATTCGATTTACTAAGGTAGATTTCGTCACCATTACATTGGAGCTCACATCCTATTAAACTAATTTGCTGCTTAAAAAAATTGGACTTTCTTGGTGAATTTTCGACATGGATGGCACTCCCAAGTTAATGGGTCTAAACCTCATGAAAATACCAAGATGTGGAAAAAATATATTCTCCCCTTCTCCATAGCACCATCCATTTATTATCAAAGTCTCAAATTAATTTTATGATTACAAGAGCCTTTAAGTATGATAGTCTAGTGGTTTTTTTCTTTATTTATAAGTAAAATTTTAGGTTCAAATCTCGTGAATGCTAAATACGATACTAGTTTATCCTCCCCTTTTTAGTGTAAATGGATTCTATATCAAAATCTTATGATTACATGAATGATTTTGCAATTTGGCCTTTCAGCAATGAAGGAAACAATGTTTTAAGTTTTACCTATAAAGAAAAAAATTACAAGGGGTCATAAATCATGTCGTCTTAAGCTTGGTTCCTCTAATATCGGTTATTTCAAAAGTGAAGACAACTCTGGAGAAAACAAATTTGATTTTATCTAGAGTTAATTAAGCCACTTAATAAGTTAGAGGAGGCAACAATTTATTTGTTTTAGGCCGAACCATATACCAAGCTTCTTATTTTTTTTCCCTTGGTGTGTGGAAGCTCCAAAACTTAGGGTGCCAATTTGCCGCAAACATTTCTATAACAGAAAATATGGCCAACTTATCTTGACCCCCAGAATTCTCTTCAAGTGGGGCGATGTGACAAATCTCAACGCAGCAAATCATATAGCCCAAATTTGGATGCTTAAATGTATGGTAACCCATACAAATATGAAAAGGAAGAGTTTTCGAAATGGGCACTGGAGGTGCTCCAGCCTTCTAGTCGTCTCTGGTTCTGTGAGGGCGACCTAAATGAGTTCCTTTGGGATCACGAAAAGGAAGGATGAAGCCAGGTGTCGTATCTTCGGCCTAGGTACTTACATGACTTTATGGCGAAAATGGAACTAATTGATTTGGGCTTTTGTGGCCCCAGATTTACTTAGAGAGTGACTCGGAATAACAGACTTGTGCAAAAGCGGTTGGACCATGTGCTGGTGAATAGGATTTGGCATGAGTGTTTGCCACGCTATTGTGAATGCCTCTGATCATATCCCTCTCATCATCAACTCGAACCCGAATATCATCAAAAGGTCGCAAACTTTCATATTAGAGGCCTTCTGGACCTCGGATGAGGGATGCAAAGAAGTTGTGAAAGTGAGTTAGGGCCAACACTTTGAAGGCACGTGGCTTCACAAATGACGTAGGAAAATTAGTGTGACTAAGATGAATTTGAAAAAATAGACTCGGAAAACCCTGTAGGAACGAAAATTAACCATTGCCAACTTATCGGAACACCTGGTGCTCTTCAAATGGATTGGGAGGCGAATTTGGAAGCAATCAAAGATACCACATGCTGTCTGAACCGGCTCGAGAAACAGGAAGAGCAATTTTGGCATCAAATGTCCCTATTTGGTGGCTTCAAGCTAGTAATGCCGACATAGCTTTCCTCGACCAGTTTACCATCCAACACAGAAGGCAAAACTGTGTGACGAATGTTCGAGACCAAGAGGACAATTGAGTGGAAAGCCCTGCTAGGGTTCGACGCACGGTGAAGAAACATTTTCAAAATCTATGCACTTCCGTGGGCAAATGTGATTGGGGAGATTTGCTGAATTATGTGGAATCGATCGTCACACCTGAAATGAATGAGGCTTTGTCCAAACCTATAGAGGAGCTCGAGATCAAGGAGGCTGTTTTTTCTAATGAAGGGATCCAAATCACTAAGGCCTGATAGGTTCCAAGGGATCTTCTTCCATTCTTATTAGGATCTTATATGCTGGGAGGTTAGGGGGCTGATGGATGAATGCCTGAGCGAGAGGGCCTGTCCACAAAACCTTAACTTCATACATATCGTGTTTATCCTGAAAACCCCTAACCTGGAATCTGTAAACCAATTCCGACCGATTATCCTCTGTAACTTCTTGTATAAGGTTCTCTCCAAGGTCTTGGCTAACATATTAAAACCTTATTTACCGAGGATTATCTCGCCCAGCCAAAAAGTTTTTGTGCAAGGCTAACAAATCCAAGACAACATTGTTATCGCCCATGAGGTCTTCTATTCTCTCAACCTCCAGAAATCAAAGTCCAATTTCGAGTTAGGAATTAAACTGGATATGAATGCCTATGATTGAGTGGAGTGGGATTTCTTGGAGGCGGTAATGGTGAAAATGGGATTTGCTCGTTTTTGGGTTGACCTCGATTCTTCAACAAAACGGGGGATCTAGTAGCTGCTTAATCTATGTCAGTAAGTTTTGACGGCACAAAATGAGAGCTCATATGGAACCTTTTATAAGTTTTGACGGCACAAAATGAGAGCTCATATGGAACCTTTTATTTCTAGTGTAACAGCGGTGTAACGTAACAACATATTATGGTCGTGTAACAGAAGGGCCAGAGGTACGGTAAACTCGGTCAAAATGACACCCAAGGGGCCGGCGCGGATAATCCTATCCTATTCAAGTTTGAGTTTACCCCTTACACTTCGGACAGTCATCCGTAGTATCATAAAAAGGACCCCCCCTTTCGAGGTAAAAAAAGGTACATATGAGGCTGGTCTTTCTTAACGTGGCGTGGTGTATAGTACGCAAAACCTTTCTTGTATGTAGTGTGTAACCATGGTGGAGTTATCGATTCTCCTCATTGACTGCCTCAGAAGAAACTTTAAACCATCTCAATGACTCCGTCAAGGTGACCCACTTTATCGCTATCTATTCTTGGTTGTCAGTGAGGTTTTATCGAGCCTTCTTCAAGGTGCAATGAGTTCGGGTTTCTTGGATGTGATTCGGATCAGTGCACATAAGCCCCGTGTCTCGTCTCTCTCACATTCTATTTGCGGATGATACGCTGATTTTTCTAAAGGCCAATGAGGATAATTACAAGAATATCTCCTGCTTGCTGCACGCCTTTTGTGAGGCTTCCGAACAAGAGGTTAGCTTGCAAAAATCAGTTGTATACTTTAGTACCAACACTCAATTAGTTCTCCATGATGCATTGTGCATTATCCTGAACATGTCCAAAGTTGAAGAACCAAGTACTTATATTAACATCTCGGCAGTGTAGGGCAAGTCTAAACGGGAGGCTTTGGGGTATATTATAGAGTGGGTTATTACAAAGATCCAAGGGTGGAAGCACTAGTTTTTCTCCTAGCCCGATCGTGAGGTCTTGATCAAGGCAATTGCATTGGAGATGCTCTCATATCCAATGAATGTTTTCCTGCTCCCAGGAAACCTGTGCAAGGATATTGATTCGACGATTGCAAAATTCTGGTAAGCCCGTTCCGATTGTTCCTGTGGAATGCAATGGATTAATTGGAATGAGCTAGGCGGGGCAAAAGGTGAGGGTGGGTTAGGCTTTCGAAATCTGTGATACTTCAACCTAGCACTATTAGCCAAGTAATGATGGCGTCTGATTCAAAAGCCCATGAGCCTTTGGGCCCAAGTCTTAAAGGATTGTTATTTTCCCAATTCTTCTTTCCTCGAAGCCAAGATGGGTGGCAAGACCTTGTAGTTGTAGTTTAGTTTTCTTGAAAGAAGAGACTTAATTCTTAAGGAGGCTCATTGGCAAATACTTAGTGGGTCGTGGGTTAACCTTTGGAATGATCGATGGATCATTAGTCTCATTCTTGGTTACCCCAGATTGATAGATGAGACTACAATGAGACCGGATCATGCAGTAAACTCTATAATCAACCAAAAGCTCAGGGAATGGCATCTTGATCCTATTTCAAAGATCATTCCGGTTGAGGAGGTGCGAGCGATTTCCTAAATTCATGTTGGGGACTTGTCATGCCCAGATAGGCTAATCTGGCTGTTTGACAAAAAAGGGAAGTACTCAATCAAATCGGGGTATCGGCGACAACATGGCAGAGCTGGTTCTTAAAACTCTCATCATCCCTTACCTCTCCGTCTTATGAGTCTTTTTGTATGGAAGCTAATTTGGGGCCTAGATACTACTCCGAAATTAGGAAACTTCATGTAGCGAGGGGTCAAGGGGGCCTTGGCTACGAAGTAACAAAGATGTTCTCCATCTTCCTTGTGTCCATTGTGCAATGATCATGAGGAATCTGTTGAACACATCGCTTCCCTTGGGTGGAAGCTGTCTGGTATGACGGGCTCTTTATCTCAAGATTGTGCGTGCTTCGACCTTTTTCTTGGATGCCTGATTGCTAAAAGTTAAAAGGGCAGTAGTGGGGAATGCCAAGGAAAAGGCCAAATTTCTCTCCCTGGTTGTTCTTACCTATTGGCGTATTTGGAAATCAAGATGTAAGGCTTTCTTTGATCAATGCACTATTTCCCCACCCGCTACCATTTTTGCGATCTCTTCCTAGTGGGGCTTGATGTCGATGTTTTTTGGGCCATCTTAATCAAGGAAGGCTACTCGAAATATTCATGGTCCCTCTTCAACCCATTTTATCAAGGTGAATATGGATGCCTCATGGATTAACTTAGACACTCGATGCCATGCGAGGATTGTGATTCAGGATTGAGATGACTGCATTTAGTGCTCTCATGGCCGAGGTGTTGGCAATCAAGTGCTTTCATGGCCGAGGCGTTGGCAATCAAGGATGAATGCCTATTAGCACTACTGCGGAATTTCCAAAATATCGTGGTTGAATCGGATCCCATGCTTGTGGTTTCGTCTCTGAACAACAGCTTACAGAGTTCCGATTGGGAGATCTTTCCTATCTTAAGACGTGTGCTTTAGTTAGGGATGACCATTCCTTCTTGTTCTTGGTCTTGGGTGCCAAAATAAGCTAATGAAGCGACGGATTTTGTGGCGTCACACCAATTATCGGGGATGCGCAAAGCAATTTGGGTCGACATGCCCTTATCCTTTCTGGTAATAATTCTGAACAAGGATGGGCTACCTTGTCCTCCGTAGGGTTTAGTCTTAGCAAGATGTGGACAACACTAGTGCCTTAGAGGCGGTGTCTTCAAGTTTTAATCCTCCTTGCAGATTGTATTTCATTTTGCCGTTGTTTTTTGGCGCCTTATGTTCTATTGGCTTTTGCTCTAGTAATGAATTTCCAGTTCCTAAAAAAAAAAAAAAAATCATCTAGCCCTTAAAAGAAAGGGATTTTCAATATTTTTTTTTATAAGAAATGATGACTTTTTACATGGTGCATTCCACATTCTTTTGTAGTAATTCGAACCCTCTATTTTTAGGTCCCCATTTCTAGATTGCAAAATTCCATTAAATCAAGTACCTTTTACCCAATTGATTCTTATAATAAAATTCCAATGTTCTCATGATTTTCTGTTCTGTTACTTGTGGCTACTTCTACCATTTATTTGCATTTTGGTATAAGGCACTAACCCATTGTCTTTCTATATGACTTCTTCCAATTGTTCAAATGATTGTTGTCCTATTTAATTTAACATGTACATTGCTTGTGCAACTAAGGAGCCGTTTGACAGTTTGATGGCCATTTCGTTTTCATTTTTCAGTTCTATTTTTTTACCTTTTACCCAATTGATTCTTATAATAAAATTCCAATGTTCTCATGATTTTCTGTTATGTTACTTGTGGCTACTTCTACCATTTATTTGCATTTTGGTATAAGGCACTAACCCATTGTCTTTCTATATGACTTCTTCCAATTGTTCAAATGATTGTTGTCCTATTTAATTTAACATGTACATTGCTTGTGCAACTAAGGAGCCGTTTGACAGTTTGATGGCCATTTCGTTTTCATTTTTCAGTTCTATTTTTTTACCTTTTACCCAATTGATTCTTATAATAAAATTCCAATGTTCTCATGATTTTCTGTTATGTTACTTGTGGCTACTTCTACCATTTATTTGCATTTTGGTATAAGGCACTAACCCATTGTCTTTCTATATGACTTCTTCCAATTGTTCAAATGATTGTTGTCCTATTTAATTTAACATGTACATTGCTTGTGCAACTAAGGAGCCGTTTGACAGTTTGATGGCCATTTCGTTTTCATTTTTCACTTCTTTTTTTTTTTTTTTGGTGGTAAAGTCACTTTTTACTTTTTTTAAAACTAAAATTTTATTTAGTAGCTACTTTCAATTTTTTAAAAAGTTAAAACTGAAAACCAAATATGAACTCAAAGCCAAATTGTGAAAGCTCAAGAAATGAGTTTTTAGTTTTTTTTTAACTGAAAGTATTTATCAAACAAGATTTCAAAAATGTGAAAATAAAAATAAAAACCTAAACCCTATCAAACAACCTAAATTAATGAACTTTCTAATAACAAAAAGTAATTTATTTGACAAACCGATATCTCTAAATTATTCTAATTGATGGAGAATGAGTGAAAGAAGATAAGATTCTATTATCAAATCAATTGCCTATATGGCTAGGGATTCAACTCAAAGCACATTCAAAGTCCATTCTTCTCAAGGTGAGATTCATACCCTTAACACCATAGGTGGTGAATTTTCATAAATTGGGTGATGTTGAGCAATTGTGGTTGTTTAGCTTCATACTTAGGTCAACTTACTCTAATACTACAAACGAAGTTGAGGTTCTAATATAAAACCAATTGAAAATACAGAGTGATCAACCTCTTTATAAGCACATGCGAGATCCCTTCTTAATTAATATGATTTTCATACTCTCAACAGGGAGATTCGAACTAAAGTGCAAAGGGATGAAATAACTAGACTTATAATTTCCAAATAACAAAGAAGTGGAAGCAGTTTGGGATTAAATTATACATTAGTAGGAGATGATTAGAAATTGTGTGTGTTCGATGCTTGAAATTTTGCTTATAATTAAGAAAAGAGTGATTATCCATTCTACTTTATGCAATCAATTAGGATGATTAGTGTCAGCAAGCAAATTAAAGGGAGAACCAGACCAAAAAATCCTTCAAAAATTGTGCCCCAAAGCATATTTTAGACAAGAGTGTGCTGCTTTGATACTCATCAGCAACTACACATTCCACACCTAGAAAAGAAAAATGAAGGCCAGTTGTCCCCACCAATGTGCCAACAATTCTAATATATTAATCGTCATATAAAAAAACATCTCACCTTTCTTCTCCCTTGTGACCCAAACACAAAACCCTAATTAAAGCTCCTCTAGCCGGCAGCCTCTTGCAACGGCTTAGGTTCGGCAACAATCATCTTCGTTCTCCCTTTACTCCTTCTCTCCACCCCTTCCCTTCCTCGTACCTTCCCTTCCCCATCTCTCTACCCATTATTTTGTGATTAATCCTCCATATGCTTTAATGGAGTGCCATTTAAAATTATCTCAACATTCTCGTTTCGGGATATATTCACGGTTTAAGTCGAGCTTGTGGTTGTGATGGATCAAAATCACTTTTTACCGGTTAGTGTCCACTGTGGTTGTGTGCTCCCTGACGTTTGAGTGGCCAAGCCGCCTCCTTGTTACAGGTTCGAGTCCAATCCACCCTCCAAGGGTTACAACTGTAGCAAATCTAGCTTGATTCGGTGATGGTTACAAACCCATGGACAAATCTGTGATTGAAACGAATTCCATTAATAAATATGTGACAAATACACCTTGATTGAGGCATGGTTGGTGCAGATTCAATGGCTTTGCAGATTTGTAGGACCAAAGTGCCCCTCTTTGTCGTTGTGAAGATTAGCTGAAAATGATTTCCTTTTCGGCTTAGTTGTGTTTTGTGTATGTTTGGGAAAATGATCCCCGCCGGATCTGGAGATCACGTGATCGTGTTCGTTCATCGTACATTGTGTAGTCGGAAATAATTTAAAATTTAAAACTTAAAATTAAATATAAATAGTATCTAATGAAAAATGACCGCACGATGAACGGATACGATCACAGGATCCCTCGGATCCCCAAGAAAAGTATTTTTGTGCCTTCACTTCATACCAATGGCTTTTGTGTTCATAAGTTTTGGATCTGCTACTACTGATCTATTGTGTCAAATCTATACAGATGGTTCTTGGGTATTTCCTTGTTCATCGTAATTGCTATATAGGGAATTAGTTAAGTTTGTTTGTGCATTTATTATATTCAAATCAATGATACTCAATTGGCCCCCCTGTATTTGTGTTGCAATCATATTTTTTTCATATCGATGAATTATAATTATTCTCCTGTTATTAAAAAAAAGTGCCAATAATTCATCTACCTTATTGGTTTCAACCAAAGTTTCCATTAAAGTTTCTTTCTTTATGCTGCCAGTGGTATCAGAGCAAACAATCATACTCTGTAGAATGTTATATTCTTCAGTTCTTTGTTGATATTGCATTATTTCTTAAGTAATATGAATAATGGTGCATTTATGTGAAATATATATGTATTGTGATCACTCACTGTCAAGTAAGTGCATGCAGCTTCCATGGGTAATTTTGATGACCTGAGAGTGAAAGGGATTGTGTGGTTCCCCTGGGTTTTGATCTCCTAAACCTTCAGAAGGTGTTATGTGGACGGGCTAATCTTGCAGGATAGTCTATGTGGTATAGCTGGAGAAATGGACACTCCTAGATTGAGAGGAACTAGGAATCAAGCGCACTGTTCGCTACCTTGGGTTGCGATCCCATAAACCTCTAAAGGCCTACAAAGACAGATTTGTACCCATAGTCCGTAAGGAGGGTACTTGTGATCCATGTGGTGTAGGAAGTAAATGGACACTCTCGTTGTCCTACTTTGTGTTGTTGTGAGATTAAAGTATAAGCGGGTTGCGGGACTGGTCATCAGGATGAATTCTTTTATACACGAATTTTGAGAGAAAATCGTGGTAATGTCTTTGTATGACCAATGATGATTATTGGTATTGCCAATGATTGTGGCTGGAAATTCTAATATGTGTGAAGACCACGATGATTTTTTTAACGGATTGAAATCATAGACTAAGGTTTTGATTTCATTCAATATAAATGGAATGGTGGGAAAACTGTGATGATTTATTCAATTATTGATTTATTTTTAGACATGAATGAAATCATAGAATGAGGTTTTTATTTCATTCAATATAAATGGAATTGCATATTGGATTTAAATCCCTTTCATTATTTAGTGATCGGAAATCTCGAGGACGAGATTTATCTTAAAGAGGGTCGAATGTAATACCCTGATAATTTTTAAATATGTAATTTAGTGACGAGATTCAAATTAATTGATGATTATGAAATCCAAGTGAAGGGAAATGTGAAATTCCGTCCCCGGATTTTATCATTAAATTAAGTATTTTGTAGTCATATTCGGAGTTATGACGCATTTATATTTACGGCGTATATTTGTTCGATAAGTGAAAAAGATGAAAATGCCCCTAGTTGGCTAAATAGAATTATACGAGGATGTAATTTATCCTTATATGTTTCGCCATATTTCTTGGCACATTTGAATAGAGGTCGATCCTACAAGCATGTAGGCGAAAACTGTTCGCCAAAGGTAGTTATAACGAATGAGATATAAACGAGCAAAGATAAAGGTAAATGGTCAATTGACCATTAATCTAGAAGGCTCTACCTTTTAGGGGTGGGTTCAAAAATCCGAAAACCGAAAAAAACCGAGAACCAAACTAGACTGAGGTCGAAAAAAACTGAACCGAAAACTATCAAACCGAATCGAACCGAATATGGTTGGTTCAGTTTCGGAAACCGAACCGAACCGATATATATTTAATTATTTTTTATAATCTTTTAATTATAAAAATCATAAAAATTTAAAAAAAATATCTGAAACCTTGGAGGCTTGAGGGTTCGAACCTATGCTTTTCAGGTGGAAAGGCTTCGCTGAAACCAACTTGGCAACGAATCTTGTTTTTTGTTATGATTGTAAGATTAAAGTATTTATAAAGATTGAAATCTATAGTCTTTTGTGGAATTAGATGTCAACAAAACCCTAGCCACTAGTGGTAGCAGCCATACCTTTTCATTTTTCATTCCCCTCTTCTCCCTCTCGTCCCCTGCCCCTCCAGACTCCCTCCCTCCATGTCCAATTGTCCATGCCTCCAATTTCTTCCTTCCTTTCTCTCTGTTTCTCGATCTTCTCACTCCAAGGTAAGATCTCCAACCTCTCTTGTTTATTTTGTCGATTTATGTTTTTTTTTAGAGTAAATTCCATGGAGGGAATCTGAAATTTTGGTGTAAATTTATGGGTTGTTGTTATGGTTCGTATTGCAGATTTGTTTGCTTTTTGTGTTGTGAGAGTCTCACCCATTTTTTTCCTTTTCCTTTTTTCTCCCCTGATATCATTGTTTGCTTGCTTCTCCTCTTTCTTTGCCTCAGCTGCAACAAGGGCAGCGACAGCACCACCATCACAACCAGTTGGAGCAACTGCAACAGCACCACCTCCACTAGCTGTGGTGGTCTTGCCACCCAACACAGCCAACAAGTATGCAGCGACCACCTTTATCTCTGCTTAAGAGGGCTCTGGGCTCTGGATCTACGAAGTGTGGAAAGAAAGGGTAAATTTGCAGCCAAATGCGGAAAAACAAATGTGCTTCAAGTTCCAGACATAAAAAAAAATCATGAAAAAATAGAGAAAAAAAAACCGAAACCGAACTGAAAAAATCAAAACAAAAAAAAAACCGAAAAAATTGGACCGAACCGAAATTTCGGTTCGGTTTTGGTTTTGGCAAAAAACCGAACCCAGCCCTACTAGCTTTGCTGGAGCAGCCATTTAGGGCACCACATGTGTGGGTGTGATGGACAAAGGAGGAGAGAAATGAGGGAAATGAGATAGTGGTCTGCCAAATGGGAAGAGGAGGAAAGAAGGGAAATTAGGGAAGGGAGATGGAGGGAACCTGATCCACCCTTGACCCATTTCCCTGTGCGACCCGACCTAACAGCAGCTGTGGAGCCTAAAATAATCCCAAAAATTACAGAGGTGACATGTGAACTTTTGCTTAAGAAAAACAAGATTGCCCTTATTAAATGGGCAGGCTCCTGAGATACTCTCACACGCAGCTCACACCCATGAAGGTCTCAACAGTTGAATAAGACTACCCACAACTTACTTGCCCTTGGCAAGGAAAAGTCAAAGCATTAAAGATAAGGATTAATTACCCAAATCCTATCTTTAATACATTCGCAATTGAAGATTGACTCCAATCAAGTAAGTTGTCCCAATTTAAATCAATTAGGGATAATTACTCAATTATCTCAAAATATTATTTCATATTTAATATCTTGAGAGAATATTTCTCCATAAACATTGGCCAATATGATGCCGCCATGTGTAGGGTAAAACTCTAACACTATGGCTGGCCCTCTCTCATATATGTATCATATTCTGCCAAATTTCAAAAGCTTATGCTACCTCTAAAAAGCACTAAACACTTTACTCTCTCAGATAAACTAATTTAGGCATCAAAGATCCATCGGCCTAACCCCCCACCTCGTGGGCTCATGAGGCTTAGGTCCTTGATCAAAGGTGTTAATTGTTTTGCATGTGCATTTTCGTTAAGACTAAAGACTACGGAAATTTGCATCGACAACAACCATGAAATCCGACGTTTTCTCCTGTTAATTTATGGCTAATTGCATCGAGTCACCACCTGGAACCAACTCCACGACCTTCCCTCTTCCATTTCCACCCAAACCAAACAAGGTTTAGCTTCCATTTCGCGAACAACAGAGTCAGTGGCTCCTAGGGTTCCATGTCGGCAATCTGTGGTTCCTACAACCTTCACCATCGATCACCACCACCAAAGGACTTCTCTCAACCTCAAGAACAAGACCCATGCACCGGTTGAGGCGTCAGAGTTCGTTTTGGCGTTGAATCGGGAACACCCATTTCTAGGGTTTCCGATTGATCATGGGCAATTTTAGGTATTTCCCGGCCAAATTGAACTTCAACCCAAGTATGAAAATTCTTCTCTTTGACTTGTTCTATAATCCTATAAAATTTAGTAATTTTTGGAAAAATTTGGTAATTTTGGGTTTCTGTTCGCTAGAAACTGCCGTATGCGATGGCGTGTGCCCAGTAGGCTGACCTTTTAAAGCTAATTTTGATATTCTGATTTCATATTTGATGTTCAATTGATGTGATTCGATTGTTTCGATCTAGTATCATAAAAGTCCGCCACTTGAATATTTAAGTGATAGACGGTTTAAATATGACGATGAACTACAAATGGTTTGATCCCGTATGAGAGTACGTAAGCAGTCTAACAAGAAGGTTAGATGCAGTCATAAAGTAATCGAAATAAATTTTATGAATAATTATTGTCGAATAAGAAAATTTATTGTGGTTAATAACGTAAGGGTTAACCATGGTTGTATGTTTGGCCTATCACTGTATTTAGCTTCTGAATATTTTTGGTGGTTACAATGCTGCCCCCTGCATTCTGTTCATCGTTTCATGTTCTGTTCTTCGACGCTCTAAAATTCTTCGGTCTTTAACACATATTTCAAATTCTATGTTCCAAGCCTGAAGCCTTCAATTTAATTAAAGAATCATAAATCAGTTATTTAAGAACAAAAAACGACTTTCAGAATTTCCCAACAAAACTACCAGTAGAAAAGTATACCGGGAAAACATAGCTTTATGGATAGATAATCAGAAACAAAACAAAGAGGTCTTTATATAGAGAAAGACCAAAACAAACCCTAGACTAAAACCCTAATACTAACAGGCTAAGCCCAAAATACCAAACATTAAAATAAAACTAAATAATAATATTTTCCAACACCTCCCGTCAAACTCATGGCGGTACACGACATGGGTTTGCCAAATTAGGTGTGGATGCAAGACTCCAAATTCCAGTGCCAATGCCGATGCAAAAAAAAAAAACACAACCATGCTAATGCCGATGCCAACTTCAAAACACCACCATGTCAATGCCGATGCCAACTTCAAACTACCATGTCCAATCATCCTTCCTAGATTCAAATTTTGAATCAGTTTCAATATGCAAAACAGCAACTGCTCCTCCTTTCTGTGGAAGTTCATGTTGCTGAGACAACTTAGGACATTAGGATTTCCAATGCCCTTTCCCTTTACAGTAAGAACACTCATCCATAGCAACCCTACGAGACCTTGCCACAGCAAATGTTGAAGTATTTGACGACGATGAAGAAAGCCTATGCTACTGCACACGAACTTCTTCTGCTTGTAACTCATTAAGAACAGAATCAACAGATGGAAGAGGAGTTCGATGAAGTATGGAGCTACGGAGTGTCTCGAACTCATCCTGAAGAGGCATTAGAAACTAAACAAGACGTTGTTCTTTTCTATATTTACAATAGAGCTTGACAATGACGAGTTCTTCAGGCTCAATTAATGCAAGTTGATCCCAAAGATTGGTTAGTTCATTGTAAAACACTTGAATACTCTTATCACCTTGCTGGATTGTACGAATCTCCATTTCCAATTGATACCTCTTAGCAAAATTGGCCTTGGTATACAACTTTGCCAAGTGATCCCAAACTTCCTTAGACGTTGAGAACTTAGCCAGTTGCATTCCAATAGCCAAATCAACAGAATTATTAATCCAAGTAATAATCTTTGAATTATTCATCTCCCATGCAGCAACCAATTCAATATGTTTCTCATCTTTAGGGTTATTTGGAATAGAAATCATTCCAGAAACATAGCCCCACAAACCTTTTCCAATCAAAAAATTCTTCATCACATATGCCCAATACACATAATTATTTCCATTCAATTTCACACCAATAGCTTGTAAAGAATCGTCCTTTGCAGATGCCATGACAATATTGAGGAACAAGGAACACGATACCAGGTGCAAATGCAGATCAAAGGTGCAGTGTACCTGGTGCAGATGCAGATCAAAGGTGCAGTGCAGACGCAGATGCAACAAGCAGATGGCAGTCCAGCAACAGTGCAGATGCTGATTGATGCAAACAAATCCAGACTGATCCGAGCAGATTGATGCAAAATCAAGATGCGAATGATGCAAACTGATGCAGACTGATCCGAGCAGGTACAACTCAAACCGATGCAGGTAGGTTGCAGTCGGAGGAGTCCATATAGGTGCAGCGGTGCGGAGTGATCTGGTGCGATGGTGGCTAATCAGGCAGATGGCACGGTGGTTCCCGAGATAGCAACCTTGCTCTGATACCAAGTAGAAAAGTATACCGGGAAAACATAGCTTTATGGATAGATAATAAGAAACAAAACAAAGAGGTCTTTATATAGAGAAAGACCAAAGCAAACCCTAGACTAAAACCCTAATACTAATGGGCTAAGCCCAAAATACCAAATATTAAAATAAAACTAAATAATAATATTTTCCAACACTGCCTTGTATCGTTGTGCGTTCGAATTCCAGAATTTTGAAGTAATTCGAGCTCCTAAATTTATAGTTCCAGAATTTCAAAGTAATTCGAGTTCAAGAAATTTACAGAGTTTCACATAATTTTACAAAACTTCCGTTCAGTCCAGGCATCCACTTTCAGTTCCATTCGTCCACCCAGCACAGTGCCAGACGGTCCAGACCCACCCCTGAGGTACCTAGAGTGACAAGAGTCGCAGACGCGCTAGACGGCCTATACCCAATTTTGAGCTCTGTTCACTGTTCACCTTAATTGCTCAATTCTTTTTGTTCCGTTTTCCAATTTTTTTTCTACTTCGTTTTGCTTTTTACAAATCAGTTTTAATTTTACAAATCAATTTTAATTTCATATCAAGATTGCAAGTCTGCAAAAGCAACAATCTGCAACAACCATGTGGTGTATCAAGGCTGCAAAAGCAACAAAGTCCGAGTGGTGATCGGCAAGAAGGTAGTTTTTATAATATATGTTGATAAGTTGTCTGTTCTTAATTTTTATAATATATGTTGGAATGATATGTTGTCTATTTATAATCTTTTATAATATATCTCCACATATTTTGAGCGTTCGCTTTGAGCACCAAAAAAAATAAGGACTGACTCTGGCTGCCAACCTCTTCAACCACTGTTTTTGTTTTCTGCAACATAAATTTACATGCAATGGAACATTGAGGTGACAAGATTCAAGCTTATTGAGTAGTTGCATGTTACAGATTAAATAAAAAATTTCGTATACTTTGATGTATTCTATGAATTATAATTTTTACCGTTAAATTTGATTAATAAACTAATGACTAAGATCTAACCGCAATTGTATCATTAATTTGTTTGTTTTTGTTTTTCTAACGTAGGACGTGACCGACTACTCATTTATTCATATTTTGCGTATGTGTTGTGCATTTTCAAACTACAAATCAAGATTGTCAATTTGGAGATGGGTACCACGTATGCAACATGAAACGTTTATGTGCGTAACATGAGTGTTGACCTTAAAAACTATCTAGCCTATGTGGCGCGTAAACTGAGTAATTAATGAGCTAACTACATCCTTCAATCGAATGCAGAGCGTGCCAACTTGTCAGCAAGCTCAACTGGGGAGTAAAATGAATGTTGATGTGGCGTTGGCGCGCTGCTGACTTCTTAATCTTGCAACTACGGTCGAGGAAGGAATATGTCTCGGCCTTCAGGTTCTAGAGCTTGAAGACAAGCCTGTTAGTTCTGCAAAGTTCAATATAAATTTGGCTTTCAGTGTGCCCAATATGGTAACCTGGTAACATCTCACTTTGCCAAGAAGAAGGAATACGTCTCGGCCTTCAAGGAAGGAACACCTCACTTATCCAAACTAAAGATGTGTTGAGGGAAAAAAAGAAAATAAAAATCTCAAGGTGTTTGAGAAGTTTTTATGTAGGGCAGTTATGTGTTGATTTGGAGGGGTTTTGAATGATGCACTCCCTTGTCTATTTATAGTAGCAATTTCCTCAATGATCGAGTCAAAATTTTACTCGGACTAGAATTCCTCAACCCAATCTGATTAGGTATCAACCAATTCTAACTGCTACAAGATTTTGAACCAAGCTCTCTAATCATTCAGATTCAACCTGTGATTCTTGGCATCTTTTCTTATTCAAAGTATCCTTAGTTTATGAAGAATTCTTATTGTACTAGGTTTTGACCACTTCACTCTTATCCAGGCGAAACCATCCTCTAATAGGATTCGGCCAAACTCTACTGGGCCGGACCCAAAAATGGGGATATTATTGATACTTTTATTGGACCGAGGACACTCATGAGCTTGGCTCAAAGTATTATTTTGGGTCCAAACAGTGAGTTATGGGTTTGGGGAAAGGATCTCCCGAATATTGGGTAGTTGTCATTCAACACAGTAGAATACTTTATGAAATGAGCGGAGTAACAGAAAATATAGCTAGAAGGGCTTCTTCTTTTTTTTTCGTCGAAAGCTAGATGAGCTATTTCAATAGCTGCATCTAAAATGCCTAAACGAAAGTTACATTATCACCGATTAATACTACAATTTTATGATATTTCACTTTACACTTATGATATTTATTTTCGTTTGTAATTGTAAAATTTCATATTCGACTCCTATGCTGAATGTTAATAATATTTATGTTGAATTTGATACATTTATGGCCCTTATGGCTAATTCATAGTTTTGGGTATTTGTTTCGGCCACAGTTTGTTTCTTTGTAACAGTTCCGCGGACTCAACCTGGTTTTTCTATGTTTTGTAATCCCGTTATAGGCAAGTATTATAGCTTCGGTATAAATTTGTTGTCTTGAATGTGTTTTTCGGTCGCGGCATACCAATTTGTATCCAATATGAATTAGTGGCAACTCGAGGATTACATTTTTTATTCATCATTCATAATTCTCTCAATATTCTATGAGCTTTGTGTTCAAATTTGTCATGAAAGCGATATTAGAATTTGCCACTAGAGAATGTATCTTAGTTTGGAATATTTTCCTTTTCTTTTAAAAAAGGAACAACCCATTCATATCCATCTTCTTCGGGTCTGGAAAGGTTATGGGAAATTTCACCATGTCCGTGTTCACAGTCAAGTGAACTTACCAGCTCGGAGCATCGAATCCAGAACCTCCTATATTTTTTATATTTATTGGGAAGCCGCAATCTCTATCTTTACCACTAGGCCTCTTACAATAGATAATATTTGAATATTTTCATTTGCACGAACATGTAACATGTAATTGGGACCCTAACTTTGGTTGTGCCATTAAAATTCCAGCTTGTAACATGAAATATTTAGATTCATTAAAACAACACCAATCTTTCTGTTTTCATCTTGTTCATAATTCATGATTGTCTTCTGACGACTCAATTGGCTCAAAAGTCAAATCTTGCAGTGAAAGAGATGCGTGATTGGAGAGATTTTCAACCGTCCTAGAAACACAGCTCGATTTATTAAGTGTTACAATATAAATGGATTAGGATTGTCTTTCCATTTTTTTTTTCCTTTTCTTCTCTTTTCTCCTATTTGAATGGTCATATCAACATCTTATATTAATTTTTTATAAAAAAAAGAAAGACAAAATAAAGAATATAAGAGGAGGGGATGAAAGGAGATGGAAAAAGAATAGGAGAAAATATTATGATATTTGATTAATGGAAAATGATTCTCGCTAGATTCTCTTTTTGGGGATTTGGGGAATTCTGTGATCATATTCATTTATATATCGTGCAATCAATTTTTATTAGATACTATTTATATTTAATTTTAAAATTTAAATATAAAATCATTTTTGATCGTATGATGTATAATAAACGAACATAATCACAAAATTCTTCGCATTGCCAATAAAAAGTCCTCTCCGAATCCTTTTTCCTTCATCGATCACTATTTTTCACACACTGAAAGAGGGAGAGACTAGTCAGAGTCAAGAGTCTCTCACTAGACTTGTCAGAAAAACCCGCCTTATTATATCTCCTTTTTTTTTTAATCTTCTTCTTTTCTTTTCGCTTTCACATCGGCCAAAACAGTGTTTTTCTCTCTCCATTCGCAACCAAGAAAAAGCCACAAACTGCAAAAGCACTTATTGGAAACAAAGGGAGGATAAAATACTCTAGTCAAGAAAAAATTAAAGAGAGGAGAACAGAAAAAAGCTAAAGCACAATGAAAAAAAGTGGATTTGCCACTGCCAGTCCTCTTTAACTTGTTTCTTTTCTGCAACGGGATAAAATTATAAGTTGGTCTCTCACCATTAACACTAGTTTATAGTTCGTATTTAAACTAAAAGGGGGCGTTTGTTTGCCCTCACTAAGTGGGACTGGACTGGACTAACTGTTAGTCCAATACTGTGTTTGTTCCATGCTGGGGCTAACATTAATGAGACTAAAGGGGACTAGCATGGACAAAACCCTTCACTAAGAGGTCTTAGCGAGACCCCCCAATAACCATGGGACTAGCTAAGACTATCCTCTCTCGACATCGTCATGCTCAACAACCACTCCCGATAGACTCCTCGTCATCTCCGGTCATCTAGATCATAATAAAATATTAATAATTTATATATTAAATAATATAATATTAGAATTTGTTATTATCCAGCTTCTTAGTCTAACACTGCACCAAACGCTTCACTAAATTAGTCCAGCTTAGTCTAGTCTAAGGGGTGGTTTGGGAGTGAGGTGCTTAAAAAAAAAGCACCCATGAAAAAAAGCTATGAGGGTTTTAGCTGTTTGGTAAACTGCAAAAAAATGGCTTATTTTGGAAGCTGCTGTGAGAATAAGCTGAAATCAAAGGAAAAAGCTGAAGCTGCTATTTGCAGCTTTGGAAAACTGGCTTTTTTTCAAAGCACACAGAGCTACAGTGCTCATTTAATGAAAAGACCCACTATCAGACTGCTTTTTTTTTCAAAAGCACTTTTACAAAAAAGTTTACCAAACACTCTGCTGATTTATTTCACAGCCGCTTATTCTCACAGAACAACCGCTTATTCTCACAGCAGTTTTTTTTCAAAGCACAGCAATACCAAACCAACCCTAAGCCAATCCAGCTTAGTCCTTGAAGCTAGTCCAGTCCGAGATAGTCCGGCACAACAAACGCCCCCAAAATTCGTTATCTGAAATTTTTTATTTTAACAAAAAGGAACGATTGGTCTTTACATGAGATTTTAACCTGAGATTTTTCAATTTGATTACATGGCAGGTATGCAATGTGTTTATGAACCTTCATCTCATTTTGAGTTTGATCTATTAATTTATTTATTTATTTTTTTGTCAAACTATAGTTTTGTTAGATTAGTTACCGACAGAATTTGAACTCACGTCATCATGCAGGGACTCCACACATTTCCACTACTGTAGTAAAGGTCCATTTGCGATCCATTAATTTATTAGAACTGAATATGTGATACCTACATTATTCAATGGTGCACCTTTTGTTAAATCTAGGATCTCAATGAACATTTTTTTTTCTTTCAAAAGACCAATTATAAGGTAGGTTAATTGGACTATTCGTCCCGTAGTGATAGGATAGTTGTAAGATAGCCTCTGTAGTCAAAAAATTAGGATTCAAGCCCATGTGGTGAAATCTTTTAAGATTTAGGTCCAAAATTAAAAATTTCATCAATTTTTCGTTAATTATTAACACATGAATCACACATATGAGGCTAAAACAGAACTCTATGTTAATTGTTAGTACGTGAAATTTACATGTGAGGCTAACTTCAGCGCATGGGCTTAATTCATAAGGGAGACTATTAGTCCAATTAGGACATGGATCCTCTCCGGATCCAATTGTCCTAATCCTAGGGATTAATAAATCTGTACCATTGAAATTTAATTCAATGGCTACAAATAGAGATTCACTCTAAAAGTTATAATAACTTTAACTGTTGGATCAAATTTCAATAGTTCGGATTCATTGATCTCTAGAATGAGGACAATTGGATCCAGAGAGGATCCATGTCCATCCAATTAAGTCTTATAAGGTAATTATAATGTTTTTTCATTTTGTTTCACGGAAGCAAAGTTAGGGAGCATAAAGAAGTTAACTCCAGACAAACGGCGGTTCCAACGAAGTTAACTCCACCCTCTTGAAACGGCGTCGTTCCGGACGCGTACTCATTGGAAGTCGCGTTTTGCTTAAACGTTGGAAAGCGGTCCTGACGTCTCCAACTCCGCGTTTTGTGTCCGAAAGCAATTTTGGAGAAAAAAACATATAAAAAACGTGAAGCATAAATGCAGAGATTTTGCAGAACACTAAACACACTGGAGTCGAATTTCTCAAACCACTTCCATAAATTCTGAGCGTCTGTATTTTCCTTTCCAGCTTCATAGTTTTCCGGGAAATTATCTGTCCCCACCAAAAACCTCTCTCCCGTCCACTTCTCCAGCTCCACCATTCCTTCTCCCCTGTTTGGTTCCTGAGAAAATCTGCAAAAGAAAAAAGAAGGCCCACAAAAGAAAAAGATGCTTCCTGTCTTTCTCCTTAAAACGAAAACCCATTTCACCATTGCAGCAGAACAACCCAAAGCTTTCTGATTTCTCTGAGCTTCTTTTTCTCTCTGGTTTTGTCGGCTGCCAAACATTGACTGGAAACAGTGTTTGACTTGTCGTTTGTTGTTTGGTTTTTTTGTTTCTGGGTTTGTTTGGTGAGGTGGGTTATGAACAAATGGGGGACTCGGGTGCAAAAGTGAGGCTGGTTCGGTGCCCAAAGTGTGAGAATCTTCTTCCGGAGCTTGATGATTACTCTGTTTACCAGTGTGGTGGTTGTGGTGCTGTTCTTCGAGGTTTGCTTCTTCTTCTTTGATTCCTTTTTTGTTTTTTTTTTGTTTTTTTTTTTGGAGCTTATTTGGTGGGGTTGGTGAGAAAACTGGGAAAAAGATAGAAACTTTACGTTTTGTGTCACATGATTCGTGTTGGGTTTCTGACCAAATTGTCAGTTACTTTGATTTTCTTTGTAACCAAACGGCTACCTTGTTCTTTGTTTTATATGATGGTTGTGTTTTTTTATTTTATAGAAGTTTGTGTTTTGGTTTATGTTATTGGAAATTAAGGAAAGGGAATGAGATCAGGGTTTACAATTTTTGGAATTTGGTATGGAATTGGACCCAAAATGAAAACAAAAAAAAAAAAAAAAAAAAAAAAAATCCACACCGAGGTTAATAATATTCAATCTGTCAATGGTTTGGATTTGTGGATTGAGATTATTAAACCCGAAAAACCAGATATGGAACTCAGTAGCCGCATTACTAGAAACAAAATTCATAATCTAGGATCCCAATCTGAATAGCATTATGTTTCCCGAGTTTTTTCTGCATTCAAGATACAGTTAGTTTTGAGGTTATTTTCCTCTCACTAATATTGAGGATCGGATTGTTTATATCGTTTTATAGCAAACAAGAAAAGGCAAGAGGGGGATACTTTGTTCGAGAAGTCGGAGGAAGAAAGGTTTGGAGGAGTTTGTGCCAAATCAGATGATTCAGACAATAAAGGATTAGTTGTGTTAAGTGATGCTTCTGATATGGATGTTAAGTCAAGTGATGGTTCTTTGAGGTGTGATCAAAGGAATTTAGAGAAGGAAAATGTTAAAAATCCTGAGATTGCTAGGAAGCAACTGAAAGATGCAACTGAGAACTGGCTTGTCAAGGATGGCGTTGATATGAGCATGAAAAGAGATGAATTGGAGAATGCTGTGGGAAGAGAACATGGGGATTTGAATGCCCAATTTGGCCCCACAAATGCAAGCCGAAGATCGGAATGGATGGAAGATTGGCGAGCTCGGAAGAATGGTGAAAAAGAGGGGGTTCGAAGACATCAAATAACTGATGTTGGAGGTATGAGGTCCTCAACTTCAATTTATCCAGACGAGGGTCCGTCAAATTACCCCTTGTGTTCTTCTCATAGGGGTAGGGAACCATTGAGAAAAACTATTGACCCAGATGAGGCAAACAGAGTTCTGTACCTTGAACAAGATCGAGCTGAGCTTCTGAAGAAGCTGGATGAGCTGCGGGATCAACTTAGCCGGTCTGGTGATTTAGTTGATAAGCCGAAAGAGAAAGCTCCCCTCGATGGGGGTGTGGTTCCTCCAGATCCTTATGGTAGTTCTAACACTTCGTATGCAGGTGCTTCTTCAGGGGCAAATAGGGCTTCGATGGAGTACTTTGGACCTGGTAAACCTGTTGCAGCACGCGCTCATTTCAATCACTTTCCGGAGCCATTTCCCTACACCAATGGCCATGAAATACCTATGCCTCACTTTTCTTCTTCCATGCATAATTCAAGCCATTTAGCCAGATATGGCGATCCTTTTGGATCCCACATGCACAGTGGAGCTCCTCATCCCTTTCCCAGGCAATACCAGCAACCGTCGCTTCCATACTTTTCTGGACAGTATGCTGAAAACAAACCTGATCCGTATGAGCTTTACCCACATAATGCGTCGTTTCACCATCCTACTTGCCCTTGCTTCTATTGCTATGACAACCACCGGCGAGGTTCAGTGCCAGTTCCACCCGCTGCTTTCCACAATAAAAGGTTCCCTGATTTCCCTAGCAATCCCATGCTCCATCCTGAAAACCCCGGGATGGTTGGCCCATATGATCACAACAAACCTCGGACTTCGATTCCTCCACCCATTCATGTTTCACAAACCCATACAAGATGGCCAAGTGACCTTAACCCCCAAATGGGAAGCTTTGTTCATTTCCGTCCAGATAGGGTGGTACTAACCAGTGGTGGCCGGCGATGTCTTCCATTTTCTGGTGGTGCTCCATTGGTGACATGTAGTAACTGCTTTGAAATTCTGCAGCTGCCCAAAAAAGTACTGCTTGCGGAAAAGAATAAACAGAAAGTGCGATGTGGGGCATGCTCTACTGTGATCGATTTTGCGGTTTCAAATAAGAAACTAGTTCTTTCTCATGCAGAAGCAAAGAACAATCCGTCGGAAGTTAATAACTTGAATGAGGAGGTCAAAGACAGTATTTTACATTCCCATGGTCCTGTCACCCGGATCTATGCTCATTTCTCCTCTGATGATTATGATAATTCTGGTTATGATTTTCAGTCAATAGATAGAGAACCTGCATTACCATCAACAGGCCCAAGTTCAACGGGTAGCAAGCCTCACGAGATGCAAAGCTTTCATTCTTCATCTCCCAGTACCTCTGAGGATGACGGCATCCCAGAAGCTCCAGTTGCTCCAAAAGAATTCACATATTGTATTCAGCAGCCAATCAAAGGCACTTTTTCTCCTCCTTCGCCTGGTTCACCTCTACAGGAGCACTTTGAATTCTCATCGAACAATAACGTGATAAACCGACTTGGGAAGGGCAACTGCAGTAGTCGCTCAGATCAAGAAAAGGTAAAGCCAAATAAGGTCACTTCGCGACAGAACTCTTTAAAGGAGACAACACTAGCAACTGAGATGGATGTATCATTTAATGAGTACTCCAATACTGGGGCTTCCCAAGATTCTTGGGATGCAAACAAAGAGGAGGATCAGCCAAGAACCAACAAAGGGAGTGAATCATTTATTACGAACTTTATTAAGAAGAGCTTCAGGGATTTTTCCAAATCAAACCAGACAAATAATGGGAGAAGTAATGTTTCAGTTAATGGGCATTTAATACCAGATCGTGAGCTCAAGAAGGCAGAAAAGATGGCTGGAACAGTCCATCCTGGACAATATTGGTAAGTGTACTCACTAAACACACAGTGGGTTTCAATGCTTGATTACCTTGAATTGTGCTTACAATTTGTTATTGCTCATATATCCGTGCTTTGTTAGAGTTATATATAATAGCTGGCCTACATTATAATAGCTTTTGGAAGAAAGTCATAAACCAATAAGACTAATCATCACAAATGGCTTTATGTTGCAACTGTAATCTCTCTCGCCTCCATTGTACTCATGTCTTTGCATTCGTCAATTTGGAAATGTAGGTATGATTTCCGAGCTGGATTCTGGGGTGTCATGGGTGGCCCTGGTCTTGGCATTATTCCTGTAAGTCAATTAATTCGACACTAATATTGTTAGACCGTTCACGTGGATGTACAGACCCATCCCCTGGCTCTGATACCATCTTAAATTTCAAGTAGACGGGCCATGGGCCCGCTCCAACAACACCGATACTGTCCCCACTTGGCCACCTGCTCAATCCGTCAGGTGTGGGGTTTTAATACAAAAGGCCTCAGTGTTAGTTAGAGTGGGGTAATTCTATATAAATGGCTTGTTCTCAAGCCTTCTGGCCGATGTGGGACAAGGGAATTCTAACAAATATCAAATCTATAAGAATATAGTTATTTGCTAATGTTAATGGAGAATTCTTTTCTTGTGCAGCCATTTATTGAAGAATTCAACTATCCCATGCCTCAGAACTGTGCAGCTGGAGATACTGGTATTTTTGTGAATGGAAGGGAGCTTCACCATAAAGATTTGGATTTGCTGTCCAGTAGAGGACTTCCCACAACCAGAGATAGATCTTACATCGTCGAGATCTCAGGGAGAGTCCTGGATGAAGACACCGGTGAAGAGCTTGATAGCCTTGGCAAGCTTGCCCCAACGTAAGCACTAATTATCCGATGGTTGTCTCTTTTAGTTCTTTCTACTTGTTGGATCTTTGATTCTTTTGTCATGGAACTTGAAATGAAAAACATGTTGAATATGTATATATTAGACATAGATAATCTAGGAGATACCTTTAGCAGAAAATGTTTTGAACATCTGTTCATGTGTTTATCTCCTACGCTGCTTGTTTTACATAATATAGGATACCCTTGGCATGATCTACATATAAGCATGGTTTGTTGTGCGGGAGTTTACATCTCTTTACGATTTAACTAATGCTATTGTATGCTTTTTAGCTATACTATTATTTCCTGTCACCTTTGGCAACCAATGTAGCGATATTTTGACTTTGTACTTCGGTTTTGTCATTGTAGATTTCATTCGTACGGTATTACCTGTCTAATATAAACACTGTATGAGGGTCTTTGGGATGTTCTAATGTTTCTTACTTTGACCCTTTGAACCTTTGAACAGGGTTGAGAAGGTAAAACGTGGATTTGGCATGAAGCTTCCAAGAGCAGCTGCATAATCAACATTTAGAAATTAATAACTTCATCTCTCGCATGGAGATTCTCACCCGAGTTGGAAAGTAAAATTATTAGGGGAAAAACGAAAAGAAACCCGGTCTAGGAAAACTTCTTTGAAATGTTCTGCATCCGCACAATATTGCAGATAACCGAAAATGAATGATAAGCTGTTAGGATGGTCAGCAGGGTGGTTGTATCCGAAATCTGGAATAGCTATTTTCTGGTTTGATTTGTTAGTGTATGTAGATCATGCTAGTTTTCTTTGATCTGCGACTTTCCATGTGTTAATTTGTGTATATGGTTTGGTTTTCTGCTGTCCTGTTATATATTATTAGATTACGGTTTATCTTGATCAAATATAAAATTTGCAGGTGGAATTTCTAAACTACATACTAGAGCTTTTAAGTTTCAGTATTTTGTGTGACGTTTTTGTTTCCTCTTTTAATTGGGGCTCGTCTCAAAGATTCTAAGCAAGGAGCTTGCAGCTTAAATGGATAAGAGCGTTTATCCATGCACTCAAGATTCTGAGCTCGAGTCGCCGTTCTCCTAGTTTTGTAAAGGAGAATAAAGTCTCTATGATTCAAGCAACTACCATCCTAAATCATTTGTTAGCTTCTCAATCTGGGAAATGAAGGGCTGGAGGCAATCTGGGAATCCAAGAGAAAGCTGAAACAGGCCAAGTCAATCATTGGTATGTCCTATTCAAATGTACAAAGACATGCAATTTCTACGGCAGCCTCGGGACACTGCGCAAATCCCATATGCAGTTTTGGTTGGCCATTAAGTGGGCTTTACCCCCATAGCAAGGGCCATACCAAAATAGGGAAAATTCAGAATGGCTATTCGGAACTCATATTGGAATGAGAAATAATTTCGCACTTTATATGCCAGTCTTCTTCAGACGAAATGAAACTCTCTTATATTAGTGACAATTATCTATCGAATGAATCATACAGTGTTTAAATACACAACCATCATTTATGGCACTAGTGATATCGCCAAGCCAATTATCTATCGAATGAAATCGTTTGAACACATGACGATCATCTATGACACCAGCGATATTACAAGGACAATTATCTATCAAATGAATCATATAGTGTACGCATACATGATCATCATCTATGGCACCGGTGATATCACTAGAGAATTATCTATCGAATGAAATTGTTTAAACACATGAAGATCATCTATGACACTGGTGATATTACTACATAATTATCTATGGAATGAATCGTATAGTGATTGAATATATGACACCAGTGATATCACTAAGACAATTATTTATGGGACACTTTAGATGCGGTCCCTAGCTATCAATATTCTTTTATTGAAACCTTGTTAGTTTTAAGTTTTTGATTGAGGTCCCTAACATTAATGTAATAATGTAAGTTACTATATTTTTTAAATTAAAAATTAAAAATTGAAATTTGTAATTGTTTATATTAATGAGATTTTAAATAAAACCCATAATTTATGGGATTAAAAATAATAAAATATAAATTATACTCTCTATTATATTTTGTGTGTGTGTACATATATGTATGGGTACATTAACCAAAATTAACAAAAAAAAGTTATTGTACCAAAACATGGATACATTCTCAAATCAACGAAAAAGAATGTACCCATATAAGTTTAAACATGGATTAAAAAATTTGAATGGATTTTATATTAAAAAAAGGGTACATTTTACATATAACAAATTGATATATTTGAGAATTGGTACATTTAAGATTAAAAAAATTGAAAAATTATATGAATTGGTACATTTAAGATTAAAAATTAAGAATCTTTTTATATATAAAAAAAAACTAATAGGTACAAACTTAATTTAATTTAATTTTTTATTATTTTAGAAATGTTTGAATTGAAAATTAATTAGAAGTTTAATAGAGGTGTGAGTATTAAACCCTAAATTAATTACTAATTTTTATATTAAAAAATTATATAATAAACATGTAAATTCATTATCACATTAATGCTAGGAACTTGAATCAAAATTTGATAACTAATAAGATCTTAGTTAATAAACAGTAAAAACTAAAGACTGGATAATAATTTTTCCATTATTTATTGAATTTAGCGTTTGAATACATGATGGTCATTTATGACACCAGTAATACCACTAAGAAAATCTTCTGTCAAATGAATCGTATAGTCTCTCCTTCAGACTAGACAAGGATTGTCTGCCCCCTCTCACTTTCGGTGTCCTCTTATTTATTTATGTGATCACGGTTAAGTCACGTCAATATTTTATATTACTATTCGTTTTGTCTTATTATCTCTATAAAAAAATAATATAAAATGTTAACGTAATTTAACCGTGACCACAGAAAATAAGAAGACACAGAAAAACATCAGAAGTGTAAGGGCAAACAATCCTTGTCACTTCAAACTTGATAAAGCAGAATACTGGAAGGAAGGTAGGAAGGGGGGTTGAATGCAATGCACTTGCAGTTGGTAATAAAGCCAGTTCATGGAAATTGACCGATGTGATTGATAAGAAAGGCTCTTAAAAGCTTTCGCTTTCCCTATTACTAACGTTTAGCCCCAATAACTTATATAAAACCCTCTAAAATATCATAGTGATAAATTAGATAAGTTCATTAATTGTAATATCCTAAAAAAAGAAAACCACACAAATTGTTTTTATGAAAATAGAAGCATTAAAATACACAAATCTTGTTCCTAATTATTTTAAATACATGCTTCCCATTCTACACAAAAAAGGTTGTATATGTATGGAAAAAAGTAGAAGAATGTTTCGATTTGAAAATACACCTGGCATTCGTGTTATGTTTCTCGTATTCGTATCGTTTTTGTGTTATACCCGATAGTTTAACTGGTCATGTCGTGTAACATCCATTAAAGTAAACAGGTAATATGACCCAACCTGAAATCGCCCCGTTAATATTATCAGGTAATATGACCCGATCCGTTACTCGTTAAGAAAAATATATTTTAAATCAATAAATATTGCAAATGAAAAACATAATGTGACCCAAAAGATGTAAAACATAATACTAAATTAGTATATACATACTAAATTTCAGAGTTTACCTGTTCACAAAAGTTGTAAAACTTGTCATTACAAGTGATTATATATATTTTACATTTTTCACACTTCTACAATTATTAATTTTATTAATTTTGCACTCAAATAAAAAAAAAAAACTATTCATGATATTTGAAGGGTTTTGAAAATCTAAACAACCATGTAACCATCGTCTAAAAGTAGAGGATGTAATTACGAGTGTTTATATATGCTTTCACATTTTTTAGACTTATACATTAATAATTATGAATTTTATTTATTTTGAACTCCCTTAAAAATACTATTCATGAGGGTTTGTATGGTTTTAAAAATTCAAAAGATAATGTACCCATCTTCAAAGCGTAGATGATGCGATTATGAGCGTTTGTGTATATTTCACATTTTTCACACTTGTAAATTAATTATTATAATTTTTTAATGTGTTTGGTATTTTTAAATTACTTAATATTTTTATTTTTAATGTGCTTTATAATTTTTTAATCTCACTCTTAGCCTGTAGTATACTATAAAAATAAATAAATAAAACTTAAATTTTTTTAATTTATATAGAATAATAATACAATAATAATTAATAAACAATATATACATGACACACCCAGACCCGGAAAGTCCACTTGGACTCAGAATCGAGCTGTGCTGGCCTACACCTGGAAGGTGACGAAGCCATAAAAATGTGATAGTGTGTAAAATGTGAATAAATTTGAACCTCAAAATGTCTAAATACCATAGTCCATAAGTAAAGTATAGTAGTGTGGATAATACTCATACCCTCAGAGGTGGCCACCAATACTAAGATTCACCACAGATTCTCGTCGATATGAACTCAATAGCTAAAACCTGAAGGGGCACAAAACAGAGAGTGTGAGTGAGCAATAAAACCAAGTTTCCCAGAACTATTACCTTTCCAAAAGTAATAACCCCTCATTGTAAAACTCATATCGTTTTCCATAAGACAATACTCCATATATATATCCAAACCACACTCAAGAATGGCCAAATCCACGGGTATGTCATGTTCACCAGCTCAACAATGCATTAACAAGTAGGCCAAATGAACTTAATCAATATAAAATAATATATCAGCCGGAGTCACCTAACGTGACATGTATGATTGTCCTCATATCTCATCAATCATGCTAGCACATAAGTCGGAGTCACCTATATTGACCTGTACGACTATCCATATCTCATCACATATGCTAGCTCATCATATATGCTAGCTCATCACATATCCCATCACATACGCTAGCTCATTATATTTCTCATCACATATGCTAGCTCCTCATATATCTTATCACATATGCTAGCTCATAAGTCGGGAGTCACCTATAGTGACCTGTACGACTTATCCATAGCTCAATAAGTATACCTGCACACGAGTCGGAACCACCTATAGTGGTCTGAACGACAGGAATGAGTGTAAATAAGTACACTCAAGTGCTACGATCACGTGAAGACTGTGCGAATAATCACGGGTCGCCTACGAGTTAGAACCACCTATAGTGGTCTGTACGACAGGCATGTGCACCTACCTTGGATCCAAAGTGAGCGTAAGGTGCGGGAGATGAACATCACGTGAATGACTGTGCCCTGGCCACGGGTGGGAGCACTAACACCGGGGTGTAGGTTTATGAGCTCTAAATACATCTCATATGGCATAAACAACTCATAGGCAACCCGTACGACAATGTCGGAGTTGCCTAAAACATAATATAGTGATGCCATTACTCGATCATTTCAACTAATACCATAAACTCACCTGAACTTACCTGGGTGTCCTGCGTTCACCCTTGCATTTCAAAGCATTTACAATGATTATGTGCTGGTAAAATACATATAGATAAACCATAATGCAATCTAAAACTCAACCATACATAGTATTTTTCCAATATGTACATATATATATATATATACAATGTGGCATAAAATGCACAATCTATAACGCTTTACTCCCGAATTATTTATTTTCGGAAATAATTATTGGGGATAAGTCCAACTAAACACTAGTTTGATTAACTATTATTACTTACGTTTCCTTATTTCAATTTCTTAATTCTTTCCACATAGATTTATGACCAACATCCAATCACTAAAAACATAAGGTTAAATATCATATTTTCACCAATTTCCTTCACATTGCTCAATTCCCAAACAAGGTTTTTATTCCAATATTGTATGACTGCATCTAACGTCTCATTAGACTGCCTACGTACCCTAAATAGGGATCAAGTCATTCGTAGTTCACAATAATTATTTCAAAGCATTCACAGTAATCATAAGCAATAATCAATTTATAAACGTTTATGGAATTATCAATCATATATATATACGATAGAAAGGAAAAGACCCACTTACCTAAGGTCCATGCTACGACTCCCTAGCACGCATATCGAGACATCATGAACCATCATTGCCTAGAACAATTATCAAATCACATCTCAGAGTTCTTACCGATAGAATACATAGTTTACATAAAACACATCTCTACGTAATTCAACTCGGAAGATCTGCATCATGGATTTCAGATCCGTTGCTTCCAAGGACCCACATTATCTTTCTAGAAAACATCCTAAAGTTTCATTATGATCCAATGGTCGGATCTCCACCAATTACCCAAAACCAAGTGGCGGTTAACATTTATTTTATAAACTTACAAATTCAATTCGGGAAGATCTGTGCGTTGGATTCCCGATCCTTAAGTTCCTATGATCCTCAAATATTATGCATTATAACATATCAAAATTTAGTGATAATCCAACGGTCGGATCGTCGATTCATATTTTTACCAAATAATGTATCGTAATGAATCTAACTTCAAATAATCAAATTACGGCATACGGACATCAATTATAAATTCAAGGCCTCTAATTGAACTTAGGAAGACACCTTCGGCCCACTGGCCACGCTCCACTGCACGCGCCGCCATGGGTGACGGTCGGTCGCCCCGACTCGTCGGAAAATCCAACTATTTTAAAAAATTACCAAATTTCACAAAAAATGGAGATCTCAGTGAGTGGAACAACTTTTATACATGTGGCCAAGGCCAATTTGGCAGGGAAACACCTCAATTTCATGAAAATCCGCCAAAAACCCTATAAAAGGTGTGCTTTGGTTCTTCCTTCTCGACGTTCCACCGCCCCTAAAACCTATTGGGCTTTGTTCAGGAGTTCAAGGGAAGCCTATTGGTAGTGATAATTGAATGAAATTGTTTCAAGTTTGGTGGATCTCGAGCAACCTTTCTCGCGGCACCTATGGTGGTTTTTCCACCAAACCTCAACCAAATTCCTTCTAATTTTGGGGGGAAATGGAAGAGGGGAGGTTATGAAAGAGGTTACAAGTAATGGATGGGTGAATTTCGCTTGAAAATATGGTGGAAGTGGTCGGAATTTCACACCGGTTTGAAACCGGGTCTTGTCGCGAGTGTCCTTCACGGGAAGAGAATGTTGGGAGCTTCTCTTTTATTGGTCCAGTGCCTAATTGGCCCACCAACAACAAAAACATCTGATTGATTTCCATTCCCACATGGTGGGAGCTCTAATTAATTTAAAAATTCTATAGTTTAGTAAAACGACTTCAAATGCTCTTAACTATACCGTTATACTCCAGACTCGCAACTGGCTTTCGCCTATGCATTCGTACCAACAAGCACTACACCAATACGCTAAAAGAATAAGTCTTACGTTTCTCTAGACGATGGTCAATGAATGTCAAAGTCCTCGCCTCCAGGGCATTTTTGTCAATTCACGCTTTTAAAATTTATAAACTTGTAAAATTTGGGACGGGTTGTCACATACATATCCACTATATCTATTGTATTTTGTAGTAAATTTTTTTAGTAGTTTAAAAAATTAAAATTATTAAAATAACTTTTTTCTTATCGTGTTAACAGGTAACTCGCGTATCACTATCATATAAACTTGTTAAAAACCCGTTATAACGGGTTCTTATCGTGTGACCTGATAACGACCCAATTAGTTATTATGTTGATCCAAAATCTGTTATTTTTGTGCTGTTTACTTGTCGTGTTAATTGGTTGTGTTAGAAATTGTCAGGTCTACTATACTACACAAAAAAATTGTATTTGTATGGAAAAAAAGTAGGAAGAATGTTTGGATTTGAACAACTCATTGTGTAACATTACTTTATAATATAAAATTTTTCAGTGTGATAGTCGTCCTGCTAGGCAGCCAAATAATATAATTAATTCCTTGTTAAAAAAAGGGTAAATTACATAGTAACCCCTCAGGTTTGAGGTCTATTACAATCCCATACAACATCTTTAAAACATTTCACTTTCATACCTCATGTACTATTTTATTTCAAAATAATACTTCTGTTACATTTTCCATTCATTGATCCGTTAAGCGCTGATGTGGCTGCCACATTCATGCCACGTGGTTACCAAATGTGTGCCACGTGTCAAAATTTTTTCAACCAAAAAAAAAAAATTAAAACCCATCCCATCTCCCCGCAACCCCCTCCTCCTCCTCTCTTCTCCCTCATATTCATCTTCTTCCATCTGCAACCCAGCCTAGCCCACCCCCACCTTCCTCGAGCACACCCGCACCCACTCTGCCTCCGCACCCACCCTCGCACCCACCCTATTCCCTCCTCTACACACTCCACTCCTTAAATCCACACCCATTCCTCCCATTTTCACCTCACGAACCCGACGATGGGGGACAAGATCTAGGTTTTGTTTTGTTTTGTTTTGTTTTTTCTAGGTTGTAGGTAGGGGGTCATGCACGCTCGCACCCACCCTCTTCCCTCCTCTACACACCCCACTCCTTAAATCCACACCCATTCCTCCCATTTTAGGTTGCAAGTAGGGTGTTTGGGGAAGAAGATGAAGATGGGGAGAAGAGAGGGGAGGAGGAGGGGGGGGAAGACGAACTGAAGGGGTGTTTTTTTTTTTGGGTTGCGGAAAAGATAAAGATGGGGTAGAAGATGAAGATGGGGGTTGCGGGGAAATAGGATGGGTTTCATTTTTTTTTTGTTGAGAAAATTCAAGTTTTTTAAAAAAGAAAATTAAAAAATTATTATTTTTGCCACGTGGCACAAATGTGGCAGTCACGTCAGCGCTTAACGAATTAATGGATTGAAAATGTAACAGATGTATTATTTTAAAATAAAATAGTACGTGAGATATGAAAGTTAAATGTTTTAAAGATGTTGTATATGGTTGTAATAGACTTCAAACCTAAAAGGTTACTATGTAATTTATCCTAAAAAAATGATTAAATAGAAAAATAGGTGGAATAATTTACAAGTAATCATCCAGCGAAGAAAATAAAGGGAGCCGGACAGAATGATTGCATGGCAGCTAATCACAAAATGGGGTACAATCAAGGTCGGCAACATGGAAAGAAAAGAAATAGACAATCAAGATGTGCGGAGGTAAAAAAAAAATAAACGAATTAAAAAAAAAAAAGACAAAAATTAATTAAGATGTGCGGAGGTAAAACGAGATGTGTAAATAACAGTGCCCTAATCTAATAATCTACCCACTATTGTTTTACCAATCAAAATTCAGATCAAAGATGTGAGGTGGGCAGTGCATGTCATGTCATGTGCATTGCAATTTGCAAACAAAAAATAAGACAAAAACCATATTTAACTCAATATTTTTTTTTGAACAAACGATTATATCTACAGTAAAGGGATAGAGGAATGGACTAAGCCTTACAATAAGTTTGCCATAATAATGTAGTTCAACTTCACATTTGACGAGAATTAAACCTAAAACCTCTCATTTATAAGTAAAGAAAAATACATTCTTATGACATACATTCTTTGCTCATGTTACTACCAACCTTCTTTTTATTTTCTTCTTTTTCTTTTGGCTAAGCACATTTAAATTGATTCCTGCCACCTCTAGATAAAGGAAAAGAAATTAAAACCACAAAAAAAAATTATTTTTATTAATCACCGTTAGTCTACAACATAATTGGCCTATTTGTCAAGACATTTTTTGTTAAGCAAATTACTCCCCAGAGTCCAAACCTCACATTAACACATAAATACAAAAAAGAATCATTTGTCCTGATAAATAATTCTTTCGCTCTCTGTGAATTTAAATAGTTAATCAATTTGATTCCTAAGTATATGGTAAGTGAAGCAAAGAAACATCATAGTGTTGAAGGAAAAATATGTATGTGAATTGCGCGTCCTGTGGCCTTATGCCTTTATTTATACTATTTGGGTCGGATTTACTTGCCTTACAAGTAATAAAAGTCATAATGGAATTATATATCCCGAATTCAATTGAAATTCTACTTCTAAATTTACACAATTACACTCCTAAATAATAATAAATATAAAACATAGGATGATTTATATAATTGCATTGTTTTGTCAACTCAAAAAATATTGTTATGCAAAGTGTTGAAAACTTGAAGGTGTGGAAATAAATTACATTATTGAATTAAACCCTTGCATAATAAGTTTAAATAATTTGTTTTCTAGTTAATTTTGAATTGAATTCCCACATTCTAACATGGTAGCAAAACATACAACTTATATGTTGAATTTTAACTCTCACACGTGTTCTCAAACCATTATTATGTGTTAAGAATGAATCGGACGTCAAAAAATTAAACTACACGACTCACAATTTCTGCTTGATGCTCACATCTTAACACTATAAAATTAAAAAAAAAATGATTAAAAAGGAAATAGAAGTTGAATATTCAAATGCATCTGAACCAAACATAGCCCATTTCTCTCTCTATTCAGAAGACACATGAACATCTCCAAAAAGAGATGTTAAATTTTAAACTTAAAGTTTAAATTTGATAACGGAAAAATACTAAAGATATAAAAGTTGACGATTGAATTATTACTTAAATGTACATGCGTGTTTTAGTTGAAAAACATTATTGCTGTTTTTCTTCTTTAATGTTAGTACTAATTTAGATATTTTAACATTTTCTTTCAAGATACTTTAATGCACCTAAATCATAGTTATCAAAACAAAACAACATATTTTCTTCCTGAAACAAAATCAAAACTAAAACCTCGTTTGGGTTGTTTTGTTGCAAAAACAAAAACCAGCTCATTTCATCACTTCTGTTTCTTATACATATTCTTAAAATTCTTCTCTCTCTCTGACCTTTGAGATGGTGAAGGAACTGAGGGTTGAATCGAACCCAATATTGTCATTCCACAAAAACAACCATGCGTTTGTGAAGTTTGCAGTCTCTTTTCTCTTAGTTGGTCTCGCTTTTCGACTCTTGTTTTCCGATTCTGTACTTCCTATCGGATTAAATTTACCAGTAGAGCCACCTCCTCTTGCATCTGCAGACCAACAACAAACAGACTCCTCCTCCTCCTCCACTGTTTCCGATTCTTCTTTATTTCCTGGTCAAATTCAAAACTCTACAATTGTTGATTTTCCTGGAAATACCTCCCAAACATATGACAATGGTAAGTAATTATCTTTTATTTCTGTCTCTGTTTTGGTGTTTTTGTCTTGTGAAAATTTTATTTTATATGCGAGCAATATGCTTCACTAAATTCATCAAAACTTCGAAGAAAGGATACGAAATTGGGTGCGGGAGTAGAGCATGCTGCTCTAGCCAACTTGGCTAAGACCAAGTCTGCAAATGCAAGTGAAATATTAAGAAGAAAAGGAATGTGTTTATTTTCATTTTTTGAAACTTTATACAGTTTTAGTACTAATTTACAAATGGAAATTCATGCTTGCTTTTTTATTTTTTTTAATTTTTCTGGGGACAGAGGGGATGCATTTTTCAGTTATAGACTTGATTTTTTTTTTCCATTTGAAGTGATTTGTCCCTTCCTTTTGCATTCATGCATGAATATTAAAATTCTTCATTTTTTAAGATCAACTTTCTCTACTTGCTTTTATAGTTTTAAGTTTTAACTCACATTGTTAATTTAATCAATGTGGAGTTGTTTTTCATTAATTTTATTTTCTAGGATAATCAGTTCTTAGATATATTTATTTCGTAAATTTCTAGCTGTGAAATCCCAAATCATTAGAAAGAACTGCATTTATAATTCTAATTTCTTTTGCAAATTTTGGCACTGAAAAGTTTGCAGTATATAGAATTTTTTTTTTTCATCCGGTCGTAGAGTCCAAAGATTACGAGAGACCAATTCGGCAGAACAACTCAAAAGATAAAGAAATATTGTTAATTTCTTCATGCAGGTTTCAAGTGCCTTCGTTGTTTTCGGAACATACTTTTAGGCTTTTAGCTTCTGCTCTTCTTTTAATGCAAGTATGCAACTGATTTATTTACTTTTACTAAATAACGTACTTGCAGTAAAGTGTGACCTTTTTACCGGAGATTGGGTACCAGATCCGTCAGGTCCAAGATACACTAGTGAAAGCTGCCATGTGGTCGAACCTCATCAGAATTGTATGAAGAACGGTCGCCCCGATTCCGAGTACTTTTACTGGAGGTGGAACCCAAGAGACTGTGAGCTACCCAAGTTCAATCCGCAGAGTTTTCTTGGTATAATGAGGAACAAATCATGGGCCTTCATTGGTGATTCGATTTCGCGTAACCATGTGCAGTCATTGCTTTGCATTCTCTCTCAGGTACACTCGAAAGAAATCAAATTTACTACCAACTTTTCGGGACTTTGAATCACCATTTGAAATCTAGCTTATGTTTACTGAATCTATATGCTTTAGAACTACTAAACTCTGTAAATTTTCTTGGTATTTCCAGTTAACCACAATAGTTTCTATGAGTCTATGACAATTTAGTTTTAGTCGCACTGAGTTTTCACATTCTTGGAGGACGCCCTGAGCTCAAATCTCATGGACGGCAGTTGTTGCATCAAAATGACGTTTAAAAAAAAAAAAAAAACCGGCAAAAGCAAAGTATTATTTACTTTCAAAAGTTGAAACGTTAGCAACCTTTTTCTCTTTGGAAATTGTATGGAAGTCTAGATCTAGTTTAGATCAAATTATGTTGTGGGACAAGTGGTTAATGTGTATTAATCATGGGGGGCATTGGTCCTACTTTCTTTGATTACTCCATATAATTCTCTTATCTTGGCAAAAAAGCATTCAAACTTTTTCTTGGCTTCACTGGCACGTCTTTGTCATAATTTTCGATCTGTGGTTAGCAATCCTACTTCAAGCCATAAATTTTTATACAAAATTGTGGATTACAGCTGAACTTCTATGGTGACCACTGCTTTTTAATTGGTTGTAGAATCTTTTTCATAGCTGGTTTACCTACTATCTATCTGGGATCATAATTGTTTCGATTCCAACATCGTTTTGGGAACGTTAATAATTACTGATGTATGATTACCTCCTACAAGTTTTTATATGCAATTATCAGTGTGGAAAAGTTCTTCTGTACCCCGGTTTCCCAATCCTCGGTGTAAATAACCCAATATTGGTTCACAGTCAATAACATCTTCACCATCTAGAATAATGATGAGTCGAAGAACAGCATGCATTGATATCTCATTCTTCCTCTCGCTTCTCACGTGAGCTTGGGAAAAAGAGATTGGAAGAGAGAGAGAGAGGGAAACCGGGTCAAGGAAGTTTCTCTCGTATGTACCGACCCCATAGTGGTCGATATGGCATGTATATGTATATATTTGGACCCTATAAGTCCGGTGTAGATACGGACCTACCTGACCTGACATTCTTGTATAGTATACTTACTGTCTCCACTAGTTATCTGTTTTGTAGCGTGTTGCATATATTATTTGCTGGCATTCCATTTTCTGGTGCCAAATGATAATATTGGTCACAATTCAGCGTTTATGTCCCACAGGTGGAGCAAGCTGTTGAGGTATACCATGACAAAGAATACAAGTCTAAAAGATGGATTTTTCCTTCTTACAATTTCACTGTTTCGGTAATTTGGACTCCGTTTCTCGTCAAAGCAGCTATTTTTGAAGACATGAATGGAGTTTCTACTTCCGAAATCCAGCTTTATCTTGACGAGCTCGACAAGACATGGACCGATCAGTATAGTAGCTTGGATTACGTGGTGATTGCCGGAGGAAAATGGTTCCTTAAAACCGCAATTTACCATGAAAACAACACGGTCAGGGGCTGCCACTACTGCCCTGGAAAGAAATTAACGGAGTTTGGGTTTGACTACGCCTATCGCAGTGCCCTCCGTCTGGTTTTCAATTTCATCACTCGTTCGGATCATAAAGCGCTTGTATTATTTAGAACCACCACGCCTGACCATTTTGAGAATGGAGAGTGGTTCAGTGGGGGGTATTGCAATAGATCAGTGCCATTCAAAGAGGGTGAGGTTGATATAAAAGATGTAGATGCTGCAATGCAAAACATCGAGCTGGAAGAATTCGAGAAGGCTGCTGCCGAAGGATCGGAGAAGGGCGTGAACTTTAAACTACTGGACACAACCCACCTTTCGCTATTGAGACCCGATGGGCACCCAGGTCCGTACAGGCAGTTCCAGCCATTTGCAAAGGATAAGAATGCCAAAGTCCAGAATGATTGCTTACATTGGTGCTTGCCTGGGCCAATAGACTCTTGGAATGATTTGGTTATGGAATTGTTGGTCAATGGCGAAAAATATCTATGATCAAACTCTTGGCTTATCAAGCTCACAAGCATTTGCAATCCTGTGAGCAAATCTGTGCCTAAAACAGTTGCAACGCTGACCCGAAATACATCAGAGCTTATAAATGAAACTACAATTCTCACAAAAAATCCCATTTCTGTAAACTTATGTATCTACCATTACCATTGCTGAAAAGAAGAACGCCAAAATTCCACACAAGTTCATCGTTAAGAAGCAATTTACGATTTACAAGTCTCCCTGCCTCACACAACTACTGGCATCATATAAAGCAATACTGTTGCATCTTACCCCTCTGAAGTTCTCCGAAATCTTGGCCAGCATCACGCAACCGCAGGACAGTGCAGATTTGCAGTTCGCCAAAGCGTTTCTTCTTTATACAAGAACCGAACCTAGAATCTGCCATTCAATCATACAAACACCACCCGAGCAAAACCTCACGGGTATTTGCAGGGCCTAAATGTCTATATGCATCATATACGTACTACTGAAATAAAATGAAACTACTAAACAATAATCGAGATGATCGTGACAACGGAAGCAATGGAATTTGATTAATTCTTCTCAGCTTGAAAAGCAAGAAATGTCAAGACAACAGATAAAACATATCCCACGAAATTTAACCACACAACCTTAAATCAGAACTCAAATTTGAATTCTGGATTATTAAACCGACTAGTCATGTCTGAAGGTGCAGCATCACCACAATTTTGCAGAACAACAAATAAAGACAGAAAGCCAAAAGCTTGAATTACATTGAAAATGCAGCTCTTTCACCTTCCTCCTCTTATTTGCTTGAAGTGGATGCATCCGCCTTCGTTGCCTCCGGCTTCAGAAATCGATCCTGCGTAATTCAGCAAAATGTAAATTACAATGCTCGTGTCTGCAAACAAGTTAAGCAAAAATACAACATAACCCAGCACTTATTTAAATGTTTTCATGATATACATACATATACGTATATGATGATGATTTTTGATCAGACAGCAACTGGGCACATTGAACCACAGTAAGCTCCAATTGGGAAAGCTAAAATGCTGATTTAAGTCTCATTTGGCAGGAATTTAGGCATATTAAACACACCTAGATGCTCAAATCGATGTAAATTAGCAGAAACCTAAAATTCCTAAAACTTGAATTAAGAAAATGAAGCACTGAAACCCTAGATTTTTTCCCCACTCGAAGGAGCAGGATCTAGACACATAAATCAAAACCCAATAGGCTCATTTGATGAATCGATAGTTTAACACAATTCGTGGATTTGAAAGAAAGAAATATTCCAGTTGATGAATCTGAAATTCTATAAAATAAAAATATGAGGAGATAAATGAATAAAAATGGAAATTACGTTATCATTGAAGACGAAGTTGGCGACGACGACAGTGCCTACTATGCCCCCCAAGATCGTGACGGGTCCCGTTAACAGACTCCATTTCCTGTATATCATCTTCTTCTTCCTCTTCTTCCTCTTCTTCTTCCGCTTCCCCTACTCTTCTCTTGCTGTGTCTAGTTCGTTTAGGCTTTTGATTAATTTGGAATTGTAACGCAAAGAGAACCCAGTTTATTTGGGCTCAGCTTGGACTACCCAAAGTCTTAAAGAGACCATATTCTTGGGCTTTATGTACACAAAAGCTTGATTTTTGAATGGATTGAATCAGAAAGAATTTCTTATTGCAATTAAAAAAATGTTTCAAATGTTGCAGTCTTATTAGTTACGAACGTGATCGTGTATCTTATGATATCTTGGTATATTCTTATGAAATTTTATCATATCTCTTAGATTAGATATTATTCTATTAGAATTGTAATTTTATGGGGTAAGGAAGTTATCTTTCCCACTACTATAAATAAAAGCATAATGAGTGACATAATACAACACCTCAGAATCACACATCTCTCTCCTCTACGCCTTGCCGTGTTGCACCCCCCTCTCTGTATTGTTCAGTTAAATTAGGCCTACAACACCAAAGAAAAATTTTAGATCATTTTTTGAAAATTCAATATTTATCATAATTCAAAATTTTAACATGCATTCTCATTTTGATCCTAATTTATTTCAGATGTTTGATATAATTAAGGTGTCTGTCCATTTATTGTACCACTTAATGTGTAAGTGTTTGAGAGGGAGAATTTGCAAGTGGAACATATGCAAAAAGGTAATGCTACATAGACCAAGTTTGTAGACCAAATTTGCAAACCGAATGATATGTCACTAATAAGAAATAAACACTTTAATCAATACTAAGTAATATCCAATCATCAACTTCCATATAATTTGATTTAAAAAATTTGGTCTCCCTAGTATTACCCTATGCAAAATTCTAAAATATTTTTCGACAATTGATCAATTTGCAAGGGAGGAGCGGCATCCTTGCTGTGTGCAAAGGAGGGAGATTTCTGACTTTTGCAATTTTTTAAAGAAAAAATATATTATGTTAGACCAACTTCACCCAAACCCAAATACTTAGGTCCACTAAAAGATAGAATTTGGGTCTGTAAACAGTGAATGTCACTCAACTCTTAAGATATAAATTTTAGGGCCTAAAATGTATTAATTTTTGGTGGAATGGTTTTAACCCTAATTTTTTGTCGTAAAGATTTATTTTGTAACTTTGAGTTATGTAATCTTAATTTCATTTTATGAATGTCTTAACCTAAAAAAAATGAAATTTTGACAAAATTTTCAAAACCGAACAAATCATAATACAAATCATAATATAAATGATCAATCAAATGAATGAGTATTTACAAAGTTTGTGATAATTTACTAGCATTTCCTGTTATTTAACTTGAGAACATGTATATAGAAAAATGAAGAATATAAAACATGACTTTGAGATACGACTTGAGTCATTTTTATAAAGTGTTATTTGTCTCACTCGAATGAGTTTGCTAAAGTGTTCTTTACAAATCACTTTTATAATACAACTAAGTATAAAATATTCGATAAGTAAAACCAAATTCTTCCCTTAAAAGTAACTAGAAGGAAATTGTATGAATGTGATGGAGAGAAAAAAAAAAAAACAAGGAAAAAGGAAATTGTGTTGAAAACATATTTCCTGAATAAATTCTTCTTTGCCACCGTTGAGTATATATAGAGACAGTTGCACCTTTTCAAATTAATTAGAAGTACATGACTATTCAACTGATATTGGTTCGAAATAGTCATGCATGTTCAAATATATTGTGCACTAGTATTTTCAACTGATATTGGTTTCGCCAAAGGTGAGGTGGATCAAACCTCCCTCGGGTTGTCTGAAGATCAATGTCGATGGCGCATTGTGTGAAGATAGTATACTTGTGGCTGCTCGTGCCAAACGGTTTTGTTTTGTGGTCTCTCCCCTTCAATCAGAAGCATTGGCTGCTAGGGAAGGCTTGTCGTTGGCGACGGAAAGGAGTTTTAATGATATCCATTTTGAGTGTGATTCTCTCAAGATCGTGAAAGCCCTGCTTGAGAGTTCTCCGAATATGTCTAACTTGGGGCATATATATTATCGAAGACTCTAAGGCTTCTCTTTTCAGGATCACTGGAGCTTTGATTGCCCATACATGTCGCCAAGGCAATGGTATTGCTCACCACCTTGCCCACTTTGCTCTTCGCATGGAAGGAACCTCTTGTTCTTGGTTCGAAGAGCCCCCTGACTATATTGTAAACTTGCTTGCTGTTGAATGCATTTGAGGCGGTACCTCCAGCTGCCTGACTCTGTAATTGATTCTACCCATTTTTTTACAATAAAAATTATCTACCGTTGCTATTAAAAAATATATATATATACCTGATGCAAAGCACCAGTTACTCAAAGATCATGTCTGTGAGTAAAGGAATGCACGAGTTGATGCTAGGATGCCAAGTGGCATCACTTAGCCAGCCCTGCTGTCTTAATTGTTGTTGAAGATCTTTAGTCTCCAACCAGCTATATAAGCTAAGATATGTGCAGATGTAAAGGGTGAATGAATATTTGATTGTTTTAGTATTCTGGTTAGCATATCTTGCATTTGAGTAAATGTTGAAGTGAGGTTCTAACAGATCATGTCTTCTAGCCAAAATGGAAAAGTTGCAATTTCCATTTTTCTTAAAAAGTAAAATTTCATCATGAAGATGAATCTTGCCCTTGCACCACGACGTGCGTTCGAACTCTGTCGGTTCTCTAATCTAACATCTAATTTAACAAATTTATAGTTTGACAAAAAAAAAAAAAAAACAAATTTCTTAGAACATAGTGTTCGTTAATTTCTTTGAACTCGACTAAATTTGTTAAACATTTCTGAATTGGCTAATATTTTCCAAGGGTGATTTATAAAGTGCAACTTGAAAAATATACGGTTCAAATTGTTAAAGTTTGATGTGGAGTTGACCCCACATCTAGTCCTCATTTTTACCAAAACATGGAGATATCTTAAACAAAGGGGGAAAGGAGCAGATCCGTGGTATCATATTTTTTGCACAAGATCCGTGGTATCATTAGTTGAGATTTAGCCTAATATGACAATTAAATTATTTTTTTTAAAATAAAAACATACGTTCAAAATAAAATTATGAAACATTTTTTAATTATGACTCTGTTTCTCTCTCCTAATCCCATTAACTTTCCTTTTGTTTTGCTTTCCCACGAGAATCCAGCAATTTTGGTCAATTGAAATTTGATTGCCTGACCAATTAGTCATATTAGGCTGCTTTGAAAATCTGTTCTTGTTTGTGTTTTTTAACTTCCTGTTTTGTTTGTTTGTGTCTTCTTTTAATGTCTCCAAAATTTCTTCAATCCAGCACTTCTATCTGATAATCCAATTTCTTCACCGAGGAAAATCGTATGGAATTTGTAATCCTTTGAGGTGTTTCTGGGGTGGTGAATTCAACATTTAATAGGAATGCCAGTTAAAAGATATTAGTTGACTACCTCGGTTATGAACTTTTCCGTAGGTGAATTTTATACATCAACCTTCTTTTTAAGAAGGCATCAAGATTGGTGTACTGATGCTTAATCGTGTAATTAAAATGGCATCACTCAAATAACCTTACTGGACTCATCTAGATATTATAGTGTTTGTCGTGGTTCTGGACTCATCTAGCAACCTTACTGGAACCGAAACACGCCACAACCATTTGAACCTAATAACCTTAGTGGAAAAGATCTTCCAGACTCATCTACTGCAAAAGAAATCCCAGAGTTGTTCCGTTCTTCCACTCACCAAGAAATAGAACAACTCCGAAAATCCAACATGAAAGAGTGCAGTGTGGGGGGGGAGCATGCTCTTCCTTGGCCAGCAATGGTGAACAAAAACTGGAGAGAGCCATTGAGAGTTTTCTTACTTGATGAACCTTTGAAAGTCGCGCCATACGAGGCTTGCAAGGAACCCTTAGGTTTTTGGCGCAATGGATTCTCACCGATCTTTGCGATACAGTGATTCTCATAACAATGATTCCTAAACTTGAACACATTTACATATCAGTTTATTACGCAAACAATAATGACAAAACAATTATGAATTAAATTATGTTGGATTGACTAGTCAAGCTCACCGGTCAACTAAGTACAGATTTCTCAGTTAATTAAACGCAAGTCTACAAATCAAACTTAGTTCAGTACAAGTTATCTTAGTCAACAACAATTCAGTTTATTACTCATAATATGCAGTGTAAACTTAGTTTCTAACGCATATTAAATAACAATTCATAGGATGCGTGAAACATATGCAAGTAAAAATAAGATATGTGGACAAGTTTAAGAGGCAAATAACGAGAGAAGTTTTTAGCCGGAAAACCCCACCTCTGGGTTAAAAAATCGGAGACTCTCCACTAAGTTCAATCCACTAGTGTAAACACGATTCTTACAAAGTACCACACAAAGCTCAATTCCTAGATCTCTATCTATGGAACAACTTTACCTTTGTGAAACTTTACCTTACACGAGATGAACTCCTTCGGTCTTCACATAGTGGTAGCTCCTCCTGAGCTCTTCACCTGGCACTGAAATCAAATCAACTTATGCAAATGATGTTATGATGAAGTTGATGCAAATTTGGATTCGATGTCTAGTCAGTTTTACTAGTCAAACACTTGAAAGATGAAACTGACGCGAATCCAAAAAGAGATCAGTTTAAAGGTTTGAAACTTGAAAAACTTGACCAAAAAATTAAAACAAAACCATGAAGACAATGCTACCCTAATATGCAATGATTGAGTGTTTGATGCTTGGACATGGTTTTATGGCTAGGGTTAATGAAGAACACAAGAGGCAGCTCAAAGCTAAAATCAACCCTTTATGAAAATGTTTAACTCCTAGCCAAAACAAATGAGCATATAAAATGAATTTAAGCAAGCAATTTCAAAAATAGATTTATAAATAATCAATGAAGAGCTTTACCCATACAATATGCTTGGTGCTCCAAAGAGATCTGAGATGGAGATGAAAAATAAAGCTTTCAAAAATTTCCAATCTCAAACCCCAAAAATCAAAAGAACCCTAGGTTTAGCTTTTATAGAGGGTTTGCTGTTCATACAGAATGGGGACTAGAAAAGCCACGTGTCAAGTGCACACTACTACAATACAAGCTATCACCGGCGGAGCTAAATCCGACAAGAAACCCAATTTCTGTCGGAAATTAAGCACAAATCCAACATTAAACAATGTAATGTCGGATTGGCATAGCGACACTAATGCTAGCGTCACTAAAGGCTATCAATGTCACTTTGTGCGCTTAATCCGACACTACACAACGTCGGTTTAAAGCGACACTGACTCTAATGTCGGTTTAAAGCGACGTAAACTAATAAAATAAACTATATAATATAGAAACTAGTGTCGGTTTATAGCGACATAAGCTAATAAAATAAACTATATAATATAGAACCGTGTGTCGGTTCAGATAACATTTAAATAAATAAAATATTCAAATACAACTTCGATAGAAACAAAACAGAAAAATCCAAATATCAAGGTAAAAATCCTCCTAATGTAAAAATATCAAAGTAATCAAAAACAAAAAAATCCAAATACAACTTCGATGGAAACAAAACAGATCAAAATTGGAATGAAAATAGATTCATGTTCCATTAAAATCCAAACTAAAAACGTTAAATTCCTACACTTCGTCACCTAAATCTACCCAACCACCACCACACCAACCAACCAATTTACATAAATCCTCAATCTGAAACTGTAACAAACTAACCCTTGAACCCGTACAGAGTCCTGCCCTGCCTTTTAAGCGCATAGACGACGTCCATCCCCGTCACTGTCTTCCTCCTGGCATGCTCGGTGTAAGTCACGGCATCACGGATCACATTCTCCAAGTAGATTGATCCGCTTGACGCCGCCACGGCGAGCCAGACGGCGGATGACGGGCTTTGTGATGCCCTGGATGTTGTCCCTCAGCACCTTTTTGTGCCTCTTGGCTCCTCCCTTGCCCAGCCTCTTGCCTCCCTTGCCGCGTCCAGTCATTGATGTGGAAATGAAATTAGGGTTTGATTTGGGATTGGATATTTGAATTGAGAGAGCAAGTTACAGTGTCGGAGAGGTTAGGTGGATGGGGTTTATATAGAGAGGTTTGGGAGCTTTGATACGTGGGTTGTGTTTCTTTAAGTGAGATTTAAAGGGAACGCGAGGACCGTGGATTGGGCGCAATCGACGGTTAAGGGTCGCGATCCGTGCCGTGGGTTTGGGTGATGGGTTTCTTTAAAATATTTCAAAAAATAAATTGTGTCGCTTTATAGAACAGACGCAAGCTTTAAAATATTTAAAAACAATAATTTGTGTCGCTTTAAAGCGACACCCATACTTTATGAGGAAAACTAATAAAAAGGGCTTGAAAACTTTGAGTTTTAATGATAAGGACAAAATAAAGGGTAAAGTGAATAGTACCAGGATTGACTTTTTAGTGTAAAAATGTGGTTTTTCGTTAAAGTGAACAGTACCAGGTGCTTTTCGTTAAAGTTCCCTACTTTATGTCGCTTAAAAGCGACACTGTTTTTCTTAAAGCGACGCCAGTATTTAAAAATTATTAAAATATATGTGCTTAAACTGACGTAGGAATTTTATGACGCTTAAAAGCGACAGTAAATCCGACGTCATGTTCAGTTAGTGTCGCAACTGTCTTATGCGCCACTATATTATATTAAACCGACGCCACCTACTGACACTATAAGGCCCTTTTGTAGTAGTGGCAAAATCAATCTAGAAAGATCTAGGGTTGAAAATCCATTTTCGGGAAGAAGTTGTTAGATGACCCATGTGTTGTCTTAAAGTGTATGCCCAACTCGCATGAAAGCAGCGAGAAGTTTTGATTAGATAGAACCACTAGACAGAATCAAATGGAAATAATGACATGAAATGCATATGTATGAATAAACCTTTGATGCAAGAAGTTAAGCTCTTGAAATGATATTTCCAGCAGCAAGATCCCAAAGTAGCATTTTAAACCGTAAATCTAACTAGAGCAAGTGTGGTACATTTTACAACATTTGACAAGGGAAGCCAAATAATAAAATTAGACTTCACAATCTCCCCATTTGACTTTCCTTGACAAAATGACCCAAACTCTATAACTAAATTCACCCAACCTCACTCAAGAGAACACGAAAGGACGAATCCTGCAAAGAAGTACTCTTGACAAAGAACAAGTGAAAAGTTATCATGGTTAAAGCAATTGCAAGGAAGTACATTGTTCAGCATTGTACATGATTGCAACACAACACAAATTTTCAAATTTTAATTTTCTCCCCCCATTTTGTCATGGCAAAGGCAAATGATTTAAAATGAATGATATGCCAGTCTCATTGAATAAAAGAATAGGTCAATTAAGCTCAACAAAGAAATAAGCAACCACAAATGAAGTATATAAGAGCCAACAACAAAGACATAACAACAATGAAGTTTAAGCACAAGGTACAATTCTCGGTACCAAAATAATAAAAGCACAAGAGCATGTCAATGTAATCAATTCAAATCACCCATTTGTTTAGGAAAATCAACAATAGCGAAATCAAGAGTAGCACAACAAAGTATAGCAAAAGGAGAGGTTTAAAATAAATAAAACACAATAGTTCAAAAAGTAACGTAATAGAAATTGAACTCCCCAAAGATTAGTGCTCTCCTACGATACTCTCTCAACTACTCACTCCCCCATAAATAATACTCCAACAACTTTAAGTTTAAGCACAAGGTTAAAAATAATCAAGTTATTAATGATGGGACGAAACCAAGAAATAATCCCTCACATGTGAAATTATAGAAGATCCCCTTTAAGATCAATCAATTTCATCAAATTGATTATGATTGTATCTATTATACCAGGAATATCAATGAACCCTATTATCCATCAAATTTTTATTTATTCAATGACCATAATTAAACAAGGGTATATAGCTCGAAGACACAGAACAAAATGTTCGGGAGTTCCTCTATTCAATCATTTTCCTTCTTCTTGTTGTTGGATATCTCGTTCGTACACACCTTCTTTTTATTTCTCGAGCCTATAGTGAGTTACATACATAGTTCAATCTTTGATGATTCCATCATACATGATTTGAGTTGCGAAAACTTCTGGATAGGTATTTTACATCTGAACTGAATTCTTTTTTGTTAAAGAATCTCTTTCTAGTTGCTCGAGAACAATTAAGAGATTCTCTAGAAGAAATATGGGCTTCTGGCAGCAACATGCTATGGGGTGGTGGTCCCGCTTATAGGGTCAAATCAATACGTTTTAAGAAATAATAATTTCTTATGAGGGAAATTAATAATAATTAATTGGCTTTTTTTTACCTTATAATTAATTAGTTATTAGATTAAATCTTTTTTTTACATTATAATTAATTAGTTATTAGATTAAATCTTAATCATTGATAGTGAAATAATCTAATGATTTAAAATTTGTGTAAAAAATATGATGCCACGAATATATATATTCTCTAATACTATGTTTGGATGAAGAAATTTAAGATTATTAATGAATTTTAAAATGATGGCAATTGAATTGACGGGATTTTATTTTCTAGAATTTGTGAATTTTCTTGTTTGGTTAATCTAAAAGGACAATGGAATTGAATACAGATTTTTTTTTTATTTTTAAACTTTCAATCATGGAAATTGGGAAATGACACCTATTTACATGGAATTAAAACTTGAATTGGAGGTCCTAAATTCCAAGTTTTTTTTTTCATGCGGAAATTCTAAATTTCTATGTTTATGAATTCAAACAAAGGAATTTGTGCATTTCAATTTATAAATTCTGACTTTTATCCAAATTCCAAGTTTATTCTCTCATCCAAACATAGTGTAAATATTCTGTTGAGCATATAATACTGAAAATCTAAGAAAGTTGTGTAACTGGAAACTTTTAAGATTACAGAGTCATTTTAAAATTTAATTGACACGTAGATAATGACCCCACGTCTAACAAAAGATTCTAATACGATAATCTTAATTATTAATGTTTTATTGGCGAGTAATCAACCTCATTATCTCCGACTCAATGATGGATCCAAGGGCCGCTGGCTGGTGCGAAAGACTCAAACATCAAATTTAGAACTTCTTCCAGCGTCATGTTTTCATCATCGTAATGTCATCAACAATTATATATTCTCTCCAAAGCCAATTTGAATTGCAATATCGAGTGCATGCATGGATTATGGATATGACTACGTGCCAATATATATATACACACACACACATACATACACACACACATTGGAAAATAATTGTTTACTAGCTAGTCCAATATTTATCAACTAACAGTATCCTTTGTCGACTTCAAATTTCAATTCTTTTAAAAAAAATTGACCATTTCTTTTTTTTGTTTTTCTTCCACTCCCTTATTGGCTTTTAGGTAAAACAGAAGTTTACCTAACACACGCTTTTCACATTTTATGCTTCATAGCATGGAACCAACGAAGGGTATAGTGGCTTGAGTGTCAAAAATGGGCTTGTGGAAAAACAGAGGAGCGTAGTAGACTTTGGATGGTTGGAAAAATTGGGATGAGTTGTAGACCCAGACATCCACTATTTGGAGTGTTCACATTTTCCGCACGCCAATATCAATATCTTCCTTTTTTTTATTTTTTTATTTTTATTTTGCTAAACGAAGGAATAATTTATACGAAATTCATTGAAACTACAGGGAGGGGATTTTGAAACAAATTTTCACGCTGAATGAGTTAACTAAGCCTTCTTATACGAAGGCTTGGATTTTGAAGTAAGATCTGCTGAGGGGGAACTAAGAAAAACATAAACGAACTTTGTATAAGAAATTTAGAACGGTAGATAGTCATTTCGCGTGGGAGTTTATTTATTTCAATAATATATTTTTTTTCTGGGATTAGTTAGATTGGCACTTGAAAGTTGTAAAGTCATCAGAATGCCAATTTCCCAAGATAAATCACCTCTCTGTTTACAAGCAAGTTACTGGACCAAGTCATGTATACAACATGAAATATATGTTATATATAATTCATTAGATTAATTTCGACAATTAGTTCCAAAGAATGTTGACATATATTAAGAAATGCGTTTCCATACCATCATCACAAAAACAAACTCCATATTAATTCCAAAGTAATTCAAGTTTGTTTCCAAAGTGAAGACGCACTCCATTCAAAATTGACATCTTAATCATGTGCTTGATAAAAAAAGGACACATATCATCCGGGTCCAACTTTTCTCATAAATATCTAAGCTTATTTAAGAGAAATGCTACACAAGTGGTTGAGATTTTTTTTAAAAAAAAGTATCCAACCACTTGATGTATCGGGTCGTATTTTCTGCCGTCTCATAATTTAACATCAATTCTTGTATCAACATTAAAAATATTGTGCAAAAATATGAGGTGATAGAAAGTATGTGAAGAGTCTCACTTTAAAGAAAATCTCCTTAGCATTTCTGTTAAATAAGTATGTAGAGGAGAAAAGAGTGTTGTAACTACTTATGATCCAAATTAAAAATTGTGTGCGGAAAGCGATATTTGGCTCTTTAATAATAGAGTGCTATAACAATTTAGTGATAAAACACTACTAGAATACTTAGGTTTAGGCACAAGTTCATTAATTTGGCTCTTTGATGTAAGTTGACACATATAACTGCTTTGTGTCAACGGCGCGCCTTAAGTACCCGTTTCCATTGATTAGAGAGAATGGAAGAATTGTAAATTTCTTAGGGGAAGAGTGGTAACGTAAAATGATGGGTACAATATGATTATTTTTTTTCCATAAAAACACCATAAACTGGGTAATGTTGACAGAAAAGAAAAGAAGATATTGACTTGGCAGGACAAACATGACCAGTAATTAGGATGCATGCATGTGGTCCTTAAATGATGGCTCAATTATCAGTTTCCCTAAGAACACATTTTCGACCATCTTGGTTGGGTCCTTTGATAGTTGATATATGATAATTCCATTGTATTTATGTGTATGTTTCTTTTAAATGTAACGGATGGATTGTCTTAGTAGATAAAATATTTCTCTCCATTTCATTATATCTCTAATTTAACTATTTCAGAAATAAATAAAAATAATTTACTTTAAATAAACGGTTGTCAATCATCGATCATTTACATATGGATAAATTGTGGGGCGAGTGATTGACACACCTTCGTGGGAAATGGAGTATTACTGGTACTTATGTTCTTCGAGTTAAATTGTCCATATTTTGCTTAACAATATGTATACAAAGTAGTACGTATAGACTGACTTCATTTTCACAATATTATAGTCTGCATTGTGAAGACTTATGACTGATATTGTCTGACTCATCAGATCAATAAAATTACGTTCGTCAAATAGGTTAGACAAGGTCAGTATGTATGTCATAAGCATATACCCGAATAATGGTAGGAAGATTAAATTTTGTAAAAATTAAATGGCATGAAAACTAAAGATTGAATTATTATTTAAGTATTGATTACCATGCATAATTATTATTTGTAACACATTACTTAGTTTGTAAATTTAGTCTACAAATTTAGTAGTACCATGTAAAGTTTGATTTGATAACGTAAGCCTTACGTTTGAGTTGACATCACTCATACATGTGTTCATTGCATGGCTGGCCATTCCCAAAAAAAAAAAAATGAAAATCTCTAGAAGGTGCTGTCCCCCCCCCCCCTCTCTCTCTCTCTCTCTCTCTCTCTCTCTCTCTCTCTCTCTCATATTACATCCTCGTATAATATTCCCACAACCACAACCAAACAACACAAAGCCTACATTAAGTACCTCTCTAATCCCATTTAACTATGAATCTATCTCTTTCTCTCTCCCTCTCCCTCTCTCTCTTCCCAAAACACCTCACATCTATAAAAAGCAGCAGCTCACCTGATTCTTTCTCATAACATTCCCAGCTAACTCCTCTCCTCTCTCTTCACCAAATTAAAAGCACTTACCCAAAAAGCACAAGCTAACCACCATGGAAAAATCACAAACACCTCACATAGCAATTCTCCCGAGTCCAGGCATGGGCCACCTCATCCCACTTGCCGAGTTCGCCAAACGACTCGTCCACCGCCACAACTTCACCGTAACATTCGTAGTCCCCTGCGACGGCCCTCCCACAAAAGCCCAAAAGTCCGTCCTAGACGCCCTGCCAACCGCCATCGACCATGTCTTCCTCCCGCCAGTCTGCTTTGACGACCTCCCGCAAGGCTCCAAAATCGAAACAATAATTTCCCTCACCGTCGCCCGATCCCTTGCCTCCCTCCGCCACGCTCTCTGCTCCTTGGCCTCCCGCGCCAAGCTCGTTGGGCTTGTCGTCGATCTCTTCGGCACAGACGCCTTCGACGTCGCCAAAGAATTCAACCTCTCCAACTACATTTTCTTCCCGTCCACGGCCATGGCCCTCTCTCTCTTCCTCTATGCGCCGGAGCTCCACGAAACGGTGTCGTGCGAGTATCGAGACCTCTCCGATCCCGTCACGATTCCCGGGTGCATCCCAATTCCCGGCAGCGAGTTGCTCGAGCCTGTTCAGGACCGTAGAGATGAGGCCTACAAATGGTTTCTTCATCATGCGAGACGGTACCGTATGGCCGATGGGATTATGGTAAATAGCTTCACGGAGTTGGAGCGAGGTGCTTTGAAAGCGTTACAGGAGAAAGAACCGGGTAAGCCGCCGGTTTACCCGGTTGGACCGCTAGTAAAAATGGAGTTCAGCGTTTTGGATGACCAGTCATCCAAGTGTCTGAAGTGGCTGGATGAGCAGCCCCGTAGCTCGGTATTATATGTTTCTTTTGGAAGTGGTGGGACCCTCTCTTATGATCAGATCAATGAGTTGGCTCTAGGGTTGGAAATGAGTGAGCAAAGGTTTTTATGGGTGGTGAGGAGTCCCAGTGACAAAGCTGCCAATGCCACTTATTTTACTGCTCACAGCCAAAATGACCCCTTGAAGTTTCTTCCCAAAGGGTTTATGGATAGGACCCATGGGCGGGGTTTGGTTGTGCCTAACTGGGCACCGCAGGCTCAGATTCTAAGTCACGAGTCAACAGGAGGATTCTTAACCCATTGCGGTTGGAATTCCTCCTTGGAGAGTATCGTAAATGGTGTACCTCTTGTTGCTTGGCCACTATATGCTGAACAAAAAATGAATGCTTATATGTTTACAAAAGACGTAAAGGTGGCACTGAGACCCAAGCCCGATGAATATGGTTTGGTTGGAAGGGAGGAGATTGCGATGGTGGTTCAAGCTCTCATGGAAGGCGAGGAAGGTAAGCGACTCAGAAACCGAATGAAGGACCTGAAGGATGCTGGTGCTACAGCTCTTAGTGATGATGGGGCTTCTACAAAGGCACTATCTGATGTGGTCACAAAGTTGAAAACCCAAATTTCAAATTAAAATGTTGTCTTAGTATATCTTCATGAATCTCACCCGCTTCACTTTTGTATTTTTGCCTTTCCAGTTATACTGTCCAAAAGGGTGAAACGATAGTATATAATAGTTGTTGGTTGACTGTAAGATATTATGGTGCATATATAACAGCCACTTTTTTAGGTGTTTCTTCTTGCATTGGTAGCCCTGACAGGCAGAGGCACCATATGTAATGGGTAGTGACCCAACTGGGAAGAAATTTCTTACATCACGATAAAGTCGTGGGCACTCAGTTGAGATGAGAGATGGATGGAGGATTGGAGGTGGCTGCCATTGGAGGCGGGGCAAGTATGGCAATTAATATTAGGGAAAGTGACATTTAAGAGGAAAAGTATGTGCCCCCACATCACATCTGGCTGTCATGGTGTATGACTTGAGCATGAAACCACCTTTTATGCTCAAAACTTTGATTGGCAAGAAAAAAAGATCAAATACGTGTGATTAGTAGGTGGTTGCACTTAATTTATTCTAATATTGTTATTTGAAGTATGATTATATATATATATATACACACACACACGAAAAAGAAACATTATGGCTGTATTTCTATGACATTAATTTATATCACAAAACGGTAGACGCAACAGGAAAAAAGGAAGACATACATGAAACGAGGGCGTCAAGATAGTGATGTCTCAAACTTAGCTCTCATACGTCAAGTTTTAAATCTGTCACTTGACGTCGGGTAAATACACAGAACACATCCAAACATTCATTACAAAAAAAAAAAAAAAAAAACCCTTTCCAAAAGAAATAATTTTATCTGAGTTAAATAAGGTTTCGTTGCCTAATCTGCACAAAGATGCCTATTGTATTGCATAATTTGAAATAATTTTTTTATTTAATATTCTAGGTGTCACGAACACAAAATTACAAACAATATACAAGTACAGCTGTGGAAGATTTTTGCAAAGAGATTGCACACATTTTTTTTTACAATAAACGACACATTATTATTAGCAAGTCATTGCGTTAGCTATGCCTCATTACGGTGCTCATGGTTATCTTTCAAGACACAACGATCATGTCCTTGTAATAGTATATCACTCCAAATTACAAGGCTCCATGAACCATGATTGTGTTGAAAACTCTCTCATATGGACTCAATGAGTCTCTCTAATATTTAGTACACTCTATATGTGATTATGTAAACAATGAAAAGTTGTTAAGTGATTATAAAGGGTTTCCCTAATTATAGAAGTTGAGATACCTCTTTGGAAAACTTGTGACTATTCATGAAGAGTCAAAAGTTGCAACTCTTCATTTGAATAGACACATACCAAAGCTCAACTTCTAATTTCTATTCAATTAATAAATTTAATATTATGCAAATGACTATGCAAACATTAGAGAGAGAGCTTAGTTGGAAAAGTACCGCATCGGGATAGGTAACTTTTGGCTTTGAACCTTCCATAGTGAATTACTATCAGATTTACTTGGCTAATCAGTGAACCCCACCTGAACTTCGAAGTCTTCCAAGCTATAGGAATCATTAAAAGCGTAAAGCTTAACCTAGTCTTAGTGGCAAGCAGCACTGTTATCATCATCGGACATGGATAGAAGGAGAATATATCTTCGTAGTGGAGATGAATTCTCCACCGTTAAATTCACACACACACACACACACACACACATACATATTCAATTTACACACACAGTTCTATCAGTTCACCTTCTTTGTTTCTTAATCTCTCCCTCCCAGACTGAATCTCCATAGCTCAGTTCTCCTTTTCGAATCTGATCGTCGATTCTCAGACTCACTGACTCTCCTATTTCTCGATCTATCTTTCTCTCAAACCGACTGACTCTCGTTCCTCTCGATTCTCAAACTCCCTCTCGAATCTCGATAGCTGAGCTCCCTCCCTTTTGAAGTCGACTTTGACCACCACTACCAGCTCTTCTCAACTCCAACCACCACCTGACGGTTTATCTCACAAAAGTTATTCAATTTTCGGTATTAGGATTGAAAAATAAATTAAGGTTTTCTAGATTTTGGGACTTTGGGTTCTTGATTTGCTGCTTGTGTATGAGTTTCGAACTTGGTTTGTTGCTAGTGTATTGTGGAGCCAAAAATATTCACAAGGCGACACGTGGGTTTTTTGGACAAAAAGGAAAAAAATACCCTTGCAGTACAACGAGGTTCCTACGCGCAAGCAGCGGGCAACCCTCTTTCAACCAAGACAGAAGTGCCCAAAATAGGTAACAATTCAAAGTCCATCTCATCAAATCCTTTCTACAAGGTAATTCCCAAACACATTCCTTTTAAATTATGTTAATTGGCTAATTAATGGGTTTATTGCCTAATTAACCCATTAATTCACAAATTACCATCCATTATATCCAAATAACCACAAAATACAACCAATTCAACCCTAAAACATCACATGGCCGGCCATCCCCTTAAGCTTTCTACCTTCCCTATCTTTTCCCACTTTACTACCCCAATTAAGCTAGCTAATTGATTCTATAACCATCCATTTATTCCCTTTATGTTTAATTAGCAAATTTATCATAATAAATTGGCTAATTAAACCTAAATTAAACCTAAAAACCCTAGCCACCTCCTATCCCTATAAATATACTCCCATTCTCACCAAAAAGCTGATTCCAACACTTTGGCAAAAATCCCAAAATTCTCTAAACACTTTTTCTCTCTAAATTCTAACTTTGGCATCGGAGGTTCTTCGGCCAAAGCCCCCCCATTCATCGTGGGCGCGTGAGGCTCTTGGCCTTAACCTAAGGTGTTAATTGTTTTGTAGGTGCAAAATCGTCCAAGATCGAGGAGGAAGAAATTTGCATCCACAAATTGGTGCTTTCATTGAGAGTTGAAATCCATACTCGTAGAAGACTCTCGCACAAAAAGGTTTTTTCTTTATTTTCTAGTCCATTTGAATATTTTTCATACGTTCTTATTATTAGAATTTTTTACTTGCAAAGGTTCTTTGATAAAACGTATAAGCAAAATATAATGGCTAGAAATTTAGAAAATTCCACAAGTGAAAATCTAATGTTCAAGAAATGGGATTGCGGAGATCCGTGAGGCTAAATGCGACAATAAGGGGAGCGGCATCATCATCACGAGCTTCCACCATGGGAACCACCGTGGTGGCTACCTCGGTAGCCACCCGCGGCGAGGTCCATGGTGCCTTCACCACGGCCACCATGGGAACCACCGCGGTGGCTACTTCGGTAGCCACTCGTGGCGAGGTCCATGGAGCCTTCACCACGGCCCGGAAATCCATGAGGCAAAATGCGACAATAAGGGGAGCGGCATCACCACCACGAGTTTCCACCATGGGAACCACCGCGGTGGCTACCTCGATAGCCACCCACGGCGAGGTCCATGGTGCCTTCACCACGGCCACCATGGGAACCACCGCAGTGGCTACTTCGGTAGCCACTCGTGGCGAGGTCCATGGAGCCTTCACCACGGCCCGAGCCGTGCCATCCAAGGCTCACGGTACCAAGACCACGATCCAAGCCGTGCCATCCAAGTTTACGTGGACCCAAGCCCAAGCCTCGCATTCACATGCACCGCGCATTGAGCAGCCTGCTTCCGTGATCCAGCCTGCTCCCGTCAAGCAACCCACTCTCACGGCCCAACCTGCTCTTGCCGAGCAGCCTGCTCTCGTGACCCAGCCTGCTCCCGACGAGCAGCCCACTCCCGTGGCCCAGCCTGCTTTCGACGAGCAGCCCACTCCCGTGGCCCAGCCTGCTTTCGTCGAGCAGTTCACTCCGGTGGCCCAGCCTGCTCCTGCCAAGCAGCCCACTCCCGTGGCCCAGCCTGCTCCTGCCAAGCAGTCTGCTCTCGTGACCCAGCCTGCTCCCGACGAGTAACCCACTCCCGTGGCCCAGCCTGCTTTCGTCGAGCAGCCCACTCCGGTGGCCCAGCCTGCTCCTGCCAAGTAGCCCACTCCCGTGGCCCAGCCTGCTCCTGCCAAGCAGCCTGCTCTCGTGACCCAGCCTGCTCCCGACGAGCAACCCACTTCCGTGGTCCAGCCTGCTTCTTTCGAGCAGCCCACTCTCACGGCCTAGCCTGCTCCCGTGGCTTTCCAAGCAGCCCAAGTCGGCCCAAGACTATCTCAACCATCCGGACCTACAATCGAGCCGGGGGCATTTTCACCACATTTTTTCGCGGATTTGACATTTCCCAACTCAAATTTCGCGCCCAGAGTCTACCACCTTTCCACTGCTCAAGGAGGCGCATTCCTTCCAAGCTCTTCCAATCCAAATGGCGAACAACACTTGTCTCGACAAGTCATAGAGTTGACGAGCGCCCTTGCACAACAGAAAACCTTGGCGAATCAACTTTTGCAACGTATCAGGATCCAACGTGCCCTGGACGAGGTATCCCGAAGTAGGACAAGGGCAGACGAACATTTCCAGCAGCGTCCCGGTAAGCAGCCACTCGACCAGCCACGAGCCGAACGTTTGGGCAGTGTACATTCCCGTCTTAGAGCGCGAGGGAGCATGCACTCTCGACTAGGCCCACGAATGAGCATACATTCACGGTTGGGGTCATACTCCGATAGTCAACATGAGCAACCTTCCGGGCAAAGTGTCTATTCGCAGCTAAGCCCACAAGGAGCGTCCTCCACCTCACATCAGAGTAGGCAGCACGACGGACGGAGAGAAACAGTCACTCAATCCAGCTCAAGTTCAACCAGCAGCCTGCGAAGAACTCGCTCGCCTACTAGGAACACACCACATGCACTGCATCCGCGGCATAGACGAGCCAAACACATGGAAGAGCAGCCTAGACCAGCAAGTCATGACTGGGGGCAGCCGAGAGCTCCGCTACCCCAATAAAGGCAAATTCAGGAAGAAGTAGAGAGACTCTTGACCAAGCGATTGCATGATTTCCAACGCAACGAGGTCACCGACGAGGCACTACGACGGAACATAATCAACATAAGCAGGTCACCCTTCACGGAGGAGATCGAGGAGGCAGAGCCTCCACGCGAGTTCAGCATGCCACATTTCACATCTTTCAAAGGGGATGAAGACCCGGAGAGACACTTAAAACGTTACCAAAGCGCAATGATCCTTTATCGAAACAACGATGATCTCATGTGCAAGATATTCGCCACCACTCTACAAGGCGAGGCGCAAGATTGGTTCTACACCCTGCCGCCACAATCCATCCGGAATTTCTACGAACTTTCTTTGGTTTTCACCAAAGAATATTCATCCTATCGCTCGATCAAAAAGAAGTCTGACCATTTGTTCGATGTCAAGAAGAACCCAAAGGAGTCGCTTCGCGACTATGTGAGGAGGTTCAAAATAGAGAAGGCAAAAATAGTCGGATGCAACGACTCGATAGCTAGAGCAGCCTTCCAAAAAGGACTTCCAGCAGACCACCCGCTATTCGGAAAATTGATCATGAAAGAAGATCTAACTCTGGCAGACTCTTTTGCTTTAGCAGAGAAGCATGCACTTTGGGATGAAGCTCGCCAATGCACATTCAAGGACTTGAAGAAGTACCCGACATCACCTCCCTAGAAGCAGCGGATGACTTATTCGCATGTTTGACGGTATCTAAAGTAGCAATAAGCTCTACCATCATGCGAGAAGAGCTGGGGGCTCGACTACCTGTATTCTACAGTTACCTGCAGTCATCATCATGACGCACTATTCCGCCGAATCCAAACTGGCAACGATAAAGACGTAGACCCTGGCAGATGCAAAGTTTTCTGACGAACGCAACAACTCGGCCCAACGATGCCCTGAAGGCAGTCGAGCACACTTTAGCTGCACATATTCCCTTAAAGGAGATTTCTGGCATTCGCATGTCAACGACGCATCCAAGTACAAAGGCTTACGAGCAGCCGTGGTTCGTGGCAACCGACTACTTCACCAAATAGGTGGAAGCAGAGCCCATGACGACCACGATTCAGACGGACATAGAGCGCTTCATATGGATGAACATCATTTACCGATTTGGCATCCCTTAATCCATCGTCACCAACAACGGCCTGCAATTCGTGGGCAAAGATTTGGCAAAGTTCTTCAAAAAATATGGCATCAAGCAGCATATGTCCATGCCGAGATATCCTCAAGGCAATAGGCAGGCCGAAACATCCAAAAATATGGATCTTATCTGGGAAGGTCCGTACAAGCTCAGCAGAATAGGCGGTAAGAGTAATTATACCTCCGCTACCATGAAACGATAAAAAGATCGAAAAGTAGTAGAGCGCCTACAATCTGAAGAAGTACCATGTGTGACCTCCGACTACATCAAAGCCCGAAGACTTAAGAAGCTCGACGGGCACCACCTCACAAGTCGAGGATTATCCAGTTGTTATGCAGTTCCTACCTTACAGCTAAGTTCTCGTTCGTTTCACTCGTTTTTCAATGAGGAATTCAGAAGTAATCACAACTTGGCTCGGCTGCATGCTTACAACAAGTGATCACTCCAGCACTTCAAAAGAAGACTGTGCCCTTCTTAGGGACCCATCGCAGGAATTGCGCCCCCCGAGGGACCAACCATGCTCTCCAGTGCGAGAGGGTAAACTAATTGCTCTCCAGTGCGAGAGGGTAAACCAATTCCCCGACACCCATATGGGTCAGCTCTCCAAGACGGGAGGATAAACTTTACACTCCGAATATCCAGACGTGGATGAGCCTGGCTGCCCTAGTATAACTAGATGCACGATGGCTTGCGCCGGGATTCCTAGAAGTAGCCGCAATGGTCTTTTTCAAGGCTTAGCTAACTGAAGGATTTTGGGTCTCTTGGCCTAATCCGTGGGGAACCGGGCCCTAGAGACGGAGAGGGCACATTACGCAGTACATCCGATGGACGGCTGCCCTGGAATCCTAAAGCTGCTACCGAGTGCACTAAGGTAGCCTACGGATTCCGGAAGACTGCCTACGGCTTGCCCTTCGAGCAGTAAAGCCGCGCTAGACTTATACAACCGCACATTCTTGTGAAAGGTTAAACAAGCTAGCGCGCATATACGAAGTTTTATCCACTGCCGACATGCTACGTAGTCGATAAGCTTCACCTCTGCCAAGCGCGGAACAACCTACACCAAGTCCTAAAGTGTTGTGATACTTGCTACGCAACCTACGGAATTGAAGAAAGTCAAGGTTAACAGCCTAGTGGTTACGCGGACTTGTCTTCTTCTGTAAGTAAGGCATCCGGCTGCTAACCCTATGACTAACAACTTTGCAAAGTTCTACACCAACACCTACGGCTGCATAGGCTATGCGAGCTTGTCTGCTTATAAAAAAGTAGCATGCCTGCCACTGGTCTATCAAGTCTAAAGGTTAGGGCATGAACAAAAGAAGTGAAGATGAAGAAAAACGAAGGAAAACATGTTTATAAACAACTAGCAAAGGCCGAAGGAGTTCAAGCAAAACAAGAGCTACAAGGAAAAACAAAGAAAATCCTAAAGGCTACCTAAAATACTACACTACAACAGCTTGGACATCCCACGACTACTCGGTCGCCACACCTTCAACAGCCGTAACACTCTTAGCAACGACATCATCCGGCGCTTCACCCCTGGCTGCCCCAGTCTGGGCACTAACTTCTCCAACTACTTCACCAATGGAAGCCTTAAAAGTAAAAGCAAGCAAGTCTTTCGGAGAAATAGAAAAGGTCTTAAAACCTCAAGCCCATCATTCTCACCCTTCAGCTGCTCATTCTTCTTAAGTAGACTAACACAGACGCGCTGCAACTCATCCACTCTCTTCTTAGCATAAGCAGCGAAACGAAGCTCAGAAATTGCAAGCTTAAGATCTTGAATCTGAGGCGAATCAATCTCAGCAGCAAAGGGAGCAGGTTTTGGCGCCACTTTAGCAGCAGAGTCCACCATACCACTCTTCATAATAGCAAGTCTCTACAAAGGTGAACCAGACTTGGCTCCCAAAGAACGTCCTGGTATAGACTTCGGCACTGGGGGCATGATAAAACCTTTACGCTGAGCAATCTTATCCACAATTGTACTAGCCATTCTCAACATGGAAGACGCCACATGCTCAGATCTAACAGCCTTATTTTTCTTCCCATTAGAAGAAGTCATGTCAATCACATACTTCTCGGTAGCAAGCGGACCCTCATGAGCAGCAGAAGAAGTCTTCAGTTTTTTCTTAACTAGGGATCTCATGAGCAGGCGGGGAAGATCTCTTCTTTCCATCTTCATTCATAGTAAGCTCCACGACAGCGATCAGACGAGCCAATGCATCCGCCTTGATCCTCTTTACCTCATCTTTCTGGAGCAGCCCACCTTTCTTTCAGCAAAGAAGACTAAGCAGCCAACGACATTCATGGTACTCAGCAGGGGAGCTCAACCCAGCATTCCAGCAGGCAGAAGGCCTGCATGCCCAACATTCCAGCAGCCCATGAGACCCGCAATCTCCTTATTTTCTCTCAATCGCCAGCCTGGCCCGAGTCAGGTCCAAGAGCCCAAAGGACATGAGCCATGCGGCTTGCCTAACACTGTGCCCTAGCGCCACAATCCTCGACCCTAGCTGCACAAGCTGCCCTTGGCTCAAGCCAAGCCAAGCTGCCCAAGCAGTGGTCCCTGCCACAACATCTCCTCAGCTCATGCCGAGCCAGCTCCTGGCCCCTGCCAGCCGACGTGCCGCACCACCTCGACGGCTACCCCGCAATATGACTATCCAAGAATAAGGCAAGAAAAATTAAATTTTTCTTACATTGGTGCGGCACGAAGAAGACGAAGAAAGCAACGAAAGACGGTCCTTTGCACGGGCAAGATGTAGAAGATTGCTAGAGGAGGGGGAACAAATATCCTCTAAGCTATCTCTTTCTTGTAGGGTAGAATAAATCGCTCTCCAAAGTTGATTTAATAACCTACTTAAGGTGGACTTAAATAGGCTTTGAGAGAAATTTATTTCCCTTTCCTAAAAGGATCTAATTTCCTATTAAAGAGAGAATCTACATCAAAATATGAAGCAGTCCTAAGTTTCCTAAAGCAAGAAAATCTCTACACCTGCCGCCCTTTTCTGCGAGCAGCCCAACATGTGTGGGGGCATTTTTGGAGCCAAAAATATTCACAAGGCGACACGTGGGTTTTTTGGACAAAAAGGAAAAAAATACCCTTGCAGTACAACGAAGTTCCTACGCGCAAGCAGCGGGCAACCCTCTTTCAACCAAGACAGAAGTGCCCAAAATAGGTAACAATTCAAAGTCCATCTCATCAAATCCTTTCTACAAGGTAATTCCCAAACACATTCCTTTTAAATTATGTTAATTGGCTAATTAATGGGTTTATTGCCTAATTAACCCATTAATTCACAAATTACCATCCATTATATCCAAATAACCACAAAATACAACCAATGCAACCCTAAAACATCACATGGCCGGCCATCCCCTTAAGCTTTCTACCTTCCCTGTCTTTTCCCACTTTACTACCCCAATTAAGCTAGCTAATTGATTCTATAACCATCCATTTATTCCCTTTATGTTTAATTAGCAAATTTATCATAATAAATTGGCTAATTAAATCTAAATAAACCTAAAAACCCTAGCCACCTCCTATCCCTATAAATATACTCCCATTCTCACCAAAAAGCTGATTCCAACACTTTGGCAAAAATCCCAAAATTCTCTAAACACTCTTTCTCTCTAAATTCTAACTTTGGCATCAGAGGTTCTTCGGCCAAAGCCCCCCCCATTCATCGTGGGCGTGTGAGGCTCTTGGCCTTAACCTAAGGTGTTAATTGTTTTGTAGGTGCAAAATCGTCCAAGATCGAGGAGGAAGAAATTTGCATCCACATGTATGAGTTTCAAATTTGGTTTGCTGCTAGTGTATGAATTTTGAATATTTAGATTTTGTGCTATTGGAGAATATATGATAGAGTTATGGAGAAGAAAATAGTGGAGATGTAAAGAGAAGTATGCATATTATGTATGGGTTTTAGATCTAATAGACGGGACAAAGAGCTTTATAACTAGAAATCTGTGTTTGGTGCTTTCATTGCTCATTACACCAGTAAAAGATGCAACATACATAATAAGAACAAGCTACTTCTCTATTAGTTTTACACTTTTACTTGAAGAATTAATCTTTAGCCGTGTGTGTTAATTTTTCCATCTGATTCATTTCGAGTTTGTTGATTTTCAGTGTTTGATGTTTGGATAAAAGATTCATGTTATCATTCTGTTGCAGGTAACAACCATTAAGGTCAGCAACCTTTCCTTGGGTGTAAGTGATAGAGACATAAATGAGTTCTTTTCTTTTTTTTGGTGATATTGTTTATGTTGAAATGATGAGGTTTGATGATCGATTTAGTTTAATGGATTTATTGTCTTTCATTATCTTTGTCTGAATCTATCTTATTAAATGCTCATGTAGTGATACTGAGCAGTCCCAAATTGCATATGTTACCTTCAAGGATGTACAAGGAGCTGAGACTACAGTTCTCATTTCGGTAATGCAATTTCTTTGACCACAATGTATCACCTCATCATTTTGGACATTTGATGTCATTGTAGATGTTAATGTGGATGTTATTTTGGTTTTAATGTTTATTTTTTTTTTAGATTTGGAATAGCTCCTGTAATCTGTTTGTGCAGAAGCTTGAAGCTTTAACCAGCTCTTGTAATTTTTGAAAATGTTTGTGCTGCTGCAGTGCAGTTTTATAAAAATGTATTTTTGAAAAAAAAAAATAGAGTTGGATCTGTGGACCTGCCCTGGACCGGCCCGTTTGAAACAGGCCGGGTTAGGTCCAGTTTCAAAACTAAAAATCTCTCTACCCAGCCAAGCCCGCCCCGTTACAGTTTATAACTAAGCCCGTGCCCACCCCAAATACAACCAACTCTCTAGTCAAGTAGATTCCACCCCCTCCCCCCAAATTTAATGTATTTGTAGGAATGTCTCTAACCTTTCAAATACCTTAAATTTACTCTTTACAAGAACTCTTTAAAACCGTCAAGTTGAACTAATCAACTATATTTTTATTATCTCCTTTAAGAAGCAAATTTGGTCCCTGAGATTTGCATAACTTATCACTTTGGTCCCTAACATTTCAAATCAATAAAAGTGATCCTTGAGATTGTCCACCATCCATCATTTTGGTTCTTCTGTTAAAAACTCTGTTAAGTGTCCCGGAGTTGGCCGGAAGTTTGGGCAATTTTCAAAGCTTCGTAACTCAATCGTTTCTTAACCAAATTCAATCTATAATATATCAAAATGAAGATAGGAAAGTGTAGAATAAGATTATACCAATTTGGAAGCCCAATGGTTTCCAGAGATGGCCGGAAAATAACCTCAAAGTTGACTGGTCCGGGGGAAAACTTGAAAACTCGCCGGAAACTAGGTAAAATTTAAACGTTTATAACTTCTTCAATACTCAACGAAATCAAGTGATTCAAAAATGAAAATCATACTTCTCGATGCGAAAAAGAGAATGGTATTTTTTTTTGACAGCTAAATCGCCGTGGTTTGGTGGGAAAACGGTTCGAAACTGGCTACCATGGTCTCGAGTTAGCCACTTTCGAGCCGTTTTCCGGCCAAACCACAGAGATTTAGCTGTAAAAAAGGTACCATTCTCTTTTCCTCGTCAAGAAGTATGATTTTTGTTTTTGAATCACTTGATTTCGTTGAGTATTGAAGAAGTTATGAACGTTTAAAGTTTACCCAGTTTCCGACGAGTTTTCAAGTTTTCCCTCGGACCAGTCAACTTTGAGGCTATTTTCCGGCCATCTCCAGCAACCATTGGGCTTCCAAATAGTTATAATCTTATTCTACACTTTACTATCTTCATTTGGATATATTATGAGTCGAATTTGGTTAAGAAACGATTGAGTTACTAAGCTTTGAAAATTGCCCAAACTTCTGGCCAAGAGCTCCAGGACATTTAGGGCTGGTTTGGTATTGCTATGCTTTGAAAAAAAGCTGCTGTGAGAATAAGCGGCTATGAAATAAATCAGCAGAGTGTTTGGTAAATTTTTTTTGTAAAAGTGCTTTTGGAAAAAAAAGCAGTCTAATAGTGGGTTTTTTCATTAAAGGAGCACTGTAGCTCCGTGTGCTTTGAAAAAAAACCAGTTTTCCAAAGCTACAAATAGCAGCTTCAGCTTTTTCTTTGATTTCAGCTTATTCTCACAGCAGCTTCCAAAATAAGCCCTTTTTTTTCAGTTTACCAAACATCTAAAACCCTCACAGCTTTTTTTTATGGGTGCTTTTTTTTTAAGCACCTCACTCCCAAACCACTCCTTAACGGAAGGACCAAAATGATGGATGGTGGACAATCTCAGGGACCACTTTTATTGATTTGAAATGTTAGGGACCAAAGTGATGAGGTATGCAAATCTCAGAGACCATTTTTGACTATTTAGCCTTAAGTATATATAAACTTTGAAAGATGGCTAAGCCAAACCCCCACAATTTTCTCATATTGTGTTTGTTTTAATGATATTACGTACTCTTTTATCATAAATCATATTTAAGAAGAAGCCGATGAAGATAGACTTTTTATATCTATCTTCACTTGTGTTTTTAACAAAAATACTTGTTGGTGCCATTCAACAATGCTTTTGTGTTGGCATTCAGCAACTTCATAATACCATGACTATTCACGAGTTATGCAAAACTCACTTGACATTTCGGTGATGGCCATCACATTATTTCTCTCTTAAAGGATTTGTTTTTCCTTTTGGGTCAATGCACATATGTCATAGCTAGTGATCAATTTGCCCCTTCTAAGTTGTATTAAATTTAATTTGAATACCAGATACTAATTAAATGGCCAACTAATTAAGCACAATAGTTTTGCAGATAATGCAATGAACTTAATCTTACACTTTAAAAAGGTCTAAATACTGATTGCAACTTGCCAGTCTGCAGTAGGACAATGTCTCATTCTCAAATAATTTGGAGACTTATTAATCTCCCAAATTCCTCCAACATATATAGGACTATATATGTATAGACTGCTACATGCTTATGCGCACAAAGGATGCCATTTCCAAAGACATGGCAGACGACAAAACGCACCAAGCATATGAAAGACTCATGCTTGTGTGTATGCAGTAAGGGATTATCTCATTCTCAGATCTTTCATAAACAGTTCCGTACAATACTCAAGTCACCAATTTTGTCCTTTGGTAAAACGATGTAACCCTTACTAGGTTGCATTAGTTTCAAAAGGCATTTTCAGCAGTTGGTCAACCGTAACCAACCAAGAATCTAATTCTCCAGACTTCATAAGGAAATTAAAGAAAAACCGTAAATGTATAAACACTAGTAGGAAAAACTATTTGTGCGACAGATGTTTATGTGACAAAGCAAAATCTGTCGCGCAAGTGCGTTTTGCGCAACGAAAAAATATCTTTGTTGTGCAAGGTTGGTGCCACTTTGTGCGATGGAGAACTTTGTCGCGCAATAAAGTTTACATGACGAAAAGAAGATACTTGTCGTTTAAAGTCAGTAAGAAAACCGCAGGTAATTTTTTTTTTGCACAAAAAAAAAAGGGTGACGAAGATTTTCCCGTGGCTACCTTGAGCGACAAAGGATTCGTCGCGCAAAGTCCAGTTAGTTTTTGACTCAAAGCATTCAGTTCATGTGAATCAGAGGAATCAATACTATATTTAGTGCAGAGGTTTGTGCGACAAAGGATTTGTCGCGCAAAGTCCCTAACCTTCCTATAAATATGCACTTTTGCTCTTCTTATTCTTTACAAATCTCTTCATGCTCGAATGGAGGATAAAAATCGAGAGCAGAGCATGCCATCCGGGCCCTATGATATGAGCCAATACGTGGAGTTTGCGTATGCAATTGATGCAGCAATGCAGAATAATTGTCCTACTGCTAAGTGGCGTTCTTGAAAATATGTGCCCGAACATGTGAAGAATGCGGTGATGGATCAATTATTAGTAAGTGTGACAAATGTTGAAAATATATAGTTTTGTTAATTTTTTTGTTATATGTTGGAATTAATTATTTGCATATATGTGTAACAGTGTAATTATACTCTTGACGATACGAACGAAGAGTTGATGAAGTTGATGGAGAAGGCGCTGAAGGGGGGGGTTACAAGCGATGGTGTTATGCCCTGGAGCAGAATGAAGGACCATCAAAATAGTAGTTTTAAATTTATGTTTTTAAGGACAATATTTAATTTAAGGTTTTTTTTATCGGTTATGTATTTGGACTTAATTAGGCTTTAATCCATGTTTTGTTGTTCAAATAATTGCATGGAATATTAATTCAATTTACTTAATTTTTTAATTATTTTTAGAATAAATATTATAATTAAATATTTATTTTTAATTATGAAGTTTACGTAAATATAGATACTAAAGATCTATATTTACATAAACTTCATAATTACAATCCATTAGTGCAAAATTTTTAGCAACGACAGTTTCGTCGCGCAAAGGGCATAAAAAACACGGATAAACTTACCATCATAATTCGAATCTATATGTCTTGCGCGACGAATGTTTCGCCGTGCAAAGATCATTCAGTTTTTAGGTCAAAGCATTCAGTGCATGTGAATCAGATGAATCAAGACCGTATTTACAGCAGATGTTTGACGACAAAGGCTTCATTGCGCAAAGTCCCTAACCTTCTTATAAATATATGCTTCTGCTCTCCTTCTTCTTCATAATGCGTTTTGGAAACGCTTTACAATTTTGCAGATTAAAATCAATTTGTTCTTTGATTGTTGGTGCGATGGCCGACAGTGGTGTGCGTTCGTCAAAGATAATGGATGGCGAAGGTTTTGGAAAAGGTTTGCATTGTAAATTTTGCATTTTGTATAAAGTTTTTATTTAGCTTCAATATTATGAATATATATTTTGTTGATAAGAAAAGAGCTGCGGTATTGGTCCGACACATTTATGGTGAGAGCATTATCGAATCACTATTGATGAATTAATGGGGGTTGTGAAGTACGTTATGCATGCCAGCTTTTGGTCTGACGTTGGAGCATTGGTGCGTGACAAATGTGCTGCGAATTGGGAGTCTTGGAGAGCCATCCCCAAGGAGTTGAAGATGCACATGATTGATGAGTTAGCTGTATGTGTTAAGCTATTAGTTAAATAATCATTATGTTTGTTAAATTTAATATAATAGTGAGAATTAATTTATTAATTTTTGCATGACAGCCTAATTGGGACATTGACAAAAGTAACCCAAATTTGATGAAAGCAATCGATAACACGTTCAAGTCTCGTTTTCAGGAGTGGAAGTTTGATAATCAACGTGCGGCAGAACTACAACGAGAACTAGAACTACCAGCGGAGGAGTATAATATTGTTTTTTATTTTTATTTTATTGCTTATTTAATAATGAGATATGAATAAGTTTTTTTTATTATGAACGGTTTACTTAAACATGTACTTAATGTTCATTTTGAATAAATCTAATGGGAACTTTAACGAAAAACTCTCGGTACTGTTCACTTTAACGAAAAACCACATTTTTACACTAAAAAGTCAATCCTGGTACTATTCACTTTATATCCTTATCGTTAAAACTCAAAATTTTCAAACCATTTTCCTTAAAATTAATGCATTTTAATAAAAATTTATACTACTTAATTATGCACAAATTGTTTAATGAAATAAGTTCTTGTTTTATTAAATATTTATGTGGTTTGAAAAAACAAAATTGAAGACTGAATGGAAAAATTTATTTATTTTTTTAAAAACGATTTTTATTTTTATTTTTATATAAGGTAATGTCGTGCAAAGTGTTATAAAAAAATGCGGTAAATAGTGGTTGGATGGCGCCAAAAGTGGAAGCATCATGTTTTGCACGACGGTGCTTTCGTCGTGCAAAGTCTTTTCACTTTACTCAATTTAACCAGAATGCAAAAGCTGCAAAACATTTGCAGCAGCTACAAAACATTTGCAGTAGCTACCTTCATACTGGAATTTCCAGCAGTTAATCTCGAAGATATATTTTCTTAACTAACTTATTTAATTTCCAATCATTTAAATTGTGTTGTATGTAGTTTATAATTGTTGTGAGTTTATGTATTTGTATGCAAACATTTTTGTATGGATGAACAAAAAAATGGTTTGCAATGTTCATATGAGCTTAGTTTCACATTTGAGAATTAGTTGGATTTCGCGAATGGATGTGAAAGCATGACTGCGGTCCAATTAATTCTTGAATTATCCCAAAATTATGGATAGTTTGAGAATGTATAGTTACATGTTGTATTTTGCGGTTCACGCATTAAAGTTTGAACATGGGAAATTTGGTAGCATCTCTTTGCGTTCTTCGGGTGCATTGTAGTTTTTGGTATTACGTTGTGCACTTGAAGAATTATAGGGAGATGCTGCTGAAGTTTTCCCACGATCGAACTCTAATGTGTTAGAACCGTAAATTACAACACGTAAATGTGCATTCTCGAATGAGATAGAACCCATACCGAAGGCATAAGATGGCATGTCATAATTGAATTATTGTAACCCATGTAAATTTTTTATATTTGCAGGTGATATGGACCAACAGTGGATATATAATCCTAACAGATGTGCTGATGATTATTTGGATGGAATAAATCAGTTCATTGATTTTGCAATTGCAAATAATCGGGGTTTAACTCAAATTCGATGTCCTTGTAGAAAGTGTAACAACTTAATGATTGAATATTTTGAAACTGTTTGATACCATTTAGTCAAAAATTGGATGATGGAGACCTATACTACGTGGAATCTTCATGGAGAACAAATGCAAAATGCTTCATCCTCACATAGTACCCGGGCAGTGGAGGTAGTTGAATCTGTTATGGACCCAAATGAACAAATTATGGACATTATTAATGATGCTTTTCCAAACGCTAGGTCGAATACGAATGAGGAAGTAGAAGATGACGCGCCTCCCACCATGGACAGTTAAGCATTTGAAAATATGACAAACTATTAAAAAGTGCCAAGCAAGGTTTTCGGTACTCATGGCTATTATTGAGTTGATGCATGGTAAAATAAAGTTTCGTATGTAAAACCAGTGTTTTGATTACTTTTTGGGGATTTTCAAGAGGATGCTTCCAAAGGAAAATTGCCTACCTAAAGATCATAAAAGTGCAAGGAAGGTGCTGAGTGGTCTTGGATTGAGAATAAAGTATTGGATAAATGCCCTGTATGTAATGAGTCGCGGTTTAAAATAACCTCTAATAATAGAACAACGAAGATTCCACAAAAAGTAATACGTTATCTCCCACTAAAGCCTAGGTTGCAACGATTGTATATGTCGATGCACACTTCAAGCGACATGAGATGACATAAGGACAGACGAGTGGATGACGATGTTATGAGATATCCTGCAGATGGAGATGCCTAGAAAGAGTTTGATTGGCTATACCCCGATTTTGCACGTGAGCCCAGGAACGTTAGATTGGGACTTGCGACAGATGGGTTTAATCAGTTTGGGGTTCTAAACCAAAACATAGCACTTGGCCAATCTTCGCAATTCCGTATAATTTGCCGCCTTGGAAGTGCATGAAAAAAGAATATATGATGATGACATTGTTGATAACGGAAGATCCGGGCATGTCTATTGATATTTATTTACAATTGTTGGTCGATGAACTAAAAGAATTATGGGAAAATCATGTTCCCATGTATGATAAATCTATCGGGAAGATGTTCACTTTGAGAGCAGCAGTGATGTGGACTATAAATGATTTTCCTGCGTACGTTATGATGTTTGGGTAGAGCACTAAGGGTTATTACGCATGCCTAGTTTGCAAAGAGAACAGAGCGTCTGGTTGGCACGCAAGACCACGAATGGCGTTTGAACAAGACATCATTTTTCAACAGCTCAGAGCTTTGGCCAAGACCCAGAGAACGGTCTAGAGACACATCTAAACTGCACACACAAGACCAGGTTGTTCGAGCTCCCGTACTGGTCTAAATTTAAATTAAGACGCAACATCAATGTAATGCATGTTGAGAAAAATGTATTTGATACATTTGTCGGAATTATACTAGACCTCGAGGGAAAAATAAAGGACACAATAAAAGCTCGGATCGATTTGGAAAAAATGGGCATTAGGCCAGGTTTATGGATGACAAGGGATAAAGATATAGCCAGAAAGGAGCTTGCATTGTTTTTAGTGAAATTGGATAAGAGGAAAGAGTTTTTGGAGTTTATATCTTCTGTAAAGTTTCCGGATGGGTATGCTTAAACATTGGCCGTTGCGTAAACGTGGATGGACTAAAAGTTTTTGGAGTTTTCATCTTCTGTCATGTAATACAAGTGAACATTATAAGCACAATTTCTAATCAAAATACATACTTAAGACAATGGAAAATTACCGTACTCCCACATTCAAACATATAATTGTTTGTATTCCTATATTTGGCAAAATGCCTTTGAAATGTTGTTACATGTAATGCTTTTGTCAATGGATGTGCAACCATGTGATAAGTTCCAAGCTTCTGACCTTTTGTTATTCTTGGCAAAGAATACAACTGAGGAATTGTCTCAAAAATCTTAATTGGTCTTTCAACACTTCTCACTATCTTCATGTCACATATCAGGTTTCTTAACCACACACCTTGCCTCATTGCTTCAAAACAGCCTATATACTCTAGTGGTTTGTTTTCTACTTCTCCATGAGACTACACCACCAACTAATATGAAAACATACCCAATTCTACATCACTATGACAAATCACTTCCAAATTCTCAACTCGATGAAAACCTAGGATAAAAGCTTGTGTCTTCTTTAAGTATCTCAATACCTTTTTACTTGCGTTCCAATGTGCAATGCTAGGTTTTGATTGAAATCTACCTAACATACTCAGTGCAAAGGCCAAAAGGCCAAAACCAGTTTAGTGCAAACTATACTTACATCACACTCCTTTTTTTTTTTTTTTTTGGAAACAAGATATAGCAATATCCGGGCAAAGATGCCAAAGGTTGCAGGAAGACCCACACAAAGGCAAACAGCCAACAGCACAGACTAGAAACAGTAGTGCAAGGAGGTTACAAGAAATCCGGACGCCGCACCAAGTGCTAAAGCGTCCCTCCTTACACTACCACAAAAAAACTAATGAGGACATGGAAGACCATCGTTACACAACACATGAATAAGGGAAGATGGGGGTGTGTCGACCCAAATAAGATCACATACTTCCTTACAACGCTGCGAAGCCAAAAGATTCGCTGCCGAATTGGCCGATCTTGAAACCCAAGACCAGCGACACTCCTGAAAGGCCCTCCCCAGACTATTGCATTTCGCAATAAAAGGAAAAGCTTCCCAGCTGCCATTCCTTGTTGAATTCTTTAAGCAGGAGATAGAATCAGAAGAATCAGACTCAACCATAATCATTTGCCACCCACTACTGATCCCTAGGTTACAGCCGTGCATAATGGCCATAGCTTCCACCATTGCCACACTTGTGGCCTTCACTTTATACCTGCAAGCCGCCAAGAACCTTCCATCCGCATCCCTGGCCACATCTCCCGTAAAGCCCGTCCCGTCCGTTGCAACCCAACTGCCATCAACATTCACCTTCACAAATCCTGAACTCGGAGGAGACCAACTGACCACACCACTAGATTCCTGCGGACAGACCACAAGGGGATGGGGCATAATTGTTTTAGCATCCTTGAAGGCAGAAACCGAGAATGAGATAGCAGCTATAACTTGAGAAGGGTAGATTTGTTGTTTGTTGAACTGAAAGTTACACGTTGCCTTCCAAATATGCCATCATGTAAATGAAATATAAGAGAACAAAAGATTTCTTGCCTCCTTTAGACCATTAACTAAATGAAACATTTTAAGCAGCCAACATGCCCAAGTTGTTTTCTCAGTTTGGTTTATTCGTAAATTCAAATTACCACCAAACTAAACCACTTCCACCCACGGGCATTCAAGGAATAGGTGCGTGATGGTCTCATTCCTCATTTGGCAGATGGGGCAGAGAGAAGTTGTAGAGGAGCGGCGTCGATATAGATTAGCCATAGTTGCAATCGCTGCGTGCAAGGATTTCCACATGAAACATCGAACTTTTAGTGGAGCCTCCAGTTGCCAAATACACTTCCACAGAGCCCCGGGAACAATAGCAGAAGATTGAAAGTTAAGGCTCCTTTGGGGCAGGAGACTTTGGTGCGCCCAATGATATCCGGATTTGACCGTATACAAACCTCTCTTCTCAAAAGGCCACACGAGCCTATCCCTTAACGTTGGTTCTCCAATATGTGTCTCCAAGATCGCATCAAACTCCTCCAACACCAAGAAAGGTTTCAGAAAATCAATATCCCACTCCTTCGTGACCGGGCAAAGTAAGGAGCTAACCATTAAGTTTCTTGAGACCTGCACCGAGCCCAATGGGGATGGTTTGCCTAAAGGGATAGACGGAAGCCATCTATCGATCCAGACTCGAACATTATTGCCGTTCATAATTTGCCAGTGAGCACCCTCCTTGAGAATATTTCTTCCCACAAGAAGACTCGACCACGCCCAATAAGCTCTTCCTCCCTGCTTTGCATCAAGGAAGGAGCAATTCGGAAAGTATTGGGCTTTAAGCACCAACGCCCATAAAGACATTGGCTCCATTAGCAGGCGCCAACATTGCTTCGCCAACAAGGCTTTGTTGAACAATTCAAAGTTCCTTAGTCCCAAACCCCCCTCCTCTTTTGGTTGGTTATCACACTCCTTTTTGGCAATGGGAATATCACCCCCACTGCAATATAATTCTTTTCATTCTATCACTTACAATTTCAATGCCTAGTACATAATAAGCTTCATCCAAACCCTTCATGTTAAAGCTATTGGACAACATTTGCTTGGTCTCTCATTTAACAATTAGACCGCAACTAAGATTAGGCAACAAGACTAAAAGAAACTTTCAAATATATGTAGAGATTGTTATCCGACAGAGCTTCACAACAAATTTATATGTATTTCTTTCCACTTAAAAAAAAAATCTCTAAGCCTTTTATACTTTTTGTGATAAAGCATGTTATATCCAAACACCCAGCCATAACACAAGGATTTCACACACTATCATGTTTTGTAATAAACATGCAGAAAGAAACCATACATTAACCATATCAAAAACATAAAAATCATATCGGAGACGGTAACTTTTTTGAATAGTTACATCTGTTTGTTATTTTGTTTCAAGCAAAAAATTATAATTACTCAATTAACCACTATTTGAAAAACAACAAATATATAGCAATCAAAGCAATAAACTTGTCTTAAGATTGTTGGAAAACATTCGGGTCTATATGCTATTTTAAATCACATAGAAAATTAAGAAATAAGTTATACAATTATATATCAAAATAATGCATGCATAGGAGTAACCAATGTTAAATGAACATGACATGATTAAAAAAATCTGGAAATACGGTCAAGGCAAGTGTTGGATACTTTGTCCTTAAGACAAATTTACAGCCAACTATGGTGCTCATGGTTGATCGACACTTGTCTCCCAATATACAATGACCACGTCCTTGTAACAGTAGCTCTCCAAATCACAAGGCTCCATGAACCACGATTTTGTTGAAAACTCTTTCATGATATGGGTTCAATGAGACCCTCTAATACTTAGTGCACTCTACGTATGATTATGTAAACAATGAAAAGTTGTTAAGTGATTATAGGGGCTTCCCTATTCATAGAAGTTGAAACAACTCTTTGGAAAACATGTGACTATTCATGAAGAGTCAAAAGTTGCAACTCTTCATTTGAATAGAGACATCTTTCTATCAAAGCTCCACTTCTGATAAAGCTCAGAAACTGCAAACTCAAGATCTTGAATCTGAGCTATGTAACATCCAATCTCCTTCTTTGCACTTTCATACTTAACTTGGATCGTGTTAAGCTTAGTCTTCAAGTCAACAATATCTTGGCGAGCGGTTTCAAGCTACAAAGAAGTGGGGGCAGAAATATTAGACCTCTTTAAAGCAACAAGCTCAGAATCTAACCTCTTGATCTCCTCGGCTGAGGAATAAGTTACAACTGCCATAATTTTCGCCACCTTCTTGGCAACCTTGCTATATATGCATTATAGCTACCAAAGCAGTCATTCTATATTGGGTCGTATGCTTCGCAATGGAACTTGGGAAAACAAACCTTTCTAAATGCCATCAACAAACTTAGCACAAGCGTCCATGTCTTCAAGCAAATTTGGTTTCAAGAGCACACAGATTTCAGCAGCTTCCCTAGAAGCAGGCTTAGTGGATTTCTCACAGTTGCCCACGTGAGCAGTCTCCTCCTTCCCAGTAGGCGAATCAATCTCAACAGCAGAGGGAGTGGGCCTTAGCACCCTTTTAGCGACAGAGTCCACCTTATCGCTCTTTATAATAGCAAGCTTTTCCGAAAGAGAACCGGACTTAGTGCCCAATGGACGTCTTGGCATAAACTTCGGCACTAGGGGCATGACAAGACCTCTACACTGAGCAATACTGTCAGCAATCATACAAGCCATTCTCGACATGGCAGGTGCCACATGGTCAGATCTAGCAGCTTCATTTTTCTTCCCATTGGAACAAGCCATTCTCGACATGGCAGACGCCACATGCTCAGATCTACCAACCTCATTTTTCTTCCCATTGGAAGAAGTTATGTCAATCACAGGCCTTTCGGCAGCAGGCGGACCTTCACAAGCAATAGAAGAAGTCTTTAGTTTTTCTTAACCGGCATTTCTTGAGCAAGCAGGGAAGATCTCTTATTTCCACCTTCATTTATAGTAGGCCCCACGACAGCATTCAGATGAGCCAATACATTTGCCTCGATCCTCTTTACTTTTTCTCTCAGGAGCAGTTTACCTTTCTCCCAGCAAAGATGATTAAGCAGCCAACGTCATTCATAGTACTCAGCAGGGGAGCTCAACCCATACTGGCCTTTCCTTCATTTTTCACTCGGACCAGCAGGCATGAGGCTTACATGCCTAGCATTTCAGCAGCCCATAAAGCCCACGACCTCCTTGTTTATCTTGAACGACATGAGTCATGCGGCTCGCCTAGCACCTCGCTCCAGCGCCTCAATCCGCGGCCCCAGCCACACAGCTGCCCTTGGCTTTAGCCAAACCAAGCAACTCAAGCAGTGGTCTCTGCACAACACTTCCTCATCCTATGTAGAGCCGACTCTTGGCCCTTGCCAGTCGACGTGCTGCACCACCTCGACGGCTGCCCCGCGGCAGCGCTATCCAAGAAAAAGACAAGGAAAATTAAATTTTTCTTACTTCAGTGTGGCGCAGAGAAGATGAAGAAAGCAACGAATGACGGTCCTTTGCACGGGCAAGATGTAGAAGATTGCTAGATGAGGGGGAACAAATATCCTCCAAGCTCTCTCTCTTGTAGGGTAGAATAAATTGCTCTCCAAAGTTGATTTAATAACCCACTTAAGGTGGACTTAAATAGGCTTTGAGAGAAATTTATTTCCCTTTCCTAGAAGGATCTAATTTCCAATTAAAGAGGGAATCAACATCAAAATAGGAAACAATCTTATGTTTCCTCAAGCAAGAAGATCTCTACACCTACTGCCCTTTCCTGCAAGCAGTCCAACAGATATGGGGGCATTTGTGGATCCAAAAATAATCACAAGGCGATATGGGGACAAAAGAGGACAAAAATACCCTTGAGGTACAACGAGATTCCTACACGCGAGCAGCGGGCAATCATCGATAAACTAAATCAAAAGTGCCTAAAATAGGTAACAATTCAAAACTTATCTCATTAAATCCCTTCTACAAGGTAACTCCCAAAACCTATTTCATTCCATATATCTTTTACCTCATTTTCCCTTTTTTAGCTAATCAATTAGCTATTTATTTTATTCATTCCATAACCTCCAAAACTTTCTTTCAAAAAATGTGTTAATTGGCTAATCAATGGATTAATTGCCTAATTAATCCATTAATTGCCAAATAAATCACACATTGAACCACAAAATAAACCCAATAAACATCCCAAAGGCCGGCCACCTTTTCTCCAAAGGGGATTGGCCATACTCTATATATTGAACCCCATTTTCTCTAAAAACCTAAGTCCACACTCTTGCAAAACTCCAAAAACTCTCTAAACAATTTTCTCTCTAAATTTTAACTTTGGCATCGGAGGTTCTTCAGCCAAAGCCCCCCCATTCATCGTGGGCGCGTGAGGCTTTTGGCCTTAACCAAAGGTGTTAATTGTTTTTGTAGGTGCAATTTTGTCCAAGATCAAGGAGGAAGAAAATTGCATCCACAAATTGGTGCTTTCATTGAGAGTTGAGTCCCACAATCGTAGAAGACTCTCGCATCCAAGGTTATCTATTTTCTTGTTCATTCGTAGATTTTTCATACGTTCTTATTTTTAGAATTTTTTATTTGCAAAGATTCTTTGATAAAACGTAAAAGAGAAATATAATGGCTAGAAATTTAGAAAATTCCACAAGTGAAAATTTTAATATTCAAGAAATGGGACTACGACGATCCACGAGGCTAAATGTGATCATAGGAGCGGCACCATCGATACGAGGCTCCACCATGGCAACCACCGCGGTGGCCACCACGATCACCACTACCCGCGACGAGGTCTATGGCACCGCTACCACGGCCCAAGCCATGTCACTCCAAGCCCAACGCGAACTCAATGCGTTGCCAAGCCGAGCCCAAGCCTCGCACCCGTGTGCATCACACTCCGAGCAGCCCACTCTCGTGGTTCAGCTTGCTCCAGCCGAGTAGCCCATTCTCGTGGCCTAGCCTGCTCCCGCCGAGCAGCCCACTCTCATGGCCCAACCTGCTTTCACGGCCTTCCAAGCAACCCAAATCGATCCAAGATTAGTTTAACTATCCCGGCTCCAAATTTTCATACTGATTATTGAACCAGAAGCATTTTCACCACATTTTTATGCGGATTTTGCATTTCCCAACTCAAATCTTACGCCCGGAGTCTACCACACTTTCACTGCTCAAGAAGACGCATTCCTCCCAAGTTATTCCAACCTAAATGGAGAACAACACTTGTCTCGACAAGTCATAGAGTTAACAAGCGCCCTCGCATAACAGATAAAGTTGACGAGCGCCATCGCACAACATACGACCTTGGTGAACCAGCTCTTATAGTGCATCGAGATGCAACGTGCCTCAGATGAGGTGTCCCGAAGTAAGACAAAGGTAGACAAAGAACCTCTCCAGCAATGTTCCGGCAAGCAGCCACTCGACCAGTCACAAACTGAACGTTCAGGCAATGTACACTCCTAATTGGGCCCCCGAGAAAGCGTATACTCCCGTCTTAGAGCGCGGAGGAGCGTGCACTCTCGACTAGGCCCACATATGAGTATACATTCATAGTTGGGGTCACATTCCGATAGTCAACATGAGTAATCTTTCAGGCGAAGTGTTCATTTACGGCTAAGCCCGCAAGGAGCATTATCCACCTCACATTGGAGTAGGCAGCAAGACGGACGGATAGAAACAGTCACTCAATTCGACTCAAGTTTAATCGGTAGCCTGCAAAGAACTCGTTTGCCTGCTAGGAAGGCACTACACGCACCATATCTGCGGCATAAACGAGCTAAACACATGGAAGAGCAGCCTAGACAAGCAAGTCACGGTTGGGGGCAGCCGAGAGTTCCACTACCTCAACAAAGGCAAATTAAAAAAGAAGTAGAGAGACTCTTGACCAAGTGATTGTGCAATTTCCAACGCAATGAGGTCACCAACGAGGCACTATGACGGAACATGACCAACATAAGCAGGTCACCTTTCACGGATGAGATCGAGCAGGCAGAGCCTCCACGCGAGTTCAGCATGCCACATTTCACATCTTTCAAAGAGGATGAAAACCTGGAGAGACACTTAAAGCATTACCGAAGCGCAATGATCCTTTATCGAAACAATGATGATCTCATGTGTAAGATATTCGCCACCACTCTACAAGGCGAGGTGCAAGATTGGTTCTACACCCTGCCGCTACAATCCATCCGGAATTTCGACAAACTTTCTTTGGTTTTCACCAAAGAATATTCATCCTATCTCTCGATTAAAAGAAGTGCGACCATTTGTTAGACGTCAAGAAAAACCCAAAGGAGTTGCTTCGCGACTATGTGAGGAGGTTCAAAGTAGAGAAGGCACAGATAGTCGGATGCAACGACTCGATAGCTAGAGCAGCCTTCCAAAAAGGACTTCCAGTATACCACCCGCTATTAGGAAATTTTTTTATTGATCATGAAGGAAGATCTAACTCTGGCAGACTCTTTCGTTCTAGCAGAGTAGCATGTACTTTGGAACGAGGCTTGCCAATGACTTGAAGAAGTACCTGATATCACCTCCCTACTATCCAAACTAGAAGCAGCGGAGGACTTATTCGTATGTTTGACGGTATCTAAAGCAGCAATAAGCTTTACCATCATTCGAGAAGAGCTGGCCTGACTACCTGTATTCTACAGTTCAAAAGCTCTCATCGATGCTATTAAAAATTCAAAAGCTAACTTTGATGATAGTTATTGTAACCCGAAAACTCAAGTTTTACCTTTAAACGTATGCGATCATCCTCATGACGCACTATTTCGCCCAATCCAGACACGCGAGGATAAAGACATAAGACCCTGGCGAATGTAAAGTTTTCTGACGAACGCAACAACTCGGTCGAAAAGACGCGCCAAGGGCAGACGAACATTGGAAGGACATACTCAAAAGCAAGTTGTCCTTGTCTTCCCAAAAGATTCTACATAGAGTAACATGTACCGATAATTCAACACCACTTCCTACTATGTGTCACACGGTCCCAGCTGACCCTTGCTCCATAATTCAACTCTAGAGTGGTCCAATACCAGCAGTTGAGCATCTCCTGCTGCGTGTAACATGGCCCCAACTCCACGGCTCCCTACCATACATTCATGATGCAACAGAGTAGCCTAACGACACCCCGGAGATAGCCGAGCGTACCCTAGCCGCGCCTATTCCACCCGATGGAGACTTCTGACATTTGCATGTCCACGACGCATCCAACTACAAAGGTTCAAGAGTAGGCGTAGTCCTTGTCATCCAGACGGTTCGATGCCTAGGTTTCAAAGTATCCAACAACGAAGTAGAGTACGAGACCCTACTAGCAGTCCTCTGAATAACAAAAGACTTGGTAGTGAAAATGCTCACAATTCATTATGATTCCCAGCTAATCACTAGCCAGATTACTTGAGGTGTTTCAAACTTACACCATCACTCAAGTTCCATAAGCAGACAATGCTCACATGGACGCACTAGTCGGCCTAGGCACCACCTTCGACCACCAACTTAAACATTTTATTCCGGTGGAGTATCTAGACCAGCCGAGCATAGAGGCGAAGCCAGCAACTGAGGTGTCACAGATCTCTGCTGCCTAGCGCCTCCCGATAACCTGAAGGTTCTAAGCTCAATCTACGAAGGCGTTTATGGAAATCACTCCGGAGGTCGATTCTTAGCATAGAAGGTTCTTAACGTAGGTTACTGCTGGCCTACCATGCACCAAGATGCTAAGGAGTTAGTATAAAAGTGCGACTGTTACCAACGCTACAAGCCGGTACCAGCACTGCCTGCTAGCGAGCTACACTCACATACGAGTCATTGGCCGTTCATACAGTGAGCAATCGTGGTAACCGACTACTTCACCAAATGGGTAGAAGTAGCGCTCTATATGGAGGAATATCATTTGTTGATTTGGCATCATTCAATCCATCGTCACCGACAATAGCCCGTAATTCATGGGCAAAGATTTAGCGAAGCTCTTCAAAAAATATAGCATCAAGCAGCACATGTCTATGCTAAGATATCTTCAAGGCAATAGGCGGGCCGAAACATCCAACAAGATGATGCTTGACTGCCTTAAGAAATCCCTCACCAACAAGAAGGGAAAATGGCCAAACGAACTCCCCGGATGTTTATGGGCATATCGCACCACCAAAAGACGAGCAACCGGTTAGACTTCTTTCTCTTTAGCATTTGGCTCAAAAGCAATCACTCATCCCAATGTCATCAAGCCAAGTATCACCGCTCTACTTCCAAGCATTGAGTAGAACAGGAAGGAGATGGCTGTATGCTTCGATCTGGCAGAGGAGAAGTGCGAGCAGACTATCACCTGCATCGCAGGCTACTAGTAGCAGTTCCTCTCCAGCTACAACAAAAGGGCCAAGATTCCACAGTTTCAGTCCGAAGATCTAGTCCTAGGAAAAACCTTCATCACTGCCCCTAGAGAAGGCTCCAAAACAGATGGATCTCATATGGGAAGGTTCGTACAATATCAGCAGAGTAATCGGAAAGAGTAATTATACCTTCGCCACCATGAAACGACAAGAAGATCGAAAAACAGTGGAACGCCTATAATCTGAAGAAGTACCATATGTGACCTCCCGTTACATCAAAGCCCGAAGACTCAAGCAGCTTCATAGGTACCACCTCATAAGCTGAGAATAATCCAGTTGTTATGCAGTTCATACCTTACAGCTAAGTTCTTGTTCGTTTTTCAATGAGAAATTTAGAAGTAATCACAACTTGGCTCGGCTGCATGCTTACAACAATTGATCACTTCTGCACTTCAAAAGAAGACCGCGCCCTTATTAGGGAACCATTACAGGAATTGCACCCCCGGAGGGACCAACCATGCTCTCCAGTGCAAGATGATAAACTAATTGCTCTCCAGTGCGAGAGGGTTATCCACATGGGTCAGCTCTCCAAGATGGGAGGATAAACTCTACACTCCGAATATCCAGACGTGGATGAGTTTGGCTACCCTAGTATAACTAGATGCACGATGGCTTGCGTCGAGATTCCTAGAAGTAGCCACAATGGTCTTTTTCAAGGTTTAGCTGACTGAAAGATTTTGCCTCTCTTGGCCTAATCTGCTGGGAACCAGGCCGTAGAGACGGAAGGGGCACATTACGCAATATGCCCTACAGACGGCAGCCCTGGAACCCTAAAGTTGCTACCGAGTGCACTAAGCTAGCCTACGGTTTCAGGAAGACTGCTTACGGTTTGCCCTTTAAGCAATAAAACCACGCTAGACTTATACAATTGCATATTCTTGTGAAAGGTTAAACAAGCTAGAGTGTATATACAAAGTTTTATCCACTGCCGACATGCTACCTAGTCGATAAGCTTCACCTCTACCAAGAGTAAAACAACCTACACCAAGTCCTAAAGTGTTGTGATACTTGCTACGCAACCTACGGAATTGGAGAAAGCTAAGGTTAACAGCCTAGTGGTTACGCGGACGTGTCTACTTCTGTATGTAAGGCATCCGGCTGCCAACCCTATGGCTAACAACTTTGCAAAGTTCTACGCCAACACCTACAGCTGCATAGGCTACACAGGCCTGTCTGCTTATAGAAGAGTAGCACGTCTGCCACTGGTCTATAAAGTCTAAATGTTAGGGCATGAACAAAAGAAGTGAAGATGAAGAAAAGCGAAGGAAACATGTTTATAAACAACTAGCAAAGGCCGAATGAGCTCAAGCAAAACAATAACTATAAGGAAAAACAAAGAAATCATAAAGGTTGCCTAGAAGACTACACTTCAGCAGCTTGGATATCCCACGACTACTTGGTCGCCACACCTTCAGTAGCCACGACGCTCTTAGCAGTGGCATCATCCAGTGCTTCACCCCTGGTTACCCCAGCCTGGGCACCAACTTCTCCAACTACTTCACCAATGGAAGCCTCAAAAGTAAAAGCAAACAAGTATTTCGGAGAAATAGAGAAGGTCTCGAAACATCGAGCCCATCTTTCTCACCCTTCAGCTGCTCATCATTCTCGAGCAGACTAACACGGACGCGCTGCAACTCATCCACTTCTTTCTTCAGACTTTTGTTGATCTTCAGTACATCTTAAAGTTCCAACACTTGGGGTTCAAGCCTATCAACGACATTCTTGAAGTGGATCACTTGATTATAAGCAGCAATCTACTTTTCATCCTTTGCATAAGTAGTGAAATGAAGCTTAAAAACTGCAAACTCAAGATCTTGAATTTGAGGTATGTAACATCCAATCTCTTTCTCTGCATTTTCATACTTAACTTGAATCGCGTCAAGCTTAGTCTTCAAGTCAACAATATCTTGGTGAGCGGTTTCAAGCTATAGAGAAGTGAGGGCAGAAATATTAGACCCTTTCAAAGCAACGAGCTCAGAATCTAACCTTTTAATCTCCTCGGTCGAGGAATAAGTTTCAATTACCATAATCTTTGCCACCTCCTTGGCAACCTTGCTATATCTGCATCATAGCAAGCAGAGCAGTCATTCTATATTGGGTCATATGCTTCGCAAAGGAACTTGGGCAAAGAAACCTTTCTAAACGCCATCAATAAACTTGGCACAAACGTCCATGTCTTCAAGCAGATCTGGTTTAAAGAGCACACAGATCTCATTAGCCTCCCTAGAAGCAGGCTTAATGGATTTCTCACAGCTGCCCACGTGAGCAGTCTCTTCCTTCCCAACAGGCGAATCAGTCTCAACAGCAGAGAGAGTGGGCCTTAGTGCCACTGTAGCAGCAGAGTCCACCTTATCGCTCTTCATAATAGCAAGCCTTTTCCAAAAGAGAACCGGACTTAGTGCCCAATGGATGTCTTGGCACATACTTCAACACTGAGGGCATGACAAGACCTCTACACTGAGCAATACTATCAGCAATCGTACAAGCCATTTTAGAACATGGCAGGCGCCATATGCTCAGATCTAACCGCCTCATTTTTCTTCCTATTAGAACAAGCCATTCTCGACATAGCAGACGCCACATGTTCAGATCTAGCAGCCTTATTTTTCTTCATATTAGAAGAAGTTATGTCAATCACAGGCCTTTTAGCAGCAAACGGACCTTCACAAGCAGCGGAATAAGTCTTCAGTTTTTCTCAACCAGCATCTCTTGAGCAGGCAGGGAAGATCTCTTATTTCCACCTTCATTCATAATAGGCCCCACGACATCATTCAGATAAGCCAATGCATCTGCCTTGATCTTCTTTACCTCTTCTCTCAGGAGCAGCCTACCTTTCTCCCAGCGAAGATGATTAAGCAGCCAACGTCATTCATAGTACTCAGCGAAGAGGATTAAGCAGCTCAACCCATACCGGCTTTTCCTTCATTTTTCTCTCAGACCTGTAGGCATGAGGCCTACATGCCTAGCATTTCAGCAGCCCATAAGGCCCGCGACCTCCTCGTTTATCTCAAAGGACATGAGTCACACGACTCATCTAGCATCACACCCCAACACCTAAATTCACGGACCCAGCCACACAGCTACCCTTGGCTTTAGCCAAACTAAGCAACTCAAGTAGTGGTCTCTGCCACAACACTTCCTCAGCCCATGTCGAGTCGACTCCTGGCCCCTGCCAGTTGACGTGCCGCACCACCCTATGGCTGCCCCACGGTAGCGCTATCCAAGAAAAAGACAAGGAAAATTAAATTTCTTACTTCAGTGTGGCGCGGAGAAGACGAAGAAAGCAACGAAAGACGGTCTTTTGCACAGGCAAGATGTAAAAGATTGCTAGAGGAGGGGGAACAAATATCCTCTAAGCTCTCTCTCTTTTGTAGGGTAGAATAAATTGCTCTCCAAAGTTGAATTAATAACCCACTTATGGTGGACTTAAATAGGCTTTGAGAGAAATTTATTTCCCTTTCCTAGAAGGATCTAATTTCCAATTAAAAAGGGAATCAACATCAAAATAGGAAACAATCTTATGTTTCCTCAAACAAGAAGATCTCTACACTTGTTGCCCTTTCTTGCAAGCACCCCAACAGGTGTGGGGGCATTTGTGGAGCCAAAAATAATCACAAGGCGACACATGGATTTTTGGATAAAAGAGGACAAAAATAACCTTGAGGTACAACGGGATTCCTACGCACGAACAGCGGGCAATCATCCTTCAACTAAATCAAAAGTGCCCAAAATAGGTAACAATTCAAAACCTATCTCATCAAATACCTTCCTACAAGGTAACTCCCAAAACCTATTTCATTCCATATATCTTTTACCTCATTTTCCCTTTTTTGGCTAATCAATTAGCTATTTATTTTATTCATTCCATAACCTCCAAAACTTTCTTTCTAAAAATGTGTTAATTGGCTAATCAATGGATTAATTGCCAAATAAATCACACATTGAACCACAAAATACACCCAAAAAACATCCCAAAGGCCGGCCACATTTTCTCCAAAGGGGACCGGCCATACTCTATATATTGAACCCCATTTTCTCTAAAAACCTAAGTCCACACTCTTGCAAAACTCCAAAAACTCTCTAAATTCTAACTTTGGCACCGGAGGTTCTTCAGCCAAAGCCCCCCCTTTCATCGTGGGCACGTGAGGCTTTTGGCCTTAACCAAAGGTGTTAATTGTTTTGTAGGTGCAATTTTGTCCAAGATCAAGGAGGAAGAAATTTGCATCCACAATTGTCAATCACACAGTTGTAAACACATGTAGGTGATTAGTTGTGTTTGTACCATACTTGACCAATCCCAAAACTACCGAGCACCGGTCAACGTTATACCGTCAAGAACCCAGAAGAGTTTCCCTCCAACCAGGAGGCCAATCACAGCGCGACACGTGTCGACATCAGAAGTCAATCATAGCGTGACATGTGTCAACATCAGAAGCTAATCACAACACGACACGTGTCAATGTCAGAATGAAACTAGAAACTCTATTCTATAAATAGAGATCATTCTCTCACAATATTTCCTAATTTCATTTGTACTAAATCATTCACTTGTACTCACTACAGGAGAGCTTGAACCTATGTTCTTGTGTAAACCCTTCACAATTAATGAGAACTCCTCTACTCCGTGGACGTAGCCAATCTGGGTGAACTACGTACATCTTATGTTTGCTTCCCTGTCTCTATCCATTTACATATTTATCCACACTAGTGACCGGAGCAATCTAGCGAAGGTCACAAACTTAACATTTTCTGTTGTACCAAAGTCCTCACTGATTTTGTGCATCAACATTTGGCGCCGTCTGTGGGAAACGACATTTATTCCCACTCTCTTCAGCTTTGTCAAGCTGGTTTCCACCATTCATACACTCTCTTTTGACCAGGCATCCCTCTCTAACATGGGGAGCAAAGGAAGCCACAACACACTGAATGACACCCTTCTTGCACCTAGTGCGAAGCAACGAAAGAATGAAGGAAAAAAGGTTGCTCTTCAAGCTAAAGTCGATGAGTTAGAAGCTCAGAACAACAAGATAGCAATGAAGAATGAAGTCCTCCAGGAGTAGTATGAGAAGCTCTTTGAGACGCTCCACGAAACTATGTGTACTCAAACACGCAAGCTTGTTGCCCCTGTGGACATCAACCATCATCTAGGTGCCCCCCAACATGGAGGGTCACCTTCCTTCGACATGGGTATCGTTGATGAGGAGTGAGTTAATCATCAAAACATTGATCAATATGAGACTTCTCTCAACCTAGCTACTTCGACCCGAAACAGGAGAAGTGGAGGAAGGCACCTCCTTGCAGAAGGGTTGGAAGGATCGAAAGCCATTTATCGGGACTGTCGAGACTTCCTAAAGCAACGTCGAGAGAATCCCCTCCACATATGCTCGAAGATCAATGACCCAAGGGTTTTTAAAAGACTCGGTCCCCTCCCATGACCAAGGCCAGCTGCCAATCTAGGGAAGGAACGACATGTCCTAGAGGAACATGAAGGTATATGGGACTCTGAGGTATTTCAACAAACTTGTCCTAGAAGTTAGTACGGCGAGTCCAAGGAAAAATCACACGCCTTTGCTCAAACTTTCGTACTTCCAAGAGGCAATGGAGACTTACGAAAGAAAATCCCAATGGTACATGACTCCACTCAAGACCCCCTTGTCTTATAGCTTCTTGAGGAAGTAAACAAGTTGAAGGCTGAACGTCAGGCCGAGATACCTGAACCAACCCAGGCCTGGCCCTCTCACAAGGAGGATCCTTGACACCTCCTTCAAGCGAAGACAAAAAAAAAGCTTGGTTTACAACTCTATACTGGAAGGGAAGACCCAATTGAACACCTTAACCTCTTTGAGTCCACCATGGCATATCGGATGCACACCGACGAAGAGCGATATCTTTTCTTCCCCTCCACCCTCTCTGGCGGAGCTCTAAACTAGTATTGTCGTCTTCCACCTGAGACAGTAGACTCATTTGAGGAACTGAAGAAACTGTTTGTCTCTCAACACATTTTCCAGACCGATCGCTTACATTCTACAGATGACTTGTACACTATTCGCCAGAAGCCGGACGAGTCACTATGATAGTATGCTGGTCGTTTCAGCCATGAGTATTCTCGTTGCGCTGAGGTGATAAGCTCATATTTATATATATTTTACATAAAATTCACTTGTCTTTTCTTAGATAGTTCCTTATATTTTTGAGCTATTTACTATGTTTTTGTATTTTGTGTGATTTATCAAGCAAAGAAAAGAAAAGTAGCACAAGTGAGATATTAAGTAACAAATTCGTCAAAATTGCCTGTGCAGATTAGCTGACTTTGGAAGCATGTTATGAACAGCTCAGAATGAATGAGAGAATGAACCTTATATGCTTGGAAAGCTACGGATGTCTATTTTCTGGTGCAATTTACGGATTGTTAATACCCTTTTTCTAGAAGAAGTTATGGGCATTGTAACACTAAAAGGTTTAGAAAAGGGCTAAGTAGATTTGGCTAATAAAATGAGAAAGTAAAGGCACTTGTTTTGTGTTTTGCTTTGTCATCAACACTCAGCAGCAAATGGGGTTATGATTGCACTCATTTGGCTTTGGAGCAAGTGGAAATGCACAGCTAGAAAGAGAAGGTACGACACATGCAAAAGAGAAACATGGACAGCTACACACATGCAAACTGCACAGGTTGGAGGGCATACACACACAATACATGGACAGTTTGGAAAAATAAAGGAGAGACAACATGGAAAGGCACGACATGGGCAGAAAGTGTAGTGATTTGTGGCTGAAATGGTGAGTGCATGTGTGTGCAAATGTAGAAGGAAACATGGACAACACACACCTATGCAAACTGCACATGCAAAGGAAATGGAGTAGTCCTCATACTAGCCTATAAATGCATCCACCATTCCCATTCCTAAGAGAACCATCATGATCCATAAAAAAAAGAGCTTCATTCACAAACACAAGTCCCTTGCCGTGGGCTTCATTCCATTTCATCCATACATTCAAACATATCTCCATACACTTCCATTTTCCATGCCATGAGATCCATCCCATCCATACATCCATAAATCCCACATTTCACAAACACAAATACATTTTCCTTCCCTTGGCCGAGACATTCACCAATCCTAAATACATTCCTAACCTTTCCATATATCCATATACATCCTAGACAATTGTACCGCAACAAAGAGAAGAGGGAGGACCCTTGGACGTGCTTGCCATTCAAGTTGGATTGTTGGAGCGTTTTTAGGTGTTTTCATTCTTTTATTTTCAATGTCTAAATTTGTTTATCTTTGCTTTGTGAGTATCAAGAACTAAACCCCCCTTAGCTAGGGGGGAATTCGAAACCATGTTCATGCTTGCAATATGATTTGATTACTTTCAGTTGTGATTCATAAGTTGTGAATTCAATTTACTTATCCATTTGAATTAAAACTAATTTGTGTATGTTTGTTGAGAGTGCACGCTTAATTTTCATGCATAAATCTGATGCTAGGATATAATGGAGTTTCACCTAATCGTTATGAACTTATATTCACAAGTAGTGAAGGTTGCTCGTCACAATCGTGTTAAGTAAATTCTTGGCATAAGTTTCATGCAATTCATAGTTACAAGTGTTTCGTCAATGCTTATGATTTTCATAGAACTTAATGATTCTTGCTTGTATCTCTATTATGCAATTCATGTAGGGAACTTGTGGGGAATGCTTTGGGTTGTTGTATGCAATCATCCAATTCAATGAAATTAGGAAAATCTGAGGGTTAATTAGTGCAATTCACAGTTAATCTGGGGCGTTGAGAATTCGTAGTTTTTTTGAAAAGCAACTGGAAATCGTTTTGTTTGTAAGTGTGTCATGAGTGGAGAAGAACCTCCTAGCTAGCCTTCCATCCATTCAATTTACTCAAATTCGTGCAGATTTCATTGGTTCTTTAATTTACTTGTTTTGTTTTCAAATTCATCAAAACCAAAACCCCCTTTACCTTGTTGAGTCATATTAGTTAGAAACTGATTTAGTTTGTGCTTTTAAGTATTTCGAACCAAGTGGAAACCAAAATTCGTCCAAAAGTGTGTTTAGAGTCCAAATCTGCCCAGTTTGTGTTTTTAGGCAGATTTGAGTGTTTTTAGCTTGTTTTGAGTTCTTTGAGTTTGTTTTGAATTCTTTGAGTCTAGTTTAGTGTTTTTAACTTTGTTTATATATTTTTAAGTCAGTTTTGAGGTTATTAGCAAACCCTCCTAATCCCCGGTCCAAAACGATCCTTACTTATACTTATACTACAATTATCAAAAGAGGGTTAAATTTGTGTGTTAAGTTAATTTTCGCATCATGAGGCAGATGACAAGACCGCCTTCAAGGCCTTCACGGCAGGCCTACGTGATTGTTTCTTCAAGTACATGATCAATGCCAACACTTGGAAGACTTACTTTGAGGTGATGGCATAAGCTTACAACCATGCCTCCGCCGAGGCAAGGACATATCAAGGGAAACCCCCCACAACCACCCCTTATCAGCAAGTAGGGAGTGGAAGCCAGATCCAACCAAATAAGAAGACCTCGACATTCCAAACGGCAACGGTGCATCTCCCTGCCTTACTTAATACTTTGCCAAGTCAACAGATATATCAATCTCAGGGCAAAAGGAAAGATTTCCATCCTCACCAGTCTCATTTTAGTAAAAGGAGTAAGGGACACTACCGCGATAACCAAGGGTATCGCCATGATAATCCCTGACCCCAGGTAGACAACACAGTGGGTCAAGCACATGTCAGGACAGCCCCTACCCCGAGGTATGAGGCATACACACCTTTGAATGCCACATGCGTGGCCATTTACCCCAGCATAACACACTTGATACTAAAGCCAAAGCCGAGGCACCCGGATTACAAGCCCACGAAGAACACGGGCACGTTTTGCTGCTACCACGAGCATAACAGCCATGATGGCGAAAAATGTATCACCCTTCGTGATTATATTGAAGCTTTAGCACGTGAAGGAAAAATTGATCAATTCCTCCTTCACCCTCCAAAGGGTAAATGTAACAAACGCTAGGTGAATGTGATATATTCCATAAGTGGTGGCACACCCATATCTAAATCTTCTAACAGGGCCATGAAAAATAGTGAACGAGCTTTAAGGTCTAGCCACCAAGTGTTTCATGTGGAAGACATCAGGGGAAGTAAGTATCAAAAGCCTAACTGGGATCCAATATGTTTCTACCCTGAGGAAGAAAGAGGTATCATCTACCCTCACAACGACCCACTGATTGTGGAAGCTCACATAGCCAACTTTGAAGTACGAGGAATCCTGGTAGACACGGGGGCTTCGGTCAATATCATATTTGCTGAAGCTTTCAGGGCACTTAATGTAGCTGAACACTTGCTCGATCGCTCGATTTCCCCTTTGATAAGCTTTTCCGGTGATATCGTGCAACCTTTGGGGAACATACACTTACCTTTCACCATTGGTACAGGCCCTTACATAGCTACCATTACCACTAACTGCCTGGTGGTTGATTGCCCAATAGCATACAATGTCATCTTGGGACGCACATGCATCAATGATCTAAAGGCCATGGTATCCACACATATGTTGTTGATGAAATTTCCAACCCCCTATAGCAATGGTTACATCAGAGAAGATCAATTTAGTGTACGATCATGTTACAACACTTCGATCAAGCAACAACACCTGTTTGTGCCCAAGAAAACCCTTTCTATACATGACCAAGTCATAAAGACCAGCTCAGACGAAGCCAACTTGGATCTTCACGGTGGCAACAGTCAACCCGACGATCCTTGAGATGACTCTTTCACCCAGCAAGCATAACCCGCTGAAGAGTTAGAGAAGGTCTTTATCTCAAAAGATTATCCGAATCGCATGGTGAAGATTGGCACGACCTTGTCACCACCCATTCGGTGGCATTGATCTCTTTTTTTGTAAGAGAACACTGAGGTCTTCGCCTGGTCATATGAGGACAAGCTAGGCATCTCTCCCGATATCATCTGTCATCGTTTAAGTATTGACCCCAAGACCAAGCCAGTGAGACAGAAGCGAAGATCCTATGACGCTGAACGGTACAAGGCAATAAAGGCAGAAGTTGAAAAACTCAAAGGTATAGGTTTCGTCCGCGAAGTCAATTATCCAACGTGGGTAGCAAATGTTGTCCTTGTTAAGAAGAATCCGACTGAGGAAAGTCTCCTGCTCCAAAAGGTCTTGTGGAGAATGTGTGTTGATTACACCGACCTAAACAAAGGATGCCCGAATGATAGCTTTCCTCTTCATCTCATAGACAGACTTATAGACTCTGCGGCAGGGTGTGAACTTCTGAGCTTCATGGATGCTTACTCAGGATACAACCAAATCCTCATGAACCCTCCAGACCAAGAACACACAGTCTTCACTACTGACAGATGACTATATTGCTATAAAGTCATGCCCTTCGGCCTAAAGAATGCAGGAGCAACTTATCAGAGACTGGTCAATTCAATGTTTGTCGAACAGATTGGGAAGAGCATAGAAGTTTACGTTGATGATATGCTAGTCAAGAGCAAACATGCTGACTAACACATCACCAACCTATTTGAAACTTTCACCATTCTGAAGAGGTATCGAATGAGGTTGAACCCCAACAAATGTGCCTTTGGCGTAGACTCTGGCAAATTCTTAGGCTTCATGATAAGCCAACGAGGCATTGAGGCTAATCCCGAAAAGATCAAAGCAATCATCGACATGAAGGAATCGGTAACTTCAAAAGACATCTAAAACCTTACTGGCAAGGTGGCACCCTTAACTAGGTTCATTTCTAAGGCCATATACAGATGTGCTCCTTTCTTCAAAGCACTTAAAGGAAGTAAGAAGTACATTACATGGACTGATGAATGTGCTGAGGCATTCAAGAACCTCAAAGACTACATGAGTCAAGCCCCATTGATCTCCAAACCTAAGGTTGGTGACACTCTCATTATCTATTTGTCGGTATCGGCTTCAGCAGTAAGTTCCGTTCTAATTCGAAATGATGGTAATATCGAACGACATGTCTATTACGTTAGCAAGGCTTTACAAGATGCGGAGACACGATACTCTAACATTGAGAAATTGGCTCTAGCATTGGTCATGTCTGCTCGAAAACTTCACCCTTGTTTCCAAGCACACTCCATCATCGTGCTTACCAATCATCATCTTCGACAGATACTCCAAAGTCCTGACACTTCTGGGCGAATGATCACATGGGCGATATCATTGGGTGAGTTTGACATCTTCTACCAACCAAAGCCAGCTAAGAAGGGCTAAGTAGTGGCAGACTTCATCGCCGACTTCACATATTCTGTTGACATTGTTTCTACACCTAAAGAAGTGGTTTCATTACCCTCGAGAGCTTAGAAAAAATAGAACCAACAACCCCAGCATGGAGTCTATATGTTGATGGCTTGTCCAACCAACAGGGTTGTGGAGCAGGACTAGTCCTTACGACCCCTGATAAAGTGGCGATGGAGTATGCTCTTTGTTTCAAATTCAAGGCATCGAACAATGAGGCCAAATATGAAGCCCTCCTAGTAGGCTTACGTTTGGCCAAACACCTTGGGGTTTAATGAATTGATATCTTCAGTGACTCCCAATTAGTGGTTAACCAGGTCACCAACAACTTTGACGCTAAGGATAGCTCAATGGCTGCATATCTAACACGAACACAATTGTTGCTTAAACACTTCCACTACCAGATCATCCAAATTCCTCGAGCGGCAAACAGTCATGCAAATGCTTTGGCTCGCATCGCCTCAGCGGTGGAAGACAAGATTGGGAGAAAAATTCAGGTCGAATTGTTGGCAGTACCAAGCACTATGGCTGCGGAAGTATGCAACTTACAACAGGGGGATAGTTGGATTACCCCGATTTATAGATTTCTTGCTCATGGCACCCTTCCAAATGACAAAGTCCAAGCTAAGCAGATTCGATACAAGGCTACCCGTTACTTGATTATTAATGACCAACTCTATAAGCGGGGTTTTAACCTACCATACCTAAGATGCCTTACGCCCACAGAGGTGGAAACTGTCCTTCGGGAAATACATGAAGGAGTCTGCGGAGATCATGCTGGATCTCGATCCCTAGCACACAAGGCCTTTCGCCAAAGATATTACTGGCCAACACTCCACCAAGATGCCATCAGAATATCTCGCTCATATGATAAGTGTCAACGCTACGCAACTATTCCTCACTCCCCTCCCGAGCCGTTCACTCCTATGATCAGCTTTTGGCCTTTTGCCCAATGGGGACTTGATTTGATTGGCCCAATGCCTGCAGGGAAGGGTAAGGTTCGCTAAGCAATCGTTGCAGTTGACTACTTCACAAAGTGGGCCGAAGTAGAACCCTTGACAACTATTACTGAGGCAAAAATAGAAGACTTCGTATGGAAGAACATCCTTTGCAGATTCGGCATTCCCAATGCGATAGTCACTGACAACGGGCGACAATTCGACAACAACAAGTTCAGGATGTTCTGCTCTAAGTTCAACATCAACTTATGTTTTGCCTCCCCAACTTATCCCCAGTTTAATGGACAAGTTGAAGCCATCAACAAAATAATCAAGCGAACTTTGAAAACCAGCTTGGACAAGGCTAAAGGTTGTTGGCCAGAATTTTATACCCCAAGGTCTTTGGTCATACCGCACTTCGTATCGGACATTAATAGGAGAAACCCCATTCTCACTTGCCTTTGGTACAGAGGCAGTTGTCCCAGTTGAACTTGAGCAAGCAACGTTCCGAGTCCAGAACTACGTGCAAAGGGAAAATGACAAATAACTTACCCTCAACTTAGATCTAGTCGAGGAACACAGAAACCAGGCTCACTTGAGGAATGTCGCCTACAAGCAGCGCATCTCCAACTACTATGACTCAAAGGTCAAACCTCGTTCTTTCAAAGTGGGCGACTGGGTATTGAAGAAAAGATTACTCTGTGACAGAGTCCCGAGTGAAGGAACACTTAGTCCAAACTGGGATGGACCGTTTGAAGTTGTTGGCATCAGTCGCCCTGGCTCTTACAAGCTTAGAAGCTCCGATAGCAAGACACTTAGCCATCCATAGAACGATGATCACTTGAAGTACTATTACAAGTAAACTCACATTGTACAAGTGTTAAGCTTCAGCCATTCGGCATCCTATGTAACAAAGACTATTTGGCATGAATTCAATAAAGAGGTGATTTAGACAACTTGATCATAATCCTCTTACATTCCTAGCAATGAAACACTCGGGGTTTAAAGCTTCAACATGAATGCTTCCAACATGAAACAAAGTCTAAGTATATGTCAACAAGACTATACAAATAAACGAACAGCTTCACAGTATATTCGTTCAATCATACATTCCAACACATTCATACATAAGCCAACTGTGCTTTGAAAGGGTTCAACATATTTTGTGTCATTCGACACTTGCTACAATGTGTTTAGACTCCTTGCCCTTATTCTCACCAACCAGGTGATGAAATGTGAAGAAGGAACTCATCTTCATGCCACCAACCGGGTGATGAAATGTACAACCCGTACTCTCCTTCATGCCACCAACCAGGTGATGAAATGTACAACTCGTACTCTAATATCATTTGGCAACTTTCCATTCATACCATCAACCAGGTGATGAAATGTACAACCCGTACTTTCCTTCATGCCACCAACCAGGTGATGAAATGTACAACCCGTACTCTAATATCATTTGGCCACTTGCCACTCATGCCACCAACCAGGTGAAGAAGGAACTCATCTTCATGCCACCAACCAGGTGATGAAATGTACAACTTGTACTCTCCTTCATGCCACCAACTAGGTGATGAAATGTACAACCCGTACTCTAATATCATTTGGGAACTTGCCATTCATACCACCAACCAGGGGAAGAAGGAACTCACCTTCGTACCACCAACCAAGTTATGAAAGAAACTCACCATTCATTCCACCTACCAGAAGACGAGTGGTACAACTTGTACATGTGAACTCCTAGCATTCACAAATAATCAAAAACCCTTAAGCTTGATAACTCAACTAGGGGAGCACTTATACCCAACAAGAGTTATAGTCACCAACAAAGTCTTATTGCAAGCCAACATCAACTTTAGTGTATGGCATACGAAGATCAAGTTATTCAGCTCTCTTGCATCTCCTTCAAACATTTCCCCTCTGTAACAATGTAAACACCACAATTCTCAAAAGCTTCACACACTCTTGATCAAGATAGTGTGAAGCAAAACCAATTTATGGTGCCAACAAGAGCTTCATCAAATGAGGCAACCACAATTCTCAAAAGCTTTACACACTGTTGATCAAGACAGTGTGAAGCAAAACCAATTTATGGTGCCAACAAGAGCTTCATCAATGGGGGGCAACCACAATTCTCAAAAGCTTCACACACTCTTGATCAAGACAGTGTGAAGCAAAACCAATTTATGGTGCCAACAAGAGCTTCGTCAATGGAGGGCAACCACAATTCTCAAAAGCTTTACACACTCTTGATCAAGACAGTGTGAAGCAAAATTAATTTATGGTACCAACAAAAGCTTCATCAAAGGAGTTCAACTACAAATTCTCAAAAGCTTCACACTATCTTGATCAAGATAGTGTGAAGCAAAATCAATTCATGGTACCCAACAAAAGCTTCACCTATAAAAGCTTCACCAACAAAAGCTTCAACTCCAAAGCTTCACCAACAAAAGCTTCAACTCCAAAGCTTCACCAACAAAAGCTTCATCAATGGAGGACAACTACAAATTCTCAAAAGCTTCACATTATCTTGATCAAGATAATGTGAAGCAAAATCAATTCATGGTACCTAAAAAAAGCTTCAAGTCCAAAGCTTCACCTACAAAGCTTCAACACAAAAGCTTCACCAATAAAAGCTTCATCAATGGAGGACAACTACAAATTCTCAAAAGCTTCATACTATCTTAATCAAGATAGTGTGAAGCAAAATCAATTCATGGTACCCAACAAAAGCTTCAACTCCAAAGCTTCACCTACAAAGCTTCAACTCCAAAGCTTCACCTACAAAAGCTTGACCCACAAAACTTCACCCACAAAAGCTTCACCTACAAAACTTCAACACAAAAGCTTCACGTACTAAAGCTTCACACTATCTTGATCAAGATAGTGTGAAGCAAAATCAATTCATGGTGCCCAACAAAGCTTGATCTACAAAAGCTTGACCCATAAAAGCTTGACCCACAAAAGCTTCACCTACAAACCCACAAAAGCTTCACCTACAAAAGCTTGACCCACAAAAGCTTCACCTACAAAACTTCAACACAAAAGCTTCACCTACAAAGCTTCAACACCAAAGCTTCACCTACAAAGCTTTAATATATATTTAATTATTTTTTTCGAAAATTCGAAAATTCGAAAATTCAAAAATTCAAAAAATTGAAAAAAAAAAATTGCCTAAGCCTTCTCTTCTTTGGGCCTAACAACTTTCATAACAAATATATATGAAGAAGGAGTTTTGGGCTACCACTTAGAAAGGAAATGCCTCATTCGTCAACTCCCTCGATCGGAGACTTGGGGGACTCCTACCATATGCTATTGCACCTTGATACTCGGAAGTCTCACAACCACTTAGTGACTTGGATTTTTCAAGTCTCTAAACGAGAAGTTTTCCTCACTCGGGAAATTAAGGGAGCACTACCTCAACCTACATGCTTCACTCACAAAGCTTCAACATACAAGCTTCAACAAAAGGAAAAATTCAAAGAACTTAGTGAAGAAGGCCTTGGTGTATTTAACACAATACGTTGAAATGAAGCAAATCTTGTTTATTGATATCTTCGATAAGTTACAAATATGTACATATGCATGAATCAAAATAAACAAACAAGAGGGACCCTTCACAAAGGTTGCTCAGGAGAAGTCTCAGCAGTCAGCAGAGCCTCAGAAAGAGGAGGCACCAGATGGTGATTATTCGGAGCCTCAGTACTAGGCAGAACCCCAGAAGGAGGAGGCACCGAAGGTTGATCATTTGGAGCTTCATTACGCGGTACAGCCCCAGAAGACGAAGGCAATAAATGCCTTTGGAACAAACCCACAAACCTCTGATGATCAAGTAAAATCTGACCATCAGATTCCTGCAGCTGGTTGAGCTTCCTCTTCATGTTTGTAGCATAGTCATGTGCAAGCCTGTGCAACTGTTTATTCTCATGCTTGAGCCCTCTGATCTCCTGTTTGAAACTTATCACTTCAGCCGCCAATGATTCAATTTGGCGGGTTCGAGCAAATAGGCGTTGGGCCATATTAGATACAGAACCTGCACACTAAACACTGAGAGCCAGAGAATCCTCGATAGCTAACTCATCAGACCGTTTGGAAAGTAGTCTGTTATCTTTGGGAGTGAGAAGGTTCCTGGCCACCACCGCAGCGGTCATATCATTCTTCATCACAGAGTCCCCAACGGTAAGAGGACCAGTAGGGGATAAGAATGATGGGCGCTATATGTTGTCTTGAGAAGGCATGGCTGCCTCTTCACCAAAGTTCAAGTCAAAACGACTGTCAGATGGGTCAGACATTCTCAGAAATAATGAAGGAGAAATGAGGTGCAATAAATCTCTGAAGTAAGGGGAAAATTCCTACAAGCAATAACTCTCTGAATGTACTTCTTGCACACAATTGGTGCCCTTATAAAAGAAAGGGCAACATGGCCGTTGGTTCAAAAATCGAAGAGGCATCACTCTTCGGATTCCGAAGAGGCACCACTTTCCACACGCAACATTAGCTCCTCGGGTACCACAGATAACTTTGCCAAAGATCTCTGACAAAGGTTAGACACATAAATTTTGAAGGTCCAACCACCCTACTATTACCCACAAGGGTAAAGGAACAACACCACTGCTTAATAACTAGAAAGTCCCAATGTGTGTCAACCTTCGTGCTCCGTGGCAAGGCAGACTGGCAAAAATCCCCAACCTTTACTCACATTTGAGAAAACACTCCCAACAAGATTGCTTGCTCAAAAATAAAAAAGGCACCGTTCTTCGAATCTCGAGAGCCAGACTCCCAACAGGATTACGTGCTCAAAAATCAAAGAGGCAACGCCCTCCGAATCTCGAGAGCCAGACTCCTAATAGGATTACTTTCTCAAAAATTGAAGAGACACTTCTCTCCGAATCTCAAGAGTCAGACTCCCAACATGATTGCTTTCTCAAAAATCGAAGAGGCACCGCTATCCGAATCTTAAGAGCCAGACTCCTAACAGGATTACGTGCTCAAAAATCAAAAAGGCACCGCCCTCCGAATCTCGAGAGCCAGACTCCCAACAGGATTACTTTCTCAAAAATCGAAGAGACACTGCTCTCCGAATCTCAAGAGTCAGACTCCCAACAAGATTCCTTTCTTAAAAATCGAAGAGACACTGCTTTTCGAATCTCAAGAGTCAGACTCCCAACAAGATTGCTTTCTCAAAAATCGAAGAGGCACCGCTCTCTGAATCTTGAGAGCCGGACTCCCAACAGGGTTACGTGCTCAAAAATCGAAGAGGCACCGCCCTCCGAATCTCGAAAGCCAGACTCCTAACAGGATTACTTTCTAAAAATTCGAAGAGACACTGCTCTCCGAATCTCGAGAGCCAGACTCCCAACAAGATTGCTTTCTCAAAAATCCAAGATTGCTTTCTCAAAAATCATAGAGGCAAAGTTCTCTGAATCTCGAGAGCCAGATCCCCTACAAGATTGCTTGTTCGAAAACCGAAGAGGCATTGTTCTCCGAACTTCAAGAGCCAGATTTCCTTGGATAAAGCTTATCTGCAATTTTCACACGCAACATCAGTTTTCCAGATACCACAGACCACTTTTTCAAAGTGCTATGACAAAGTTAAAACACGTGAACCTTGCAGCTCTCACTACATTGCTATGACCAAGAAGGGTAAAGGAATAACACTACTATTTGTTGTTAGGGAGACTCCTATATATGTTGACATCCATCCTCCACAGCCAGGCAAACCTACAAATAAAAAAAAATGCTCAATTTTTCTTCACATCCGAGAGGGCACTCTCAGCAGAGTCTCTCGAAATACTCAGCTTCTTTTCCTCCCGATAATACCTCTGCAAACAAGCCACACCAGAGCAAGAGTATCTCATATCATCAGGGTTAAAAGCAAGAGTATCCCATATCATGCTTTTTCCCTGTCTTTTCCTTTGGCCTTGTTCTTACCTGCAAGACAAGGAGAAAGAGAGTAATCAGTCAGCACTTGGAATCAAGCTTCCAATCAGGAACTGACTGCCTGGAACTGCCTAATTACTTACCTGGCATTGCTCTCGAGTACTCATCTTCAACATCTTATGCTTCCAGAGAATATACCATATATGCCTGAGGAACAGATATGGCAAGTGAGAATGATACAATGAAGCATGTGGAGACAAGCGTAACAGAACACGTGCCGATACATCCACTACTTTGTCAAGGGCAAAAGTATCCCATATCATCAGGGTTGAATATACTCTAGATTTGATGGACTTGTTTTGACCCTCAAATTCTTGAGTCGGCCTTATACTCTGGAGGAAACCAGAAAACCCTCTAGCCCAGTTCAGGAATAAGCCTGTGGAAAGTTACTTCTTCAAAAGCAAAAGTATCTCATATTATCTCATCTCCATTTGCTTCTCTTTATCCTTGTTGCTGTTTACGACACAAGGATAAAGAGAACAATCAACCGGAAGCCGAAGTTGAACCTTCGATCCAGGTTGCTTGCTTGGAAGTCTGATTGCTTACCTTGTCTGTTACCTCTTTCGACAAATCTCCTAGCTCAGCGACTTGGGGGACTCCTACTATAGGGTTTTGTATCGCACTTGACCAAGCCCGAAGCTACAAGTAAGCTTCAAGTGAAATTGATACATTACCTTGTGCATCTTCATCGGTTAAAGATACCACCCCTGGATGGAGGAAAAGTACTTCCAGAGAAGATGCCACATCTACGTATGAGACACATAAGGCAAGTAAAAATGATACCACACTTCGGTACTTAGAAGTTTCGTGATTACTCAATGGCTTGGATTTTACAAGTCCCCAACCGAGGAGCTTCCCGCACTCGGGAACTTAGGGGAGCACTGTTTGTACCATACTTGACCAATCCCGAAACTATTGAGCACCAGTCAACGTTATACCGTCAAGGACCCAGAAAGGTTTCCCTCCAACCAGGAGGCCAATCACAGCGCGACACGTGTCAACATCAGAAGCCAATCATAACGTGACACGTGTCAACATCAGAAGCCAATCACAACACGACACGTGTCAATGTCAGAATGAAACTAGAAACTGTCTACTATAAATAGAGATCATTCTCTCACAATATTTCCTAATGTCATTTGTACTAAATCATTCACTTGTACTCACTACAGGAGAGCTTGAACCTATGTACTTGTATAAACCCTTCACAATTAATGAGAACTCCCCTACTCCGTGGACGTAGCCAATCTGGGTGAACCACGTACGTCTTGTGTTTGCTTCCCTGTCTCTATTCATTTATATACTTATCCACACTAGTGACCGGAGCAATCTAGCGAAGGTCACAAACTTAACATTTTCTGTTGTACCAAAGTCCTCACTGATTTTGTTCATCAACAAGTTGTTATAAGAGGAACTTATGATAATTTGTTGTTTGTTTGTGAAAGATGGGAATAATTGAAAACATGTAAAGTAGCAAAGTTAGGATAAAGGCTTTTAGGTTTCTTAATCTTTCAAGATGCCCATCAAAGTAGATTATAGCAAATAGATTGAGTTGAGAAGCCACAAAAGAGAGAAATCATGATTCAAGCCAAGACTCATATCATGTCTTTATCTAGAAGATATCTACGCATCACCTTAGATTGAACTAAAGATAGGCAGCATGATGAAGCATTTTTTAGGGTTAAAAGTTGAAAATAATGTTTGCCTTTTGGCTATTTTGATTGGAGTATGCGTTTTCTTAACTTTAAAATGCTCTTCTGTCCGTGCAGTTCTTTAATTGGGTAATACATCATCTTTCTTCTCCAGACCTCCAAGTCGACTGCAATATTCAATTCATTTGATGGTAGATGCTGGCTAAACTTACTTTCCATTCCATTCTGACCAATTAGCCAAACTTCGATCCGAGTTCCATATATTCTTTTTCTTTTTTTTTCGTAAGTTAAGAGTAGTTTAAATTTTTTTATTTTTTTATTTTTTTATTTTTTACAAAAACGATAGAATTTTATTACCATAAACAACCACTTACAAGGATGCCAAACGGATACATGCGTTGCAGTGACCAATTTCTTGATTTGGAGATAATAAGCACAAAACGCAAATAATTTTAAACCCCTATATGGTCATCAGACAAATCACACCACTAGAACGAGGAATCTCGAGATAGACATGCCCCATAAACAAGACGCGACATACCAAGCACCGAAAACCCTACCAAAACCATCGGAAGACAGCAAGGCTACAAAATTGCCGAAAACACAAACCACTTGTGGAAGCAATACAGACTAATCATAAAAAAAACAAAAAAAAAAACAAAAGAAGAAGTTGACGTGTCCACAATGGAGATGCAGTTGCAAAATTGGCAGGAGGCGTGAGTAGTAGAGGCAGAGGCACATGAATGTCAGGAGGTGTGGGATGCCAGCTGTACCCAGGGCTGTACCCGGGACAAACTCAGAAGGGCTGGTGGGGCGGAAAGGGATCCAGCCAAAGCCACCAAAGTCCTTGGAACGCCACCACAACTTAAAAACCTGCATAAAACATGTTAGCACCAAGAGTCGGCAGAAGTTTCCTCCGACCGGTGTGGGTCACAATTATGGTAAGAAATAGCAGCAACAACATGGATGGTAGAGAGGCCAAGCCAAGACCATACACGTCGCTGCACTACCATCCCCACCACCACCACGAACCCAGAGATGACAGAACGATAGTTCCAAAGGTAGAGCCCTCGAAAAGTCCACACAACCGAGAGAAATTTGTGACGGAAAATTTTCACACCAATCATTGTAGGCACCCAGGAAGCCGCTGCTGGGAATACTCCATGTGCTACCCCACCCAAGAAACAAAAGCTACACAAATCTGAAAGAACGAAACCTCTGGTAGGCTTGGCCGCCACTAAATAGGCAAACGATCCAAAAAAACCAGAAAAAAGTAAGCCAAATAGGGAGGATCCGACATACAAAAATAACCTAAAGACCAATCTAAACTCGTACATCTAAGCCCTAAATAAGGGAGGAAGCCCTGTATGGCAACAAAATTCGGGAAATATGCCGGTGGCAGCAATAGAGCTGGAAAAATTGGTTGCCCACAAAAGAGTGGGGGGGGGGGAGTGGGGGGGGTGGGGGGAGAAGGTGCTGAGGCAACACAAAGGAACAAAGAAAAAACAGAAAATGACCGGGGGGGGGGGGGTGAAAGGGCATAGAGAGAAAGAGAAAGTGGGTCACGGATGAGATGACGGTGCGGAGGAAGTAGAGGGTGAGTGGGTGGCTTGGAGTAGGGGGATGCTAAAAGGAGGTAGGAGGGGCTGCCGCCGGCCCAAGCCTAAGTAAGGGACCGGTGGCAGAATATTTGCAAATTTAGGTTTTGTGGTTTGAGGGAGAGATTGGAAAGGAAGATCCAACCAACCTTTGATGTTGAGTGTGATGGAAAACACTCTCTCTTGAAATTATGAAATTAAAATCCAATGGTATTGTTTCAAACAAAGTATACTCTTGCACATAAACATACTGCATTGAAGAAAGCAAACTGATTATATAGTTTAAAACTATTGTTTCCTATCTATTTTGTTCTTTTTTGAAATTTAAAACTCTATTTTGTGATGAAATCTACTTGTACTTAAAATTAAGGTCGTAAATATATTGCGAGTGGCAAATTGCCATAATGGATAGGACATTAGCCTTCAACTTAAAGGGTTTCAGGTTTAAACTAATTTTATGAGTATAGATTAGAATAGTTTTATCGTTTGTAATAAAAAATATTATAAATATTGTAATAAATATTATAAATATAATTTTTCGTCACTCTCTTTTATTACTTTGAAAAGTGATAAAATATTTATAAAAATACTTTTACAATAGGTTGTTAAACTCACCTATAATAAACAATGTAGAATTTAGAACCTAGACGAATGATACCATGTACAATTTAGACTCTTTGAATTAATCATATACAATGTTTACAATAAGCAATGTTCTAAAAATCCCGCCTAGGCGCTAGGCGGTTGGCCGCCATCCCGATTAATGCATGGGCGTTTGAAAATTTAGAAAAGACACCTATACCTGCTAAGGCGCTTGCCTAGCCCGCCCAAACCCACCTAGACTTCCGCCTAGATTGCGACTCACTTAGATAGAAAATAGATAACTTTCATTTTGCATTATTTTTTTTAATAAATTGTAAGAGACTTGTTGAATACTTAAATGAACACACATTATATGCTTGTTCCCCATGTTTTCATTATGTTTCAATACTCCATAATATATATGTCATTCTGTTTTGTAATTTATGATGTAATTATATAAATATTAAGTATAAACAAACACTTATTTACACAAAATATAATAGATTTACTTAAATTCGTCTAGGTGCTAGGCCCTAGCCCGCCGCCCGATTAGCGACTAGCGTCTTTTAGAACCTTGACAATAAGATTTGAGAAAACCATATGCTGTAGAAATCCTAAATTATTTACAATTTATATTACATTTTTTTTTAACAAAAGATATTTTTTTACATTAGGGGAAATGGGTGGACTTAGCCTCATAATGGACTAGCAATAATGTGGTTCAAATTCGTCTTTGGCGAGAATCGAACCTAAGACCTCTCACTTACAAGTGAAGAAAAATACTATTAGATCATAGTTTAAGTGACAATTTATATTACATTCTGTTAATTATGGAGAGGATTCTGGATTAATTAATTCTATTATAACAAGCAATAATATCACAACTTTGTATGAACTCGTTACAAACATATCATCCTCGCATAAGTATGAATCAACTTTGAACCAATTGTTTATGGGTAAATTACATTTGACCACCTTAGGTTTGAGGTCTATTACAACCTCATACAATATCTTCAAAACATTTCACTTTCATACCTCACGTATTATTTTATTCCAATATAATACCTCCGTTACATTTTACATCCATTGCTCCATTAAGAGCTGACGTGGCTGCTACCTTTATGCCACGTGGCTGCCACATTTGTGCCACGTGGCTGCCACATTTGTGCCACGTGGTTAAACAATTAATAAATAATTTAAATAATTAAAAAAATTATAAAAAAAGAAAGAAAGAAAGAACCCAGAAACCCATCCCCCCCAACCCACCTCCCTCTCCTCCACTCTTCACCTCCCCTCCCATCCAAAAACCCACCCCACCCCCACCTCCCCCACAACCCCCCACCCCATCCCCTCCTCCCCTGCAACCCCTCCACCTCCCCGGTGGTTGCTCCCATCGTTCATCGTCTTCTCTGACGATTCCCGACGCACCCAAATGACTCCAACAGCGGCTTCACCGTCGTTCCTCGTCGATGTCAGACCACCACCATGACCCAATGTTTTTCGTGGAACAAACACAAGTCTGTGCTTGGTGATTTTCAAACCCCAAGCCCTTGAATCGAAGAGCCCCCCTTGGCAAAGTTCTCGTCGTTTTCGACAATGGTAAGCCTCGAGGGCCATAAAGGCTCCAACGGCCTCTACACATTCATCCTCGACACCTCTCGTTCTTCAATTTGTTCAAACATTGGGACCCCAATTTCAGGGACCTCTGTAACACCATCTTCAACTAACAAGCCTCTTAGGTGGAGAAGAAGATGTGGGAGTGAGAGAGAGATGAAAGGAGGAAGAAGAATGAGATACCTATGAGAGCGAGGGACTACTTGAAGGTAGAAGAAGAAGAAGAACAGGCAGTGGGGGTGGGTTTTTGGATGGGAGGTGAGTTGAAAAGTGGAAGAGAGAGAGGTGGGTCGGGGGAGGGGGGAGAATGGGTTTTTGGGTTTTTTTTTTAATTAAATTTTTTAATCATTAAATTTTTTTTATTAATTGTTTAGCCACGTGGCACAAATGGTGGCAACCACGTGGCATAAATATGGCAGTCATGTCAGCTCTTAATGGAGCAATGGATGAAAAATGTAACGGAGGTATTATATTGAAATAAAATAGTACGTGAGGTATGAAAGTAAAATGTTTTGAAAATGTTGTATGAGGTTGTATTAAATCTCAAACCTGAGGTGGTAAAGTATAATTTACCCATTGTTTATACATAGCAATATGCACAGCGGGGAATAAAAACCGAAAATTCCACTTTTGTTTCTTCGATCACTTCATTTGACAATTGCTTCCAATTTTCCCCAAAGTCCTCACCTTTGATGGCAAGCAAAGCCCTTCAAATCCCCAATCGCAATAAAATCACAATTTTTCTTTTAAAGAAAAATTGGTTATACATAGCAAATGTTCCTAATTTTGAAGAGAAAGTGCTTTGAACCCCTAATGTTCTTGGAAGATGTTTCAATACTAAATTACTCATTCATTCATTCCTTTTCTCATCAGTTCTTCACTGGGAGTGAGGATCTTTGCTGGATCCTCTTTGTGAGGATCCTGGAGATCCTCAAATCACATCCATTCATTGTACATCGTGCAGTCAGAAATTATTGTAAATTTTTTTATTTAAAATTGAATATAAACAGTACTTAACGAAAACTGGCCGCACGATATACGATGAACGGATGTGATTGGAGGATCCCCGAGATCTTCACAAAGTGGATCTGGCGATGATTCTCTCTCCTTCACTAGGATCCACATTAGCTATCTATGCAAGTGAAAGCCGCCATTAACACAAGTCAATGGCAGCTTCAATGTAACAATGAACCAGGGTCGTTTCTAACATTTTGGGGGCCCTATGCAAATTTAATAAAAAGGCCCTAAAAATTTGGACAATATATTCTTACATTAAAGCTCAACAACCAATATTTAAACTTAATTGAAATCAGCATTTCACTCTTACTAATTGAATAATCTTGAACATAAAGTCATGATTTAGAGTTCATCTTGCTATCTCACCACGGGATACTGCATCTTCTTCAAGTCCAAATCCCACGACTGATTCAACTAGGAATAAAATATGGACAACTTCAGTTCCAGGTAAAGTGAAAGTTTGTGTTTGGAAGGCCTATTGTAATATCCTGCCTACTCGGTCAAATTTGGAAAGAAAACAAAAAGTGTGGTGGTGGTCAACATTTGTGTTTTTTGTAGTTCCTTTTCGAAGTCGGCGCTATCTGTGTTAAGTGCATGTCCATTTGCCCGTACATTTTTTTCTTCCTCTAAACTGAATCCGGGTCAGCAAAACTCGACAGTTTCATCCTTTTGGGATTGGTTCTTGGTGATTGTTGAGTCTCTTCCTCCCACCTGCTGTGACTTGTTTCTCATGTTAATTCATGCGATATAGCGTGCCAGGAATACTCTTTTGCGGGATGGCAAGGTTGTGAACCCGGTCCTGGTCAATTTTGCCATGAATCTCCAACTACAAGCCTATAGAAATGCCAAGATTTTAACTCAACATCAGCCTCTGCCTTTGCAATCTCGTTGGTCTTCTCCTTCTACGGGCTGGATCAAAATCAACGTGGATGGTGCTTTCCGTGCTGATTCTTAGGAGGGGGAATTGACGTGGTATTCCAGGATGAAGCTGGTAGTTATGCTGGAGGTTTCGTTCGCAAAATTAACCATGTCAATAATCCCTATACGGTTGACTTGATGGCTGCAGGAGAAGGCCTCTACTGGGCTATGCAATGGAGTATGCAATTCATTATTCTAGAGAGTGATGCCTTGCAGGTTGTTCAGGGGGTTGGGAGTTTGAAGCAGGGGTCCTCCTCTTCGGATTTATTATTGGATGATGTCCGAGAGTGCCTGAGGGGATTTGGGTCCTCCAAAATTTGTCATGTTAGTCATTCCGCTAATGGTGCGGCCCATAGAATGGCCAAGTTGGCCTTATATTTTTCATCTACCTTTCATTGGTTCGAGGAACCTCCGGAATTAATCCAGGGTATCCTCTTTGATGATTGTATGTCGATTTCATAATAAAATAAAATCGCTATTGTTTCAACTCAAAAAAAAATAAAATGGAGCACAACTGAAAGAGAGATATGGAAACACGTTTGTATTTATGAAAAAAAAAGTAATACACGAGATAGTTTTTTATTGCTTAATAGAAAAGTGGAAGAAGTAATGCACAAATTTTTTATTGCTAGATAAAAGTAGAAAATTTATATATTAAGTATAAGCTTCACTTAATCAATTGTAATATAGATAAAATCATATGATTGATGATTTTCTTTTCAGTTAAAACCTTTTTTTATTTGAAATTTATACTCATATGTAATATATAGGATGATAAAAATTTTGGATCCTCTAAAAAATTTAGGGCCTTGTGCCATTGCACCTTTTGCACACCCCTAACGCCCCTTTTGCCCTGAATACAAGTCATGTGTAAGATACGTGACTTACTTTCGATGGAAAAATTAATGGGGATATAGTGAGATACCAAATTAATGATTTCAAAAAATTAATGTGACAGATCACTTTAAATTTTTTAATTTATATGACAAATTCAAAAAATTACTCATTTTCTTTTAGCCAAGAGACTATTGTACCCAAATAATGACCATGCCAAATAAATTATTTTCCTCTGATCAGTCAATTGTGGCAGTTCAAACTCCTATTTAGTCAATTTTGATCAAGACTGCAATGTTATTTCTTAAAACCAGCTAGCACTAGTCCACTTGGATCAAAAAATTTACAAATCAATGAGACTAGAAGTCAGAAAAAGAAGAAGGTAATGACACACATAGATATAGTATCTTACACATTACTCAGTGAGACCAGACTAAATTCTGCACAACATAAAAACAAGTTATCTCTCTTGTATTCAATGCATGATTTGCACTTGGTACATCAACTTCTTGATGCCATGACTTCGTTCTGTGTGCGGATACTCAATCCGACAACACACTCTAGAGCGTTTGGACCGGCCTCTTTGTGACTCTGTTCCGCATAGATCAGCCGCAATCAAGAAATTTTCGCTTGCTAGATGCATTGTGGCTCCATTGTGATTTTTCGCTTGCCAGATGCCTTGTGGCTCCATTGTGATTAGTTTACGTAAAACTGATACAAAAGGCGCTCAATTATTACCTACTCTATGACTTGGACATAGTCTGTAGGTCTCTCACCTAATCCTCTACTGCGTTCTTACGCGAGATTTAAAATATCGCTCTATTTTCTTAAGACAATATTCATCAGTTCAGTTCACTGATTGGCCTAAAGTCTTATTCCAAAAATCCTGCATCCAGCACGACTCTTTTGGCATTATATTATGAGTGCCAGATTCACCAATTTAAAAGCCAACCTTTCAAAATAATGCTCATTTTAAATTTATAGGTACCTCAAAAGAGACAAAACAAAGTAAATTTTGTAAAGTTCAAATTTAGTTAAATCCTCGGATTGCCTAAGTTGCTCTGATTTGCAAATGGAGTGCAGCAGGGTTTGTGTTACAGGCAAGGTATTAAATATCGGTAGTCCGAAAACACGGAAATATCGATGGAAATATCGTGATAATATCGATATCGATAAAAATTACATGGAAACCACGGAAATTGTAAGAAAAACTTGGAAATTTTTATTGAAACTTTGCAGGATGTTTATTTAGTCAATGATTTATTAGTTTATCACAAAAAATTGGAAGGAAATGCATTGCATGATGGATTTAACATTATCAAGTTGATTATATAACGAGCTGACAAACATTGTGAGTGTAGAAAATATGTAGTAATTAATGAAAGAAGTTTAAACACACCAATTGGGGCTTATTGCGGCAAGTTTTTTAGATATGACCTCGCATCAAGTCGTCTTTTGTGTTAATTTGTAATCTTAACTGGTTTTGTTGTGTTGTGTCAATTAGTTAAATTAAGCGGTACATCCAATTGGGGCTTATAAACATTTTAATTCTCCTTAAAAATCTAAGGGCATTTAATCAGGATTTTAAGTGATTCTTTAAAGTTTAAGGGGTATTCGATCATGATTTTTAAGAAATTCATACATTCCAAATGTATTCATTTAGAAATTGATTCGAAGAGATTTTTAAAAAGTTGGGAAACTCGAAAAAATTAGAAATATTTCACATAATATTTTAAACATTCTCAAATCGCTCCCTGAAATTTTGAGGGAATTCACTTAAAATTTTACATAAAAGTTTTAAAAATTATTAAACTTCATCAAAATTCATAAATTTTTAAATCTATTATAATCCTTTAAAATCTGAATGGAGTAAAAAATTCAAATCTAAACCTAATATGAAACAATCACTAAATTACATAGAATTTCTAAACCAAATCTAACAAGGATCAATTACAATTCTAATACGATGTTGTAATTACTTGGAGTTTTTTAGGGCAATATAAGTAGATGATTTGGGGGCCTGAAACTTGCTTAAATCCCTAAATTGCCAATTGAAACGAGAAAGAAGAGAAGACAGAGAGAACGAGTCAACGATCCCTCCTCCTCCTCATCGCCCTCCTCTCCCTCTTCGCAATCTCCGCCCCTGCAAAACCCTCTTTGTTTTCTCCTACTCCTTCTCCCTCCGCCGCCTCCCCTCCTCCTCTTCCTCCTCCGGCTTCGTCACCATCGTCACCGAGATCAACCAGATCCTACCCGAGACCCCCTTTCTTTCTTCTTCTCTTTCTTTCCTTCTCTGCACACTGTCTTCTCTCTCGAAACCCTCTCATCACTCTCACTCTTTCTCCTGTGATTACCCTAGTACACAGCACCCACACCATCGTTCCGTAGACGGCATCACCATCAAAACCTCATCTTTCTCTCTCTTCCTCTTGTCTCTACAAGATCGACGAAACCCAAAAACCTCCGGCGAGTTTTCTTCATTTTCTCCGGTTAGGTAAGCTTGGGTGTGTGTTATGGAACGAGATCAGGTCGGGAGAAAGCTCACCCAACTCCGGCGAACTCGTGACTATTGAGGAGCTTTCCGAACACCTTCGGCCATTTCACGGCGAACCAAGGGTATAAACTTACTCCTCTCTCTTTCCTCTTCACGTTGGTAATTAGATCGGAGACTAAGGTTTGCGTTTGTAATCGGCCGGAGCTGTAGAAGCTCCGGCGTTCTTCTCCAAGTAGCACAGTTCCAAAATATCGCAATAGTTTCGGAAATATCGCGATATTATCGATAATATCGCGATATTTTGACGAAAACCCGTTGGATACCTATTAAAATATCGGTACCGTGAAAAACCGATAATATCGGCATTTTGTTCCTTGGTTACAGGAGCCTCGAGCTACCTTGGTTCTTCACTTGTCAAAAGGCTCTTAGAGAAAGGTTGCACAATCCATGCAACACTGAGAAATCTTGGTTCTCTTCCTCTCTCTCTCATGCTCTCTTATTTTCATAGATTAATTAAACATGAACTTAGTTAATTAATATGGTGAATATGTATTTGTGTAGGTGATCCATTTAAAGTGGGACTTGTCCAAAGTCTTCCTAAAGCAGACAACAGACTATATTTTTCACTTGGCCACCCCTTTGCAGAATGAGCCCAAGGATTCTCAGGTTTTGTTCTAAGACTTCATCACCCTCTTATCTCGTGTCCCCCACCCCATCCACCCGACGGTTACATAAAAGATAACCGAGAGCTATTCTGATCGTAATTCATTTCTTAGTCGTCTTATCTATTCACTGAAAAGTAAAGAAATCTAAAAAATCTGGAAAGGGTGTGAAACGATCTCAATTTTTCTTCTGGTTAACACTTCCAAATATTTTCATTAAAGGTGGCTCACATATTAGTCATCAATATTTGGTTCATTATATTGATAATTAGTTAAGATATGTATAAGGATTGATCAAACAACCCACTTCAAGGTAATAGAAGAGATTTTGAATATGCTCGAATAAGAATGAGAAATGATGAAATGATATCTGCTTATTTGACTAGATTGTTTGATTTTGTTAACCAAATGAAGATGTATGGTGAGGAGTTGTAAAACAAGAGAATAATTGAGAAACTGTTAATTTGTCTTACTCCTGGCTATGATAATATTGTCTCTGTGATTGAGGAGACTAAGAAGCCAGATGAGATTAATTCTACTGAGGTTGTAGCCACTCTAAAAAGATTTGAGCATAAATTGCTAGATATTGTTCACACGGTAATAGTTCTAAGGGAAAGAAATTGTGGACGAATAAGAAGAAGAATGAGGTTTTAAGACTGGTTACATACTAAGTGCATTTGTGGAGCATGGTGGAAATAAGGAAAATGCTACGGAGGTGTGCAAATAATGTGATAAATTACACTATGGCACTTGTTGGTTCAAAAGCAAGCTTAAGTATCATAGATATGAGTATGACAAATTTGGTCATATAGCCAAGGACTGCAACAACAAGGTGAATCAACTTATTCATCATGCTAAACATGTAGAAGAAGGCTCTATGTTCTATGTTTGCAATTTTTGTGAAGAACAAACATAGTGTTTGGTACATTAATAATAGATGTAGCAATCATACAACACCACAGGTATCCTTGTTGATTAATGTTGACAAATCTATGACATTCAAGGTGAAAATGGAAAATGGTGATCTTGTGCAAGCTACAGGAAAAGCTACCTTGGTGATTTAAACCAAGAATGAGACTAGATATATCAAGGAAGTGTGGTTAGTGCCTGGTCTAGATGAGAACTTGTTAAGTGTTAGGTAGATGGTACAAAGTGGTTATTTATTGTTATTTGGTATTTTTTTTAAGACAAAAAATTGGAGTACTTGGTGGTAACAGTTCAACTCATTGGTAGTAGATGTTTTCCATTGTTCATGAAAAATGTAAATCATATTGTAAGAAAGGCTACAATTCAAGATGAGGTCTGGAATTGGTGCATAAGGCTTGGACATTTGAAGTTCACGAGTTTGAAATTGTTGAAGCAAAAGGAGATGGTCTAGGGACTTCTTGAATTGACAGAATATCCTCTAGAATTGGCACACTCTGATGTTTATTACCGAATGCAGGTTACTATAATTGGAGGGTGTTAGTGTTGAAGTGTTTTAGCTGAAATAAATCAATCCATTTTTACTTGTTTTAATTAGAGCCCTTGGATTACATTCCAAATGGATGCTCTAGATTTAAGTGAGAGTTAATGATATAGAGTGACAACTGTAGCTATCTTATAGGATAGATGAAATGAATGGTTGTGATGTATTCTTTCTGTTATGAGAGAGAGTGTGTAATAATGCTTTGTACTAGTGAGTGCTATCGGTAACATTTTCGATTAGCAGAGAAGAAGAAATGGAAGTTGTTGTTCACTCATCTCTGTGAATACTCCCTACAACCTTTCGTTTTCCTTTCCTCCAGAAATCTCATAAAAACACATTGAATCACAGCATAAAATACATAATCTAACATGGTATTAGAGCCAGGTTGCATTATCTGTGAATACTCGAACTGACCGTCGAGCTTCCTCACTGAAGAAAACTCAGAGCCAGGTTGCATTATGTTAGATTATGTATTTTATGCTGTGATTCAATGTGTTTTTATGAGATTTCTGGAGGAAAGGAAAATGAAAGGTTGCAGGGAATTCACAGAGATGAGTGAACAACAACTTCCATTTCTTCTTCTCTGCTAATCGGAAATGTTACCGATAGCACTCACTAGTACAAAGCATCATTACACACTCTCTCTCATAACAGAAAGAATACATCACAACCATTCATTTCATCTATCCTATGAGATAGCTACAGTTGTCACTCTATATCATTAACTCTCACTTAAATCTAGAGCATCCATTTGGAATGTAATCCAAGGGCTCTAATTAAAACAAGTAAAAATGGATTGATTTATTTCAGCTAAAACTCTTAAACACTAACAGGGAACAAGTACTTCCTCACATTCATTAATGACTACACAAGAATGTGTTGGCTGTACTTTCTCAAATTCAAGTCAAAAGTCTTTAATGTATTCAAGAAGTTCAAGGCAATGGTTGAACTGCAGTCAAGATACAAAATCAATAAGCTAGAAATGACAGGTGGAGAGTTCACCTTTAATGATTTTGTGAAATTCTGTGAGGGTTGTGGTCTTGAAGGACAACTTACTGTTATCTATTCTCCTCAATAAAATGGTGTTATTTGATGCGAAAATTAACTTAACACACAAATTTAACCCTTTTTGACAACTGTAGTATAAGTATAAGTAGGGATCGTTCTGGACCGAGGATTAGGAGGGCTTGCTAATAACCTCTAAACTGACTCAAAAACATAAAACTAAACTTAAAAAATACTTAACAAGACTCAAAGCAAACTTAAAATACTCATAACAGCTTAAAACAAATAAATAAACTTAACTAGACACTAGGAATGACTTTGGACGAAAATTGACTTTTACTTGAATCAAAACATTTAAAAACACAAATAAAATAGATTCTAACTAATTAGACACACTAAAGTAAAGGGGGATTGAGTTTTGGACAAAGTTGAAACAAACAAACAAGTAAGAAAAACTAGACAGATTGTAAAACAAATTTGAGAAATAAGATGATGGATGGGATAGCTAGAGGCTTTTTCTCCACACATGACATGTATGCAAATAACTTGATTTCCACTTACTACTTCATTAAATTATGAATGGCAATGCTCCAAAATTAAACGTGACATCACTAGTTAACTCTCAGATTTTTCTTGTTTTATTGGATTGGATGACATCATTCTACAACCCAAAACATTCTTCAAAAGTTCCCTACATGACATCATAATAGAGATACATTCAAAGTTCATTACGTTTAATGAAAATCATAAGCATTGACAAAGCACTTGCAACTATGACATCATGTCGCTTATGCTAGGAATTGAACTTAACGCGATCGTTTATAAGCGACATTCACTACATGTGAATATAAGTTTGTAACGATTATGTGAAACCTCCTTATATTCTAGCAACGGATTTATGCATGCCAATTAAGTGTCGACCCTTAATTAACAAATACAAATAAGTTATCAATCAAATAGTTAAGCCAATTGCATTCACGATTCAAGAGTTCATAACTGGAATTTATCAAATTATATTGCACGCATAATCATGGCTTTGAAATCACCCCTAGCCAAGAGGGGTTTAGCCACTCATATTTACAACAAAACGAAAGGAAATGAATTTAAACATTAGAAACAAAAGAAAGAAAACACTAAACACTCCAACGATCCAAGTTGGACAGCAAGCATGTCCAAGCATTTTCCTTCCCTTCCTTTGCTACGGCACAAGGTGTTGGTAAGTGTTTGAAGGTTTGTTTGTATGGAGGAGTGGATGTGAAGATGAATGGATATGTTTGGATGAAGGTTATATTGAAATGGGGATGAATGATCAAGCAAAGTATGAACTAAATTTATGTTACACACAATTCCTTTTATAGAGGAAGTGCATGGCAATGAGGGGAACATGGAGTGGTGTAGCAATTGAGTGCAATGATGCATGAAATCTGAAATGATGGAGGGAACAAGGAATGGTGTAGCAATTGAGTGCAATGATTCAATGTAATGATGCATGAAATCTGAAATGATGAAGGGAACAAGGATGATTATGCATGGCATAGGTGGAAAGGTGAGTAAGTGGTGAATCAATGAGTGCAAGGAGGTGAAAGGATATTGTGCACATGGTAGACAAAGGAAAGGAAGTGGAATGATGCAACAAATGAGTTAATGGAGGGAACATGGATGATGATGCATGGCATAGGAATCCAAAGGGAGTGCAATGGTGGTGCACGGCAATGATGGACAGGTGAATGGTGGAGTGACACCCCTTTGTGGCTGAGCTCTTTGTCCTTATTACATTAATTCTTCTTTCTCTTTAACACATTCCTAGCCTCTTTAGTCTTCAATTTCGTCCATCCACCTTGCTCCATGCATGTGCTATTCATTCCAAGCCCAAAACTGCTCCAAAATGCACCAAAATGCATCTTATTGCTTTATAAGGCCTATGGACCTACAAACACACAAAAATATCTTAAAATACATAATTAACTAAGAAATAACAACATAAATGCATAAGAACAAACTAACTCAGTCGCATAAATATGCTCCTATCATTATTGACAGGAAACATGGAATCAAGCATTTGAAAGTGTTTAGATGTGTGTGCTATGGCCACATTCCAGAAAACTTGAGACACAAGCTAGAGGAAGCTTACGTTAAAGGAATATTTGTGGGGTATGGTAAAGCTTAAAAGGGTTATAGACTCTACAACTTGGAAACTAGGAAGATAATTATGTCAAGACGTATGATCTTTGATGAGAATGCATTGTGCGATTGGTAAAGTGAAGAAGTGGGTCCAAGAACCATTCATGTTAATATGCAGTTTGAAGAAAGACAGAAAACCATTGGATCAAAGTTCTATAAAGCGCAAGCCAGATTTAAGTAAATTTATTATATATCATACAAATTAATTAAATTTACCATATAATATGTAAAGAGACATGAATTATATGGTATTTTAAAAAAGAAGAATATATATGTAACGTGAGAGTTTTAAGTTAATATTTATGTGAGAGGTTAAGATAAATATTTTAGTGGGATACAAAATTTGGTGGGTCTTAAATTAGAAAAAATAAATAAAGAAAGAAGGATATAAAATATGGTGAGATATGAAAAGTCTGCAAACAGAATGGTGGGTAAGAGAAAAAAGGAATAATAAAAATGAAAGATGCGAAGTGTTTGCAGGAAGTGGTGGGGTTAGTTCAAAACTTTAGTGAGAGAAAAAAGGATAGCAAATTAAATCACTAAAAACGTAAACGACGCTGTATAACTTTATCTTCTACGCAACGCTTCTAGCTTTATCTCCATCGTAGAGTGCCACTACTTTGGAACTATTTTTTTTATTTTTTTTCTTCAGATTCCATTCTCCCCTCATAAGCCCACTTATCCCCGCCTAACCCCACCCAACATCCACCTAATAAGCTTTCAAGTTTCCTTGATGATTTGGACAAAATCCCGACGACACTCCACTACCTAGACGCTGTCTAGGCCAATTTTTAGAACACTGCATTGAATCAAGTGAAATGATAGAAATCCAAGATCTTGCTTAGTTAGAAGGAGAGTAAATTATCCTCAAGTAATTTAGGACTCTTAAACTGAATTGGGATGATCTAGCTCAGGTGGTTCAGCACATGTGAAAATGAGAAGTTTGAGTAAAGTTTATGTAAGATGCAATCTATGCATAGTAAAACCTGAAGGATTTGAAGAAGCAGTCAATGATGAAGCATGGTCTAAAGCTATGGATGCTGAATTGGAAAATGATTGAGAAAAACCAGAATTAGAAACTTGTTAACAGACCATCTGAGAAACTTGTGCTTGGTGTCAAATTAGTTTTCAAGACTAAATTGAATCTTGATGGAACAATCCAGAAACACAAGACTAAGATTGGTGGCCAAAGGTTATTCACAAAAGCTAGGAGTTGACTTTAATGAAAACTTTGTGCCAGTTGCAAGGCTTGATATAATAAGGACTCTAATTGCTCTTGCTGCATAAAGAAACTGAAAGTTATATCAGTTTGATGAGAAATCAGCATTTCTGAATGTAGTGTTACAAGAAGAGGTATATGTGGACCAACATGAGGGCTATGTGAAACCAGGAGCAAAAGACAAGGTCTACAAACTCATGGATTGAAACAAGCACCAAGGGCTTGGTATGATGAGATAAAATCATATCTCGTAACTTGTGGTTTTCATAGAAGTTCTAGTGAGGCTAAACTCTACATCAAACTCAGAAATGATGAATCACTAATTGTGTCCATATATGTGGATGATATTTATACACAGAAAATTGTGCAGAATTGATTAGAGAATTCAAGGAGGATGTGATGGACAAATATGAGATGACTGATCTTGGCTTGCTTTATCGTTCTCTTGGGATGGGAATAATTCAAACTGAGGATAACATCTTCATTAACTAAAGGAAGTATGCTCTTGCACTCTTGAACAAGTTTGGCTTAAAGGATTGCAAACCTGTCAGCATGCCACTTGCAGTGAATGAGAAGTCGAAAAGATATAATGGTAGTGAACTTGTAGATGAGGCTCTCTGTAGACAGATGAAGCTCAAGTTTGTATTGGAAGATTTTGGTGAATTACAAACTGAAGCTACACCTTTATGCTACGATAATACCTCTGCTATAGTCATGACAACGAATTTAGTGTTTCATCAGAGATCAAAACACATAAATAAAAGATATCACTTCCTCAAATATGCATTGCAAAACAATATCATCAATCTGGTGTATTGTAAATCAGAACAGTTAGCAGATATTTTCACAAAAGGCATTGCCTAATGATCAATTCTGCTACTTGAGAAATTTGCTTGATGTTAAAGCTACAACAACCTTAGAAGATATTGTTGAGGCTTAAGGGTTGTTGCAGAAGATGGATAGCAGAATGAAGACTGTCATTGCAGCCAAGGAAGACCAATGGAAGCTCGGTTGCAGTGAAGAGTTTTAGTTTTGTTCATTGTTCATCTTCAACTGAGATTAGAACTACTTTATAGGTTAGGATTGTGTCATCTGTCATAACATATGGTATTTTAAATTGAACCTGTGCAATGCACGCGAGGATCCTTACATGAGCTAAGCATGTATACATATAACGGTAACTTTGTCATATTTTTTTTAACACATGCTTGTGTGAAGGAATGAGGGTGTAATCGAATTCAAGAAATCAGATAGCATCGTCATCTCTTGCTTGCTTTCACGAGCTAAGCGCGTGTATGTATAACGGTAACTTTGACCTATTTCCTTCAACACATGCTTGTGTGAAGGAATAAGGGTGTAATCGAATTCAAGAAATCAGATAGCATCGTCATCTCTTGCTTGCTTACACGAGCTACGCATGTGTATGTATAACGGTAACTTTGACCTATTTCTTTCAGCACATGCTTGTGTGAAGGAATGACGTTGTAATCGAATCCAAGAAATCAGAGAGCAACGCACTCTCCATTGCTCACCTTACTTCGTCTTCTTCTTCTCCTCCAAAATTTTCAGAATTCAATTTTTCAAAACCTTAGAAACTATAGAATTCAACAGAGAGTTAAATGAGCTTTCGGTTTTGCAGTGCTGCTAAAAAACTTCTGTTGAACGATCATGGCTGGAGAGTTAGTTCAAGATTTCATACATGTTGTTGCACTGAATGTGATCATAAAATTATAACACTTTTCTCATCTGATTGAGAAATTTAGTAGTGTTTGTGGGTAGGCCTTCCTTTCTATCAAAGTTTATTGTAGTTGACTATACCACTATGTTTTCTTACCATTACAAGGAGATGGATCGATACTTACAAAATGCAGTCACCTAACTTTAACTAAATTTAAAAGACCTTTTATCCAAAATGATTCTTGAGATTGGTGTAACTCCTCACGTTGGTCCCTAGGATTTGAAATCGATATAAGTGGTCCCAGAGTTTGTCCATAACAATCATTTCAGTCATTCCATGAAAAATCTCTGTTAAATAAGGACCAAAATAATAAAAATACACTCAATTTAATAAACAATGGACTAAATGATAGGACAAAATTGAGGGTTTTTTTATTATTATTATTTTATCCTTATTTAACGGATTTTTTTCACGAAATGACCAAAATGATTGATGGTGGACAAACTCAAGGACAAGTTCTATTGATTTTAAATCTTAGGTACCAAAGTGAAGAGTTATGATAATCTCAGGGATAATTTTGGCTAAAAAGGTAATTTTAAATTACCTTAAACTGGTAATTTTTTTTGTGGGGTGGGGGAGGGTGGTAGTGTCACATCCTTTTTGGGTAAGGTTAATTGCATTTCCAGAGTACAATCAAGTTTGTTAACGACACAGACAACCATACTGACATTGACACACCCCGACCCGGAATGTCCACTAGGACTCCGAATCAAGTTATGCTGGCCAACACCTGGAATGTGACGAAGCCATAAAGTGTGATGATGTGGAAATTTGTGAATAAATTTAAACCTAAGAGTGCCTAAATACCAGAGTGCACTGGTGAGCGGGAATGAACCCACTTCACACATGATGTTAGAGTATAAGCAAGTACAAAAAGGTGATATGAGAATCGTACCCTCAAAATAGTCTTCGATACTAAGAATCACAGCGAGTCTTTGGTGATAATAAAACTCAGCTAATAATATGTGGAGGGTGAAGACAAGATAAGGATGAGTGGCCCTGTAAGTGAAATACTAATAGAAAACATATAAAACATGTAATCACTCGCTACAACACCTGTATAATTTCCAGAGAAATCATAATGTACCACAACACAACATCTCATCAATAATATCAAACAATCATGCGATTAATAACTCACATTAGTACGCAAGTCGGAGTCACCTAAGGTGACTTGTACGACTTGTCCATAACTCATCACGTATAACAGTTCCTCCCATATTTCATCACCTAGGCTAGCTCATCATGTATTCGTTACATATACTAGCATGTAAGTCGGAGTCACCTCTAGTGACCTATACGATATATTCATATCTCATCATATATCTTATCAATCATGGCTAGCATATAAGTCAGAGTCACCTCTAGTGACCTATACGACATATTCATATCTTATCGCATATCACATCAGTTATGGCTAGCATATAATAGTTGGAGTCACCTCTAGTGACCTATACGACATATTCATATCTAATTGCATATCTCATCAGTTATGGCTAGCATATAATAGTCGGAGTCACCTTTAGTGACCTATACGACATATTCATATCTCATCAGTTATCTCATCAGTTATGGCTAGCATATAATAGTCGGAGTCACCTTTAGTGACCTATACGACATATTCATATCTCATCATATATCTCATCAATCATGGCTAGCATATAATAGTCGGAGTCATCTCTAGTGACCTATACGACATATTCATATCTCATCGCATATCAAACTATACCGTATACTTACTTGAGTTTACCTAAACTTACCTTAACTTGCCTGAGCGTCTTGTATTCACCTTTGCACTTCAGAGCGTTCACCGAACCACAATTATATATAATGCATCATATACCAATTCATATACGAATTATAGACTCATATGCATGGCATTCAAGACATAATTTCATTTAAACGTATTTCTGGGAAAAATATTAAGTATATAAATATATATTGAAAACCAAACGCCCACACACATTGCTCAATTCCTTAAACAAGGCTATGGTCCCGACTATTTAATCTCATTTCTTATATAGCTGCATATAACATCTCGTTAGACTGCCTACGTATCCTAAACAGGGATCAAGCCATTCATAGTTTGCAATAATCATTTATAGTAATACGCATATGGATAGATCACAATGAAATCTAACTCAACCATCTCATAGTATTTTATACAAGGTTCTAAAAAACGCTAGGCGCTAGTCGAGCGGCGGGTTAGCGCCTAGCGCCTAGGTGGCCTAGGCGGATTGAGGTAAATTTTTTGTATATCCTGTGAATAAGTGCATAGTGACTCTTCCAAAACAAATAGAAAATGTACAAAAGAAATATTTCTTTCAATAAATGAAGTAATTCATAAAGTCGTCTATTTTCTTTAGGTGATAAACTGGGAGGCCAGTGGCGCAACAAAACTGTTGGCATCATATATTATTAGAACAAGTCTGGTTGAGCAGTTCCAGCAATACAGGAATAAGTCCCATGGTGAAAGTCTTCGCTAATGGTAAATTTTGATCACCCTAATACTAAAAGCAGCTCATAAGCCATATGACAGATGAGCAATCAGGTTATAACTAACATATCAATTCTTGCTGCGAATTTTAACATGCAACCAATCCAAATGATCTTTCCTTCCAATAACAAAGTTGTAATAAAAGCATCACTACACCTTTTCCTTCCTGCCCGAGAACATTTTCTTCTGGAACAAAGCAGTTCTCAAAAACAAGTTCACATCTGCGAATCATAATAATATGCTATACTTCAGAACAAGTTTTCATAGGATAAAATTAACAACAAGTCAAATGTTCAAATGCTACACAAGCAGACACTGACAGAAAAGAAAATCGAGCTACGAAAGTTACTAGGCATCAAACTCTTCTTCACCATAACCCTCCAAGACCCTCTCCGTGTCAGACTCGAACTCAATTTCTTCATCATCTCCTTCTTCTTCCGTGTCCTCATCCGATATAAAATCTTCTTCATGAAGTTCTCTTACTTCAACATTTTTAGAACTCCCCCTAGGCTCTAAGGAACTACCTACCTCCGATGTCTCTCCAATTCTCGAGCCAAACTCAAGTTCTTCATCACCACCCTCCACAATCCATCCTTGAGCCATACTAGCTTCACTTGCAAGTAGTATGTCCACTTTCTTCTCCTTTTCTCTTTTCTTCTTGTTCATAATCCTTGCATTAAATTGGACATAGACTAAATTATTTAACCTTGTTGTATCTACTCTATTCCTTTTCTTTGTATGTATACCTTCAAAAGAACTCCAATTTCTTTCACAACCGGAATCCCCTCCATGACAATTGGATCATGTTGTATGCTTTGATCCTTGAAGAAATAATAAGGGTTCAAGAGGTAGCCCGCCAAATGCAATGGACCATCAAGCCGCTCACGAGCTTTTTCATCAATAATTTGAAGAATTGGTTGATAGTTGGCCCCATTGTTCTTGAATGTCTCTTTAATCTCCATCTTTGCTTTTTGTAGCTCTCCATACAAAAACCCCATTGATGGCTTCTTATCCCCATCCACAATTCGAAGTAGCTTGAATAAAGGTTCAAATACTTTCAAGCAAAGTAAGACCCCACTCCAAAAGTGTGAACTCAATATAGTAGCATATGCTACTTTCCCCTTTGTAGTCTTGACATCTTTGCATTGTTCCCATTCTTCACTAGCAACCATAACCTTCAAGTCTTTTTTCTTATCCATCAAGGTTTGCAATGTGAGGAAAGAAGTTGCAAATCTAGTGACTCTGGGCCTTATTATCCCTCTTTTCTTGGTATGCTTCCTCATCAATGCCAAAGTTTTATGATGTGCATAAATGAAGATGGTGAAAGTCTTTGCCTTGTCAATAACTCCTTTGAACCTAGGGAGATTACCAATCCCTTGAAGCATGAGATTCAAAGTATGAGTGGCACATGATGTCCAAAACATATTCGGCCTCTTTTTCTTCATCATGTTTGCCGCCGCCATATTGTTAGAAGCATTATCGGTTACCACTTGAATCACATTTTGAGGCCCAATTTCTTCAACACACTTGTCAACATATTCAAAGATATATTCCCCGGTGTGTGCTTCACTAGAGCATTCCTTAGAAGAAAGAAATATGGTGCCTTCCTTGCAATTGACACATAAATTCATTATGCTTCTTCTTTTTCGGTCACTCCAAGCATCGGTCATGATTGAGCAACCATTCAAAGCTCACTCTTCTTCATGTTTCTTGAGTGACTTTTTAACTCTTTCTACCTCTTCTTTCAATAATGGCTTTCTTAATTCGTATTGGCTTGGAGGTAGGTAACCCGGGCCAAATTGACCAACTGCTTCCATCACATGCTTGAAGCTATCATTATCAATAGCATGGAAAGGAATATTGGCTTCATACACCCATCGAGCCACATATTGATCCACTTAATGTGCTCTTTCCTTCCAAATTGCATCATGGATGTTTTGTTGCCGAGTCTTCTTACTTCCCTCATTTGAAGAATCGGGATTGATGGAGGATGCAAACCTATCCATAGGTCCAAGAGTGCGAGGTCTTTTCCTTGACCCAACCACTTCAATGTCTTCTTCTTGAATTTGTTGAAGTCGCACCTCTTCCCTCACTTCCACAAGGTGCTTATCCCTTTGTTTCTTCTTATTTTTTGCTTCTTCTAATGCGGCTTTACATTTAGCTTTATCCTCATCCGAAGACTTTGTGCACGCCGCTACATTTCCCCTTATGTTGGCTACTTGCTGTTTTAATCTATGTACTCCACCACTAATGATTTTGTTACACAACTTACATTTCACCTTATCTGAGTTTGTAGGATTTGCCAAGATCCCATATTCCCATCCCACATCTTCCGAGCTACGCTTCAACATATTTTCAGTTTGAGAGGAGGACGACATTGCATTAGATGCTCCAAAAGATGAGGTACCAGTCATCACACAAGAAAGAAACAATCCTAAAGTTCATATAAAATAAACATTACAAACTATAAATGACCGTCCCATCCAATAAAAAAGAGCAACATTACATGTGAAAGGTTGCAAATGTGAAAACCTTAAAATGCAGCAAGTGGTCCATGCATGCATGAATGAAAATATATGGCATGTGAATTGAGCTAGGGTTTTGGAATATATGAATAGTAGTGGTAAAGTGGATTAATTTTAGTGCTCCAACTCCAATTGCATTTTTTCTTAGTTAGCTCTGATTCTGGCCTTACATTTTGATTCACATCCAATCTATTTATATAACAAATTATAGATTGCCCTCAACGTGAAACACATTAGTGCACTACACATCATATTTAGCACACTGAACCGAGTATGAATATATAATTATATCGATGCTTTCCTTTCCCAGCAGATTAAATAGATAATACTTCTATGATCTACCTTTACCATAATTCATAAAGTGTAAGAAGGAAAAATTAATTAAAAGAAAGAATTCAAGAAGAACAACTGCAGGAATATGCTTAACCATAATAGACTTTGTTTAATAACTGAAACTAAATATGTATCGGACTTCAAGCATATACACTAGTGCCTAACGACATTGGAAAAAATTTCAAAAGGTACACATAATATTAACCCAGATACACAGTGGAGGTGCTCTCCTTGAGGAATCAATGGCTTTTTTTCTGTCAACATGTACATGCTTAAAAGGATGATTAAAAGAAAGAATTAAAAAAGAAACATACCTGAATAATTAGCAGAGATGATCAGGGTGTGGATTGGAGAATTGTAGCCCTACCAATTTAATACCCAAATTTAACCCTAAGATCAAATTGAGGAAAGATAATTTGGTATGTTAGACCATAGCCCAAGATCAAATACCTAACTCTCAAATTTCTTTACCCATGAGTTCATGACACTACAAGATAGGAGAAGAAGAGAAAAGGGAAGAAGATGGAAAAATTACCTATTCTTGCCTGAGGTAAAATTGGCAAAGCTACTGGAAGCACAATCGCGATTCGCAAGCACGTGGTCCTGAAGGCTGGAAGGAAGCACAATCGCTCGCAAGCACCGTGCACTGCAGTTGAAGAGTTTGAGAAATGGGTAGAGACAGAGAGACGACGACGGCTTGGTTTTTGGCTTTTGCTTTTGTTTGTGGTAAGAAGAGAAAGTGCAGGGCATGGGTTAGAATTAGGCTTAATCTAAGTTTTTTTTTTTTTTTTTTTAATTTCAAAAAAAAAAAACGCCCAGCCGCCTAGCCCGCCTAGGCCGTTTTTTCGAACACTGATTTTATAACTTATATATATATATATATATATATATATATGTCATGGCATAAGTTTCTTAGTTTTATTTAAAAGCATTTATAGAATTATCAATCATGAAACATAAGATAAGCAAGGAAAGATCCACTAACTTGGAATCCGTGCTACAACTTCCTAGCACGAACATCGAGGCGTCATAAACGATTGGCTCTTGTGACCAATTATCAAACCATATCTCAAAATTCTCGTTGATATAATACATAACTTACATCGCACATAAGTCTACGCAATTCGGTCCAGAAGATCTACAAGTCAGATTTCTAATCCGTAACTTCGAAGGATCCACATTATGCTTCTCAAACAACATACTAAAGTTTTAGAACAATCCAACGGTCGGATCTCCGCCAATTGCCAAAACCAAGTGGCGGTTAGCATTTTATTTTACGAACTTACAAATCCAATTTGAGGATATCCATACGTCAGATTCCAACTCCGTAAGTTCCTAAATTCTTCAAATATTACGTACTACCACGTACCAAAGTTTAGTGACGATCCAACGATTGGATCGTCAATTCATATTTTGGCCTAACCATGCATTGTAACAAATTTAGGTTCGAATGATCATCATACGTCATTCATTCATCAAAACTGAATTCAGAACATGAATTATGGCCTAAAAATAGCATTGGTGGTTCGTTGACCACGCGTCGCCATGGGTGGCAGTTGGCCGCCCCGGCTCGCCGGAATATCCAACTATTTCCAAAAATTATCAAAATTTACAGAAATGAAGATCTCAACTAGTAGAGTAAACTTTATACATGTGGCCAAGTCCAATTTGGTCTGGAAAGGCTCCAATTTCGTCAAAACCGTGCCAAACCCTTGTTTTTGGGTGTCTTAGATCCATCTCCAAAACAGCTCTGACGCTCCCAAACTTGTTTGGGTTTTGTTCTAGGCCTCCCAAACCACCACCAAATTTCAAGATTTTTGGGGTGAAACATGAAGAGGGAAGGTCTAGGTGTTGATTGGGAATGGTACCTTGATCCAATTTGTGAGAAATCCGATGAAAATCGTCGGAAAAATAGAGATGAGTGCGTGCGTGCACGGGTTGGGGAAAACCCGTTTCTTTCTTTCCCCCCACTTCTCTCCCTTATCCTTTCCCTCCTTTCTTGCTTTCTGATTGGTCTAACCCCTCTCTCTCCTCTCCCTATTCGATCTCTGTCTCTTTTTCCAGATTGGGCAGCTTTGCCCAATCCCTTTTTCTTCTGAATTCCTTCTCTCCGATGCCCTCTTCTCAGCCACACCCATGTGGCCCAATCATTTAGTACAAAATAATATAATATTCTTAGGATAAATCATTTCTTCAAAATACATTCGGTTTGTAGCTTCACAAAACTTTAATTGTAACTCCAAATTCACTTCTGCTTGCGTTCACGCGTTTGTATTGTCGAATACATCAGGAATACACTACAAGAATATTTAGTACGTTTCCCTACGCGTTGGTCAATGAAGGTCAACACCTTCACTTCTAGGGCATTTTTGTAAAATCACGCTTTTAAAATTTATAAAATAATAAAATTTGGGACGGGTTGTCACAGACATAGTAAGGGAGACAGGGCCGTGTTAGACATTTTGGAGGCTCTATGCGAATTTAATAAAAATGCCATTTTTATTTAGAAAAAAATGTGGACAATATATTATAAAGAATTCAACAATCAACATTCAAACTTAATTGAAAATAGCATCTTTCTCTTAATAATTGAATAATCTCCAATTGCAATGAAATTATGACTTAGGGTTCATCAATGAAAAAAAGAAGCACAACTGAAAGAGAGATACAGAAATACGCTTGTGTTTCTGAAAGAAAATAATACACAAGTTAGTTTTTATAACTATAGAAAAGTAGAAGAAAGTAATACACAAGTTTTTCAGTACTAGAGAAAAATGGAAAATTAATTTATTTATAGGCTCCACTTAATCAATTGTAATGTAGATAATCATATGATGATGATTTTTCTTCTTAGTTAAAAACTTTTTTATAAGAAAATTTATATTCATATAATATAGGGAGGAGGACACATTTTAGAAGCCCTCAGAAATTTAGGGTCATGTGCCACTGCACCTTTTGCATACCCCCAACGCTGCCTCTGAAGACAAAATTATTGACCAATACAACTTAAGATAAGAAAATAATTTGAGTTTCATTAATTGATTTTGGGATTAGAAGTGGAACTAGGTCATGAAACTTGTTAAGCAATTCGATGCAGGATATCCCTTCTATAGTTACCAGTTACCATAGAAGAAAGAGAGTTAAAAAAATGTACACTTATATTTAGTATATTTGATATATGTATTCGATTTACTGTGTTTACTATGTTAACTTAGACAGTTCCTTATGTTTACTGTTGAACATAGTTCAAAGACATATCTGTAGCTGCAGTTTCTGGGCTTAACAGCTTAGTTAAGTCTTCCATCAAATCAGGCACCATAAAGCGATTCATTTACACAGCCTCCGTGGTAGCTGCATCACCAGTCAAAGACTCTGGAAGCGGTTTCAAACAATTCCTGGATGAGTCCTGTTGGACTCCCCTCAATCTTTCATTTCCTCTTGCCACACAACCAATGATTGCAAGCACCAAATTTATGACAACCAATAAAATTGTGAAATTCCTTAAGAAAGTAGTGCTATTGTCAAGTAGCGAGTAAGAGAAGAAATCACCGCCACTGATGGATCAGATTTCTACATGCATTCACATGCATGACTGATGCTAGCATATTGTGTTCTAATTAAGAATGCCATCATCAATCATTTGTTAGCACTTTAATTATTTTCGGGGAAAAAAACCACGAAGAAGTGGGTAACATGTATTTGTAGGAGTATACACACTCAAAGATCCTTTCAGAGAAAGAAGCGCTGAAGCACATTAGCGCGATGAGCTTGAAGTAGTCAGCATTGTCTATGGCCTTGTGGGAGGGGATACATTTCTCCCTACTATGCCTGACAGCATGGAAGTGCTCATTTCACAGATCACAAAAAATGATAGGGGGTACAAAACCCTGAGATTTTTGGAGGAATTGTTGGGGAAAGTTCCATTTGTTCACATTGAAGATGTCTGTAAGGCACACATATTATGCATGGAGCAGCCTTCCATCAGCGGCAGATTTCTGTGCCAGTGAATATTTGTCATCAGCAGAAATAGCATCTCACTGGGAGAAATATTACCCAGATATCAGAATTGCTAAAGAGTAAGTTACTATACACGTTATTATGAAAACTCCATGGAATTGCTAGATTGGTATTCTAAAAAAGTAATATTGCACTTCTCAAAGCGCAATTTCTCATGTATGCTTTTGGAAGAAAAAAGTGTTTGATAATATTTTTAGTGTGCTAAGAACAGCTTCCGTATTCTATAATGGTTCCAAACATTATGCATTCAGAAGTTCATTGAGTGCTGTTTTGTTTTAGGTTTGTTGAAGATATAGAGAGAAATTTATTGGGGTTCTTCAAAGCTAAAGAAAATTGGATTCGAGTACAAATTTGGTGCCAAGGAGATATTGGATGGAACTCTAAAGTGGGCACAAAAGATGGGTGAGTTTGCTTCCAGCCAAGACCAATGCCTCTGATCACTGATCAGTCAATTGTGGCAGTTGTTAAGATTTTGATCTTATTAACTCAAAATTTGATCAAGACTGCATTTTATTTTTTTAAATCAGCACTAATCCTCTTGGACCAAAGAATTTACAATTCAATGAGGCTAGAAGTGGAAAGAAGAAAAAGAAAGGTAAAGACACACAGAAAGGCTACCTAACACGCTACTTCTAATAACTACCTGGACAAAAAAAAATTAACTAACTAGACAGAGGAACCTCTCTTCCAAGCCTCATTTATCTATCTGCAATTTTTTTAGGTTTTTTTTTTTCTTTCCAAAGTAGAGAAGGAAAAAGTTAACATTTTAAGCCAAAATAATCTGGGTGAAATTCCAAATCATCAATTGAGAAGTCAAAATCCCCAATTGGTGAATTGGTGACTGAAGTTGGAGCTGAGATTATCTCCGTGAGACCAGATTCTGAAGTCTGCACTTCATGCACTAGTCCGAAACTGCTCACATGGCACGGTGACACTGTCAAGTAGTCCGACTCAAATGTTGTTGCTGGAGATCCAAATACTGGAGCATAGTCATCCATCAAATTGCTCTCCATCATAATTGCGCTAAAAATATGGTCCCCAACATTTTCGGATTCAATCGGAGTGGAAGGGAAGGAGAATGATGGAAATATATCATTCTCTCTAGTGTCCAAATGGTCAGTTTTAACCCTAAGCCCTGCTCTTCCGAAACTGAATGACATCTCCGTTGAAAACTGATTCGGTTTTTCGACTTCTAGGGTTTTATTTTGGTTGCCTTTGAACTCTTCTTTAACCCTAGCTGACCGTGAGACTTGGCTACAAGTATGTAATCCCCTGTAGGTTAGCACAAAGATTGTTGGGTCTGCATCTGATTTCTGTACTTGCTTGGTCGCTACGCAACCCTGTGTGCCACGATGTGTGCATCTGTAGTAGCCTCTGCAACGCAAGAAAACAAAAACCCTCTTTAGAAATTAATTTCTTGTCTCACTAAATTTACATGTATTGTAGACCACCATTGAAAGTGACATATTAGATGGCATTTTATTGAGTAAATATCAACGGTCCCAAATTGAGCCAAAGCACAAACGGCTGTTTTGTGGTCCATATATGGTTTTGGTGTACACACGGTAGTTTTAGGCCGCCCATAGAATAGGTTTCGGACGGACCCGACTTCTCTGCCCTCCCAGTTCTCATACACTCCTATCCCCTCTTATTTTATGCGGTCACGGTTAAGCCACGTCAGCATTATATATTAATTTTTTTTATAGAGATAATAAGATAAAAACCAATAATAATATAAAATGTTGACGTGGCTTAATCATGACTGTACAAATAGGAGGAGATGAGAATGTATGGAAACTGAAATGATAGAGAAGGCAGATCCGGTTTTGGACTTGGACTCGTGACCAGGGCAAGACACGTTTAACGTTAAAAGGTGCTGTACCGCTATATGCTTAAGAATTGTCAAACCTATGGGCCAAACAAAAAATAAAAAAACAAAAAACGGTACTTATATACAGACGAACTTGCAAAAAATTGAAGTGTCACATAAACCAAGCTGTCAGCAACCAGAAGCTTTTAGTATCCAGTTACAGTCACATTTGGATAAGTTCTAATTTGTAAGAACTTTTCTCCTTCATGCAATTGTAGAAAAAGAAATCATCATCTTTCTGTAATTTGTGGATATAATTTTTATAGCAAAAAAGAAGAAAAGGAAAAGGTGTTTGGTGTTCAGCAATTTTCATGTGCTGCATATGTTTTAGGAGCAGCCTGATTCATGAGTCACTGACTAATGATTAAATCAGACTCGTATGATAAAAAGCAAAAGGTGTTTCCCACTACGAGCAAATAGAGATTTGACTCGTGTGATGCAGTACGATCACGCTTCTACACTTAACTTGGATTCCATCGTCATAAATTAGATTAAATTAGAATATCGTTTAATAAACTTCAAAAGGTAATAGTTCTCACCTTGGATGATTAGTTCCAAGGATATCCTTTTGGCCATATTTTCTCCAACTATAGCCATCATCAAGACTCCCGTCTAACCCTGTTCCAGTGGAAACCTTCACTTCCTTAGTCCACCTGGGCATTGTTTTCCTGCAACACAAAAAAATCCCAACAATTTCATCAATATCCAATTTCAACAACTAAATTTAACTAATAAAAAAACTACCCATCTAACAAAATTAAACACCAAATAAAAAAATGACCTCTTTTTGAAGACATTTTTGTCCTTGCAATCTTGGTCAGAGATCTCACTCAATGGGCTACTATTGCCAAATGAAGTTGGTGATTCCAACATACTTTCATGAGCTGCGATGTGCTTGGATTCTCCATCAGAGCCATCCCCACTGCCTGTGAGCAGTGAGAGTGCCTTGTCATAAGAAAAAAGTATCTTTGAAATCAGAAAGTCTTTTGTTTCTTGTGAGGAAGAATGGTGGAGGTGGCTCATCAGCTGCTCCGCCAGCTCCTTCCCTTGAGTTAGCTCATTGCTTAAACTCTTCTGCTCCCACTCCATGCTCTTCCTCTTCTCCATTTACAAAAATGTGAACTCAAAAAGAAACTAAAAATAATGCTTCAAGCACTATAGTTGTGATAATTATGGAAATTATGGATAAATTTGAGCTAGAAACACCAAATCTCCCAAATGAAGATTGATAGGTAGTTTGCTTAAGTAGTGAGAGAGAGAGAGAGAGAGAGAGAGAGTTGTGATGTTATGGAGAGAAGGGAAACGTTGTGTGTTTGAATTTGTTAGTGGAAGTGTGAGGAAGAGGGGGTGGATATAAGGGGATGAGAAAAGATGATGGGAAAAGATAAGGAAAAGGGACAGATTTGACTGAAGAAAACTTAACTAATTTGATTTTCTTTTGCCCTAAGTTCGATTCCCTCCACCCCCAAGCTTAACTAATGACAAAAAAAAAAACAAGAGAAGGCAAAATAGTAGAGCATTAAAGAGAAATGTGTACGAATAGTAGAGATATAAAGAGAAATGTGTACGAAAAGTCTTGCCGACCCATTCAACCCCGAAAATTATTAGACTCATAAACTCTCTCTCTCTCTCTCTAAAAAATTATAATAGTGACTGACGAGAAGCAACGCGGAAGAAGGTTTGAAGTTTCTAGGTCTTATCCCTGTAGGGTTCAACAAGTCCCTTTCGCACCTAACCTGGGTAATTTTTAAAGAAATTAAATTCATACATTCCAAATTACTTTTCTCACATTTTTTTTATTTTTTTAATATTTTCTACACACCACTAGTATTTGATAAATAATATTAAAAAATTAAAAGAGTGTGGGAGAAATAATTTGGAGTGTGTGAATATAATCTCCTAATTTTTATTGGGTGATATTAGAGCATGAGGAACCATATGATGTGCTGCTCGATTCTATGTTAGAATATGAGTATTTAATTTAAGATTAATTGTCAATAAGCAGTGATGTTTATAGTCTTTTAAGATATTATTGTTCAACTGTTTGAGTATTGTTATTGATGTTTCAAAATATCCTATGTTGCTTTGTTATAAAGCATAAAGAAGCAAATTCACTTGAAGAATACATAATAACTTTTTAAGAGTGCTAATAGCAATTGCTGTGATCGAAAACACCTTTTCATATATAGAAACATATATTCACTTTGGTTCTTATTTTTTATATATTCACTTTGTTGATTGATTTGAATAATTACTTATGGCGTCTTTTATCAAATGAATTTTGTTTATACACACATTTTTCGAGATGGTAACCGTGTTGCTAATAAACTTTGTCAAATGAATTTTATTTGCGCTTAAATAACTTTATCATAAAATTAGGAAATAAATAATAAAAAACTGAAAATGACGTACGGTAGTGCGCAATGTGAAAAGCTTTTGCTTACGTTGATGTTGATAGACAAAGCCCCGTGAGGCACGAACACGCACACACAAATATGAAAAGCCCACTTTTTTCTTTTTTTATCTTGTGTTGGAATATGAAATACCCACTTGAATATTGCTTGAAACTTTGTTTTTTCTATTTACCCTGGCCTACATGTTAAATAAATACTATAATACATATAATATGTTATCATATTCAACACTTCAACTAGCTAGTTCCATGTTGGATATAGACATGGATAATACTTGCACCCGTTATGTAGGATGCACATTGTGGATGCAAATTTCTTATTTCTTGTTCTTAGATGAAAATGCATCTGCAAAAACAATTAACATCTTAGGTCAATGCCAAGAGTCTTACGCGCCCACGATGAATGGAAGGGAGGCTTTGGCCAAAGAACGTCTAATGCTAAAGTTAGAATTTTGAGGGAAAAATATTTGGAGAATTTAGAGAATTTTTCAAGAGGATTCAACATAGGTTTTTGGAGAAATAAAGTGGTATTTATAGGGGTATGGCCAGCCCCCTTTGGAGAATTGGGAACCGGCCACATTTGGTGGTTTTTGGGTGTCATTGCAAGATATTATATCACCATAATATCTTGCAATCAATTAGGAAATTAATTTGGTTTTTAATTAATTAATTAGAAAATCAATTAATTAATTTATATAATTAATCCTAGTTTGAATGAATATTTGGAGGCTACCTTATGGGGAGGATTTGATGAGGATAAATGAAATAAGTTTTGAATAAACACCTATTTTGGTCACTTTGACCTTGATTGAGTGATGATTGTCCGATGCTCACGCGTAGGAGTTTCGATGTGCCTCGAAGGTAATCTTGTCTTTTTCACTCAAAAAATTCACGTGTCGCCTCCATATTTTTCTTGATTATTTTTTGCTTCACACATATATTCTCTATTCACGAATATCGTATCTTGATTGAATAAAATTAACAATTAGAACTGTTTAATTTATTAATATTTATTCGAATTCGAGATCGTTTAAGTATCTAAAGACATCAAATAAATGAACGGTTTATCATAAATATGTTACTTGGTACCTACATCATTGATTTGTTCTCTAATGAAATTATGATGATTAAGAAATTGAATGTTTCTATTATGAAATTATAAAAATTAAGAAATTGAATGATTCCGGTTATGAAATTTATACAGTCAAGATACGTTATTCTCAAACAGAGAATGATCTCATCCCCAAGAATTGATGGATGATCATGTGACATTTTATAATATGTGATCATCCAATAGTTCTTGTTTTTAAAGTTATCTTGTTGTTTTCTAATTACTGGTTTTTTTTTTTTTTACTTTGATTTAATGTTGATGTGAAATTCTTGCCTATAACCATATTTTTAAAGGGTTTTACTATTCACACATTTATTTTTATTTTTCATACACTCTTAATTAATTTTTGTCATTTATTTTTCTTCCGTTTCTTGATCTAATGGTTTAAAACTGAAAAGAATGTGTGAGAAATAAAAGAGATAGGATTACCATTTTCAAATTGGCTAATTTTATCATGACCTAGCAGTCTAGCACACGAGGAGAAACCGTATATATATATATATATATATATGGGATAGGATCAATGGACAAACATTTGACAAACATTTTTACACTCTTTTGTAACTTTTAGATCTTATAACATCCAACGGTGTTGATTAAGAGTTATGTGAAGACTTTTAAACATTAAATGAATTGGATGATGATTTGGATTATAACTAATAAGGAAAACACTAATTTAATTTAATATATATATATATGATAAAATAATAGAATTTAAAAAAAAAAAAAACACACAACCCTAAAAATACTCTACCCTCCATCTTCCTCTTTGTTTGCAGATGAGGCAGTCTTCTCCTTCTTTTTTTGTCTGAAAATGTATACTCTTCTTGCCTTGTCAAACAATGAACCCTAGTGAACAATAAAACATGCTACTAAGCAAAGAGAGAGTTTTGCTTTAAGAAAAAAAAAAAATTAGGGTTTTATCTTGAGAAGGTTTAAGCGCTCTAAGTTTAGACGAACAACTCAACCACTTTGTCACATCCATAGCAAAACTCTAATAACCCAAGATCCAAGAATGAAGATTTTGGATTTTAGGCTTCTTCATTGCGGTTTCAGTTTCACATTTTTTCTGTATCAAATTTTAACCTTTTTTTTTTAAATCAATTTTTTTATCAGATTTTTTTTTTAATTTATATATTCCACACCATCATTCAATTCATTTAATGTTTAAAAGTCTCCACATAACTTTTAATTAACACCGTTCAATGTTATAAGATCTAAAGGTTACAATAGAGTGTAAAAATATTTGTCAAAATCTTTGTCCCTTGATCCTATCCCTATATATATATTCTATGCAAGAAATTTTCTTTTAAAGCCACCTAGAAGATTAATGAACATCACAATCGCAGCTTATATTATATAAGGAAAACATAATTAATTCATAAAAAAAATAGATAGATTAACTAAAGTGAATAACCAACATATATCGATTTTTTTTAAAGCACAAACAGTCAAGTTCAAGACTGTCAGTTTGTAACCCAATATATAAACATCTACTACAGCTATTTTCCTAATATAATGATTTTCGACCCTTTAACTATTTTCTATGCTACGTAGCATCCTTTATTTAGAAAACCATCATATGCTAAAACCTTTTAGTCTTATCTCAAGGGATAGAAAGTTATTAGCTTTGCCTCCTACTTTCTTAACATTGTAAACAACATATATGATGTCCTCTTGTTTACACTAAAGGGTGATAATTTTTACACACCCCGTTTTATTTTTATACATCACATTTTGCCTCACGCACCCTCAAAAATTGTTAAACAATTCCCTTTTTAGTCTCATTTAAGAACATATATTAACATGTATATTGATACTATTTTATTCCTTATATGTAAAGAGTTATTCCTTTATACATAGCGATGATATATCTTTTCTCCAATATCATATATTTCCAACCATTCATTCTTTTTGTAATGGTATGTTTGTTCAAAGAATATAATTTGCCGTGCTAGTTGTTAGAGGAGTGACTTGTCCCTTTGCTTATTTTGTTTCTGTTCTTTTCCACGTACATGAAAAAACAAAAAAGTCGAAATGGTTTTAAGTTAAATAAACCTACAGGGTTTTAATTTAAACACATGACAGATAAGATATTCTTCACATGGCATATCCAGTTAAGCCACCATTTCATCCAAGAAACAGAGAAGCCATCATTATTGAGCATGGTAATCTTTTACGTTAATAAAACAAGTAATTGAGTTCTCAACATGGTAGTTAAAAGAATAAAACTAATATGAGTTGGAAGTGCATTTGTCAAAACAAATTGGTTTAAAGAAAGAATTTTATTCTTTTTTTGAAAAGCATGTGGTGATTGCTTCTACTAAATTCCTCATTTATCTTGCAATTTGGGAATCTTAAGGCTTAAGATACTAACATCAAAGCAAGTGTTTTTATTCTTTAATACTAGTTGTTGCAATTGCAATAGTTCAATATATTATTCCTCTTGTTAACTTTTTCTTGTTGCTTGCAACCTTCTTTTTATACAAAATTAGGAAGGGTTAAACCGAAACAGAATCTCGCTGCATGAGTAAATATTTTTAACGTGTACTACACACACTTGTTATGATTCATTTCATCAATATTGAAATGGATGCAGACTTGCCAACTATTGAACTAACTACGTTATTTTTGTAGATGCAGACTTGCCAACTCGCGACCAAGCTCGATCACACGGTTGAAATGGATATGGTGGTGTGGTGTCAAACACACTGCTAACTTCTACACTTGAGCGACTATAGCTGAGGAAAAAACACCTCTCGTCCAAAGGTTCTGGAAACCTGAAGACAAGGTTGCCTTTACTAGGAAGTTAAATAAATAAAGTTTCGGCTTTCAATGTGTTGAACACTAAGTAACTTGAGTAACACCTCACTTCACCAATAAAGCTAATGAAGTGACCTCTTTCAGCGAGAGAATCAAGGACTCCTCGCCGGTAGAGACTTGGATAGGTAACCAACTGAAATAGAGGTAATGTTGTTAGTCCAAACTAAAGATGCTCCTCGATCGCCTAGTTCTAAGGCTCCATTACTATTAATCCAAACTGAAGATGTGCCAACACAATGCTATTAATCCAAACTAAAGATGCATTGACAAAAGGGTTATGATAATTAGTATTTTTCTTAGGGATGTGAGAAGGTTTTCCGTGGAGCACGCTTTTGCATAGAGCGTTTGAGTTTGTGTGTTGATTTGAGGAGACTTTTCACATTGCACAACTACTTTTATTTATAAGGGTGCATTTCAACCAAGCTTACCGAGGTAGAGGTTCGATAGGATTATACCTTTTCGGCACCCACTTGGATATCCTTGACATTATCTCGTCAATCCCCTCTTGAACCGAAACTCAATCTCTAGTTGGTCTCGGCTTCTTTGACTTGAACTAGGATTTTGAACATTTAGTTCATTCTTATCTGATTAGTCATAGGTTTTAATTCCTAGAATAATTCGAACCTTATCAAAATCCGACATGATTCTTAGCAATTTCAATTCAACAAGGACACAACTGAGCCACATCCAAGTCTAATTAATCGCTTAGTAATCTTACTTCCATTAGGGCTTGGTCAAATCATGTCTTTCTAGGCTAAGAAAGCCAATTGGCCTGAGGAATCACCATTGAGCCGAGAATCATGATTTCGCAACTCGAGTTGCCTCTTCTCAGTCCAAATCTAATATCTCAAGCCCAAATAGAGTTATATTGTATATGAATATCACATCAATAGTGTGATTATCATGACTAAGTCTCAAGAACTTGATTACGATTGTGAGAATCTTTGAATCTAGGTCGAAAAACATGTTAGAACAGACAATGCCTATCAATCAAAACGAGCTTCTTTCAATCTACATTGCTTTCTCGGTATTTAATTGGACCACATGCATACAAATTTGAACAACTTTTTCATGGCTTTCCGTTGCTGTCAATATCAAAGAGACCACAAAACCGAGTTAATATAAATTTCCTAGAACCTGCCGAGTCATTGTGCAGAAATGGAAGAATAGTGAAATAAAACATGAATATATCGGGTCCCTCCCAATGTTCTATTTTTCTTGTTCCACAGTGCCCCCACTTCTTTTTATCATTTTGATCTAGATGGAAACCGTGTTGGTTGTTTCATTGTGGGCTCGTGTCTTTCGTTTCAGCTATTTTGAATAAATTTGTAGACATCCACGTAACTATATTAACTAAATTTGTTTTTCTTCATAAATTCGAGTTCAACTTATACACTTCATATTAGATTTAAGAAAAATATCGTTTATATAAAATAAAATAAAAAGTAATTCTCTTATTGGTATTTTGGGTTGGGGATTCTTTATGAGATTGAAATTGAACCAAGTCGGAAAAGGTAAAATATTGTAATGATGTGAGATGTGAACCCGACACATCCCCTGTGGAGTGTGGACATGCTTCCTTCCCACTCGGTTTCATAGACTTGTTGGAGCGTTCAAGGGGTTCGTCTTAACTCCTTCATTTATGGAAGATAGAGAATTTGAGAGTTTTCAAATCCTTTGATTCCATCTTTAATTATCTTTCCTTCCATGATGAAACACTGCTTTCCAAATATAAAAAACAAATGGATATCAAATTCCACCTAAGGGTTCTCCCCAATTCTCACATTACTCATGTCAGTCGGATGATATACATCATGGCATGTAGACAAGCCAACTTAACTTTATTTTCTCAGTATGATTTTTATCAATTTTGATATTTCTAAATATTACCTATGACGTCCTACTTGATGATTGTAATGCTTAAATATCAATAAATTATTATCGTTTTTACTCGGAAAAAAAAACAAACAAATGGATACATCATTTCTCAAATTGGAGATTAATTAACAAACTAGATCCATCATTCATCCATACAGTCAACAAGGTTAACCAAATTTCGTAATTAAACAGTTATAAGATTGAGCAATAGATTAATTAAGGACAATACTTGTATCCATATTACGAGTACAACTTCTAGTCTGCCAAAGTTTGATCTGCAAAATAAAAACGTTGCAATAGTAATCGCATGTCATGACTCATCTAGAAACAAGTACACTTTATTTACCCAAATCTAGTTGGAAAATGCACTCATATTTTTATGGGTTGACTAATACGCTCTTTTGAAGTTCTTAGTTTCGTTGTGCCATCCTTCTAAAATAAATACGGCAGGCGTACCTTGCTACATATATAATAGAATATATTGACAAAGTCATGTTGCCCCATGCCTAACAAAAAGTACTCATCTAATCTAACTATTCAAAGAGCAACGCTAATTGAATAAAATTTCCGCAAAGGGAACAATTTTGAGAGAATAATGTTATTTAATAATAGAATTATTACTGGCATTTTAAAAATTTAATTGTACACTTCTTATATGAGTATTTTTTTTTAAAATCTATTAATGATAAACGTCATACTTGTCTTATCTATGTCTTAAGTATATTTACCTATATTATCTTCATTTGGATTTCATATGTGCCACAGACTAGAAATCAAGGAAGTATATTTCCAACTAGATATTTTTTTTTTTTTTGAAAGAGATGACAATATATTATTGACTTCAAATGAAAGTTACATTAAATATTGGATGAGCTCGAACCAAACTACTTTGTTAACAATTGAAACGGTAATTTGAGCTAATATACGGGGTACCCCATTGCAGGTTCTAGGACATACATGAACTGTTTAGATTTTTTTTTTAACAAACGAGATTATCTACACAAAGGGGAGGGGGTGGGTTTAGCCTCACAATGGGCTAGCAATAATATGATTCAAATTCGCATTTGACGAGGATCGAACCTAAGAGCTCTCACTTACAAGTGAAGAGGAATATCACTGAATTGTAGTACTAAATGACCATTTTAGATTGGAAAGCCCATATCTAGTTTGGTGAGGAGAAATATAATATCTAGTTTCTATTTTTACAATCATTTACAACTACATTACATATGCTTAACTATTCATGCAAATATATATAATAATCATTATAAAGCCAAAACGTTTCAACTCCGCCAATTCGTTTCATGTTTTCTTTTTCTCTTGTAGGAATTTCAAGGTTTCATAAATAGTGAATAATTGAAGTCAATCGATGCCTAATTAAATTTAATATATTAAGAGGTCGTTAGATATGTTGTAAACATTCCTAGTTTAAGTATGATTGTGTAAATCCTAGATAAGATTTGATTATAGTTATCCTTTCCTATTACAACTTGTATTACTTGGAGAAGAAGGAATATCTTCTCTCCCTTTACTACTATAAATAAAGGCACAATGTAGGAGGGATAACAACACACACATTCCCCTACAATTCTACAAACACACATCTCTCTCCTCTCTCTCTCTGCCGCCGGCCCTAGTCCCTCTGTCAGATAAAATAGACCACAACACGTTATCAGCACGCTCCTACCGCTGCGCTTAGGAATCTGACGTTGGAGATTTTTTCTGCATCAAACCAGTTCATCCATATCATCACGCAATCAGGTTCTTTCCAAACAACGGCTTTTAACTCGATATTTTGCAAGCCCTGATAGCATGAACATTCACCATGATGCATGACCCAACTTTACGTTTTACGTATTTTAGATTCTACATAAATTGTGTATGCTTCATCATCAAAATTGCTACAATTATGTGAATTTGATATTTGCCATGAATTGAATCTTACATATGTACATGCATTGAAACTATTATTTGCATATGCATCAAAGTAAATATGTGATTCATTGAATTATATATGCATCTAATTAAAATTAAAAAAAAAAAAAAAAAAAAAAAAAAGTTTTCTGGGCTCGCCTGGAACGGCCCGTAAAAAAAAAAAAAAAAAAAAAAAAAATTTTAGGGCTGCACACAGCAGCCCATTCCCCTCTTCTCACCCCGTGGGCTTGTCATCCCACCCGAGGGTTCTTGGCTTATACTTTTAGGCCCCGAGATTTTATTATTTAATATTTTTTTTTAAATATGGGTTTTTATATTTTCACCCACACTTTAATTTGGCCCCGAAGACCAAAAATAAATTAATTCACTTATCATTATACAATATTTCTGCATATATTCTTTGCATATTTGTTTGCATATATATTTGTGTTTGCCTGCAGGAATATATGAACCTGAAGTTCATAATTACTTTGAAACCCGAAGTTTCTTATACACATGCCTTGTTTGAAAACCCGAAGTTTTCACTTAAATATATCACCCATGAAAACCCGAAGTTTTTCATGCAAAATTAAACCAATACATGTCTATTAGAACCTGTATGTTCTACTCCTATGTGAATGGATTGATTTTTCTCCATTACACTAACCACATCTTGTTCATCCATTTTGTGATAGGAACATGTCGAATTTGAACAAACTCGACTTCACCGCTTTGGAGGTTTCTGGAAGGAACTACCTCAAGTGGGTTCAAGATGTGAAGCTCCACCTCACTGCAAAGAACTTGCGTCCTGCTATTGAAGAAGCAACAGATAAACCTGTTGGCGAGGCTGAAAAAGCCACTGCTATGATCTTCATCCGAAGACATATCCATGACGCTCTACAAACTGAGTACCTTGCTGAGGAGGATCCACGTGCATTATGGGTCGCTTTGGCTGATCGTTTCGATCACCAAAAGGACATATTCTTGCCTGAAGCAAGACACGACTGGCAGCACTTGCGCATCCAAGACTTTAAGTCTGTGAATGAATATAATTCTGAAGTTTGTCGAATCCGATCACTTCTCAAGTTTTGCAATGAAACTTTGACTGAAGAGGATCTCCTGGAGAAGACCTACTCGACCTTCTCTGCTTCTAATATTGTCCTGCAGCAACAATATAGAGCTCAGAAGTTCACTAAGTTCTCGGATTTGATCTCTGTTTTACTTCTTGCTGAAAAGCAGAACCAGTTGTTGATGAAGAATCATTAAGCTCGACCTACTGGGGCTACTGCTGTGCCTGAAGCACATTATAGCACTAATCAGCACCCAAAACGCCAAAAGAGGCGTGGTAAGGGCGGCCAGAAGCCATCCCACCAAGGTCAACAGAGCCAAGGCCCATCCAAGGGAGGAAACAAAGCCCAGAAACGCCCAAACCTCGCTCCCAAGGCCCCGAACTTCAAGAATAAGGGCAAAACACCTGCCACAATGAATGACGATATGTGCTATCGTTGTGGTTCCAAGGACCATTGGTCCCGTATTTGCCGTGCTCCCAAGAAGGTTGTGGATGCATATCATTCTCGTCGTACGAAGTTTGAATCAAACTTCCTGCAAGTGGACGAACCGGAGACTACAAAGATGGAGGTTTCTGATTTTCAGGAGGATACCACTCCTATGGAAGATTAGAATCTTAGACATAGACTTATTTTTCAGTTAAAATAAGACAATGGGGCCGAATTCCACCTAGTGGCCGAACCCCACCTTGTTTTTTGGTTGATTTTGAACAATTTTCCTTTATGTTTTGGATTATTAGTTGGCGATTTATTTTGGATATTAAGTTTTTAATCCTTGACTAAATGAAATTATTTTGAATTGATACTTGTTTTTATAAACTTTTATGCATGTGACCAATTCAAATTAATTTTTCATTCTAGGTATGACTAGTGGGAAAGTTAGTTGTCTGGCAGATAGTGCAACCACGCATACTGTTTTGCGTGAACGCATCTATTTCACTAACTTCGTACCTAAAAATGCACCTCTGACAACCCTCTCAGGCCCATCCAACCTGATCGAAGGATACGGTAAGGCACGTATAATGTTGTCCAATGGTACAATCTTGACCATTGCTGAGGCACTCTATTCTCCACGTTCCGGAAGAACGTTACTAAGTTTCAAGGACATTAGAGATAACAATTACCACGCTGAAACCCACGTAGAAAACGGAGTTGAATTTCTGTGCGTAACTTCCTACGAATATGGCCAGAAGCGTATTCTAGAGAAGATGGAGCGTAACCCGAGTGGTCTGTATACTACGACCATACGCCCCATAGAATGCCACTATGTGGCCGGCCCTACCACAGGGACCGCGCACGAAATTACACTTTGGCATGATCGTTTGGGACATCCTGGACGAATAGCGATGCGCCGTATCCTCAAAACTTCACACGGGCATCCACTAACCCGAAGCTTAGGTTCGATCCATGAAATTGCATGTCAAACATGTTCTATGGGAAAGCTTATTACTAAGCCTTCTTATGACAAGATTCGTTCGAATCCTCCCATTTTTCTACAACGAATTCAGGGGGACATTTGTGGACCGATTCAACCTCCATGCGGATCATTTAGATATTTTATGGTTTTGGTTGACGCTTCTACACGTTGGTCACACGTGTGCTTGTTGTCCACAAGGAACGCTGCATTCTCCAAACTGTTGGCTCAGGTTATCAAGCTCAGGGCTCACCACCCTGATTATCCGATCAAATCTATTCGATTGGATAATGCTGGAGAATTCACATCTAAAACTTTTGATGACTATTGCATGTCGGTTGGGGTTGAAGTTGAACATCCTGTACCCCATGTTCACACCCAGAACGGCCTGGCAGAGGCTTTCATTAAGCGTTTACAAATGATTGCTCGATCGTTGGTCATACGTACCAAGTTCCCGATCGCTGCTTGGGGCCATGCAATATTGCACGCAGCAAAGTTAGTCCGCCTGAGGCCTGTTGCGACACAACCATTTAGTGCCTTTCAGTTGGTCACCGGATGCGAACCCGACATATCGCATCTGCGCGTTTTTGGTTGTGCGGTCTATGTGCCAATCTCGCCGCCCTTACGTACAAAAATGGGGCCTCAGCGAATGATGGGAATCTATGTCGGATATGATTCTCCTTCGATTATTCGTTACTTAGAACCTTTGACAGGCGATCTGTTTACCGCTCGTTTCGCGGATTGTCACTTCTATGAGACAGTCTTCCCGTTGTTAGGGGGAGATAAGAACGTCAACGTTCCTAATGAACGACGCGAATTATCGTGGACGACTCCCACTTTGTCTCATTTAGATCCCCGCACCGCTCAGTCTGAAGCTGAAGTGCAGCGCATATTAGATCTCCAGAGCATAGCTCAGAGCATGCCAGATGCTTTCACCGATCTAGCGCGCGTGACAAGATCACATATTCCAGCTGCGAATACGCCTACAAAGATGGATGTACCAAATGTACGACGGACTACCCTCCTGGAAGCCCGGGACGCCAATTCTGGTGATCCACGTACATTAGCGGCTAGCCAATCATCTGCCCCTACACAAAAGCGTGGCAGACCTCTTGGTTCAAAGGATTCACACCCCCGGAAGAGGAAAACCACGGCACAAGGTCCTGAAGAGCCTACCGTGAATCCGACTATCGCTTACTCATTTTACCCAACTCATGAGGAAATTCTAGATTATGGAAGCGTCCTTGAAGAGACGAATCCTCCTCCCGAGAATCGTGAGATTTCGGTCTATTATGCTAGCTTAGATAATGTGTGGCGTAGAAATGAGATGATTGTCGACGATGCATTAGCATTTGCAGTAGCTATTAAGATCATGTTGAGCGATGACATTGAACCGCGTTCCGTTGATGAATGTCGACGTAGAGCTGATTGGTCAAACTGGAAACAAGCAATCCAAGTCGAACTTGATTCACTTGCGAAACGTAAGGTGTTTGGACCTGTAGTTCCTACTCCTCCACATGTGAAGCCGGTTGGCTACAAGTGGGTTTTCGTTCGGAAGCGTAATGAGAAGAACGAAATTGTGCGTTACAAAGCTCGTCTTGTAGCACAAGGTTTCTCACAACACCCCGGGATTGACTATGACGAAACTTACTCACCCGTTATGGATGTGATTACTTTTCGATACCTTATCAGTTTGGTAGTTTCCGAAAAACTGGATATGCAGCTGATGGACGTAGTAATCGCGTATCTCTATGGGGATCTTGATACGGAAATTTATATGAAAGTTCCCGAAGGACTTACATTGACTGGTTCAAATATTTCCAAACCCCGGAACACGCTCTCAATTCGGCTGAGGCGTTCACTATACGGTTTGAAACAATCCGGAAGAATGTGGTATAATCGTTTAAGTGAGTATTTGACTAGTCAGGGATATGTGAATAACGAACTATGCCCTTGTGTGTTCATTAAGAAGTCACATTCCGGATTTGCGATTGTTGCAGTATATGTCGATGACATGAATCTCATCGGAACTCCTGAAGAGCTCGCGAGAACTGCTTCGCACCTGAAGTCGGAATTTGAGATGAAAGATCTAGGTAAGACTCGATACTGTCTCGGTCTCGAGATAGAGCATTATTCGGATGGAATCCTAGTACATCAATCGAACTACACCCAGAAGGTGTTGCGCTGTTTTAATGAGGATAAAGCGAAGTCTTCGAGTACTCCTATGGTCGTTCGTACGCTAGATGCAAAGCGAGATCCCTTCCGTCCGAAGGAGGATGATGAAGAGATTTTGGAGCCTGAAGTTCCTTATCTAAGTGCGATAGGCGCTTTATTGTACTTAGCTCAATGCACTAGACCCGACATCTCCTTCGCTGTTAATCTTTTGGCAAGATACAGCAATGCACCAACACGCAGACATTGGACTGGCGTGAAAGACATATTCCGTTACCTTAAGGGTACTACGGATTTGGGCTTATTCTATCCCTACGAATCCTCGAGTGATGCCGCACCCTATGCTCATCGGGTTGATTCTCGCCTTGTTGGTTATGCCGACGCTGGATACTTATCTGATCCGCACAAGGCGCGTTCTCAGACGGGTTATGTCTTTACCGTTGGAGGCACCGCAATATCTTGGAGGTCAACTAAACAGACCTTAGTTGCCACTTCGTCTAACCATGCTGAAATTCTCGCCTTACATGAAGCAACTCGGGAATGCTTTTGGTTGAGAGCAGTAGTGGGCCATATTCGAAGCTCCTGTGATCTTCATCCCGCCGTTAATGCCCCGACGACGATTTTTGAAGACAACGCAGCTTGCATCGAACAGCTCAAGAAGGGTTACATCAAAGGAGACAACACCAAGCATATTGCGCCGAAGTTCTTCTTTACACATCAACAACAAGAGCATCAAAAGATTGAAGTCACGCAAATCCGATCACAAGACAATCTGGCCGACCTCTTCACCAAATCACTACCGAAGGCGACGTTTCAGAAGCTTGTTCATGGAATTGGTATGCGTAAACTTTCTGAGTTGTAACTTTGCTATTTCTCTGTTGAATTATGTCAAACTCAGGGGGAGTATCTTCTAGATACTTGCTTGATCTTAATGTACTCTTTTTCCCTACGATTAGGAGCATTTTTCCCACTGGGTTTTTGCTACCTAACTAGGTTTTAACGAGGCACCCACCTTGGGCTGGTCATATCCCTGATGACGTCCTGTAGACGTTTCTTTTGACTTTGCATTTCTCACGCATTTTTCCTTAGACTATGGATTTTGTCCCTACTTGGGTTTTTGCCATAGCCTTAGGGTTTTTTAGTGAGACTTACTACTTATGCAAGTTCCTACCTTATTGAGAATAAGCGTTGTTCCTTGGAATCAATGCCGACGAGTCGACTTCCTCAACTTCTGCATGATGCTGAATCTACCTTGAGTATTTACCCACTCAAGGGGGAGTGTTGTAAACATTCCTAGTTTAAGTATGATTGTGTAAATCCTAGATAAGATTTGATTCTAGTTATCCTTTCCTATTACAACTTGTATTACTTGGAGAAGAAGGAATATCTTCTCTCCCTTTACTACTATAAATAAAGGCACAATGTAGGAGGGATAACAACACACACATTCCCCTACAATTCTACAAACACACATCTCTCTCCTCTCTCTCTCTGCCGCCGGCCCTAGTCCCTCTGTCAGATAAAATAGACCACAACAAGATAACTATTTTGTTTTTAATTTTCACTCTGAAATTTTAGAAATTGAAATCTTATTTGGTAACTACTTTCATTTAAAAAAAAAATGGAAACTTATTTCCTTGAGTTTTCAAAATTTGGCCTTGAGTTTTCACATTTTAGTCTTCAGTTTTTCATTTTTAATAAAAAATTGAAAGTAGTAACCAAACAAGATTTGGTTTTCAATTTCAAAAGTTGAAAAATTGAGAACAAAACGGTTATCAAACGACCCCTTGAGTTTTCAAAATTTGGCCTTGAGTTTTCATTTTTTGGTTTTCAGTTTTTTTTTTAAATGAAAATAATTACCAAACAAGATTTCAGACAAAAAAGTGAAAACCAAAAAAATAAAAATAAAAAACGAAATAATTATCAAACGGTTTCTAACAAAATCAAAACATTTCATTAACATTTAAGTGAGTTGATGGAATTTCGAACAAGTGAGCACCTTTAGGCATGGGAGTTGTGTCACCTATTGGTGATATTGGATTAATTAGTTCATATCCACTTTTGGTTCAATTTTTTATTTTTTGAATCAAATGAAAATTTCATTCAAAGTTCAAGATGGTCCGTATTTATAAAAGGACAATACAGATTTGTCACTAAAAAGCAAGGTTCTAAAAAACGCTAGGCGCTAGTCGGGCGGCGGGTTAGCGCCTAGCGCCTAGGCGGATTTAGGTAAATTTTTTGTATATCCTGTGAATAAGTGCATAGTGACTCTTCCAAAACAAGTAGCAAATGTACAAAAGAAATATTTCTTTCAATAAATGAAGTAATTCATAAAGTCGTCTATTTTCTTTAGGTGATAATCTGGGAGGCCAGTGGCGCAACAAAACTGTTGGCATCATATATTATTAGAACAAGTCTGGTTGAGCAGTTCCAGCAATACAGGAATAAGTCCCATGGTGAAAGTCTTCGCTAATGGTAAATTTTGATCACCTTAATACTAAAAGCAGCTCATAAGCCATATGACAGATGAGCAATCAGGTTATAACTAACATATCAATTCTTGCTGCGAATTTTAACATGCAACCAATCCAAATGATCTTTCCTTCCAATAACAAAGTTGTAATAAAAGCATCACTACACCTTTTCCTTCCTGCCCGAGAACATTTTCTTCTGGAACAAAGCAGTTCTCAAAAACAAGTTCACATCTGCGAATCATAATAATATGCTGTACTTCAGAACAAGTTTTCATAGGATAAAATTAACAACAAGTCAAATGTTCAAATGCTACACATGCAGACACTGACAGAAAAGAAAATCAAGCTACGAAAGTTACTAGGCATCAAACTCTTCTTCACCATATCCCTCCAAGACCCTCTCCGTGTCAGACTCGAACTCAATTTCTTCATCATCTCATTCTTCTTCCGTGTCCTCATCCGATATAAAATCTTCTTCATGAAGTTCTCTTACTTCAACATTTTTAGAACTCCCCCTAGGCTCTAAGGAACTACCTACCTCCGATGTCTCTCCAATTCCCGAGCCAAACTCAAGTTCTTCATCACCACCCTCCACAATCCATCCTTGAGCCATACTAGCTTCACTTGCAAGTAGTATGTCCACTTTCTTCTCCTTTTCTCTTTTCTTCTTGTTCATAATCCTTGCATTAAATTGGACATAGACTAAATTATTTAACCTTGTTGTATCTAGTCTATTCCTTTTCTTTGTATGTATACCTTCAAAAGAACTCCAATTTCTTTCACAATCGGATGAACTTGTAGTCAATGAGAGTATCTTTATAGCCATCCTTTGCAAATTAGGCACACCATTTCCATAATTATACCACCATGCAACTAATGAAAAACAAACACACAATTAGTAATGAAAAATAAGTACTAAACTCAAATTTAATAAATAAAATATAAGCATATGTGAATAATATTCATAGCCGGATTATAGTTGTGCATCTCAACTATAATCCACCTTCTTTTACTCTATACTTGTGCATCTCAACATTTATCACTTGGTTTTGAACCTCATAGTTATCGGGGAAGAACTTCTCAACACAAGTAAAAATCCCCTCCATGACAATTGGATCATGTTGTATGCTTTGATCCTTGAAGAAATAATAAGGGTTCAAGAGGTAGCCCGCCAAATGCAATGGACCATCAAGCTGCTCACGAGCTTTTTCATCAATAATTTGAAGAATTGGTTGATAGTTGGCCTCATTGTTCTTGAATGTCTCTTTAATCTCCATCTTTGCTTTTTGTAGCTCTCCATACAAAAACCCCATTGATGGCTTCTTATCCCCATCCACAATTCGAAGTAGCTTGAATAAAGGTTCAAATACTTTCAAGCAAAGTAAGACCCCACTCCAAAAATGTGAACTCAATATAGTAGCATATGCTACTTTCCCCTTTGTAGTCTTGACATGTTTGCATTGTTCCCATTCTTCACTAGCAACCATAACCTTCAAGTCTTTTTTCTTATCCATCAAGCTTTGCAATGTGAGGAAAGAAGTTGCAAATCTAGTGACTCCGGGCCTTATTATGTCTCTTTTCTTGGTATGCTTCCTCATCAATGCCAAAGTTTTATGATGTGCATAAATGAAGATGGTGAAAGTCTTTGCCTTGTCAATAACTCCTTTGAACCTAGGGAGATTACCAATCCCTTGAAGCATGAGATTCAAAGTATGAGTGGTACATGATGTCCAAAACATATTCGGCCTCTTTTTCTTCATCATGTTTGCCGCCGCCATATTGTTAGAAGCATTATCGGTTACCACTTGAATAACATTTTGAGGCCCAATTTCTTCAACACACTTGTCAACATATTCAAAGATATATTCCCCTGTGTGTGCTTCACTAGAGCATTCCTTAGAAGAAAGAAATATGGTGCCTTCCTTGCACTTGACACATAAATTCATTATGCTTCTTCTTTTTCGGTCACTCCAAGCATCGGTCATGATTGAGCAACCATTCAAAGCCCACTCTTCTTCATGTTTCTTGAGTGACTTTTTAACTCTTTCTACCTCTTCTTTCAATAATGGCTCTCTTAATTCGTATTGGCTTGGAGGTAGGTAACACGGGCCAAATTGACCAACTGCTTCCATCACCCGCTTGAAGCTATCATTATCAATAGCATGGAAAGGAATATTGGCTTCATACACCCATCGAGCCACATATTGATCCACTTGATGTGCTCTTTCCTTCCAAATTGCATCATGGATGTTTTGTTGCCAAGTCTTCTTACTTCCCTCATTTGAATAATCGGGATTGATGGAGGATGCAAACCTATCCTTAGGTCCAAGAGTGCGAGGTCTTTTCCTTGACCCAACCACTTCAATGTCTTCTTCTTCTTCTTCTTGAATTTGTTGAAGTCGCACCTCTTCCCTCACTTCCACAAGGTGCTTATCCCTTTGTTTCTTCTTATTTTTTGCTTCTTCTAATGCGGCTCTACATTTAGCTTTATCCTCATCCGAAGACTTTGTGCACGCCGCTACATTTCCCCTTATGTTGGCTACGTGCTATTTTAATCTATGTACTCCACCACTAATGATTTTGTTACACAACTTACATTTCATCTTATCTAAGTTTGTAGGATTTGCCAAGATCCCATATTCCCATCCCACATCTTCCGAGCTACGCTTCAACACATTTTCAGTTTGAGAGGAGGACGACATTGCATTAGATGCTCCAGAAGATGAGGTACCAGTCATCACACAAGAAAGAAACAATCCTAAAGTTCATATAAAATAAACATTACAAACTATAAATGACTGTCCCATCCAATAAAAAAGAGCAACATTACATGTGAAAGGTTGCAAATGTGAAAACCTTAAAATGCAGCAAGTGGTCCATGCATGCATGAATGAAAATATATGGCATGTAAATTGAGCTAGGGTTTTGGAATATATGAATAGTAGTGGTAAAGTGGATTAATTTTAGTGCTCCAACTCCAATTGCATTTTGACTTAGTTAGCTCTGATTCTGGCCTTACATTTTGATTCACATCCAATCTATTTATATAACAAATTATAGATTGCCCTCAACGTGAAACACATTAGTGCACTACACATCATATTTAGCACACTGAACCGAGTATGAATATATAATTATATCGATGCTTTCCTTTCCCAGCAGATTAAATAGATAATACTTCTATGATCTACCTTTACCATAATTCATAAAGTGTAAGAAGGAAAAATTAATTAAAAGAAAGAATTCAAGAAGAACAACTACAGGAATATGCTTAACCATAATAGACTTTGTTTAATAACTGAAACTAAATATGTATCGGACTTCAAGCATATACACTAGTGCCTAACGACATTGGAAAAATTTTCAAAAGGTGCACATAATATTAACCCAGATACACAGTGGAGGTGCTCTCCTTGAGGAATCAATGGCTTTTTTCTGTCAACCTGTACATGCTTAAAAGGATGATTAAAAGAAAGAATTCAAAAAGAAACATACCTGAATAATTAGCAGAGATGATCGAGGTGTGGATTGGAGAATTGTAGCCCTACTAGTTTAATACCCAAATTTAACCCTAAGATCAAATTGAGGAAAGATAATTTGGTATGTTAGACCATAGCCCAAGATCAAATACCTAACTCTCAAATTTCTTTACCCATGAGTTCATGACACTACAAGATAGGAGAAGAAGAGAAAAGGGAAGAAGATGGAAAAATTACCTTTTCTTGCCTGAGGTAAAATTGGCAAAGCTACTGGAAGCACAATCGCGATTCGCAAGCACGTGGTCCTGGAGGCTGGAAGGAAGCACAATCGCTCGCAAGCACCGTGCACTGCAGTTGAAGAGTTTGAGAAATGAGTAGAGACAGAGAGACGACGACGGCTTGGTTTTTGGCTTTTGCTTTTGTTTGTGGTAAGAAGAGAAAGTGCAGGGCACGGGTTAGAATTAGGCTTAATCTAAGTTTTTTTTTTTTTTTATTTCAAAAAAAAAAAAAAACGCCCAGCCGCCTAGCCCTCCTAGAGCCACCCCGATTTTTCCAGCCGTTTTGCATGAAATCGCCAAGGTTCCAACCCGCCTAGCGCCTAGGCGGCCGCCTAGGCCGTTTTTTCGAACACTGCTAAAAAGTCAACAAACTTGATTAAACCAAGCATCATCACAATTGTACAAAAAAGTTAAAATTACAATTTCTTTGACAACAAATTTGCACGACAAACTAACCTTAGGTGTATACAACTTCGTACTTGGAAAGGTAAAATCTTGGTGTTATTTACAAAACTCTCTCACATGCTTTTGTAATGTTCATGAAGAACCCTTTCGAATCCCCTCTATTTATTCATTCATAGCTTGTCCTCAATTCATTAGTACTCGAAAAATCCTCTTCCAAAACATACCCTAAGGGACTATATGACAACAAAGCTTCGGCCTAAACCAATCCCTACCTAATCTTGTCATAGAAGGGACTTCTTTCTCGACGGCCGAAACCCCCGCCACCCAATTTTTACTTTACAAGACCACAACATTACAAGGACGATGATCTTTTCATGATGGGCTCGAGGTTTTGATGTTGGACCCCCTGCATGGGCTTATTCTTGGGCCTTGAACTACTGAGAATTTTAACCCAGATTTTATCATTATGGTCTAGGCTGAATCTTAAATCTCTCTTAATCCAACATTGGAGTTATCATAATAACCCATGCTATAGATTGTTATCAGATTACAAATACTTATTCACACTCCTAATCTGTCATTATACACTTCCAAATTCAATATTAAAATTTTTCCACACCCAAGTGTCATTAGTGGGCTTACTTGTTAATTGTTAGGAGAGTTGAAGATTGGTAGGACGGCATTAAGGTGCATAAGCACGATTACTTTTCGCTACTGCAGTAACCGCCATCTGCCAATATACTAAATTCTTCAATAGCTTTTGTTTAGTGGTGAATAATATTAAAGAAAGAGCAATTCCCAAATGAGTTCCTTTACAAGTCGAAAAGTGGCAGTTTCATCTTCCGAGGAATAATAATTTCCAAGGAAGTTATTGGGGTTAGCTCAACTGACGAGGGAGGTATGAGCATATGGAAAGTTGTTTATATCAGAAAATTATGTAAGTTTACAGAAATTAAATGACATTGAGCATTTTTTTCATTGTCAATTGAATCAATTTCAGGGTGTCATCTCAATTATTTTTGTGATATCAAAACAAATTAGTTCATAAATCTGCACATCACATGCTACATATTTTTAGAGTTTGACTCAAATATTAGGATGTGTGAGAAATATGTAGAAGTATCCCACATCGAAAAGTTAAAAAATCTTGCATAAGTTTATAGGCTAAATTGGATCAATGATCCTCGTGGTAACATGGTAATCGGAAGATAGCCCCCATGGTGAAAATATTCGGATTTAAACCCTCGTGGTAAACTTTGTTAAGATTTAAGCTCAAAATTAACATCTTTCTCATCTATCTATTAACCCAGTCAACCTTCATAACCAAAAGAGAAAAAAACTCATTCATCCAAGGCTATGAATTCGTTGATCCACGCTTCTATTCCATTCAAAGATCTTTTGTCTATTAATCAATAATTTCCCTAAATATGCCCATTTGAGAAAAAATGATATCAAAGAATATCCTTCAGTTGTCAGATTACAGAAGGAAAAGAACTGAGACGCCACACTCTCCTTCAGTTGTCAGATTTCAAAGAAAAAATGATTACAAACCCCCACACAAGAATTAAATATCATAAAATCCTAATTATAATATCAAAAACTAAATACAAAAAACAGTTCTTTCCCACACAACCTGATTCTACGTATTATGCAAATTCACATCAAAATTGAAAGAATTGGGGGATTCAGTAAATATTAATCGGGAGAGAACAACCAGAACGCAAAAGGCTTTGAAGACTGTGGAGAGGTTACCTGCGTCGTCCGGGATGTTGCCGCTGGAGAGTGTGGTGTCTCGGCTACACAGGAGAAAAATGCAGGACAAATTGAGATTGAACGCAGTAGATTTCGTGATTTTAAAATTCAATGAAATCTTTGGGGGAAGGGTGGGATTGTTAATTTTGGGTTAATGGAGAGTTCACATAAATGTTAATTTTGGGCTTAAATCCTATCGGAGTTCACCACGAAGGTTTAAATCCGAATTTTTTTCACCACATGGGCTATCTTCCGATTACCCTCTCACTACAAGGACCATTAATCTAATTTAACCAAGTTTATAAGGAGTCAAACCACTCTTCAATTACTATGGATACTAAATTGGAAGCCTGATCTCCTTTGTGTGTGGTGGGGGGTGGGGTGAGGTGCTACTCCACTAAATTGGATTTCATCCTACCAAAAATCAGATTGGGGGGTTGTGGTAGAGAAATGTGGATGGGTGGGTGGGGGGTTGTGGTCAGAAAGCGGATAGTGCCTAATATTTTTGGTCAAATGTAACTTTATTTTTAGGTCATATATAAGATACCCCAAAATCCAAAAGAGCGCTACTAGATCCTTCCTATTGTCTTATCTTCCCGTCCACATTATAACCACACCCATCACAAAAAAAGTTAAAAATTAAAATGTTATTTTCCCTCCCACCATTTTTTCAAAAATAACCTCTAATATATATTCAAATTCTTTAGAAGAATAGATATTAGAGTGCTCATAAACCCAGCTAAGCCTTCACTAACCGCCAAGGTCTTTCTTTTCGATTTTTATTCTAATCAAAATTCCAAAAATATGATTGAAATGAGGGATAAACAAACTCATTCTCTATTGAACTCTTTTTCTTCGCCCTCCGTTGCGTCTTACTCCGGAACCTACACGGATCCCTGCCCACAACCACCCCTCCTTCTCCTCTTCTCTGTCAGTCTCCCTTGTCTGCTCTTTGACTACCCCCATGTCAAAGAACATAAAATACACACACAAAAAAAGCAACAACCTCAAGAAGCTCACGAAATCAAACCCAAACAACCTAAATAGCTAAATCAAATGATTAATAAATCACCCATGTATGTAAATAGAAACCTAGTCTCCCCTACATGATAACCCATAAACCTACAACGAATACGCAACCACACAATTCGTTCTTACGACAACAAACACCAAACACAATTTCGTTTTGACAGACCCAAAATACCCACTCCTTCATCTGCATCTACACCACTCAAAAAAATCCCACACCATAATCAAATGCACTGTACCAAACCAAAAATTAAAACTTACCTCAAAGGTTTTGTTGGTTGAATGTGAAAATCTGCAACTTTTTATTACAAAACAATGACATTGATATAAGAGCCACTGTGACTAATAATTAAAAATCGATTACCAAAATAAAATCAGAAATAATTCATAACAATACAAATTTGAAATGAAAGAGGATGGAGAAATAAGAGAGTGACTAAAATTGATACAAGTCATTATTTTTTTTTTCATTGGTCTTTATATGTCATTTTACAAGAGGATAAAATTAGTACTTAACTGTTTGTTAAAGGTGTGGGGTGAATTTATCAGCACTCAATCCAAAATTACATTGAAGATGGCTAAAGAAGGACCCCATTAACACAGTCGAGCCTGCTAGTATTTATTTTTTTTAAATTATTATTATTAAAGAGAGAGTGAATAATTCGAAATTATTATAATAATTAAGAAGAGGGGAGAGTTTCAAACTAGCAGCGTATGAGTGAAAACTCAATACCCTATTTATTAGAATATTATATCATATGCAGTTAGCTTCAGCAACTTGTATTCATATTGTTGCATGCTGTGGCTTTAATTACGTATTGCACGTACAATGACATAACAAAATTGTGACCCTTGTCTCCCTGATCTTGAATGAATGAGCACTATACTCTTTGATAAGAGATTTGTGTTCGTTATTGATGCTCATGGTTCTCAAAGAAATCAAGTGCGTGAATGCATCTCCATTCGTCTTGTATTGCTTACATGCTGCATGTATTTGTAGACTAATCGTTGGTAGTATACATTTGTTGTGTGTACGAATGTTAGCGATAAACATCGGGTGAAAGTAGCGATGCATAAGTAAATGAAGTCTATTATGCGTTCTATTTAATCAAATGCGAAGACGAATGAATTGTCGATATAAACATGTGAAAAACTTACAAAACGCTAAGAAGATCGAATGCTCCCCCACTTAAATCAACTCCAACGACTATAGCATCGCCCATAAACATGACAAGAGATATACTTTTAAATGGTTTTTTTTTATTTTTTTTATTTTGGGAAGGAGGATGGTTGGAGAGTTAAAACTTTGAATTTGCATGGATATATATTTTGAATGAAACCCTAAAATTCGGAATTAGATCTTCTCCAGATCTCCTCACTAGGGATCCCGGGATCAATTAATAACAACCGTCCATAAAAAATCTTGCGGCCACAATTTTTTTTTCTTTTTTATTTTTCAACAATAAGGCAACCTCGTTTTGCATGAACAATATAAAAAAAGAAAAAAAACTATGGCCACACGATTTTTTTTGAACGGTTGATATTAATTGATCTTTGGAATCCTCAATGAGAAGATCCGGAGAGGATCTAGGTCCCTAAAATTCTACGCGGGGAAGATTATAGAGACCAATCATCTGTTTAAGAGGTGGTTTGGGAGTGAGGTGCTTAAAAAAAAAAAGCACCCATGAAAAAAAGCTGTGAGGGTTTTAGGTGTTTGGTAAACTAAAAAAAAAAAGGCTTATTTTGGAAGCTGCTGTAAAAATAAGCTGAAATCAAAGGAAAAAACTAAAGCTGCTATTTGCAGTTTTGGAAAACTGGTTTTTTTTCAAAGCACACGGAACTACAGTGCTCCTTTAATGAAAAGACCCACCATCAGACTGTTTTTTTTTTTTTTTTCAAAAACACTTTTACAAAAAAGTTTACCAAACACTCTGCTGATTTATTTCACAACCGTTTATTTTCACAGCAACTTTTTTTTCAAAGTACGGTAATACCAAACTAGTCCTAAATAGGAGAACAAGACAAAGCTATATTTTAGGCCAAACCATTAATGCCAAGTACATGGTAAAATCTCAAAGATCTTTCACTGAATCCTTCTCCAATATTGTCTTTTTATATGCAGGAGAGAGAGGGTAAGTAGTCTGAATTCAATAAATTAGCTACACAGAGACATAAAATTAGTCATTTGAAAATTGCAACCAAGTTTTTCCGAAGGCACCTGAATATCCTAGGGAAAAGCACTTTTTCGACGGCAAAACATCATCTGTCGGAAATAAGTCACTACAGTTCATATTATTTTGGATGATTTTGGATGCTGTATCTATTTATCAATGTTTTTTACTGAAATATTGTTTATTTTTCGTACTTGATTGAAGTTCCTGAAATTAATACAATAATGCATTTCTATGTAGGTTATTATAATTTTTTAACTAAAAAATTTATAGGTACTTATATTAATGAAATTTTAAATAAAAATCCATGGTTTTGGGATTGAAAATATTAAAAGATAAATGATACTCTCCAACATATTAGACATTCATATATATATATATAAACATGGGTACATTCATCAAAATTAACCAAAAGATTATTGTACCAAAACATGAGTACATTTTATATTAAAATAATAGTACATTGTACTTATAACAAATTGATATATTTCAAAATGGGTACGTTTAAGATTAAAGACTAAAATATTATATGAATGTGTACATTTAAGATTAAAAAATTGAAATTCTTTTTATAAAAAATTAATGAGTCCAAACTTATTTTTATTCTATTTTGAAAATGTTTTGAATTGAAATGAATTAGGAGTTTAATAAATGTATGAGTAATAAAACCCTAAATCAATTACTAATTTTTAGTTTAAAAAAATATGTAATTGACATGTAAATTCATTGATACATTACTATGGACTTCAATTAAAATATGAAAACAAATAAAATCTTAGTCAATGAACATTACTAATTAGGGACCGAACACTAATTATTTTTATTATTTTCGGTGCACAAAATGCCCTCAGAAAAGGGCATCATTGTCGTCGGAAATGAACATGTTTTGGCGGGAGTAGTTGGCGCCTATACTATTCATGATCAATTTTATAGACCAATTTATAGTCGTCACAAATAACGAGTGTTATTTCTAAGGATATACCCAGCCATCGAAAATGGCCTCCTACTTCCAAGAGAGCTTAGTATTTTTCGGAATGTCTAAGTATCTTCGTGGGGGAATTTTATGTAGGATATTTCAAGAGTATATATATGCGTGCGTTTTGAGTTAGAAGAAAAGAGTTGGGCTCTTTGCCCAATAATTACATTTTTTTCAAGAAAAGCCATGCAGCTTTTCATTGTGGCTAACAGACATACCCATTGACCGGGTATCTAACCGCATGCTTTATAATATATATGACCTTATGGTAATTAGTGTTTTGTATCAAATATGTCTATTGGATATACTGCTAAAATAAGTTATATCTCATGGTGAAGAGGCATACTCAAATCAAATGATATGTCTAAAAGGTGCAATTCTCTCTATATATATTGGTAACATTAGTAAAAGAAAATTTATTCAGAAATTTGTTGTATACACAATTTCCTTGCTCTCTCTTCTCTCTCCATCACATTCATACAATTTCTTTCTAGTTATTTCTAAGGGAATATAATTCGGTTATACTAATTGAATATTCCATACTTTGTTGTATCCTGGAAGTGATTTGCCAAGAACCCTTTAGCAAACTCATTTGAGTGGGGGCAAATAACACTATAAGAAAACGATTCAAGTCGTACCTCAAAGTCATCATTCAGATTATTCTCTAAATTTCTACATTTACTCAAACAATCTTAAAGTGTTATTTTCGTCATGGAGAACAAATCTGATAACATGACTTTGAAGATTATCAATCAAGATGTCTACAAGCTAGATAAATTTGATGGATCAAATTTCACCCAATGGAAGGACAATATGTGTTTCATGCTTACTGTTCTAAATGTCATATATGTGTTGGACTCGAAATTGGAGCCTATTCGTGAACCAAGTAACAAAGACTCGGACAAAATAGTTGTCGATCGAAAGAAGCATGAAGAAGATGAATTGGTATGTCGAGGACACATCTTATGCACATTATCTGATTGCTTATATGACATGTACGCACACATTCAATCTCCAAAGGAAAATTGGGAAGTACTTGAATACAAGTACACAACGGAGAAAAGAGGTTCTGATAAATTTTTAATGTTCAAATATTATGAGTTCACTATGTTTGATAACAAACCTATCCTAGATCAAGTTCATGAATTATTGGTCTTGGTCTCAAAGCTTCATGAACTTAAAACAGTTATTCCAGATCCTATGATAGTTGGGGCTATTATGACAAAATTACCCCAAACATGGAATAATTATAGAAAGAAACTTCTACACATGGTAGAAGATATTAGTTTGGAGGATTTGCAAAAGGGTATTCAAATTGAAGAACAAACTCGAAATCGTGATAAGAATTTTGCAAATCAAGATTTCTCTAAAGTTCACATTGTCGAAGGAAACAAATATAAAAGGAACTTCAAAGTCAAAATTAACAAAGGGAAGTTTAAGAAGACCAATTCCAACAACAATCATAAGAATGCAAATGGTGTCTGCTACCATTGTGGAAAGAAAGGCCATTACATTCGTGATTGTAGACACATAAAAGCAAGTGAGGAATATGTCAATAAGACCAATAGTGCAAATATGGTGGAAAACTCTGGAATTGATAACATTGTTGCAATGGTATCAATGATGCATATTGGTATGATTACCAAACTAAATATGGCAGCGGCAATAAAATCCTCTGATTGGTTGCTCGACTTAGGGGTTACTATACATATGTGCAATGACAAGGTATAATTCAATACATATGAAGCATCAACGGACAATCAAAAAGTTTTAATGGGGAATCATAATTCTGCCAAAGTTTTAGGAAAATGAACCGTTGAACTTCAATTTACTTCTGGGAAGAAATTGACGTTGCTTAATGTACTGCATGTTCCAGAAATTAGAATGAATCTTGTGTCTGCAAATTTATTATGTAAGAACGGTATAAAGATTGTTCTAGAGTCCGACATGGTAATAATGTCGAAAAATTGGATGTTTGTTGGGAAGGGGTATTCTTGTGATGGGATGTTCAAACTAAGTATTAATAATAAAGTGAATTCTTTTGCTTATATTGTTGAATCTTCCTCTTATTTATGGCATTTACGTTTAGCACATATAAATTATAGATCTTTAAAATACATGCGCACACTTGGTTTAATTGCTTGCAATGATGATTATAATGATAAATGTGAGACATGTATTCAAGCGAATATGACTAAGAAACATTTTCCAACTGTCAAAAGAAATACGACATATGTGAATTTAATGGTGTTTAACAAGAGCAAGAAAAATATATTTTATCACATTTATAGATGATTGTTCTAAATTTACTTATGTTTATTTATTGTCTAATAAAGATGAAGCTTTTGAGTGTTTTAAGTGCTATAAGACTAAAGTTGAAAACCAAAAGGGAAGGAAAATTAAATGCCTTCATAGTGTTAGAGGTGGTGAATATTTTTCACATAAATTTGATATTTTTTTGTGAAGAGCACGGTGTTGTACATCGAAGAACTGCACCCTATACACCACAACCAAATGGTTTGGTAGAAAGAAAAAATATGACATTCACTGAAATAATTAATTCTATGATGATTAATGCTAATACTACAAAATATATGGGGTGAAGCATTGTTTACTGCATGCCATATACACAAAAGAATTACATCTATGAAGACACATGTATCACCATATAAAATTTGGAAAGGAAGAAAACCAAATTTGTCATATTTGAGAGTATGAGGTTGTGTAGCTTTTTATAAGGCACTCAATCCTAAGAGATTCAAGTTGGGTCAAAGAGGAATTAGAAGCATATTTGTAGGATATGCATAAAATTCAAAGGCATATAAGTTGCTTAATTTAGACTCAAACATAATAGTTGAGTCTAGAGATGTCAAATTTCTAGAAAATAAATTCTATAATGACTACTCAGTGTCTGGAAAAGAGAATGATCAAACACTTTTCTCTAATCCGTCTACTAGTCATTCTCAAGGTGAGAAAAGAAAACAGTCTGAAACTATTAATGAACCAAGGAAAAGTCAAAGGGTAAGAAAAGAAAAGACTCTAGGCTCTGATTTTATTTCATCTCAATCTATTGTATTTTTAGTCGAAGGAAATAGAACAATGGTTCTTAAGAAAATACTCATATTGTTGAATGTTGAGGATGATCCTAAAAATCTAATCGAAGCATTGATTTCAAGAGATGCAGCATTTTGGAAAGAGGATATAGATGATGAATTTGAATCATTAATATCTAATCAAACATGGGTTTTAGTAGACTTACCCCAAGGATAAAAAACAATAGGTTGTAAGTATGAATGGGCAACGGTTATAGCGGGTGGGTAACCGTGGTTATTTATCCATAACTGTTTATTCTCATACCCGCATAACCGTTTACCCATTGGGTAATTGTCTAAACGGTTATACCCATACCCGTTTATAAACGGTTAACCTACCCATAACCGTGTACCTATTTAACCGTAACCATTTAATACCCGTTTACCCATTTATTATTTTTAAACCCGTTTATCCTTTCCTTTTTACCATTTACTCCATTTTCACCCGTCTACGTGTTTTTTTAATAACTTGAAAATTAAAAAAGAAAAATTTGTCATAATTTTATTTTTCTAACAATTAAACACCGTTATAGGTACATTCATCATACATTTCCGCATTTTAATTTTTTAAGTCCTTATATCATTCAAATAATTGAAATAATAGTTTACAGACAATATTTTTAATTGTTAGCAATGAAGGTAATATAAAATTTGCTAAGTATTCTTGGATTACAAAAATTGTTAAAAGACAATATTCTTGAGTTATTTAACTCGGAATGTAAAATATTAACATAATATATATAATGGACTATGAAATTTAAAGTGGTTAAGAAAAACTATATTATATTAGCTATATAAATCATGCACTATAGTCAATAGCATTGATCTAAGTTTTGTCCGATAAGGAACATGGTTTGTGTTAATTTTACATATATAAAATAAATGGGTAAATGGTTACTCGTTTATAACCGTCCATTTAAATTCCGTGGGTAAACGGTTATACCCATAACCGTTTATTTATCTAAACGATTACCCATAACCGTGAAACTTAAATGGACGGGTAACAGCGGTTACCCATAACCGATGGGTATTTGCCCATCCCTAGTTGTAAGTGGGTATTTAGAAGAAAATACAATACAAACGAGTCTATTCAAACATTTAAAGCCAGACTGGTTGCCAAGGGTTTTAAGCAGAAAAAAGGAATAGACTATTTCGATACATATGCACCTGTAGCTAGACTCACATCAATTAGAAGATTGTTTGCGTTGACATCTTTATATAATTTACAATTGCATCAAATGGATGTGAAAATAGCATTTTTAAATGGTAATTTGGATGAAGAAGTCTACATGGAACAACCAGAAGGGTTTATGAAAAGAAGGTTTGTAAATTAGTAAAGTCATTATATGGATTGAAGCAAGCACCAAAACAATGACATGACAAGTTTGATTTTGTCATTTTATCATATGGATTTAGACATAACAGTGCTGATAAATGCATATACTTTAAATTCACAAATGATTATGGTGTTGTTATATGTTTATATGTCGACGACTTACTAATTTTTGGTACAAACATGAAAGGTGTATCTGAAACTAAAGAGTATCTAAATTCAAAATTTAAGATGAGGACTTGAATGAAGTAGATACTATCTTGGGAATTAAAGTAAAGAAACATAGTAGGGGTTACGCTTTGTGTCAGTCACATTATATAGAAAAATTGCTTCTTAAGTTTAAGCATCTACAAATAAAAGAAGCAAATACCCCTTATGACCTTAGTGAAACTTTGCTTAATAATTCTGGTAGGTCTGTTGCATAGCTTGAGTATGCTAGTGTAATCGGAAGTTTAATGTACGTCATGCATTGTACCAAGCCAGATGTTGCATTTGTATTAAGCAAACTTTCTAGATACACTAGTTATCCAGGTACTGCTCTTTTGGAAAGAAATAAATAGAATTTTTGGTTATCTTAAAAGAACTATTAACCTAAGTTTAACCTACTATGAGTTTCCATGTACTTGAAGGATATTCATATGCAAGTTGGACAACAAGTGCTAATAATAATAAGTCTACATCAGGCTGGATTTTTATAATTGCTGGAGGAGCAATTTCTTGGGCTTCGAAGAAGAAAACATGTATAGAACATTCATTTATGGAATCTAAATTTATAGCATTAGCGGCATCAGGTAAAGAAGCGGAATGGATTAGAAATTTGTTATTGGAAATAGAGTTGTGGCCACAACCAATGTTATCCATTTCTTTATACTGTGATAGTGAGACTACTTTGTCTAGAGCATACAATAAGGTATACAATGGAAAGTCTAGACATATTAGCTTGAGACATGAATATGTCAAGCAATTAATAACTGATGGAGTTATTAATATTGTTTATGTTAAATCAAGTAATAACTTGGCGGATCCATTATCGAAAGCATTTCAAGAGATTTGGTAGTTAGTACATCTAGTGGAATAGGGCTAAAACCCTTAACTGAAAATTAGCCACCAATAATGGTAATCCGACTTTGTCTAGAACATCACTAGTTTAAAAGTTTAATGGGTAATAACAATTTATTGTTAAGTGGTTGTGAAAGCACTGAAAATTAATATATAGCTCATTCCAGGATGATCAGTGTAAGATTGCTATGTTTAGGAGGATGAGTTTTATCTCTTAATGAGGTTATTTGTAGTTATGTCTATAGTAGTAGGGACATGAGAAGGAACCTCACCTATATGAACATAAGAAGTGGTGCTGCTTCTACCAAGAGTTGGGTTTTCTTTTGTAAATATTCATGAAACCAGGATGAAGCACAATGCCATAATAGTGCTTAATTAGTTCAGAAATTTCTTTAAGAAAATAAGATATAATCAGGTGTGTAATGATTTCGGTTTTAACTTAAGAATTTGTGGTTTAAACTTAGGTCACCATCGCATTCGTTATAACTTTGAATTATTTACACTAATTAAAGGTTTAATTCGAAAGACATCTTTATTGTATGCATGATTATATCGGTATGCTTGTGATTAATTATAAAGAAACAATTATTGTAATAACATTTATTATATATTCTTAAAATAGGGAAGGATTGTAGGATATTTCAAGAATATATATATATAATAGGCATATGTATATGCGTGCGTTTTGAGTTAGCAGAAAAGAGTTGGGCTCTTTGCCTAATAATTACATCTTTTCAAGAAAAGCCATGCAACTTTTCATTGTGGTTAACAGACATACCCATTGACCAGGTATCTAACCGCATGCTTTATAACATATATGACAATTGGGTAATTGATGTTTTGTATCATATATGTCCATTGGATATACTGCTGAAATAAGTTGTATCCCATGGTGAAGAGGCATACTTAAACCAAATGATATGTCTAAAAGGTGCCATTCTCTCTATATATATTGGTAACATTAGTAGAAGAAAATTTATTCAAAAATTTGTTGTATACACAATTTCCTTGCTCTCTCTTCTCTCTCCATCACATTCATACAATTTCTTTCTAGTTATTTCTAAGGGAATATAATTTGGTTTTTCTAATCGAATATTTCATATTTTGTTGTATCCTGGAAGTGATTTGCCAAGAACCCTTTAGCAAACTCATTTGAGTGGGGGCAAATAACACTTTAAGGAAACGATTCAAGTTGTACCTCAAAGTCATCATTCAAATTATTCTCTAAATTTTTACATTTACTAAAACATTTTATTTGTCGGAAATATATATGTAATATTTGCAAGGGAAATTAATATTTGTCAGGAATGTCTACGTATTTGCAAGAGTGGTTAGTATTTGTCAAAAATGTCTATTTATTATTAAATGGCATATTTTTTTTTGTACAAGTTGTGTACAAAAACTTATTAATAAACTTTGTCATAAAAATTTACATATTGAGCCATTGGCAGCAATGTTATATGGATGGTGTTACTTAGGAGATAGGATCATTGCCAGATCTTCTTTGTGAGGATCCCAAGGATCCTTTAATTATGTCTGTTTATCGTACATCGTGCAATCGATTTTTGTTAGGTACTGTTTGTGTTCAATTTTAAATAATATAATTTAAAATCATTTCTGACCGCATGATGAACGATAAAATGACAAGATTAAAGGATCTTTGGGATCCTAGATCTGGCGAGGATCCTGTAATGTTACTTAGAACCATCTTGGGTTCAATTCCCCAGTATAGTTTGATTCTCAATTTTTTTTTCAATATTTGTTTTTCCTTCAATAATTCCCAACCTCAATAAGTAGTTAATAATTTTTTTTAATTAAAACAATAATGTCACATCCACTCCAGCATTGCTATCATGGAAAAAGACATTATTGTGAAAATATACTAAAGAAAAAAGTAAAGATACAATAAGTTAGAGGGGACATGAAGCCAAACCCTAACAAGAAGAAGAAAATTATTAGAAACAAAGAATCAATTAAGAGAACTTCTAAGAGAAATGAAACTTTGGAAGCCCCGAAAGATTATTAGCAAAAGCCTCCAATTGCACACGGCGGACAAGAATCCTACCAATGAACCCTAACATGATCAACACCATAGTTGGCCAAACAATTTGCCACCTGATATCCTTCGCGATAAATGTGAGAAAACAAAACTTGCATGGAAGAGAGGCTGGTACAACAATTTGTCCAATCAACCAATAAACGCCAAGGCACCTAAGAAGATCCATTAGAAAGAAAATACATTGCTAAACAAGAATCACTCTCAATCCAAAAAGAATGTCAACCACTCTCCAATACCAAAAGATCCTGCAAAGCATCCAAGCCAATGACCCAAGTGGTCACGGAAAATACCACCAAAACCAGTCATACCTAGAGAACCACGAGCCGCACCATTAGTGTTAACTTTAACTTGAAAACAATAAGGAGAAATCCAAATAACCTCATGAATTCTAGGGATCCTTTATTGGAGAACAATTCAGAAATAAACAAAAATAACAGAAATTCTACTATTTTATCAACCAAAATATACTTGCTATGTAGAATGAAAATTATACAATGAATACAGAAATTAATGTTACTAACTTGATTACAGAAGGTAGAGGTTAGCGTAAAAGCTATGTCCTTCGAACAGTATTTTCGTCTCACTCCTGAGCTTGTGGTTCTACGACGTCTACTTGACCAGGATTCAATTACCTAATTCTACAATCCACATTGGATTCTAGAACTCTAGCGAATTTGCTTTTTGTGTGTTTACTCACTAGAACTTCGTACAGAAGAAAGGATGATCCATTTGGAAACTGTGATTGCAGATATATAGGCTGTTTCACACCCTTTCAAATACCTGTTCAGTTTGAAGGTGTACAACTCTTTCTAAGAGCTGTGTCTTTTAATCAAAATGTTTTTAATTAATAAATTAATTAAAAACTTAATCCGAAAATTAAAATTAATGAATATTAGTTGTATTTAGGCTATATTATACAAGCCTAATCCACACAACCATAAGGCCCAAGCCTTCAATCCATTTCCAAATGGCCCATGTTGTAATTACTAGACTAAAACATTAAATCTATATAAAGGCCCTTGAGAATCTTGTTTTTCCCAATGTGGGACAAGAGTCTCAAAACTTCCAACAACCCTTGAAGGCCTTCCATGCACTCCAAGTGCTCTAAGAATGGAAAGTTCATCAATTGAATTTAACATAAAACCCATACCCTAAGAATTCACCTCACAAACTTGCAAGCGAATGTCATTAACCAACTGATCAATAGTAAACATTTTTCCTTCAAAATGGATTAAATTTCAAGCTTGCCAAAGTGTGTAAAAACCTGCCCCAATCATACCCCACCACAATATTTGAAGTTGAGTACCGAAACCACGCCACAAAGGATAAGAAAAAATGATGTGATATTGGAGAATAATGATGAAACTTGAAATAAGGCTAAAACCTATGCCAAATTTCCAAAGAAAATGAGAACTTGAAAAATAAATGTTGAGTTGACTCAGTGGCCTTATAACACAAAGAGCACATCGACACAAAAGAGAATTCTTGGTGAAGTAATAAATCATTAATTAAAAGTTTACTGTGAAGAAAACACCAAAATAAAATAGAATTATGTGGTCGAAAATGTCTACGCCAAACCCATCTATTCGAAGGAACAATTGCTTGCTTACTATGTTTAAAGTCATAAGCCAAAGATAAAGATAGTACACCATCGGAAGTAGTCAACCAAATTAGTTTATCATCCAATCTTGACAATAGAAGCTTAATTGTCAAAATTTCAGACCATATAGCAGAAAGGGTGGCACTAGTTATATCAATAGGGCAAAACCAATTTCCATTATGAATGAAGTTTGAAACAAGCGCAAATAGCAGTTTACCAAGAGATTGCGGAATATCCAACCTTTTAACAATTGAATCACCAATCCAATTTGCATGCCAAAAGTTAATAAAAGCACCATTGCCCACCAGCCATTTGGAGTTCTGACTAATATCTACAAATAAAGGCCACAAATCACGCCAAATAGAAGACCATTTATAATAAGAGCACACCTGACCGGTACTAGTAAAAAATCGTGCACAAAAAAAACTAGCAGTCATTGAAGAAGTAGCCACAAAATCCCAACATTTAAAAAAAAACAAAAGAAAAAGAAAAAAGAATGTGCCGAAACAAAAAAACTTATTAATAAACTTTGTCAAAAAATCACATTCCACAAAGTAATTTCATGATCCGAAATGTTTTTTTGTTTTTTGTTTTTATTCAATGATATATTTTCACTAATGAGGTGGGGGAATAAATTAGTTTTGAACTCACCGTCCACGAGATTTGAATCTAAGACATCTCCCTTACAAGTAAAAACGAATATCACTATATCGGAATACTAAGTGGTTCCGAACCATTCATTAATTTTGTAGAACATCCTTCAAATAGAAAATTATTGAGCCCCACTGTTAACAATTCATGGGACATTGATAAGAATAATTGTCACACCCTGATTCCGAGATACTTCCAGGACCAACATGTGACGTCAGAATGTAACTATACCACAACACGCCTCGCTCCCAAGACATGACTATAACAACCCAATAGTTTAACAACGCAGTATCATTTCCTTCTATTTTATGGCTGCATCTAACCTTTGTGTTAGATTGCCTACGTACTAAAAAAGAGGATCAAGCCATTTATAGTTCACCATTTTGTTAAGTTTGAAATTTATCATGACATCACTGGCCAAAGACATAGAGTTCCAAACAACTCCTAACATGCGTGATGCATCAATATGTCATTTCATCATTCACATATATCACTATGTTTTCCATCAACAACATATAACATTTCAATGAACTAGCTATGCACAAATTACCTTTAACCACGTTGATTAACCAATTAGATAAAAATAATTCATAAAACCATACTTTAAAAACTCATAACTAAACTCCCTGGAAATCCCAAAGGAATCACACAACATCCATTGGCTTTTCTAAAACGGTTCACAAAGATTCTCAAATATTTCATTCACAAATATGCTAAAAAACAAGGGTTAGAGTAACACAATTCAGCCAAAGCCTATACATCCTAAGTTTTCGCTTTCTAGACCAAATTAAGGGAACCCAAATATATTCCTAGGAATTTGGTTCCAACTTAATGGAACCGAATAGAGAATAAGATTCTGGACCACAACAGAATCCTAACAGATTAGGGTTTTGGACCAACTCACATGAACCAAATATGAAATGGGATTCCTGACCACCTAATGAAATTAAATGAAGATAGGTTCCGGACCACTCAACGGACCCGATAAGAAAAGGGATGTCGGACCGTTCAACAAAATCCAATGAAAATAAGAGATGAGATTCTGGACCACTTAATGGAATCCAACAAAGTTAAAGTTCCAGACCACTTAACGAAACCGAATAGGAAGAGGGATTCTGAATCCTAATAGAACACGATTCCGAACCACTTAACATAATCGTAGAGGAAGAGAGATTCCTGACCACTAAATAGAATATAGATGGAGCAGGGTTATGGACCACTCAATGAAACCCTAACGGAACATGGTTTCGGAATATGCAATGAAACTGAATAGAATTTGGGAATATAGTTCAAAACAACTCAATGAACTAGACATGATAAAAGTTTGATGTGACAACTTCCCTTGACATTAGGTTAATGATCCTCTACTAACCTCCTCGTTTCATAAACATTTCAAGTATGTATAGCAAACCACATTTCATAAAAATAGATCTATGAATGAAAAAGCAACGATTTTGCAAAAAACACATTTTATAAATCCATGCCTTATCCATTGAGTGTACTAGCATGAGAATATTCAGGGTTTTAACAATTCCCACATATTTTAAAGTCACTAACATAGACGTATATGTTCTAAAGAATAATTCTATTATAATTCACTACTAAATTAAATAGTTTGTGCGAAGAGAAATCTTTTGTCGCGCAAATCATTATTAGGTCGCACAAAAATTATGGCAACCAGAAAATTGTCCCGCATATTCTGTTGCGCAAAGGTCGGGAAAAAAGGCATTGCGCGAAGAACAATTTCAAACTCATCGCGCAAAAAAAAAAATGGCGCGATGCTTTACTACTCGTCGCATGAAAGTTATACGAACGAAGGTTTTCGTCGTACGATATAAAAGGGTACAAGTGCGCTTTGTGACTAGTTCATCTCGAAAAGTTTGCGAGACGAAAAATATTAGAGGCGCGTGGTAATGCAAAACGAAGTTATATGATGCGCTTAATTTTGCGCAACGACTAGTAGGCGTTGCGCAATTGTAATTTTTATAAAAATAAATAAATAAATAGAATAAAAGGAAAATTAAAAAAAAAAATTCATACTAATGACAAAAAAAGCAAATTAATGAATAAAAAAATAATTTTTATTTATAATATGAATAGAAATGTACGTACAAATATAAAGTTTTTAAAAGAAAGCAGGAACAAAACTATGAAAAAAAAGCGGAAAAATCTATTGGAATGTCGTTCGAAGGATCTTGCTATTGGTTAGGGACGGGGTCAGAGGTCGATGGGCCTGATTGCTGTGCTTGCTCGGTGTGGAAGGGATGTGAGGGCAATGGTCCAGATTAACCAAGGAGATGTATTCCGGAGGAATTGAGGGCTTGTACAAGCATCAACATTGGAGACTTGTACGATGCCAACTCACTCCTTAGGTCAGCAACTTCTTACGTCAAAGTCGTTACCTGGCTCTTTGACTGCGAGGATGACGGGGCTCTACTCTCTCGCCTCTTGGCATTTCCCATCCCCCGACAATAAGTCCCTAGCCTCCGACCGAAAGTTTGGTCCAACGTCTCTGTCACGATGTGAAACCCTGCATCCTCAGGGGGATCCACAGACTCAATCAGTGTGTCCGAGGGAAGCTAGGAGGCGGACTCTTAAAGCATCGACTAACTCTTCACCACCATAGTCGCCTGTGAAAAAAAAACATGGATTATTACTAGAAAACAATTTGAAATAATTAGTATAAATATTGAATGCATAAGAAATTACTTACATGAATGGACTTGGTCAACTCATTCCCAGGCCAAACATAAACGTCAGCAAAGTCGTCGATCTCCAAAAATTTTGAACCCTCATGAAATCGAAAATGATAAGGAAAATGTTAGTAAGAAAAAAAAATTTATTAGCCGCATTTTAAAATTGGAAATGAAAGATGTAATATATACCTTCTGTCGTGCCTCCATCCTATACGAGAAAGGTCTCAAACCCGAATGGTGGAGAAAAGTCTTTTTCTCCTGATTGATCTTGTTCGCCTCCGCCTTCTTCTATTATAAAAAAATAAATAAACGTATTAGTTGTAATACTTAAAGAAAATAAAAATAAAAATAATAAACATTAGTAAAAATTAAAAAAAGTAAAATGAAATAAGTCGTAATTAAAAACGCACCACATAGCCCGACTCCTGAAAATGACCGCAAAGCCAAACCTAACTATCTTGTCGGTCCTCCGACTCCTTCAGACAACCCTCCTCGAGAGTGACCTGTGGATCATCAAATTGCTGGAAACATTGGTGCATGTCACTCTTCCACTGCTTGTAGCGTTCGGAGAAAAGCTGATTGAGGTACGCGAACATGTCCTCGTCCATGTCTTCCAAATTGTAGTTTGTCTGCAATGTAACAAATATTTTGAAAGTATTAGTAATAAAAGACAGTAATAAATATAAATATATAAATTTTACATGAAAAGCATTAAAACGGTTAGGCTATTCCAAATTCTGAGCATCGGACCATTCTCTGGGTCTGAGGTGATGCTCTTTCTCCTCGTCAAACTCTTTATCCTTCTCTCGCCACTTGTGGTCCTAAGGCAACCATCTTCGATGACCAAGGTAACAAACTTTTTCGGCGTGCCAACTAGATGTTACGTCTTCCTTGCATACAGGGCATGCCATATAACCTCTAGTGCCCCACCCGAAAACCATTGCATATGCGGGGAAATCGTTCACAGTCCATATCACTGCAGCCCGCAAAGTGAACATCATGCCAGTACATTTATCGTATGCGCGCACACCGTGTGTCCATAAATCTTTTAGCTTATTCACCAGCGTCAGTAAGTATACATCGATTGATCTACTAGGATCCTCAATTATCAATAGTCATCATCATGTATTCGTTTTTCATACATTTCCATGGTGACAAATTATACGGAAATACAAAAATCGGCCAAGTACTGTGGTGTTGGTTTAAAACCCCAAATGGATTAAATCCGTCAGTGGCAAGTCCCAATCTAACGTTACTAGAATCAGCAGCAAACTCAAGGAATGTTCGATCGAACTCTTTCCATGCCTCCCCATCAACAGGATGCTGCATCACATCGTCGTCTACCCGTTTTTTTTTATGCCATCTCATGTCTGTGGCAGTATGCTTCAACATATACAGTCGCTGCAAACTAAGTTTCAGGGGTAAATAACGCATAACTTTTTGTGGGATCTTAGTTGTTCTATTCTGAAATGTCATTTTGAACCTTGACTCATTGCATACAGAGCATTTAACCAATGCTTTATTCTCTTTGTAGAATAAAATACAATTGTTTTTGCAAGCGTGAATTTTTTCATAACCCAATCCAAGACCATTCAACACCTTTTGCATGTGTCTATGGTCTTTCAGCAAACAATTGTCATTTGGAAGCATTCTCTTGAAAACCCCCAAAAAGTAATCGAAACACTGGTTCGACATACGATACTTTATTTTTCCATACATTAGTTCCACAATGGCCGTGAGAACGGAAAAGCTCTTGCACCCAGGATATAACTCTTGGTTGGCATTTTTTAATAGTTTTTTATATTGTTCGAACTCTGCACTATCTATTAGTGTAGGCTCGTCATCTTCCCCTTCCTGATTGGTGTTTGTCGATGCAAATGGAAAAGCATCATTTATAATATCCATGACTTGTTCATTAGGATCCACAATAGGTTCAACATTATCCACTCTTATGACGTTTGAAGATGAAGCATTGTCTAATTGTTCCCCATGAAGGTTTCAAGTATTATATGTATCAATCATTCCATTCCTTACTAAATGAAATTGAACATTTTCAATTGTCTCCCTTAACGTGTTGGTACACCTCCTACAAGGACACCAGATTGTAGTTGCACTCAGGTTGTGTGTACGTGCAAAATCAATAAAATCCTCGATTCCATCCAAGTATTCATCCACGCATCTATTCGAGTTATGTATCCACATCCTGTCCATAATTCCTGGAACCACAATAACAATACAACAACTTCATACAAAATGATAATGTCACCTTATGCCTCCGGTAAGGCCCTATCCTATTCAGGAATGCATAGTCATGTCACGTAATTTACGGCTATATCAGATTAGATTTCGATGTGGATGAATTTCGGCAGCATCTCAATACAATTCTTCAGGTGTACAACCCGAAGAACGTACAAAGATGACACTGAAATCTCCACAATCGAAACCTAATCCTTCAACCATAAACTACGCGTCATAACCGTGTATTCACAAACTGTCCAAATAATGGGACAATTCAAGAATTAATTGGACCGCAGTCATGCTATCGCATCCATGCACGAAATCCAACTAATCCTCGAATGGGAAACTAAGTTTTACTAAAAATAAAAACAAGTACGAAGTTAATTTCAATTAACTCCGTACATCACAACACATATTTGTACGTCACGTACAAATTTAACAACATAATATAAATATAATTTCACAACACAATATAAACAATACAAGCTAAGTTCAACATAATTTAATTAGTTTTATATGTTTAAAAAATAAAACAAAGAAAATACCTTCTCAATCGTTCTCCACCATTCGCTAATCACACACAATATCCCTATAGACAATGAAATTAATGACGTTAGTATGAATTTACATTCATACTTTTACCGTAACGACAAAAAACGCTTATTAGACACATCGAGATAGCTCGATCAACCAAAAGAAGAAAATGGAGGGAGTATTACATGATGAAATTGAGAGAAAATGAAAATGACAGATGACTGATTGAGCAAAATCGAAAAGATAAGTGCAGAGGCATAATCTGCAATTATTTTTTTGCAGTTTGCCTCTACACATTACTGAATCCAGATTTAAAAGTTCACTTTTGGACGAACTATTTTGCGCGACGAAATAGGTATTCGTCGTGCAAATGTCATTTGCTTTTGTCGCACAAGTTTACCATTTATTTATTTTATGTCCTTTACTTTACAATTTATTCTTTTCAACACACTGTGCGACGAATGAATGTATCGTCGCGCAATGCATATTTTTAATTTTTTTTCTATTTTTTTATTTCTATATATTGTAAAATTTCATTTTATCATAAAAAAAAAACTCAAACCTAATTAAACATTAAATTAATTAACAAAACCAGTTTACTATCCCAAATAGAAATTATAATTAATGCAAATATTAATACTCATCCACATAACATATATTTATTCATTAAATTAAATATAAAGTCCACAAAATCCTTTTTTATTTTTTTTTTAAAAAAAAAGCAACCCTCATCAACTTTAATCCTCCGCCCACAACACATCAAACTTCCACTGCCGAAAACTCTGCTTGAAAAGCCCATCTACATAAATTTGTTATTTCTCATCGGTTTCATCAACATCCCAATGAACCTACATTAATGCCAGTAACAACAAATTAGTAGTTTAAAAAATATTACGTTTTAACAAAAATAATTGTTCATTATTTACCGAACCTACCGATAACTCTCCCAGCATGGACTTTTTCAAGTCCTCAGGGACTTTTTTCCAAGACTCAAACTTGGCAGAACAATCCCTCTGCACCAAATTCCCAATGTCATACTTAAATTCGGCGTATGCTTAATCCAAAATTTTACCTTCAAAGTACAGCACTTGTTTCCGTCGATACCTCTCTATTTGCACTACAAGTTTTTTTTTTTGCCAGAACCTTCTCCAGAATCAACCATTATTTTTTAAACAATTGTTTTTTGAAAACTAGGGCTCTAAAACTATGTTTATATAGCACTAGGACACCTTTTTGCGACGAAAATATTCGTCGCGCAAATTATAAGTTCGTCGCACAAAATACGTCATTACTGTGCAATTAAGTGGAAGGTTTGAACGCATGTTGACCGTGCTTTGCGCGACAAGTACATGTATTCATTGCGCAAAGATCCCTTACGCGACGAAGTTTTTGTCGCTTAGAATATTGCGCGACGAATAAAATATTAATTATTTTTAGAATAAATATTTAAGGTATTTTATTTATTACCTTAAATATTTATTCTAAAAATAATTAATACTTTCAATATTTATTCTATAAATAATTAATACTAGAAATATTATTCTATAAATAATTAATGCCTTCAATATTTAGTCTATATATAATTAATTACTTAATCCATGCAATTATTTTCAGCATAAGTACGATATTCATTGAAGATTGTAAACACATATAAACCGAGGATAGAGTGCTTACATTAGGTTTCAATAAAAAAACCACAATGAATTGAAACATAATTAAGTCCAAATACATAATTGAAACATAATTAAGTCCGAATACGTAACATAAAAAAAACACCTTAAATTTAAATATTGTCATACAAAACATAAATTTAAAACTACTATTTGGATGATACTGGTCCATTCTGCAAGACTTAATAACGCCATCGGTTGTCACCTCCCTCCAACGCATTATCCATCAACTTCATCAATTGTTTGTTCGTATCATCATCAAGAGTATACTTAAATTGTTACACATATATGCAAATAATTAATTTCAACATATAACTAAAAATTTCACAAGCTTAATTATTAATCCATCAAGAATAATATACTCACTAATACATCATCCATCACAGCCTTCTTCACATTCCCAGGTACATCTTCCCAAGAACGCCACTCAGCAGTGGGACAATTATTTCCCATGGCTACAGCGATCGCATGCGCAAACTCAAAATGATCCCTTAAATCATGCGGGTTGGCATCACGTATAGTCTCACCCTTGTTCTTATCCGCCATCCTAGCTCGAACAGAATTTTGAAGAATAAGGATAATAGAATTATGAAGAATCAGGACAGCAGAAACAGATATTTATAGGTGGGTTAGGACCTTTGAGCGACGAATTCTTTGTCGCGCAAACACCTGTATTAAATTCGGTATTAATTCCTCGGATTCACCTGCAGTAAATGGTCAAAACTGAAAGGAACTTGCTTGACGAATTATTGGTGGCTCAAATTCTCCATTTCGTCGCTCAAGTTTTTCGCGCCGCCCTGCGTTTTCTTGCTCACTTTACGCAACGCCAGAGATTATTCATCGCATGAAGTGTTCTTGAGCGAAAAAAATCTTCGTCGCACAATGAGATTATTCGCCACGCTATTTTGTGCGACGAAGTTTATTTTTCGTCGCTCATGTACATCTTGCGTGACAAAATATTGTTCGTCGCGCAAGCTATTTTTTTCTACTAGTGATTCTCAGTTCCTCATTTCATACTAGCAATCGGACATTACCATTACTCTCATTTCGAAGCCTAATAAACACGTAAAGCTCGATAAGATGCCACTTGCATGCAAACCGAGATACACATCCCCCGACGTTCATCTTGCATTGCTTAGATGTTTCATGTATTTGCAAACTAATCGTTGGTTGTATACATTTTTTATTGGGTGACAGTAATAATGTAAGTAAACTGAAGTTTTGCACGTTCTATTAATCAAATGCCAAGATGAATGAATTGTAGATACAAACAAGCGAAAAAATTACGATACTCTAAGAAGAGTATTAAATAGTCCGCCATTTATATCAACTTCAACGACCATAGCATCGCCCAGTAACATCACAAGAGAGATACTTTTAATGTTTTTTTTTTTTGTTTTTTTTTGGGTTTTTTGGGCCGGGGGCCCCGTGGTTTGGGGGGGGGGGGGGGGGAGGGGTGCAGAGATCTTGAAGTTGCATGGATGTATAATTTGAACGAAACCCTAAAATCAACGAGGGGAAGATAGAGACCAATCATCTGTTTGAATAGGAGAACAAGACAAAGCAGTATGGGGCAAACCATTAATGCTATGTACATGGTAAAATGTCAAAGATCTTTCATCGAATCATTCTCCAATGCTGTCTTTGTGTATGCAAGAGAGAGAGAGAGAGAGAGAGAGAGGGTAAGTAGTCTCATTTCAATAAATTAGCCAGATAGGTAAGCTACAGCATTAAATGTTCTTTAGCCAAACCTAATTACTTCCTAGCTAGAGAAAAGGGAAAATCATCAGGAGTTGTTGTATCTGTTATTGGTCGTCTTAAGCTCTGTTCTTCTTCTACTTGCAAATACTTCTCCATGTCTCATTAACCAGAACCTCTCTATTTCTTCCGCTTTCCGGCCTGGAAGCCTCCCAGCTATAAGAGCCCACCTGAGCTATATACAAGTCTAGTTAGAACTCTGCAGAACACTTATATATTTTCCACTAGTTAAGACCAAAATAAGAGAACGATCAATGTATGATTCTTGCACAATCATTTGTGGATAAGTATATGATTCTTGCACTTGCACATTGTAATAGTACGAGAATTATATATTCATGGTTCTTAATCTCTATGTTCATGTCACTGCTCTAAAAATCCCCGCCTAAACCCCGTTTAAGCGCTAGGCAGCTGACCACCACCCCGATTAATGCTTAGGTGTTTGAAAATTAAGAAATGGCACCTAGACTTGTTAAGGCGCCCGCCTAGCCTGCCCAAACCTGTTTAGGCACCCACCTAGGTTGCGACTCACTTAGACAAAAAATAAATAACTTCATTTTGCATTTTATTGTTTTCAATAAATTGTAAGAGACTTGTTGAATACTTAAATGAACACATATTATATGTTTGTTTCCCATGCTTTCATTATGTTCCAATACTTGATAATATATATGTCATTCTATTGTGTAGTTTTTGATGTAATTATATACATTTTAAGGATAAAGAGACATTTGTTTACATGAAATATAATATATTTACTTAAATATGTCTAGTCCGCCAAGGCGCTAGACCCCATCCCGCCACCCGATTAGCGCCTAGCGTCTTTTAAAACCTTGCTTCATGTAAAATGGTCCAAAGGTACTTATGTCCCCTTTATTGGAAGAAACTCAAAGTTTGAATATTCTCTCTCCAATAAAATAAGAAGTTACACAAAAATATTTTGAAATTGCTATTAAAACCATTGCTTTCAGTGTTCTTTCGAGCGATATAAGTATACATGGATTCTCTGAAGGATAGGGGAGAGCCAACTTAGGCTTGGAGGGGCACGTGCCTCTTCTGACCTGCGGTTATTTTCCACTCTCTTAGTTAAATTGGTGGTCGCGTAGTCAATCAACCATGTTAGTCCTCTCTAACTCTAGGATGGAGAGAGATCATCCCCTAACCAAGGTTTCTCCCTCCACCCAAAGTTCTTCTGCAAAATCTGCGAAAGAGTAGGGTTCTAACTTCTAAAGCATTTTCCTTAGCATTATGGATATAAGAGAACGAATTTTTACCTTTTATCAACTAGAAAGTATGTTCGAACTGATGACCTCTTAATATTGATGAAAAAGTCACTAGACGAATAAAACTATTAAATGGTGAAAAAAAACATTGAACTAGGAATTTTTTTTCCTCCTCTTTCCATTCCCTCATCTCACATTCTTTATTTTGTCTTTCTTTTTCTATAAAAAATTTTTAATATAAAATATTGACGTAACTTACCCATAAATATTCAAATAGAAGGGGATGAAAGAGGAGGAAAAAACAAGATGGGAGATAATCATACTCCAAAAACATTAACAATGGTGGGGTGGTTGCGGTGGAAGTACTTTGGTTTTAAAAACTCTTTGCCATTATCACCAAACCATGGGACATAACTTTTGCCAAAAATACTTAAATAACAATCGCAATCACATGATCAAGAACTATAGTGACCGCATTTCAACAACTAAAATGATCTGCTTCTCATATATTTTTTTGCCTAAAAAGGAAAAATAAACCCAGACTTCATAAAGGTGAAACTGAGAAAGAAGATAATTTGGCACATTCGTAATTACCTGTCTCCGACGAGCTTATACATTCTGCAAATGAGATCTTCTTCTTGTTCAGTCATGTTTATGAACTCCCACTCAATACTGCTCACCTCTGCAAATTACATGCAACAAACAGATACAGAGACTTTATATATTGGAAATAACCAATAATGTATGAAAAACAATGGTGTATCATGTTAAAAAAATAAGTGGAAAAGATCAAAGAAATTAAGCCTAACTTTGCTTCTTTTTTACTTTTTCTTTTTTTAAAAAAGAAAGAAAATGAACCAAAAGAAGAGTGAAATTTGAGCAAAAAGAAGAAATGAAGAAAACCCATTAAAGATTGAACAAAAAGATGAGAACCCAGAAAGTTATTTTTGTGAAAGCGAAAGAGTTGGTGGGTTTGCCTTCAGAGCAAGAAGTGCTAGTCTTGGCTTGTTTTCTGCGGCGTCTGTCCATGCCTTCTTTCTTCTCTTTTCTTTTCAAAAAGTTGGTGGTAGTGAATTTGAGAGAATTTTAGACCGAACAGAGGGAGAGAAAACCCAAGTAAAGTTTGATGAGGGACAAAACTAACAAGAAGAATTGGATTTAAATAGTTTCCCAAGAGGGATTTCAGGAAAAACAGATTGCTGGGGTTTTAAGGAGCTTATTTTTCAAAAACATGTTTCTTTAGAGAAGAGCTTGAATGCTTTGGAGAAGAAACCAATGGAAATATGGAATGGCAGGTCCTACCGAACAAACAAAATATAATTCTGTTGACTTGTAGTTGTCCCTGTAGTCTGTAGACAAGAGTTTACAAGGTCAAAGGGTTGTTGAATCCGCTCTTGTTAAATTTACGTGAATACCCTTTAAATTGTAGGTGTAAATTTTTATTTTCTTGTGGTATTTGGGGCTTATCCGTATTTTGCCAAAGGGCTTTCTGATGGTAATACTTATACGAGGTGATGTGTCACGCTCCCAAGCTAACTAGTGCTGCATAATTCCCTAGGGTGAAACATGAGTGGCCATATAATTGGAAAATAATCACCATTAACTAATTAACTGATAAGATGTTACTCCTTCAGGTATTAGTTAGTACTCTAAATATCATTAATTAACACGTAATTCGATGCGGTTCTTGATTAGCACCATATCTAGTTAATCAGCTACTAAACAGTGAAGCTGTCTTGACAACTAGTTATTGAAATTGACTGGCACACAAAATACCTATAAGCACAAGGGGTGTGATATCTACACACCTCTTTTTACTTCTTAAACACCGTTTTAATTTTCGGCCATCGGATCGGATGAATTGAAGAATATCAAAGGACAAAAATCAACAAGAGGTGTGTGAGAAGTAAAAAAGAGTGTGTGGATAGCACACCCCTAAGCACAAATAGACTACTTGCTAGAAAAGCAATATGTGCTCCCTGGGTTTGTATTGTAATCACATGAGGTGTGTCGTAGTTTGTTTCTTTTTGTTTTACATTCATATGCTGTTGAGTTTGTGTTTCGTTTTGGTATTTTCTTTAATAGGTGCATATATGGTGAGGTTTTTTGTATGTTACTCCAAGTGAAATTTTGTGTTTGTGTGTTATTGGCTACTTCTGAATCTGTTTCATTGTTTTGGTAAATTGGTGATGGCGTTGAGCACATAATTCATGTTGATACTGAAAATAATTTTTCTTTCGCAGTTTCTCTTTGGAGACAGTGTTGCTTGTATTCAAATATTGTTATCTAGTTAGCTATGTTATGAGTATTGTATGCATACTCTCCTAGGTGTCAGTTCTCCAAGTAATTGACTTTCTAGCAGAATTGAGTTATGTTGACTTTAGAGTGCTACTACTACAATATTAGTTTTAGGTGTCGGATGATGGTGGTGGTTTAATAAGTCATTATGTCGAATAAAAGATATCCGACACATCATTTAATTAGTGTCGGATAACAATGAAATCCTGTCGGTTATATTCGTCAGTATTTTTGAATTCTTTTTTTTTATATAAATATTTTTAACATATTCCTATGGTTTTTAAGTTAATGGTGGCAATTATAACCGACAGAAATTGACTATTTTATTATTTAAGTTTCTGGCGGTTATTATTTTAGTATTCTGGCTGTTATAACCGACAAATATTGACTATTTTATTATTTTTAAATATTATATTGATTAAAAATAAATAAATAAACACATGGTTTAAATATATTTTTAAGGGGGGAATTTAACAAAATTTTGGGAGGGAATTTTACCAACATTTTTTGGCTGTCGGTTATAACCGATAGTAATGAAATTTTTTTTATCGGTTTTAACCGACAATAATGAAAATTTTCCAAAATAAAACCCCTCAATCTCTTCCTTGGACCGGTGCCTTCTCCGTTCCCCCTTCCTTCAATGAAATCATTTCAGCTTTTTACATTTTCTCTCTCTCATTTCTCTCTTTCTCTCTCTCTAAACCTTTCTCTCAATCTTTCTCTGTGAGTTCATAGTGTTCAGCAATGGTAATTCTTCAATTCTGTTAATCTGTTATCGATAGCCATCGATTCTTCATGGGTTTTCTATTACTAAATCTTTTAGTTGATTTTTCTTGGGGGAGCTTTTCGTTGGAATCTTCTTCTTGGGTTTCATTTCTTAATTGTGTTCATCATGTTCATCGCTATATGTGCTGCTCTCTCATTTGTTTCCACTACTCTAATGGTTATGATGATGTATGCTGATAAGGTTGAATATGGTGAAATCTCATGTTTTATGTTCGAAGTCTCGCAACATATTATCTTTGATTCTTGATTTCTTGAGCTATTTCTTGTTAAAGATATGAGATTTTCAATATACATATATGTTACTATGAAAGTTAATTAGTAGTATTGAAACAATGAAAGGCCAAATTGCCAATGTGATAGAGGTCAGATGCCATTGTTTGAACACCAATTGCCAAATTTGTGAATCTTGATTGAAGTTGTGAAGGCTGATTGCCATAGATTGTTACAGTTAGAATTTGTAAGTGGAGAATACTAGTTTTCTTGTTAATCTTGAAGTGATAAGTTGGTTGTGTATGCTTGTGAATTTGTAAGTGGAGAATACTAGTTTTCTTGTTAATCTTGAAGTGGAGAATACTAGTTTTTCTGCACCATATATGCAAGGGTCTGCAAGTTCTTCCTTGGATTCTCATAATCAAACTGGTGCAGGACAAGTTCTAATTCTGCTGGTATTGACTCATCAACTGGTGGAAGAAGTCGTGTTCCTCTTGGTTCAAATAATTCAACACAACTTTCTGGTTTTCAACCCTAACAACCTCAACAACAAGCATTCTATCATTTGGCACTTGCTAATGATTTTGGATTTGATTTTGTGGGAAAGAAATGATTCAGAAAGTGGTTTATATTTTTTTTATTATTAATATATTTTCTGTCCGTTTTATTCGACAGAGAATGCTCTTATTTATTCATTATTAATAAATTCTCGGTCGGTTATATCCGACACAAGTTCTGATGGTTTTAGAGTATTTTTTGTTGGAAAATTCATTTCTTGACGCTGGCAATTCTGTCCCTTATTATATCCGCCACTGTATCCATTTTCTGTCAGATTTTGCTTAATATCCGATAGTAATACACGTTTCTTGTTGATTATCATAGCAACACTAATAAATGGTTTTGTAGTAGTGTGCTGACTTAATCTAGTGAGTTCGGTGATTGATGATTTTTAGACCTTGATGTGTTTCTTTGCTTCTTATCGGATTTGTCATATCCACAAATTCACCATTATGGTGGCTACTAAATTGGCCAAGTTGGCTTGTCTAATACATAAGTCGAAGTCTTTTGATTTGAGGATCTCTTGAATGTTATCTGTAGTGTTCTCTTTGATATTTACATATTTTTTAATGTTATAATAAAACTACTATCATTTCGCTTAAAAGAAAATTTCTATCATTGTATATAGCAGGGACAATATCAATGCTTTTAGTGGTCGACTCCAGCCAGTCCCTCTAAAACTTTAACAAATTTTTAGGTGTCAGCTAGTGTAGACAATTTTGTATTTGATTTATTTACTATGTGACTGGAGAAATGCTAAGGAGACTCTCAAAGTGAGACTCTCCATAGACTCTCCATCACCTCATGTTTTCAGAACATTGATTTATAATGAAGGCACGAGAATTGTGCCAAAACCATGAGTTTATAGAGACTCCATGGAGAGTCCCACTTTTGAGAGGGTTTCCTTGGCATTTCTCATGTGACTAACTACAAATTCAGTCACATAATAAATGAATCAAATACAAAGTAGTATACACTAGCTGACACCTAAATATTTGTTAAGGTTTTAGAGAGACGGGATGCAGCCTACCACTAATAGCATCGATATTGTCTTCGCTAAATCACTTGTGCAATTATTTTATATAAAAGACCTCGATATAATTAAAGGTAAAATTATTTGATATAAGTTTTGTGAGAAACGATGTGAGATTATTTGACTTATTCAACAAAATTTCTCCTACAACAGCCATGCAATTTGATACTGTTTTAATCCAATTTGTTTGTGTAAATAATTTCTCTTTATTTCCTTTTCCTTTTTTCTTCCGGATGTTAATCTGTCAAATGTCTATACTGTTGTAAGTTGTAAGTTGTAATCATTTTTTTTATCCTAGTCAAAAGGACTAAAGGAGGGTGTGATTGGCTGTTTTTAGTTAAAACTTATTATCCACTTTGTTTGTAGGGCATTTTTGAGTAGTTGATCTTTGTTTTATCGCAACGTCTTTTGCAGAAAATTCTACACTAAAAAGAAGAAAAAAAGAAGTTATCACCTTAATATATATTAATGTAGTTTACTTCTACTCTACTTTTTCACTCAGTGATTTAGTCGCTCCCCCTTTTAGCTTCTTTCTTCCTACTAGCTGACACATTGGGGAGCAAAAAAAAAAATGCATGAATCATGAGAAATCCTTCAGAAGTGAAAAACCAAAAAAATGATGTCTTTCTTGTTTGTTCTATTTGGTGAGGCCATCACTTTCAAGAATTAAGCATACAAAATTATGAATTTAATCAACAACATTTGATTCTGAATGCTGGTCACAATCTCAGTCCAAAAGGTAAAAATCAAAAGCATATCCAATAATCTGCAAATGCATTGTTGTTTTCACTCTTCATATCGGACTTCATCAATAGGAAGGGATTTTAAATTTTACCCAAAAGTTGAAATTTGGTAGGGAAGTTGACAAAAATATAACCCTAAGGTTTGTGCATGACTTTGTAAAGTTTATACATTATTAGGATGCAGGCCATACACAAAACTATATATTCCAAAATGTCTTTATAAAAGTTAAGGGTTAGACGTAGAGAAGGAGAAGATTCCTGCATGGGTGAATGTTTGGTAGGACAATTAGAAACGTCAAATGGGAAAGGAAAAAGCCGTATTAACTTTTAAGATTGTCTTATTCCTTCGATTTTATGCTGGATCTTTGTGCAAAGAACATCATAAATATAAAACCCTTGGTGGTTGGCCGTGAAAAGGGCTGCCTAGAAATCACATTTGACAGCTTTTGCAAATCTTAATTTAATACCTTTCTGAGCCTTTTGAAGTTAAAAAGAGTTCTTGAAGTAGGTTTGTTGATGCGTTTTCATGTTCTTGTTTCGAGCTCAGATCTTGGTGTTTGTTCTAAACCTACCTAACTGACACCAACATGTTTTTTCATCTCATCGTAACTTCATATGTAAATTAATGGTTAGCTCTAAAAGTAAATCTGTTCGGGTTTGAATATTGGAATTTGGGTCGAGAGAACATAAATCAAGAGGGAGGGCTGATGGTCTCGGCCCAATAATGAATATTTAGTCCGAGTGACGTTTTCAGCCCAAAAATAAAATGCCAGCGATTCGATGGAGTCCTAGTGGAATTGGGTTGCTAAAGGATCAGATCTAGGTGTGGCTCGGTTGATTCCAAGATGAATTAGAATGGCTAAGGATCATGATTAGTTTTGATAAGATTCGAATCATTTCAAGAATATTTCACAGTTCTGATAGGGTTCTACCACTCAACAAACTTGTTCATCACGAAATTCATCCCTATAAATAGAAGAGGTTTTGTAATGTAAAGAGGACCTTCAAAACAACACAGAAATAGATGCTCGGCTAGAAACCTTCTCACACCCTGAGAAAAATATTAATTGCTTCACTAACTCTTGTCATCATATATTCAGTTTGGTTGAACGTCACTGAGTTGACAAAACGACGACAAATTGAGTTCGGTTGAACATCACTGGAGTTGAAGAACAGTCGATCTAGGAAAACCTTCAGTTTGATTAAAAAAAAACCCTACTTCCAATTCAATTGATTATTTATTCAAATTCTCAGCCGACGAAGAGTCTTTTATTCTTTCGCCGAATAAGGTCACTTCATTCGCTTTCCCAGCGATGTGAGGTGTTCTATAATTGATTACTCGTAAGTGCATTTTAGGGTTCGAAATTTAGATGGCCGAACCACTTTTACCGTAAAGATGCTCATCTCCTTTGAGTATCTTTGTCCCCATAACTTGATTCTTGTTCGGGACACCTATATTTTCACCATTATAGAGTGGAGGGTGCAAACCCGATGCAGAAGATCTTGAACTTGGTAGCAATTTGCATAACCTTATCTTTAGATTTTATAACCCTAGGTGGAGAGGCCTCGGCCGAAGTCCTTGTTGTAGAAGTTAACAGCGTGTTTCATCACCATCACCACACCACCACATTCATTTTATTTGCCCGATTGAACTTGGCAGTTAATTAGCATGCCATCATCAACAATCATTCACAGCTCGTAGATTATTTCGACCTAGTCCGTATAATTTTCAAGGTTAACAAAGTCATTGAAAGTGAATATTGGATTGCAAAGTAAAACATAATTACCAAAGAATGCCAAATGCAAGTACACAAGTGGATATAAAAGATTTGATAAAAAGAAATGCACAGAAGAACATATCTCTTCCCTAAACTTGATTAGTGAAACATATGTAAGATGAAATTCACGCCTATGGTTCTGTTTAATAATCATTTGATTTTCAGTTTGTAGTTTTTTCTTTTACAGTTTTTACTTTTTTGTAAAACTAAAATCTTGTGGTAATACTTTCAGTTTTAGTTTAAAAAAATAAAAATTGAAAACCAAAAAGTGAAAACTCAATAGTAAATTTTGAAAACTCCAAAAAGTAGTTTTTAGTATGAAAACTGAAAGTAGTTACTAAGCAAGATTTTAGTTCCCAAAAAATGAAAACAAAAACTGAAAAATAAAATGGTTATTAAATGGCTCCTAAATTTCAATACTCATGCAATCAAATAATATGTGGGACCATGATTTTTTAGTGCTGAAGTAAAGCTGATCCGTATATAATTACCTCAGAAGTCCAATCATGGACTGACCAACTTTGGGCGAACGGTATCAGACGAAGCAGCAGTGCCACCGTCATCCTGTTTCGGGTTCATAGGCCGAGTCCTTGCGACTCTGCTAGATGACCATGCTTATTATGCAAAGCATACGATCTGATCTGGATGGACTCAATCAGATCCTACAAGTCTTGGAGTTCCTACAATCTAAGGATTGGCATGCGCTACAAGTAATCACAACTCCTAAGATGGTGCAATATCTACTTCTAGATATCCTTTACGATTCCCGTGGCTTAGAACGAGGATTCTATCCTAAAAATGTCTCTCTCCCACGATATAAATATACCCATCTAGGGTTTATATCTAGTAACGCTATCTAAGCACTTCAATTCTATTGCCCACTGCTTGAGTCTAAAATCACTCGCTAACTTGACTGTTGGACAACCTTTGGCCGGCACCCCCTCCCCCGGCCATAGGCTTGTTCACGGTTGTTTACTGTTTTGCAGGTTGCTCAAGTTTGTGCACAACCACCATCCATGGCGGTGTGCAAATTTAGTTCCAATATAATAATATGATGCTACGATATTGTCATTGTATTGTTGACGGTTTTCGCAGGATTTTGATAATTATATTTACACTTTTCTACGCGCTCGGTTTGAAAATTTATTTGTGTAAAACCTTAGATTCATCCCAAAGAATAATTAATCTCTATAGGAGTTATCTGTATAAGGCTATGTAAAAAATGAAGTATGAAAAATAAAAATAAAACTAAAATTTATCTTAAATGGTGTTTCTTGTTTTAAATTGTTAGATTATTATAATGGTATAATGAAGCGAAATGAAAATATTTATATAGAAGAGAATGTGGAAAAATATGTAGAAGCTAAATGCAGAAGTTCGGGATTCAATATTTTTCCTGCATTTAACGTATTATAATGTTTTTGGGCAGTGTTTAAAAATACTTTGGTTGCGTTTTGTGCAGCCTGACAGCCACATCCATTATTTTGTTTGATATATTGATCGAGTACAAGAGAATGTCGGATTCTCTAACACCAAACTCATATGTGTGTCAAGTTTAATTACGTAATTGATTTATACGACCCCAATCAATCAGCCCATGAATTCATTGATATGATGTGAAATATAATTTCAATATAATCTCAATATTTCTCTATTTATGTATGTCATCTTGCGTAGGAGCCATGTTAATTTTATCGTTCCAATTTTATCGGATCTGAAATATAATCTTCAATAGCATCGGGTTTATATATTTATGTTGTGTGCACAACTAAAAAATTAGTTTTGACTTTGGGTTTTGGGCAAGCAGAATGGTGGATAGAAAAGAGGGAATGCATGTTTTGCTCTAGCCTCTAGGAAAAATGTGTACCTGTCATTGTTGTAAGGTTTGCAATTTGTAGTTTGTGGTGATATACTTTTATATAGACTAGGTCACCTGGAAGAATGAAATCACTGGTTTGGATTCTCAAGTACAATCTTTTCCCTTATTTATCTTGTGTCTTTTTTCCTTTTACTCACATCCATTCTTTATACAATATGTTTTCTGCTGGCGTAGTTTGGTTCGATCTAACCAAGTCATGACGTGTTTAGTCTCAAATCCAATCAGAGTACAACAACAACGTAAAGTTCAAACGATGCTAATGTGGAACTTGCACATCATGACTTGTATTGAGCTAAACTATACCAATAATTCTTAGATAATTAAAGTACAAACAAGAGTTGAAATTTGAGCGTAGTTACGGGGGAGAAGTGATTAATTATAGAGAAATGAGAGAGATACATATAAAAAAAATATTAGTGATAGGGAAAGACACTTTTATGGCATTAACCTCCTGCAACAAACGACCAATTGGACCACGACCTTGCAGCTGGGGGGGGTATAGGATTCAGGAGGGAAAACAAAATTGTGTTTGTTTATACCATACTTAGAGCCTTCGTATAAATACTCGGGGAACTCAAAGGTAATTATGTAATAAAGAAAGGGGCAAATATGTAAAAAGGGGAGGAGCCCTTATTTTATAAAAGGGCCTCCTCACCTTCACAAACCGGAAGGGCTCAGAAGCCTCCTCACATCCCCTAAGCTCTAAGCTCTCTCAAAGCTCTCACTCTCATATTCAGAGCTATCTCTCCCTCAGAAATACAATATTAGTGTGGACATAGCCCAAACATTGGGGTGAACCACAATATATCTTGTGTTATTTACACTTCTTACAGATTCACGATCGGATTTACGTTGTTCCAAGACCTCCGGTTTTGTGCATCAACATTTGGCGCCGTCTGTGGAAAACGACACGAAAAACTAAATCGACTCTCTTTCATTTTTTTCATCGTACCACCGTGAAACTGCAAAAACTCCTTCCTTGAGCTTTTCCAGAAAACCCACACAGAGACACAAACACAAAGCCCTCGTCTCTCTCTCTCTCTCTCTCGGTTGAGAAAGCAAGCATGGTCTCAGCTTCTGTCTCCGCTCACTTTGATGTTTCCTCCACCTCCCCCAGCTTCAAAGCCAGGCCTTTCGAATCCTCCAAACGGACCCTTTTGCCCAAACCCTCGTCACTTTTCCCTCTCTCACAACAACGCGCCATCTTGAGGACAAACAAGTTGCGGGGGCGTCCATGACTCGGCTAGAAAAGCTGGCCATTGCACACCAGCTGGCAAAGCTAAGAGTGGATGTGATCAAGGCGGGGTTCCCGGCTTTGTCCAAATATGATTGGGAGACAGTGAAGCTGATAGCAAAAGAGGTTGGAAGCCATGTTGATAAGTGCAGCTACGTACCTGTCATATCTGCATATTGTAGGTACGTTCGTGGCGACGTCGACGCTATATGAGAGTCGGTGAAGGACGCGACGCGCCCATGCATATCCATATCGACCAGCGAAATCCATATGAAGTATAAGTTAAACAAGACTACCGACCAAGTTCTCAAACTCGTGACAGAGTCGGTGAGGTATGCCAGAAACCTTGGAGCTCAGAATATTACGTTTGCCTGTGAAGACGTTGGAAAATCAACTTTTGGTTCCGGCGACTCAAGACTCCAGCTCGTCAACCTTTCATTCAATCAGGTCTCCAGCGTGGTTCCAGCAACCATTGGAGTTTTCAAGCATATCAACTCACCTGCACTTCTTCCAGCGGAGTCGCCGTGTCGAGAATGGACTCTACGACTACGATCCGAATGCCACGTGTACTCGGGTAAAGCTCGGTAAGAGGACGGACGGGTACCAATGCAATTGTGTTGATGGGTTCGACGGCGACGACTTCAATCATGGGTCGAGCTGCCGGAGATATGGGAGGCATATATACCAAAGCTGCTGATGTCAATGCAGATCTTGTCGGCAAGGTTGAAAGAAATATTCCTGAGGATGACCCAAGGAACCCAGCTGTGATAGCTGATAATGTCGGAGACAATGGTGAAGATATAGATGGCATGGGATCTGATCTTTTTGGATCCTATGCTGAATCATCGTGTGCTGCCCTTGTGGTTGCTTCCATTTCCTCATTTGAGCTCTCTGAGTCGGTCAGGGCTGGGGTCAAGGCCAGCAGTGATTGGGTCATGGACAACATGGGCAAAGGGACAAGATAAGATTCTTCATCATGAACTTGCCCATTTTCTGAAAACCAACTGTTGACCACCAACTTCTGAATCATGCATGCTCCTCTTTTCTGAAAAAAGAAAAGCAAAAGCAAGGAATAAACACCCCACCAGAATGATGTGATTTACTTTTCTTGGCAGATGTATGATGTAATTTATTTTTCGGAGACATCTGTATAACCCCTTCAGATGGTAATAAAAAAACAAAAAAAAAACGGCAAAGCCCAAAATAAAAGGGGTGGAATGTTGTGTGGAGGGTGAAAGCCCATAAGCCCAAAATAGCACCAACCAGGTGACCAAAAGTACGTTCAGTACTACAAAAAATTATTCGGCACCCTGCCGCTATTATCACCAACCAGATGACCAAAAGTACGCCCAGTACTATAAAAAATTATTCGGCACCTCGCCGCTATTATCGCCAACCAGGTGATCAAAAGTACGTCCAGTACTTCAAATTATACATGAGCATCACTCATGTCAATCATACATAAACATTTCATAAGCATCATTCATGTCAATCATACATAAACATTCATGACCATCATTCATGTCAACATTCATGAGCATTACTCATGTTAACATTCATGAGCATCACTCATGTCAACATCCATAAGCATCACTCATGTCAATCAACATAAACATTCATGAGCATCACTTATGCCAATCAGCTTCAAAAGCTTCATTTACAGAGCTCTAGCTTCAAAAGCTTCATTTATAGAGCTCTAACTTCAAAAGCTTCATTTACAAAAGTTCCAGCTTCGAAAGCTTCATTTACAGAGCTCTAGCTTCAAAAGCTTCATTTACAGAGCTCTAGCTTCAAACCTTCACCTGCAAAGCTTCACCTATAAAGCTTCAGTGCAAGGTATACAAATACTGCTTCCAAACAACCGCCACTTCGGCCCATACATGGATTCAATTTGAAGTCTCCAGCAAACAGACTCTATTGACCGAAGACCGAAGACTTGAGGGACTACATTATGTACCATATATTGGGCCTCAACTGGGCCTCATGAAAAATACTTGGGGGATTTAGGCCATTATTTATGTACTGAGGAGCGATCCCTTATTCTATAAAAGGGACTCCCTCACTTTCATTAGAAAGCACCCATCACTTATATATTGAGGAGCGAGCCCTTATTCTATAAAAGGGACTCCCTCACCATCATTAGAGATCATCAACTCTAGCCCATCACTTATGTGTTGAGGAGCGAGCCATTATTCTATAAAAGGGACTCCCTCACTTTCATTAGAGAGCATCGCCGCCAGCTGAGCAACCATTTCATCTCGAGCATCACTCCTAACCCATCACTTATGTATTGAGGAGCGAGCCCTTATTCTATAAAAGGGACTCCCTCACCTTCAACGCCACAAGCCGAGCCAACCAAGGCAACATAAGCTGCAAGCAGAGTAGCCTAGCAACATGTACTACTTCTAGTTGAGCATCATTTCACTTTGAGCACCGCCTTATATCCAATATCAGTTCAAGATGACATCTAGATACTTTGGCCCACACATGGACTGAATTTCAAGTTTCCAGCCAAAAGACTCTCTTGATTGAAGACTTGGGGGACTACTGTTTATACCATACTTAGGGGCTCCGTATAAATACTCAGGGGACTCAAATGTAATTATGTAATAAAAAAGGGGCAAATATGTAAAAAGGGGAGGAGCCCTTATTATATAAAAATGCCTATTCACCCTCACAAACCGGAAGGGCTCAGAAGCCTCCTCACATCCCCTAAGCTCTAAGCTCTCTCAAAGCTTTCACTCTCATATTCAGAGCTATCTCTCCCTCAGAAATACAATATCAGTGTGGACGTAGCCCAAAGATTGGGGTGAATCATGATACATCTTGTGTTATTTACATTTCTTGCAAATTCACGGTCGGATTTACGTTGTTCCAAGACCTCTAGTTTTGTGAATCAACAATGTTCAGGGATAGAAATTAGAAGTTATGTAGTTGCTTTACTAACAAAGAAAATCATTGGTCGCGTTTTAAGGAAGAAATGTTGTAGTGTGGCATAAAGGGGAACATGAATATGTTGGCCTATAGTTTTGTGGCACATATGAACAATCCAAATGCTTGGACTAGAAGAAATCTAACAAAGCACATAATCGCTTAGCCTGTTGGCTTTATGCGGTAGATGTTTATTGATTTTTGTGGATGTGGTTGGAGGAAGATCATATTTTTAAGATACTGCATACACCCTCTTGAAGTTGTATTGATCGTTTATGGTTGGATTATGAATGCAATTTCAATTGATAAGAAAAAACATAACTTTTAGGGAAATTTGGAAAAATAATCGAAAGCCAACTTTCAAAATTTATGATAATTATAACCAAAAGTTGATATGAAAGTACTAATATACCCTTAATACTATAACTTTTAACAAAACAAATCCAAAGACTCTCATAACCCAAATGGTTTTGCTGCTCTACGCTTCCCTATCTTCAATGTTTTCCTCCACACATGATTGTTCTTGTTTTTCAGCACAAAATTTAGTCCAACAAATAGAAGGAAAAAGTTGGATAAATGTGGGTTCTTTGGTGAAGTGAATGTGGTTCAATTGACTGAGGGTTTCCTTATTTGACTGAAACTCCTTATGCATATTTGAATCTTGGTTGCTGAGTTCGGAAGAAGCATGGGATTTGAGTGATTTTTTGGTCTATAGAAGGGAAAGAAGAATATAGATTATATTCACACATCCCAAATTACTTCCCTTACACCTTTTTTATTTTTTAATATTTTTTTATCAAGTGTTAGTGATGTGTAGAATATCTAAAAAATATTTAAAAAATAAAGAGTGTGGGACAAGTAATTTGGGTTGTATGAATATAATTTCTCAAGAAGAAAAAGGAGTGAACTTTAGAGTGGAGAACAAAGGAGTGAAATTTAGTTGTCCCTCAAGAGCAAAACCCACTTCTCCTTTGTCGCCTTCGTAGCCCAGACCTTCTTGCAATATCCTTTTTAGTTTTTTTTTAAATGACATTATTTATCCTTTTACACACATTTTTTCCAATGGAGAAGAGAATAAAGTGACTGTTACTACCTTCAACTATAACCACTAATCGTACACAACCACCACCATCGTTATCATTACCGTTGCTACCACAATAATCACCACCACCACCGCCACACAACCATAACTATTGCCACAATAACCACAACCATGCACCACCACCACCATGACCACAATCATGACGACTACCACCATAATCACAACCACCGCCGCATGCATTACCACCATTATCATTGCCGCCACTGCCACCATCACCACAACTACCACCTTTGCCACCACTACCCTCACCTCTATCACCATTGTTACTTTTGCACCCTAACCACCGTACTCCACCATCACCACCATACCCCCAACATTGCCTTTGCCATCCCCACCACCGCTCCCATCGTCTCCACCACCACCACCATCATTGCTACCATCTACAATTATAACCACCAACCTCACACCATCACCATCATCACCACCACCATCTTTCAAACACCACCGCCAACAACGCAGCCACACCAAGTGTCGTTGGCACCATTCCTACCTCTATACTCCAACGTCCACACTCTACTATAGGCACCACCACCATACCTCCACCATTGTTGTTGTCATCACCACCATTGCCCCAGCCAACTATTGTCACCACGACCGTCAATAATGTCCATTTTTGTTATTATATACAATTTTAGCACTTTTACGTTAAAATTTACTAAACGCTTTGCTTTTCCTTTTCTTACTCGCATCACTTTTAAAATTAATTTTATCAAACACACAACGGCTACATTTTACAGCTAATTATTATTAAAGCACATAAAAAACAGTTAAAAGAAAGCACAAGTCTCTCGAGCTCCCTCGATCAGTGCTCAAATCCTCCTCAAGATCTTTCGAGCAATGCTCAAATCCCTACTTTGAGAGGTTAAAATTAAGTAAAAAATATCGTGCATATAATTTATATAAGAAATGATATTCACACAGTATTTGTCTCACTCAATACTGTTGTTTATTTTTTGCCTTAATGTTTAATGAAACAAAAAAATATTTATGGATTATAAATAAACATGATCAGAAGGTGAAAACAAATGTTGAAAAATTATTTCCAATACCCCTTGGTCCATGCATTTATTGGCTCATCATGAACTTATCAGCAACTACGGATTGGTTGGGCAAAACTAGAGAACTGTATGAATGCCGACACTGATAAAAATTCAATCATAACTTACATACATGTTTTTGCGTATCTTCTCATTATTGAAATCAAATAAAAAAGAAAGAAACATATATACATGATGAAAAACCAGTCACAATCATTGATCAAAATACATATACATGAAGAAAAACCAGTCACAATCATTGATCAGAAAAGACTTTGAGGTGGACCAATTCATGGCTTTATCAATAGAGGATTTGGTAGTTTAATTAGGTCATGGAATTCAAGGCTTACCAGCTTGAATCATAAAAGTTCATGCCAACCAGCAGCGACATATATTGAAGAAGCCACTTTGCATTTATATATGGTGGGAGCTTAGCTCTGATTAAATTTATGAACACAAATAAATTATATATTGTGGAATCCTGTCACAAAATCTTACCTAGCTGATGGGGGACCAGCACAATTAGAGAAGGAGACTAAGATAAAGAGCCAAGCTTTGTTCATAAATTCATTCAAGGGTAAATTACATAATAACCCCTCAGGTTTGAAGTATATTACAACCCCATACAACAACTTTAAAACACTTCACTTTCATAAATCACGTACCATTTTATTGCAAAATAATACATCCGTTAGATTTTTCGTCCATTAGTCTGTTAAATGCTGACGTGGCATTAGTGGACCCCGTTACACGTCAGCCCACTCCCTCCAAAACTTGCACACGTGGAATTTTATATAGTCCACATGGAACCACGTGGACTGACAACATGGCAAATTTAAAATTAAAAGGTTTCTTGAATCTCTAACCCACTTTTCCCATCCCACTAACCAATGCAACCCCACTATCATCGAGTACACCACCATTCCCAAACCCAGAATCAAGAAGGACGAAGTTCTGGTAACCCTAGCCTATGTTGCGAAACCTAATTTCCATCACTTTCTACCCGTCGATTTCCTATCGACGTCGTACCCACTACCTATAACAACCCTTAACCCGTGACCCGCAACCCACAACCCATAACCAACTCCTAATTGCAACGATAATAAAGTGCTTTGAAGTGAAGGATTCGAAGTCGAAGGCTGAAAATGACCTGGGAAAGGAGGGAGGATCCGTTAGATCCATTCCCAACATACGGTTCGTGCTTTTTTATTTCTTTATTTTGTGTTGTTCGATAAAGCTTGGACTGTTCGAAAATGGTTGGAGTGTTCGAAAATGTTGGGGATTTGAAATTGTGTGTACTTTGTAATTTTGGATATATATTTCCTAATTTTAAATTGCTTTGTTCGAAAATGGTAGGGAACTAAAAATTGTTTGGTGTTGTCAGTTAATGGAGGACTTTTGTCCTTATTTAATCATGTTGGAAAAAAGCTTGTGGGTTATATATGTTTGGTAGTGCTTTGTTTATACCTTTATCTGTGGTATGATGCTTTATTTATGCCTTTATCTAGGACACCACATTGTTATTTGTGGTGTGTCTTTATCTGTGAATTGTTTTGTGGTCCTGGGTTTTGAAATTTAGGTTTCATCACTTTAAAATAGGAATTTTTTAAGCAGAAATTAGGGTTTCATCAGTTTATAATAGGGTTTTTTATGCTGCAATTTCAAGGAACAATGAACTATTCACAATCAAAATGTATCACGGTGGACAACTCAGTGAAGACTTCTATGTTGGAGGGAAGGTGGATTTCTTTGACTACTGTGACAAAGATTTCATGTCATTGCTCAATGTTGACAATATGGTTGAAGAACTAGGATATGAGAATGTCTTCATGAGTTACCAGGGATGGAAATTCGAAATGGGTTGAAGCCTTTGATGACAAATTCAGATGTTATCAACATGTGCAAATTTGTGCCAAACTACACTCTAATTGATGTGTATATTGAGAAGATAACACCTGAAGAATGTGTCTCTCAAGAGATGAAGTTTATGAAGTCATTTGAATCAGTTGCTCAGAGTATGATGGTTATTGAAGAACTTGATGGTGATGATGATGACCAGTGTAATTTGATAGAGGAAAGGCCAGTGCAAGTGAATAGAGGAAAAGGCAAGCTAGCTATACAATATCCAGTCATTGGCCTTGGTGGTGAATGTAGTGTGCCTTCCCAATGTGTGACTCAAGTTGTTGAAGAAGTGCTTGATGAAAGGGGTAATAGAGTAGTTGGTGATGAAGTAGTGGGTGAAAGAGTGTCTGATGAAATGGTAGTTGATGAAGGGGTGGTTGATGAAGGGGTAAAGGATGAAGGAGTGGAGGATGAATGAGTGGGTGATGAAGGAGCGGAAGCAGAAGATGAGAATGACAGTGACTTCGTAGAAGAAGAATTATGTTGATGAATATCACTTACAGTTTATGAAGTTTGTAGATGATAATGTGGATGCACATGAGGATGCAGTGTTGGCTAGCATTAAGGAACAAAATAACCCACAATCTGGGAAGGGATCTCGGCAACAAAGGGAAGAATTTGAAGAAGAGATTGATGTAGATCTTGTTGGTAAGTCGGATTACAATTCGGATGGCCTTCATAGTGTGCATGAAAATGAAGACGGTGGTCCAAGCAACAGTGAGCATTATCATGAGTTTAATAAGAAGACTGACATAAAGAACCCACACTTGTCCTTAAGGTTGATATTTAAGGATGTCGCACAATTCAAAAAGGCAGTAGTTATGCACTCTATGATAAATGGGTATAGGGATGTCCATTTTCCACAGAATGAGAAGTTCAAGGTTGATGCAACGTGCAAAGAAAATTGTCCGTGGCTTGTCAAGTGTGGGAAGATGCGCAATTAAAACAACATGCAGATAAAGAAGATTTTGGATTACCACACATGTGGTAGATTATGGATGAATAGGAATATGAAATAGTCTTGGCTTACTAAGCAGTACTTGGAAATGATCCAACTTAATCTAACATGGCATATTGAGTCTTTTATGGACACCATTGTAGCTGAATGGAAACATAGTTGCTCTAAGATGAAAGCTTATAGGGCTATGGTTGCTTCTATGAAGATTATAGAGGGTAAGCATTCTGAACAATACACAAGATTGTGGGATTTTGGCGAGGAAATTAAAAAGACAAACCCGGGGAGCACTGTGAAGATAAAGTTAGTTGAAGGAAGGTTTCAAAAGATGTATGCGTGTTTAGGTGCATGCAAGGAAGGTTTCAAGCATGGCTGCAGACCTTTGATTGGTTTAGATGGTTGTCATTTGAAGTCTCAACATGCGGGTCAATTGTTGGTTACTGTGGGGATAGATCCCAATGATGAAACTTGGGTGATAGCTTATGCAGTTGTCGAGATGGAGAACACAGATTTTGGGATTTAGTTTTTAGAGATTCTGGCCGAGGATATTGGGATTATAAATCAGCATCGTTAGACATTCATTATTGACAAGCAGAAGAGTTTAATTCCTGCACTCTTCGCGGTTCTTCCCGATTGTCACCATAGGTTTTGTGTGCGGCATTTGTACACAAACTATAGAGAACAACTTAAGGGTAAGGCATTGAAGGATGCTTTATAGGTTTTTGCCAAGACCATTACAATTCCACACTTTAGAAGAGCCATAGAGGAGCTTAGATTGTTGAGTGAAAATGTATATGATTGGTTCGTGAAGAGACCTGCCATTCACTGGAGTAGGTTCTATTTTCAAACGCATACCAAGTGTGAAATGTTGCTAAACAAATTGTGTGAAAGTTTCAATGCCATAATAGTGAAGGCAAGGTCGAAACCAGTTGTAACCATGTTTCAGATCATTCATACCATGTTGATGAGAAAGATTCAAATGAGAAGAGACATTATGATAAGACAACCTGGAGATTTGTGCCCCAAGATTAAGAAAAAGTTGGAGGTTGCAAAAATAGAGAATGGTCGATGCATTGCTTAATAGTCTGGTAGGACTAAATTCCAAGTGGATGCTGAAGGAGGTGACCAATTTCTTGTTGACTTGACTGAACGTACATGTTCATGTTGGGCATTTGACCTCATTGGTCTTCCATGCAGCCATGCCATTTCTGCCATTAATTACAAGCGGGATAAGCCAGAAGACTGTGGATGTTTGTTATTCTAAGGTCATGTACTTGGAAATATATGAACACTTGATCCAACTAATGAATGGGATGTCAATGTGGGAGGTCATTAAAAATCCGCCTATCCAGCCTCCTCTATATATTAGACAACATGGAAGACCCAAGAAGAAGATAAACAAAGAGGCTTATCACTATCTAATAAACTTGAGTCTTGGACATACCGAAGGAGCAAGAGTCATCCAAAAAGATAATTGGTGGATGTTAGACTTTTGGGCAAATAACAATGGTTAAGATATAACTGCTAAAACTTTCAAATTATAAAATACTGTGAAGTATAATGGAATTATTGGGATAAGATGTTCAAAACACACAAGGTACTCTTTTTGACAAAAAATCTAACAACTAAAAACTCCGGAATATGAGATACGTGAAGAATATGAGAAATTTCGAATAAGATGTCCAATCATACACCATCTACCCAGGTACTGTAGAATTATCAGAGAAACAGGTTGAAGACCCACTTCCAATAACACCGATATTGTCTCAACTTGGTGATTACCACCTGCACAATTCGTCAAGTGTGAGTTTTTATCACAAAAGGCTCGGTGTTAGTTAGAGTGGGGTTATGATATTTAAACTATTAGTTATCTTTTACTACAGTTGATGTGGGATTCAACACACCCCTTCACGTGGGACCCAATTAGTGGGTCACACGCGGGAGATCCACACATCGGTAATCACGTGGAACCAAGGGGACTCACCTTACACGCGGGGCCATGGGACCCACCATTATGGCACGAGGGCAAGGGGATCCACCTATCATGTAGTAGTATAGTGCGAGCCCATTTCCTGGCTTTGATACCATGTAAAATTATTACAGAAATGGGTTGAAGGCCCACTTCCAACAACACCAATATTGTCCCCAACTTGGTAATTACCATATGCACAATCTGTCAGGTCTGAGTTTTATCACAAAAGGCCTCAATGTTAGTTAGAGTGTTGTTAGGATATTTAAACTATTACTTATCTTTTACTATGGCCGATGTATGACTCAACATGTCTTCTGTCGTGGGCTCCAATTAGTGGATCACACGTGGGAGATCCACACATTGACAACCATGTGGAGTCAAAAGGGCCAAAGGACCCACCATCATCGTGCAAGGTCTAGAGGACCCACCACTACAAGAAAACATGGAATGGGCGACAACATTTTCTGTGACACCCATAAATTCATCACATTTTAGTATAATAAGTGAGGAATTTTAAAAAAGCGTCACATACATACTAGTGTGGGATACGAAACATTTTTGGAATGTTGTTCATCACATAGCAATCCTAAATTCCCCACAAGTTTTTGGCACCAAATTTTGCCGCCCAATTGTTTTCACTCGATGACAAAAAGATTGGGTTCTTCACAAAACCTAAGATTAGGCCATCTAGGTATGTGGGAAAAGTCAATTCATCACCATTTGTTTTACTAAAGGCAGAGGGAAAAAATTAAAAAAAAAACATAAAAACAATTAAAATCAAAAGCCCCAATTAGAACTCATCTATTCTACTCCCACCCCATTTCGTCTCTTAGTCTCTCAACTTTGCCGACGACGGATTGTTGGTGGCCACAACTGCATTGCTCTTTCTTCTTCCTCAAACCTCAGCTGCTTGCTCTCATACTCTACTCTCTTTGATTTAAGAAGACCTAGTTTCTCAGCTATCCTTTCTCCCAATTTATTCTCAAAAGGTACTAAAATTTCTCTGTCTCTTGAAATTACTGCACTTTTCTTTATTTCTCTCTTGTAAATTTGTCTTAACTGTGAAAATTTGAATTTTTTTCTTATTTTTTGTATTAAGTTTTCAAGATACAAGGAAACCCAGCAGTAGAAATCTCACTCGTGTTATTGGGGTAGAAGATTTTTCTATTTTTGTTGTTTAATTAAATTTTAGGATGATGTTGATATATATTTCTAAATTAGGTTTTACAATGTGGGTATGAATACTTAGATGGCATGTTTTTTTAAAAATAAAAAATAAATTGTAGTTAGATGGGTGCGAATGCTTAATGGTCTGCTTTCTTTGTTTTAGCATCTTGCTAATCTTGAATTTCCAGTTATATGAAATTCATCTTTACTATATTGTATGCCTATCTTTGCTTTCTTTGTTTTATTGGCATTCATCTTTGCTATATTATATACCTATCTTAACAAATTTTAAAAAATTTGTTATAGCAACCTATTAGAATGTATCAAAGTTTGTGCCCAATACTAGTATTGAAGTGATCTGACGTCATGGATAGACAATTGATTCGTTGTCAAAATCACCTTAGTTCTAAATATAGAGAAGGGGTCCAATCATTCATTGACGGTGCTTGTCACCATGTGAACCAGAATAATCATATACTAGGTCCTTTTAGAGTTTGTCATAACAGATATTTTTTCACTCAGTTGAAGATGTTCATCTCCATTTATTGAATTTTAGTATGGATATGAATTATGATATATGGATAAATCATGGTGAGCATATTAATCAATTGCAAGGAGAGTCTTCGATGTCTACGAACAACAAGCCGATCAATAATTCTAATGTCAACATGTTTAATATGATGGATGATGCATTTGGAAGAATGGATGATGCATTTGGAAGGAAGAATGGATGATGCATTTGGAAGAATGGATGATGATGATGATGATAATGATGATGATGATGATGATGATGATCAAGATACAATGGGGGTCCAAGATACCATGTGGGGCAGAGATATGACCAATGCTTTTATGGTAGATGTTGATACTTATATGATATGCTGCTTCGTGAAGCTTAAGAGGAACTATACCTTGGATGCAATCAATATACAGTTTTATCTTATGTTGTGGAGTTAATTCACAACAAAGTTGATAATCACATGACAAACAAGGCCATTGATAAGATGCTAGCAATGATGAAGAAGATGTGTCCCAAACCAAACAGTGATCTCGAATCGTTTCGTGAGTGCAAGAAGATATTGAAAAGTCTTGGATTGGGGTGTGAGAACATACATGCTTGCTATTATGATTGTGTATTGTTCTATAAAGAATATGAAAAGAAAGATAGATGTCTAGTTTGTAATGAGCCAAGGTATAAAAATAGTTATTATGAGCAAAGATAAAGGGTCCAAGAAAAGTGTCACAATATTTTCTACTTAAACCCAGGCTACAAAGGTTGTTCATGTCGAGACATACGAGTGAAGACATGAGGGGGCACAAGGATAAAAGAGTTAATGATCCGAACACAATTAAACATCAGCGAAATGTACCGTGATTTTGCTTAAGACCCACGAAATGTCAGATTGGGCCTTGCAAGTGACGGGTTTACTCCATTTTTAGATATAAGTAAGCCGTACAATATGTGGCCAATTGTTATATTTCCATATAATCTGCCCCCTTGGAAATGCATACACACACACACACATACATATATATATATATATATATATATATATATATATAGATAAGCTCATCAGTGAAGAAGCAAAGCTTATTTATCACAAGCTCTACATTCGATTATTTATCACAAACTTATATATATTAATACCAACAAATACATGTAAAAGTTAATATATGCTTATATATTAGCTTTTAATGAATAAAAAATGCACTGTTCTATGCTCATTCCATTTATTACAAAATCAACTTGTGATAAGAAAAATTGTTGTTCAACTATATAAGAAAAGGTTGGCATCTAACTTGGACATATATTAGGAAATGATGTATAGCATGCATACCAAAAATTGGGTAGTAGTGTAAACATTATCGCATAGCCAGTCCCAGTGACTCTTTGGTCTCCCATTCCATATTCGATCATTTGACAGATTAGCTCGTCCTCTTGTAGGTGTTTCACATGACAAGTAGTACTTATACAACCGGTGCTTAAACACAAAGTACAACTTTGCCTTCTTCTTATCAACATATTCAATTATCTTTGGATGAGATAAGTGCACCACAAATAATACCTATTATCAAACATAAATATATAAAAGTGAGTGCTTGAAATTATTATGAATAAACTAAATTAATGGTCCACATAACAACTCCACGCAAATTAAATGTACTCTCAGTCATCTTATCATGAGTTTGAAAGCCATTTTCCCACAATTCCTTAAGCTCGTCAACTAATGGGCACAAATACACATCAATCTCATTTCCAGGTGTTTTTGGTCCAAGAATTAACAAGGTTAAAAAAGAGAATGATTTTTTCATGTATGTATGTATATATATACGTATGTGTATATATGTATGTGTATATATGTATGTGTGTATAAAATGAAGAGCTTGTACATGTATTTTATTGATAAATAAGCTCTGCTTCTTCACAAGCATTTACATGTATTTTATTGGTATTAGGCATAATTGAATGCAGAGCTTGTTTGCATTTATTAGGCTATTCATTGCTTTTAGTTCTACATTTCAGTTTGGTAAATTTTGAGAACGACTACAGGAGAATGAGAGCAAAAATCATTAGATATAGTGTTTATGAAAATTAGATTCTAATTGATTGGAAAAGAGTTAGATAGTGGTATTCTATTGCATTTGAACAAATATGTACAACTCAAATATATGAATATATATAAGTCTGGGAGGTAGGAGCTTCCTAAATTGTACACCTTTACAATACTAACTCTTCTTTTGCTAGTCATGTACCATTTGTGTAATGTAGGAGCTTTCAAAGCAAAATGCTAATAATAGGAAGAAACAGAAGTATCACCACAAGGGAGGAGCAAGGCTATTCATCCAACATGCTAGGAAAGCTCACAAGGTAATGAAATTAAGGTACTAATAATACTCATTATGCACTCTCACGTTTGTATCTTCATTATTAAGCAGAAAGGAGATTCATTATCAGTGATTGACAATTTGGGTGTTCTTCACAAAAATAAGAATGGTCAGTGGATCAATGATGTTGCTTGAGACAAATATGTAAGTCATTCATGGGCCACTCATTTTTGTCATTTCAAATGCAGTGGAGATTAAAATTTTACAATTGACAAGATACAACTTAAGAAACATAGTTGGAAGTGAACATGCAAAATTGACATGATACTACTTGTTTGTCCAACCAATATATCTTATGTTAACTTTGCTTTTGTTACTTGTTGAGAAAAACATTGTATGTGCCTAGTCCAATTTAATCCATAGTCAAATAAAAACTACAAATCATGTTTACATACAGGTTTTGCATGGTGATTTCCTTCTGCATTAGATAAGGATAACATATAAGTGGTCAAGTTGTGTTGTGTTTTCTTAAGCATATTATAGCTAAAATGTTTGGAATGAAAGAAACTGAATTGTTTCTATTTAATTATGAAAGGATAACATGAAGAAAAGGAAGGATGAAATGAGGGAGAAGCTGATCTAAGAAGCACTTGGAGGTACAGCATCAAATTCCGTACATGTGCCATTGGATGATGAGTTTGGAATCATGGCTGAAAACATTGGAGGAAGGGAAAATCAGTTAATGGTGTAGGTGTTTTTCCTCGCATAGATGCCTCTGGTTGCATTTCTTCTATGGTATCAAGTTCCGAGTTTATTGATATGAGATCTCAGATCAAGCTTTTGTCAGATGGTTTCCTCAAATTGCAACAAGAGAATGAACAATTGAGAGCTTGATTGGATTTACGTAATGATGATGAAAATATGTTCACAAAAATCAAGGCATTTTTTGCTGCAAGTCAGGAGAAGACTAACAACTCTACAGAATCTAATGGTTATATTTCAAAGGGTGAAAGTGCGTATCCTGAGCTGGAAGAACATGATTTGGAAGAGGAATGATGTCCATATTGTGTCTTTTGCAATTAGTTTCAAGTATGCACATGGTACACCTCTTTTGTTAGCACCTAAATGTACCTTGGACTTGTCATTTGTTAGTACCCAAGATGTCTATATATATGTGTTACTACTCTTGATTATTTTGTCTTAGACTTCTCCTTTGTTGGTACCTCAAGTTGTCATTTGTTAGGCACCTCAAGCTGTCTTTTGTTAGGCACCTCAAGCTGTTTTAAACTTCTCTTTTGAGATAGGTCACCATGACTTTAATTTTTGGAATGTACATTTGGTTAATGTATTCGACTTATGTGTTTTAATTGTTGATTAATGAAAATGTGAAGTATTACCTTATAATTGTTATGAATTGCAATTCTAAATTACAAAACAATTAGTTCGTCGTTATTATTTCTAAAAAGGTATTTGATTTAAACATATGTGATGTAAGTTGCACCACATATCAAAGGAATATGTGACTTTTCAGCGTCACTTAGTGTAAACTATATCATCTGGTATCATATAGGGTGACTACAAAATCATCACTTATAAACCTGATACAAGATGAAAAAATAGGTCACAGAATTTTGTATTTTGTGATGTATAATTCGTCACACATATGGTTAATTTGTGATGTATAATTTGTTACACATATTGTTATTAAGTGACGAACGTTGTGACACGTATACTGAAAAAATGTGGCGAAAATAAAATTCGTCACATGGAATATAGGTGACGCTGTATAGGTGACGCAAGTGGTGATGCTAGAATTTCTTCACATATAGTCAAATGTGACAAATTTTCTTGTTTATGTGACGAATGTCTGTCGCCACCTAAGCCGTGTTTTCTTGTAGTGCACCAATCACAAGATCCATACATTAGCAACCACGTGGAGCCAAGGGACCCACTATTATCGGCAGGGCCTAAGGGACCTACCCATCACGAGTTCCACACATCAGCAAGCATGTGGATCCAAGGGACCCACCATCACTGGCAAGGCCTAGGGACTCACCCATCATGTGCCAGTACAATACATGACCGCTCCCTAGCTTTCATACCATGCAGAATTATCAAATAGACAGGCCGAAGGCCCAATTCCAACAACACCGATACTATCCCCAACTTGGTAATTACCACCTACATAATCCGTCAGGTGTGGAGTTTTATCATAAAATGTCTCGGTGTTAGTTAGAGTGGGGATAGGATATATAAACTATTCGTTATCTTTTACTATGGCTGATGTGGGATCCAACACACCCCCTCACTTGAATTTTATCATAAAATGTCTCGGTGTTAGTTAGAGTGGGGTTAGGATATTTAAACTATTACTTATCTTTTACTATGGCCGATGTGGGACTCAACACGCCCCCCTCACGTGGTACCCAATTAGTGGGTCACACGTGGGAGATCCACACGTCGACAACCATGTGGAGCCAAGGGGGCCAAGGGACCCACCATCATTGAGCGGGGTCTATGGGACCCACCCATCACGAGATCCACACATTGGCAACCACTTGGAGCCAAGGGACCTACCATCACTGGCGGGGCCTAGAGGGCTCACCCATCACATGGCAGTACAATCCATGCCCGCTCCCTAGCTTTGATAGCTTGTAGAATTATTAGAGAGAAGGGTCGAAGGCCCAATTCCAACAGCAGCAATAATGTCCCCAACTTTGTAATTACCGCCTACACAATCTGTCAGATGTGGAGTTTATTAAAAAAGGTCTCGATGCCTATCTTTTACTACGGCCAATGTGGGATTCAACAGGTACCAGTTGTCGAATGTCCATTCTGACCTTCCCATTTCAAAGTTCTTTACTAAATGAATCAAAATCTTATAGCTAGAATTACATGAATAGGATACCAGTTTCCGATATGCAGTATCAAAACATGAAAACCCACGGCCAAACAAGGCTATAAAAAGATGTATAAAGAAATAAACCAGGAAAACGTTCTGGAAAATGAGTTTCTTTTGAGCCAATCCATGAATCTAGGTGATTACTTACAGAGCAAGCAACAAATACACATCTGTAATTGACAAAAAAACTAACAAGATCAGGATTAATTTTTATAACTAATAAGTTGATAACGAACCACATAAAAATCATACTAGAAGGTTATAAATTCATCCCTCGTTCACATTTCGAGGTCCACTATTGGAGGGAAATTACAAGAAAAAAAAAAAGACTACAGAACAATCACATGCCAAAGATGTCATAGTGCAAAAATGTGACGATTAGCAACACAACGTAAGAACACGGCTGCTTGAACTAGAACCTGGCACATGAACTATCCTTCCGGAATTTAAACAAATATGAGATGAGATTGGTGAACTCATTGCCACAGGCCCATAATGGGATGGTGGGATATAAGGTAAGCCATCAACATTCTTAAACGGCATCAACTCTATTCATCCATCGAGATTGTACGATAAAACATGAACGAATTTGCTAAGCCATCAGCATTCAAGCTTATCCCGTTAAGCCCTACTTAAATCAGTTCGCCGTCTGCAGAACCAATCTCACACATTATCAAAGTTTTCATCCCAACTTAATAACTTCAAACCGACTTAAGCCTACCCCTCAAACCACTCAATTTAACATACATGACACTCTTGTGCCCGACACACCAAAGAAAACAAAATTATCCAACAATCCTCGTATCTATATGCGATCAATCAATTCGACGTCAAAAAATGCAGGATCATCACAAAACAAACTTGACTTAGAAACAATGAGACCATGAATCCTGAATCACTGATTCACTACCAAAGCAAAAAGGTGTCTTAATGTTCTAAATCACCTTCTGCTGAAAGGGGAATAAAAAAGAAATCAAAACCAAATAAGAAATATTAACAGACATCATCCAATTTAAACACTGCCTCCACGAAGATGAAGCACGAGATGCAGGGTAGACACTTTGTGGATGTTATAATCACCTAGCGTATGCCCATCCTCAAATTGCTTCCCAGCAAAAATGAGTCTCTGCTGATCGGGCGGGGTACCCTCTTTATCTTGGATTTTAGTTTTCACATTGTCCATTGACCTCAAGAATGATTGCCTTCCCAGTCAGAGTTTAACAAAGATCTGCATACCACCTCGCAGACGAAGAACCAAATGCAAGGTGGATTCCTTCTGGATGTTACAATCTGCCTAAGTCTTTCCGTCCTCCAACTGCTTCCAGCAAAAATTAGCCTTTGTCGGTGGGATTCCTTCTTTATCTTGAATCTTCGAGAGTAATAGTCATTCCTTTCAGTGTTTTAACAAAAATCTGCACTCCACCAAGCAGACGTAGAACTATATGCAAAGTCGACTCCTTCTGGATGTTATAATCGGCCAAGGTCCTTCCGTCCTCCAGCTGTTTTCAAACGAATATGAGCCTTTGTTGGTCAGGCTGACTCTCTTCCTTGTCATGTATCTTAGTCATGCATTATCGATAGTATCTGAGCTCCCTCCAAACCTCAAGGGTGATGGTCTTGCCAGTACGGCTCTTCACAAATATCTGCATGCCGCCCCTGAAGGGCAGAATCAAATGCAGAATGGACTCTTTCTGGACGTCATAATCTGCCAGCGTCTACCATCTTCGAGTTTCTTCCCAACAAAATAACACTACTGGTCTTACGGTATCCCTCCTTATCCTTAATCTGGGCTTTGACATTGGCTATGGTATGGTGCCTCTCAACTCCGGGAGGAATGCTCTATCCTGTAAGCGTTAACCCGAATGCCTGCATCTGTAGAAGAGTTTGTTTCTCGCTTGCGGTTATGAGGTTTTGAAGAATATTGGGGGTCGAGGCGTAGAGGTTTGGTACAGCTAATTAGGGTTTGAGTTGGATAGCGCTGGCGGGGAACTCAGGACTTTCTGCCAAATATTCTAAACACGTTTGTATGCTTAATTACATTTATACAGCAAATATGTTTATACAGAAGTTACCTTTGCACCCAAGTTACAATATCCTTTCAAAAATTACCATATATGTCGAATTAAATAATACTTATAATGTATTCGCAACTCGAATAACACTTTAATCCCAAAACGATGAATGATCGGTCCACCAATTGCAATAACCATCCTATCATTGAAATCTGACATGGAAATCCAGAATCACAGGCAGTTGGTATACAGATGATTCGAACTACTGCGAATGAAATCTGCCTACTTCCTAGTTCTGAGAATTTCTAACTACAACGAGAAAAACAAATTACAGCTACTGTGAGAGAGCAAATGCTGACTGTTTCTAAAATTGTTACGATCAGTGATTATGGAGTCAGTTACTGTTGTCATGCTCTCACCAGATCCTCCCCTTCCCTCCAATCCGACGAGCCAACTCAAAATCCTTCTTCACTGAGGATACGAAAGTAAAAGAAACAGGTTTGTTAACAATTATATTGTACAATAACGGTAAAAACTGTCAAAGACTAACTGAAACTTGAAGTGGAAGATGAAACAGTGAACAGACGAAGATGAAACAGTGAACAGACGGTTAATCCAAGACATACAATAAGTAATAGTGCATCTGAGGACAGCCCCATTGAGTTTTGTCAAAATCCACTACCCAAAAGAGTGCAATTTTTTTCATTGTTTAGGTGTAATCTCACTACAAGCATCAGTCGCAGCTTGCAAATTTACATAGCATTAGGGGGATTTGTGGAAAATAACAATTAATTATGCAGATATAGATCTCAAGTTTGCTTACTAAGAGTGACCCGCTTTGCATGAATTGCACAGAGGTTGGAATCTTCAAACAACTGAATGACATAATCCTCTGCTGCCTGCAAAAGAACAAAATTCCAATAGGCATGACTGATTTGTCTCAAATAACTCATGGTAACTCCTCCGATGGACTGCAATTTAGAGGGTTATGGTTAGATGGTATGCTTGGATTGGGATAACGAGACAAAATTCCTGCAACCAAGTCCAAGCAATTCGTTCTATAGGCTTCATTTGTTGAGTTGATTTGACGAAGTAGAACAATAATGGTGGTAACGAGAAACTGCTGATTGTTATCAGGAACAGTTTTTATTGCAATAGAACGAGTAAGTCCTCAAAGATCATGGGTTGGCACAGCAATGGCATTGCGTGATCAAAGCATGGCAAGAAGCAGATGGGCAGCTGAGGAAGCATCCAATGCACTTCCATAGATGTTAATGATACTTATGGCATTATCATCACTCATCCAGCCAGCATATTTTAACGGATGGATAAACAAAGATTATGCTACAACTCGCTGAAATTACAATGCAGAAACGTACCAGTTTATCAAACAGACAGAAAAGGAGGAGGTGGGGGTAAGAAAAGTAGCATTTGCAAGGTTAATCTCTTACATACAACTAAATTCACTTGCCATAAAATAAATAACAACGTATATTCACCTCTTGAATTGCTAGTAAAGCATCAGGCGTCCAACGCTTAGGCTCTCTAGACACAAAGTTGGTGATTTCTCTTACCTACAAGGAAATAAAAGATTGTCAACTTTGTGTGATCAAACCTTGCGCATAACTAGTGCTTAAAATCTAATAGATAACATCACCAGACGTGAACCACACAAAAACGAAGCACATTCCATTTCACAATCCAATTCTAGTCTCACTAAAAAAAGCTTAACTCTGAGATTGCAAAGATGTCAAGGTCAACTTGTTTATACAATACAAAATGAGCTAATCAAATCGACATCAATAAATTGGATCTGTGATTCTGGGTTTCGATGCCAACAAAAAAAATACATTCTCTTGATTGTGAGAAGAGAAAATTGCCAGAACTAGCAATAACACTACCCAACATTTCTTTTCAGGTTATCCTTCGGTGCACGCCCTCATGTATATCTATGCGCACATGCATGTGTGGGTGCAATTCTGTATGTATAACAAACAGGGAGATAAGAACTCACAGTTCTGATGAATGGAGCAGCTGGGATAATCATCTCAACTGTCTTCTGAAGGTGACGAATTTCCCGAAGAGCCACTGTTCCTGGCCTGTAACGCCGCTTCTTCTGCTGCGTTCCTGGACCTATAGACATAACAACAATAATCATTCAGAAACAACTTACTTCCACTGTAGCATCATCACCACCAGCACCAATGAAGAAAACATATATACTTGTCGGATTTGCCTCGGGCCTCCTCGTGCCTCTAGAAGATTCCTTCAGTTTATTGAAACAAAAAGGGTAAAAATAAAACGCATTAGGAATGCCAGATTTAAAGATATGAATTGTCTTCACCAGATTACAGATGAGTGACAAGTTTAATAGTTTCCTACTATTTTCAAGAAATTAAACAACAGAGAAAATAACGATAGGGGTCAAGCACCGTTTGGCTAATAAGAAATTTAGGCAAAAAAAATTAATAATTTTTTAATTTTCCAAATCAAATTTCTCCCAATTCCCCTCCTCCCAATTCTCATTCCCACATTTTCTCAGTAACCAAACCTAGGACAAGAAAAATCCGAAACTAACGAGAAATTGAAGAGTGAGAAAGATAGAGAGGGAGAGAGAGAGAAAGAGTACCGGTTGAGCAGGTGAGGCCACCGAGCTTCGGCCTGCAGCTGAAGGCAGAGAAAATTAGTTTCAAAAACCACAATCGTCAACAAAATACACATACATCCATACATTGGAGAGAGAGAGAGAGCAGTTTGTGCGCGAGTAGCTTTCTTGCCTTTTCTTCCGGCGGTGTGTTTGACTCTCGCCATTGAAGTTTTGGTGAGAAGGAGGAGGAAGGAGCTTCTTTGCTGGTGTAAGAAGCGACGTCGTCTCGCTGATTGTTTCTAACTGTTGCAGATCCAGAGAGGCGTCGTCGGCTCCGACTTTAAATTTCAGTTACTGAATTTTTGTATTTGAAGTGAAAAAACCTTAAAAAACTTCCCGCTCCAGCCGGTGAGGCATAAAACGACGCCGGACGAATTATTTGGGAGCCACCGCAGCAAAATCGTCTCCAACGGCAACATTTGGACGTTGTGCGAAACGACATGAGTCAAACGGTAAGTCTTTTCAACAGTGACAACGGTAGGAATTGGATTCACTCTAGATCTTAATGTCCGGAGCCTGAGGATCAACACATCTGGGCTGCAAAATTTGAATTTGACGGTCTCTATTAACTCATTTTGTTGGTCAACCACACACAAATCAACAACTACGAATTCTTTTACACATCAATTAGTGGCCCAGATATATTGATCCTTAGGTTCCGGATACTAAGGTCTGGGGCGGATCCAATTCCAATTTTTTCAACGTTTGCATTCACAACGTGGTAAGCTTATTGCAGTAGAAAATTTTGAATTACTATCACATGATATTTTTAAGTTATTAATGTTGTAATACTTACATACTATATAATAAGCCTCATGAAACAGTGAGTGTGTAGTTCATTCATTCATATTATAACATTTAAATTAGTGAAATCATGCAAAGATAATTCAAAACTTTCTTAGTCTCAATGTGAGACTCTCACATGAGACTTGGTTGAATTTACAGTTTGAACTGCTAACATGCAATTGACATTAGTAAAAATTCCTTTTTCAAAATACCAATGCCTTGCTTGGTGGCGATGATTTGATTAAAATAGATAATTCACTAGATTCATTATATGCTGACTGAAAAAAAAAAAGAAAAAAAAAAGGGACGTCAACTTCTAAATATTGTATAAGTTGAAGGTAAAAGTAGATTAGTCAATAAGTAACCACATCCCTCATGATGGAGATCGGAAAAAATAAGCTTAGCTCCCGACTTTTCCATCTTATGCTTTTCAAGTTAGATAACATAAAAAAGTTGGCGTTCATTTCTTCATTCAACTTTAGGCTGAATCTCATTTCTTAAAAGTTGGAGAAATTTTTTAGTATGACCGTCACACAAGGTAAAACATCACGTGTCTCTATATAAATGATGAGATATGTATTAAAAAGTTAATAACTTAAAAATTAAAATTTTCCACCACTTACATAAAAACACGTGATGTACCATTTGTGTTCCTGTCACAACTAAAACTTTCTCCAAAAGTTGGAGCTTATTTTTTGTCTTGATCCAATAAAATATTGCTGTAGTTCTTATTATTTTTAGTATTGGACCAGAATAACAGACAAACTAGCTCTTAGGCTAGCAATTAAACACACATATACATTCCAAAAGTCCTAAAGATATCATATTTATAGTCAATCCAAACAGAGCTTACCCATGAATCACATCTACCCAAAGATCCACCTGATTACAAACAGTACATTAGAATTTAAGCAGTAAAAAGTCAAAAACAAGAGGGATACTTGGTGAAAACTATTTTATCCAACTCATGACAGTGAATTATCTTCAGACAAATGTAACCTCCAAAATTTCATGTACCACACTATCAGGAGCATACATAGCTAAGAGTGTAGCCTCCAAAATCGTTCGTAAACAGCTTGCTGTCGAAGAAGCAAGCTTTAAACAACGCCTCTAGGGCTGCGATGGTCTGGGAGATGCCGGAGGCTTGAAATCCGGATACTGCAACCATAAAAAACATGAAAGAAAGCAAGATTGGTTAGTTCTTGCACAAAATAATTGATCATGAGGGTTGATATAAATGAAAATAAATTCAAATAGAAAATAAAGTGAGTAATTACATAAGGGAATGGGGAAAGTGGTTTTGAAATCCCAGGAAGTGATTCTGCTTTAACTTCTGGTTTTGGTACTGAATTTGGTTCCGGGGTGGCTTCTGTAGCTGCTTCTACTTTTGGTTCGACCACAGCTTCTGCTTTCTGTACAGTATCACTAGCAGCAGTAGGCTCTGGAGTTGGTTCTGCAGGTGCAGGAAGAGCCTTGCTAACAGTTACTGGCAGAAGAGCTGTCCCAATTTGCTGAAATTCAAGGCGGTTGAGGATAAAAACAGCAGAGTTTAGTATATTGTAATTGTCAAAATAACTAATCTGTGAGTCAGTGATGAGGGAATCCGTCATTTTTAGTCTTATACCTTTATGTCATCGACGAGCTCCTTAGGGGCAACCTTCGTGGTCAAGAACTTATCAACTTGTTGTAGAGTTTCTTTTCGATCCTGTAATAAAAGCAACTTAGGTTATGACAATGAAGTTGAATGCTAATCCTTGGGATCAGAATGTAATATGCTTTCAAGGCCGCGCTGGTTAAAGATGTTTATGATTAATAGACCTTCATATTTATGACGAGCTAGACGTGTTTCACAAAAATTACTAAAATGCAAAGGCTGCAGACTGTTAGAACAAAATAACTAAGAGGAAATATGGAATAATATAACTTTTGGCCACTACGCGTTATTTCAGAGACATAAAATTGTCTTATCGACCCTGATAAACATTCCATCACAATAACTTCTTGGAAGTATAAAAGAGAATAGGAGACTCACCTCAGCAAAAAGGAGTTTCTTGCTCGCAAACTGAACTAGTGCAGCTGAGCCTAAAACTTGGAGGATTGTTTCTAACTAAAAAGATGAGAGTGCAACAGTCAGTTCGAAAGATCTTCGAGAAGGATACATGTTACACCAAAAGGAAAACAAATAGATCAGCATGGATGGACTTTACTTCAGTAAAAGCCAATAAACCCAATCCGGTTGCTGCGACAACCCCAAGGGAAAGAGACAAGGTATCTGAGCCCTCCTGCACATAATTGACCACATAAACATATAAGAATCCTGTTAAAATCATATAAGTACATCAAAATTCTTTAGAACATAATCATCAACGAGGGAATCCATCACTGAAAACCAATAAATTTGCTCGTCCCAACCCATTTTCGGAATGGCACACATCAACAGCTTTCTTGTCCCATCTTGATGAAATATGTAAGCTAGGGGCGGGGGGATGTTTCAAATCTTTATATACTTCTATCACGACCAATCTGGCTTTTCGTTTATGATTTTCTACTAAACTTTTTAGACTAACTAACATGTTGTTATTTGTGTTCAATATATAAACTTCAATATAACATCCTTGCTCGAAAGTAGGAGACCAAGTTGCACCTTACTGTTCAATAAGAGAATAGATTTTCACATGTGAAATATCAATCAACAAATGAAAGTCAAGAAAATTACTCCAACTGCATCATTAAGAGCATCTGTTAAATTGCCAAAATCAAAACTCAGTGCTTTTGTTGGTGGTGTCCAAGGAAGACCGCTGTTCTGCAAAATGATATTTCATGTCAAGTACTAAAGCTCAATAAGACTCGTATGGAAACAAAGATTAGCTGTGGAAGGGCAATGGGACTGACCACCCATCCTCGTGGTCCTTCAGCACCATCTTTAATAGCATAAGCAGCTTTGAACCCATTTACAGTGACTAATTCTGCAACCAGCTCGGAGTTCTCATCAAATCTGGCTTCCATCGGAACATTTGCAGGATTAGCTTCACATATTAGCTTTGGGAATAACACAAACGTCACAAGCATGTGAAAAATGAACGTCAAGGAAACAACATTATAATCAGAATCGATTTTATGGTAAACTTGAAATGGAAATGTCAACAAGCAGTTTCTACATGAAGTTATTCAATTAAGCTTTCTTCCGTCCCCTTTCACGCCACTGATTAGAAGCATTGTTTTCAAGAAAGGGATTTGGAATGTGCACAAACCGGAGTTGATATTTTTGCACTAACATATGACAATTTGTATGAAATTCTAGGAAACCCAAGGTCTTTTATGTAATACTAGCAACTGAGTTTTATTGTGAGAATTCTCTACTCCACCGTCCTCTTCGAAACTAAATGGTAATGTGAACTGAATTTTTCTTTCGCCGTCCAAATAGTGATCTCTACATAAACCACTTGCATAATGTACACATTCTAAGGTGATGTCAATTCTAGGCACTTGATAGTAGCTCTTGATTGTGAACAACTGCTTCGAAATAAGCTCAGAAATTGACAATTCATGATTCGTAAAAGAATGGGGAAACGAAAACTAAAGAATCGGGTTAACAATCTTACTTATCGAGGATGAACAATGTGGTATTTTCTGGCTCCTTGAACTTCAAAGAGAGTTTCTTCAAGAAACCCGGCTTATCTTCACCTTTGTAAACAATCGACACCGCCTTCTTCCCCAAACCCTTGACATCCGGAGTACCAAACTGCCTAAAATCCGCTGGCGATCTTATATCAAGCAACTGAGCATTGGCCTCCTCACCCAATTTTGCATAAGCACTTCTGGCAGAGTCAACACCAAACGGCTTAGGAGGCTTCAGAACCTGAGACAGAATCAATGGAACAGCCAAAACTGCGAAACCGCCAGCGACAACTGCAGGATTATCGGTCACAAAACTGATAACACTGTCAAGAACCCCACCTACTTCCAAGTCTCCACCTCCACCACTCACAGTCTGCCCCAGTGCTTCGTCATTTGACAAAGCCTTGGCAAACCCGGCATTGAAAACCGAAGATAAGAGCAGCAAGCCGCCATGGAAACTCCGAGATGAAGACTCTTGTGAAGCTTTCAAACCTGTGGGATTGGAGAATTTGGGAAGGGAAATGGAAGGCAGGGATGGGATTTTTCTTCTGTCACCAAGAACTGATCTTATGGGGGTCAAGCTTGCTGCATTGAAGGCCTCCATGGCATAATTCTAGTGAGAGAATCTAGTGTGAGAAACAGAAGAAAAAGACTCTTTTTAGTCTCAGAAAATTGATGAAAAATTGAGATTGAAGTCTCTTTGTGCAGGATATTTGTTTTTTTTTTTTTTTTTTTTGTTTCGTTCTAAGGATGATGGAAGGCTTTACGAGCCTTAGCTTCGGTGGGTACAATTTGGCTGCTGCCTTTTGGGTGGAGGGTGGTGCTGACGTGTCATGCAAGATGAGAGGTTGCCCATTGAGCAATTGGCACATGGCGAGTAAGGATTGCGAGGTTGTTGATCACTTGATATTGTCTGATGGCTGGGATGATGACTTTGGGTTGTAAATGTTTTGTGTGGCTGAGAAAAATGTCACTAGAAGTCTTGAGAAACTCTGCAACGAAAAATTAGTTTAGAGTACACTCCGCGGGTGCAGTACGGACCGCAGTACAGTTGATGGTGGCTGCCTGGTGGAGAATTCCCAAAGAACGTTCATACAACTTAGGGTTAGTTTAGTATTGTTGTGCTTTAAAAAAAAACTACTGTGAGAACTGTGCTGTGAGAGTAAGCGGCTGTGAAATAAATCAGCAGTGTTTGATAAGCTTTTTTGTACAAGTGTTTTTAGAATAAAAAACAGTCTGATAGTGGGTCTTTTCATTAAAGGAGCATGGTAGCTCCGTGTGCTTTGAAAAAAAACCAATTTTCCAAAGCTACAAATAGCAGTTTCAGCTTTTTCCTTTGATTTCAGCTTATTCTCACAGCAACTTCCAAAATAAGCCTTTTTTTCAGTTTACCAAACACCTAAAATCCTCACAACTTTTTTTCATGGGTGTTTTTTTAAGCACTTCACTCCCAAACCACCCCTTAGACTTGTTATTACGGTATTCCAAGTTAACCACACACCAGCATACAAAAAGATTAAGACACATGACAAGTTTGGCAATCTATACTCGTTTGGTTCAGCAAATGAACTTTTTTTTTCTTCTTTCAAATAACGGTAATAGAAACGCCCTTCTAAGAACAAAAATAAATAAAACAAGTTCATTACATGCACCAAAATGTCGCAGGTAGTTGCAGTAAGCTGTAATCCTAGTGTGCTTGAAATGTCGGACCAGTTATAGATGATAGATCGAATTCTTCAAATTCTTGTCACCCCTAACTAAAACTTTGTTAGACCGAGCACATACCCAAAATGTATAAATTATGTTACATGTGGATGATCAAAAGACTGCTTTACAGAAGATCGAAAAAGTAATCCAAACCTTGCCCAATTTCCCAAATTGAGATGCCGCATCCCCATTTGCGAGCTTCCTCTAGCCGCACAGAAATTGACATTGGTGATGGATAGAACACAGCGTGGTAATTACTTTCATCATCGGAGTAAAAGAATAAATGTTCTGCGCTGTTCTTTTCCCATTCCAACTCGGGCTTGTGCTTCTCCAACAAGGACAGGTAATCCCTTCCAGTGATAGCACCACCACCAGGACCTGCATTTTCAATAACATAAAAAGACTCCCTAAAATGTGGAACTACTAGAGAATTCAAACACATTCAAGCAAAAAAAAAAAAACTTCAAGAGATGTCCTAGTAAATGAATTACCAACGATTTGGAAGCTGGAGACAAGACTTGTTAAGTTTATTTACTCACCTAGGTTCAATTCCTTTCCAATTCTAGGACAACCACCAATAGATTCATAGGACAAACAGCATGGGAACTCATAAGGAGTTGACCCATCATATTTCACTCCCCATGGGCAATAACACGAAACCATAAATCAAATATGGATTCTCCAACGCCAATGAACAACACAAATTGTACAAGTAGAAAAGAAACAGAATAATACCTCCTGTGAGGACGAAATCATTGCCGTAGAAATTGATGCCAAGAAATATCTTGCGGGCTAGAGCACTGTTTTTATTGGTACCAAGGAGCAGCTGCAGGGTAGAATGAATCCACTTCAGAGGTGCATTGGGACCAGGATTATTGGGTCCCGAGAAATCATACGTCATAAGTGAGAATCCATCCACAGCATCATCCAAGCTCTGAAGATCTTTAGGTCCAAAATCATGCGGTTGGAGCTTCTCTGAATGTGGCGGACCAATAACATAGACTAATTGCAACCGTTGCTTATCATTCCTCTCTAAGCTCACACCATGTAATGCATCACCAAGCTCTTTTATAAACTGCAATGCCTGCACGGGCAGAATAACAAAGATTTTCAGATGTTATATAATTTGAGGAGAAGATACATGGTATCACTTTCTAGAAAACAGAACCAATGAATAGCCACAACAAATAAGTTCATTAGGCAACATCTACACCTCCAAACAATATTGACTTTCAGCAAACTTGGATGTAGGTATGAAGAAGACAAGTTCTTGTTATATTTGGTAACAAAGTGACTCCGATCAAAAGACTTCATTAGCCCGCTAATACAATTTCATATATCCTTGATCTTTGTATTAAGGAATGTATATTAAACAGTTGCATCTCAAAATAGCAAATGGAATTCTAATTTGGAATATTGCAGTTACAGTTGATCAAAGTCCTGACACGTCAACATATATGAATACTATATACTTGTGAAAGGTATAAAAATATTTTCAACAGACAACAAACATGACTTTTATGAAACATTGCCATCATTTGCCTAGTTGGGTCATGCAAAATTAGTACTTTACCAAATTCCGCAAGCTTGGATCATGCAAAATTCTGTAAGCTGCCCACCTTGACCAAGATTCCAGTACAATACCGTCATATCTCATCTCCCTGATCAACGAAAAAGCCCCCCACAAAATTAGTACCTTATCTGCGTTAGATATAAAGAAAAATGACCAAAGTTTTGGACCTTTTGGTACATACAGACTACAGAAATCATTAAATAGTAAACGAGTTCAAAAAGATCAGAAGCCAATGGGGTAGAATTAGGACATAATATCTCAATAAAACAAACATATAAAAAGTACTCTAGGTTGGAGGCCTACTTGCACTCGTTTACTATAAGATTAATAGCTTTACTCCTCTGCTTCTTCTTTGTAAGCAGCTCTGCTGGAAATGCTTCCAGAACAACTCTAGGCAATACCTATACATTATGGAGGTATGCTACAGATGAGATTACTAACTGATTGAGATAAAAAGTGTGCCACAACTACATATAAAAGTGCAGAACATATATCGACGACTTATAACAAAGAATTTAAATTGTTTCTAAGTTGACAAACTGTTGAAAAGACCTCTCAAATTTTATTACATGACTTCCCACATTCGATTGTGAACAATTGATGTCACAGCTGTTCAATATTAGTCAAATACGAAAAAGTAGTGAGAAGGGTGTTAAAGAATTCTTCTTCATACCCAAGCATCTCCTGCCATCCTTAGATCTGAGATCCATCCCATATCAGCATTATGCCTACCTTCCAGAATTAAGCTGTTGCCTTGGCTGTTGACAAAAGGGGTGAAATACTGAAAACTTATCCAGAAATAAAATAGCTACACAAATCTTAATTATCGCTTAATTTTCACAAATCTACAACTTACTGAATCTTAACAGATATTCCTACTATCTCTAGAGGTTGAAGGTCATAAATGAGAGGATTATCCCCAACCCCCACAGCCAAAAAGTAATCCTACATTAAGTTTGATTCCGAGCCAACTTTATTTAGCAGACAGTTCTAATCTAGAGTTTTGCGAATAGACACATCAATGGTCACGTATATAATCAAATAACTGAGCAGAGTTTTGACGGTTACCGTCGGCTTATTTGGGCAATGATAACAATTAAAAAACACGGTATCTAACAGTACATCAACTACTCATATCACTTTGTCCAATCACGAAAACTGGGAGCATACCTCTTTAGGTCATACCAAATTGGAGATAAATGAGTAAACTTGGAGTTGAACCATTTGGCCATATCATAGCCCTTAGAATTCCTGTATAATTTGACATGTGAGAAGGAGTTCGCAAAAATTTCAAGCTAATTAATGCAAATACGTCTAATATGATTGTATGAGCAACCAACCAATACAAATTACTAACCTAGGTATTATAGAACAGCAACCTTTCAAATGGAAAACTTTACATAATCACATTAGATCCACCAAGCTATATTAAACCAAAAAGACCGGCACTTTGTAGTTTGTATCAAACAGAGACTAATGGATCAGTTCAAACTCTACTACTTTCTTTACTATGATTCCGAGTGTATTTCGTTACCAAATGAATTCCTCAAATTTTACATATACTTCAATTCCAAGTAATTTTTTTTTTCTTCTCATATTTGAAGAAATTCTCGTTGTATTTCATTCCAATCCAAACAGCTTGTTAGAAAATAATACAATCTCATAAATTATTATATAGCCAAACAGATTGAAAGACATGGCATACCATGGAGTAATGTAGGCCAATACAGGATATACAAAGTGCCTGCCACTCGTATTTTCGGAAACCTTTCCATTTTCCTGAATTTTTCAAACCACATTATCAATAAAAACACTGTAAGATCATAAATTTTCTGTTTGGCAGCTGACAAAAAGTTTGAATCGAAGCCAAAAATAAGTATAAACACTAAGGTTTCGTATCATTTCGTGCATTTCTTGACTAATAACAGCTAAAATACAGCAAACGATAACTTCAATTCGTCTTAATTTTTCCCGCATTTTCTAGGCAATCAAACAGACAAATTGCAGAAATCAATAGGGAGGGTACTTGCAGTGAGGATCTCCTGGTAATTCACATCAGGTTTCACGATTCCTCGCTCGTAGACAGCGTAATTCGTCGGGTTCGCCATCGGAGCATATTTGATGCGGTAGGCGAGCACGGCGGTTGCTACAGCTACGCAGAAGAAGAGGACGAAGGTGACTATGTGCTGCCCGTTTGCGTCGCGGAGTTGTCCCGAAGGTTCTACTCGGTCTTCGCCGCGGTTCGAACTCGGTGCAACTCGGCGCTCTCTTTTCTTGGCCATTTTTGAGTCGGAAGGCCCGGAAAGTTCAACGGACGTTTACAGAAGCACGAGAAAGAAAGATGGTTTGTTGACTATGAATGACATGTCGTTGTTCATGCGGTTGTGTGTAGGTACGATAAAACGCCCTGTCGTTGGAGTCCAATCCCTCCTCATTGATGATTCGTAGAATTACAAATTAACAAATGAACAAAGTAATGTTGTTATATATAAATCAATGATAACCATCTTCTACAGGATTCACCATCAAGATTCAAGAAGAAGGGAGAGGCTCCACAACCCTTACAAAATACAAACTACTTCAAAGTAACCAAGAGTTTCAACTCTTTTAACGCTTTTTTTTTTCCCAAGTCAAACCAAAAAAGGTTCTCACTATCTATCTCGAAAAGAAGTATGTCATTGTCCTTGGATAACACTAAAGGTGTGAAACGGTCATAGTAATCAATGTGTCGTGCACGGACTTCTCAATAGAAGAAAGCAAGGTCCAAGCTTTTGTCACTCCATCCATATTCCTTCATAATCCAAACATCATATGGAAAGACTTCACCGTGGCAAATACATAAATAGTCTCCCAACGAATTTAGAGAATTTTCATGATATTTCTCATCGACAGGAATTAAAAACTCATGATATATATTTCCATGTCTTTCCCTTGCTTCATGCCTTCAAATTCCAATTGGTGTATTGGAACTTTATTTTGGTAGAAGGGGACAGGTTTTGAAGAATGCTTTATTTGCTACTCTTCACCCAAAAATTTATCATATTAGTGGCGACAATCACCAATTCTTGTAGCTCAGTGAACTGTACATCATAGAACTTCTTCCTTAGAGGTAACCTCAAAGCTTTTTGAGCAATGGCTATGAGCTACCCATGGTTTATAGGAAATTGGCACCTCATTCTAGTCTTCCTGAATCTCATCATGAAGTCTTTTGTGGACTCATGTTCATACCGTTTTTACTTCCACCAAGTCATTGATAATTACTTTAGGTTCCACACTGTAAAATTGCTCATGGAAAGCCATATTCATTTACCCTTAGTTGGCAATGGAGTTAGGAGGTAGGAGAGAATACCACTGAGAAGTCAGCTCAATTAAAGAATCCCCAAACAACCTCAGCTTGTAGCTCCTAGCTTTTGTTCATCAATGTATGGAGGGTAAGGGTTTTGGTAGGTCACCCTGAACATTAGGCGGGCATATAGCCTAGCATTATGCATTATTAGTCTCCTTAAGTCAACTATCTCATTCATTAGTTGCTGGTTTGCCACATTACTTGGCAAATGTGGAGATATTCCTTACTTCGAGCTATTTTCAAAGTAAGCGGGCATCTCAAGCACTGTCTCGGGCTGTCCCACCTCTCATTTTATTGACCATAGGTGGAGGCCTATAAGGAAGTGGTTTAGTGACTATTGTGGGCATACCATTTCCACTGGCTCCTCCATTTGAACTAGATGCTAAAGCATTAGTTCCATTTTGCTCGATTGTGTTTCTTGACATGCTTGTGACTAGAACTATCTCCGGCAAATTCACCCATGTAGACCTTTTCTCCTTTGAGATCGGACTATTGAGCAAAAATTGTATGAGAATGATGCGAAAATTAACTTAACACACAAATTTAACCCTCTTTTGACAACTGTAGTATAAGTATAAGTAGGGATCGTTTTGGACCGGGGATTAGGAGGGCTTGCTAATAACCTCTAAACTGACTTAAAAATATATAAACAAAGTTAAAAACAGTAAACTAGACTCAAAGAATTCAAAACAAACTCAAATAACTCAAAACTGCTTAAAACAATGAATTAGACTCTAAACTGACTCTAGGGATGGTTTTGGAGGAAATTAGGTTCTAACTTGACTCAAGACACTTAAAAACACAAATCAAAACAGATTTTGACTAATAAAACACTTTAAAGTAAAGGGGGATTTTATTTTGACGAATTTGAAAACAAACAAACAGATTGTAAACTAAAACAGATTTTGGACGAATTTGGGTAAACTATGGATGATGGGCTAGCTAGAGGGTTCTTCTCCACACATGACACACTTGCACATAAACCAATTTTCAGTTGTGCTTTCGATAAATCATGAAACTCAACACCCCAGGTTAATTAAGTCCGCTTAAATTAACCTTCAAGTTCTCCTTAAGTTATTGAATTGGATGGGAAAGCGCATACAACAATTCAAGCATTCTTCAAAAGTCCTTTACGTGAACAGCACAATAAAGATACAATCAAAGATCATTAAGCATTATGAAAACTATATGTATTGACGAGACATTCATTACTATGATGAGCATGAAACTCCTGCCAAGAATTCATTTAACGCGATCGTTTATAAGCGACCTCCACTACTTGTGAATATAAGTTTGTAACTATTAGGCGAAACTCCCTTATACTCTAGCATCATATTCATGCATGCAAACTAAGTGCTCACTCTTAATAAACATACACGAATAAGTTATCAATCAAGCAGTTAAACAAATTGAATTCACAACTTATGAAATCACAACTGAAGGTAATCAATTCATATTGCAAGTATGTTCATGGCTTTGAATTCCCCCTAGCTAAGGGGGTTTAGCTCCTCATACATACAAAGCAAAGATAAACAAATTTAGATATTGAAAACAAAGAATGAAAACACCTAAAAACGCTCCAACAATCCAACTTGAATGGCAAGCACGTCCAAGGGTCCTCCTTCTTCTCTTTGTTGCAGCACAAGGTATGGTTTTATGGATGAGTGGTAAATTATGGTGGTGGATGGATATAGGTAGTTATGGTGAAGGGTGGATGGGTGGATTGTGTTCTCTCGGCCAAGGAATGAAAGTGTAAGTGTATGGAGTTGTGAGATGTGAATGTAGTGTCTTTTGATGGATCTTTTTCTCCCTTTTTTGTTAGGGAACTTTAACAAAAAGCACCTGGTACTGTTCACTTTAACGAAAAACCACATTTTTACACTAAAAAGTCAATCCTAATATTATTCACTTTACCCTTTATTTTGTTCTTATCATTAAAACTCAAAGTTTTCAAGCCCTTTTCATTAGTTTTCCTTTTTTGTTATGGTGAAGGGTGGATGTATTTATAGGCTAGGGAGAGGACCACCATCTAATTAAGGTGGTAGTGGTGTATGTTGTGGTAATGAGTGGATGTAATGGGTGTAGTGGATGGATGTTTGGTAATGAGTGGATGTAATGGGTGTAGTGGGTGAGTGTTTGGTAATGAGTGGATGTAATGGGAGTAGTGGATGGATGTTGTTATATATAAATCAATGACAACCATCTTCTACAGGATTCACCATCAAGATTTAAGAAGAAGGGAGAGGCTCCACAACCCTTACAAAATACAAACTACTTCAAAGTAACAAAGCTAACCAAGAGTTTCAACTCTTTTAACGTTTTTTTTTTCCCAAGTCAAACCAAAAAAGGTTCTCACTATCTATCTCGAAAAGAAGTATGTCATCGTCCTTGGATAACACTAAAGGTGTGAAACGGTCAAAGTAATCGATATGTCGTGCACGGACTTCTCAATAGAAGAAAGCAAGGTCCAAGCTTTTGTCACTCCATCCATATTCCTTCATAATTCAAACATCATATGGAAAGACTTCACCGTGGCAAATACATAAATAGTCTCCCTACGAATTTAGAGAATGTGCATGATATTTCTCATCGACAAGAATTAAAAACTCACGATATATATTTCCATGTCTTTCCCTTGCTTCATGCCTTCAAATTCCAATTGGTGTATTGGAACTTTATTTTGGTAGAAGGGGACAGGTTTTGAAGAATGCTTTATTTGTTACTCTTCACCCAAAAATTTATCATATGTAGTGGCGACAATCACCAATTCTTGTAGCTCAGTGAACTGTACATCATAGAACTTCTTCCTTAGAGGTAACCTCAAAGCTTTTTGAGCAATGGCTATGAGCTACCCATGGTTTATAGGAAATTGGCACCTCATTCTAGTCTTCCTGAATCTCATCATGAAGTCTTTTGTGGACTTATGTTCATACCGTTTGACTTCCACCAAGTCATTGATAATTACTTTAGGTTCCACACTGTAAAATTGCTCATGAAAAGCCATATTCATTTACCCTTAGTTGGCAATGGAGTTAGGAGGTAGGAGAGAATACCACTGAGAAGTCAACTCAATTAAAGAATCCCCAAACAACCTCAGCTTGTAGCTCCTAGCTTTTGTTCATCAATGTATGGAGGGTAAGGGTTTTGGTAGGTCACCCTGAACATTAGGCGGGCATGTAGCCTAGCATTACGCATTATTGGTCTCCTTAAGTCAACTATCTCATTCATGAGTTGTTGGTTTGCCACATTACTTGGCAAAGGTGGAGATATTCCTTACTTCGAGCTATTTTCAAAGTAAGCGGGCATCTCAAGCACTGCCTCGGGCTGTCCCACCTCTCATTTTATTGACCATAGGTGGAGGCCTATAAGGAAGTGGTTTAGTGACTATTGTGGGCATACCATTTCCACTGGCTCCTTCATTTGAACTAGATGCTAAAGCATTAGTTCCATTTTGCTCGATTGTGTTTCTTGACATGCTTGTGACTAGGACTATCTCTGGCAAATTCACCCATGTAGGCCCCTTCTCCTTTGAGATCGGACTATTGAGCAAAAATTGTACGAGAACAAATAATTCACTCAACAAAAGTTCACCCTCGTTCCTTTTTCTAAAGTGGAGTCATTTAGAAGAGCCACCACATTAGCTCTAGTTGAAAACGTGAGACTTTGGGATTTTTTGTAAGCCAACCACCTTTTAAGTCTCAGAACGTGGTTTGATCCCACCATCCCCTATTTTTTAATTTTTTTGGACTTGTAAAGCACTTGTACACTTTTTTTTGTAAGGTCGATTATTTATTTTCTTTGTGAAAATAGATGGTTCAACAGTTGCCCCCTCAAGCATCATGTATAAGAATTTTTGCATGCATGAGCCTTGATAATTTTTGTGGGCTTGAACTGATGTATTGTGCCTTTCTTTTGCAGATATGAATATGCACGAACATTCATTTGTTAAGCAAGCTTTGATAGGAGACAAAGAGCATTTTCTAAGGGCCAAACGTAAGACTGATATCTTCTGTTGGACTTTATCAAGCTCGTTGTCCTTATGGAAAGCAGAGTTAGGTGGCGGACGTATGCCAAGTGAATTCCAAATTTTTTTTTTCCCAGATGATGGAGTTATCAAAGCTTGTAGGGTTTAGGCAAAAAGTTTGATGCCTGGTCTTTGATGGATGTTAACCATAACAAGCATGGTGATACTGAAAAGAGACACAAAAAGCCTTGTCCCCCTCGGGCTTTTTATCTATGAAGACTTGCGTATCAAACTCCTTTTGCAATTTGATTTCACTATGAATGAGATATATTTACACATTCTTCCGACTATGTAGCAATTTATTTGCAATACTTTTGGTGGAAGGAATATGTTTTTGGTGATTTATGGCTGCATCTAATTTTTGGGTTAGATTGCCTACTACCCCGTTAAGGAATCAAGTCAAATGCAGTTCATCCTTTTATTTTCGGGAATTTGGTTTAAACTGCTGCACCTAGCTTTAATGCTAGGCTACCTACATACCCTTTTGAATGATCAAGCCATACATAGTTCAAAGGAAATGATTTTTTCCTTTGCTTGCGTCCTTTATGTATGGCTTCCTCTTAGAGTTCGTTAGGCACTGTTTAGGCATAAAGCTTCTTCATAAGCTTTCCATTGACGCATGGGTATATGCATTTCCTATTGGTGTTAGAGAACTCATAGACACATTTTGTGAAGACTTTAGTGACAATGTATGGTCTTTCCCATTTAGCGTTGGAGTTCATCAATAGTAACCTGCCCCAATCTTTTATTGCAAGTGCCCATGGTCGTGTGTTGTGGATAAATTCAATTGATTTGTCACCATTATTGTTAGCCTTCGTAGCTAGCCATGCAATATGTGGGCTTGAACTCTCATTGTTTCATTGTTGACATTTTTTCAGATCCTTCTTCTTGAACTTGACATGATTTATAACTTTGGATTGCCCTCATGGGTGATGTGTGTTAGCAACCTTGACTTTACCCTCAGTATAGCGTGCTTGCGATTTGGTATTTGAGATGGTATAATCTTTCTTGGCAAGTTGTTTGCACCTTGTGGTATTTTCTTTAAAAGAAGCCACCCTCACAAGCTTCGTAGTGATTAATGTGATTGGGGTTGAGCCAATCACAATTTTAGTTTTGGTGCAAGCTTTATCATTTACAAGTGCGTTGGTCTTGATTTTTTTAAAGGTACACCCGGGAACAAATCCAGTGGAGACGGGGTAGGGCCTGTAGCTCAGAGGATTAGGGACTCTGCAATTTTTGGCATTCATGGCTTTTGTTGATGCAAGTGGAGCCTTAGCAGCTACAGTTGAAATGCCTTCAGTAGCTTCCACGAGAGCATCTTCACATATTTTCTTCCTAAGAGCTTTTAGGAACTCGTTTCTTCACATTTTTTTGCGTTCTTTGATGGAATCTTCTTCAACATGGGCTTCATGAATGTGATAACTGCCTTGTTGGCTTCAACTCCAGAAGTTGGCTTTTGGACATTGAGTGAGACTGGTGCTTAATCAAGGATAAATGACATTCGATATCCAGCTAGCCTTGCACGTCCAGCCTTGAAATGAGTTGTGAGAAGCTCATGGAAGTAAATAAGGATTTGTGGTGTTGTCTCATTTCTTATAAGAAAATATCCAGCACACACAATTTCATTTATTCATAATTAGAGATGAAAAGATGAATGGGTCCCACTGAATGTGCCAAAAATTATGTTAAGCAAAAATTGTTACGAGAGCAAATAATTTACTCGACACATATTCACCCTTGTTCATTTTTTCCGAAGCAGAGCTGTTTGGAAGAGCCAACACATTGGCTCTAGTTGAAGGAGTGGGACTTTGGGATTTTCTAGAAGCCAACCACCTCTTAAGTCTTAGAACGTGGTTTGATCCCACCATTTTTTTTTTTACCTGTAAAGCACTTGTACAATTTTTTTGTTTGTTTGTTAAGGTCCATTATTTATTTTCTTTGTGAAATATATGGTTTAACACAGTCCATGGGTGATCACTGGCTTTTCTGAGATCGGACCATAGATGATCACTAATTCTTCTTTGCCTTTTCCTCTTCTCCATCTCTCATCGGTCAAAGGTGGAAAAGCTGTTGCAATATCTTATTTCTCCAGACTTAATCCCATACCTTCCTCAGCTAAGTTGTTTTTTTACTGCACAAGTTGGTGTGGAAAACTCAACTTCTAACTTCCTTTGTAAAGCCCTAGTAATTGAACACAACCTACTAACCTCTCCCCAAGTTTCCATAGAAATCTTCTCCATGCTCCTCAGCACCTGGATCATAGTAGACTGCAAATCTTCATTTGTCACTCTATTGCCCTATCCTTCTGATTGAATCGGGCTCCTTGCCATCTTAGGACTCTATGAGGAGGTTGGCTCTTCTTGTTAGTCTGTCATCTGAACCCCCTTATGAAGGTAAGGTAATGCTTTGTATCTTCTTCTATAATCTCTATTACTTTTGCTTCTTGACATGCAACACGATTAGTCCCACCAGGCATGCCAAAATTATGTTTGCCTGGATATGTGCCTCGCATAACTCCCCATGCATTAATGGTGGACTCTGGTGTTAAATTTGAAAGGTGCCTTAGTGAAGCCTTTTTTAGGATCTTAGGCTCTCTTACAAAGTTAATAGAGTGTCGGGTGTGCCATCGTTGGTTAAGACCAATAGATTGTAAGTTGTTTTGTGTGTAGGTGGATCAATTACTTGCACCATAAGATACTTGAACCTCTTTAACCAAAAGATTGTTTACAGAAGGGTTAAGTCTATAATAAGTTCTTTTCTTTGCCTTGAAGCCAAGAACTTTTAGTTTGTGCTAAATGCTAGGTTGATATGAATTAACAACAACAATGTGAACTAATTCATCATGGTTAGTTGAAAAGAAATAAAACAAAAGTAAAGACAAGCAAATACTAAGTCATTATTTAGAATGAAAAGCTTGTAATAATCCATAAGAAATGAAGGGAAATGACAATACAATGTATGTAAAAGTGATAATTGATACGATAGGCAACAAATATAAGGGTTTAAACAAAGTTTCAACCTCTTTGGCCAAGGTTGGTTGCCTGTCAGACACACTTCTCCTAGTTGCAAATTTCAAGCTTGGTGAAGAGAAAACAAAGGAAATAATAACAATAGAATCGATACCACAAATGGAATATAGCAGACCTAAAAACTATAAAGGTTGTGCCCGGACTACAAAAGGAATGTAAGGAAAGTGACAAAGCCTTTACGGGTGTTTCTGAGAGTTGAATGAGTGTCTTTTCTTGTTCTTCTGCAGCTTTTATAGAGCTTTCTTCGTGGAGAGTTAAGCTTTTCTAGTTCTAGTACATCCCTTATTTGCCAAGTGGCTGATGTGATTGTTGGCGAGAGGCGAGCTCCCACTTTAACAACCTTCTTTGATCACTTTGAATTTACGAGTTTTTGTCATCGAAAAGTACTTTTCCTGCAAAATTCCCTCTTACTCTGAATTTACAAGTTTTTGTTGCCCACAACTTCCATGTGAATCACAGCTCCTTTTGAATCATGGCGTGATACGCGCGACTTACACATTTTAAATGTATTTATATGCGTAAATTGACAAAAGGTAAGTCAAATATTTGAAGTAAATGAATAATCTTAGATCATGCTAGAAAAAACCCCTCATAAACCAATTAAAGCAATTGAATTCACATAATAAAATTGGTCTCTATAGAATTTACATTAAGAAGAGAAAATATATTTATTAAACAATTGATTGAATCACCGTATTGCTAGCCCATTATGAGGCTAAGCCCACCTCATTCCTCTTAGTGTAGATAACATCGTTTGTTAAAATAAAAAATAATAATCATTTGAGAACTAATTTAATCATATTATTATCCGCGTGTGAAACACCTTTTTTATAACCGGCATTACACACCTTTTAAGATGTTTTGGAAGTGTTTAAAAATAGAGAAAATAATATTTAATAAACAACTTATTGAATCACATTATTGCTAGCCTATTGTGAGGTTAAGCCCACCCCCTCCTCTTTAGTGTAGATAATATCGTTTGTTAAAAAAAAAATCATTTGACAACTAATTTAATCATATTATTATCCGCGTGCAAAAGATCTTTTTTATAACCGGCATTACAAGCCTCTTAAGATGTTTTGAACGTGTTTTAAAGTAGAGAAATTGAATCACATTATTACTAGCCTATAGTGAGGTTTAATTAAAAAAAAACACAAAAAACTAATTAAAATGACAAAAGCATTTTTTGAATCACGGCGTGCTACACGCTACTCACACGTTTTAAATGTATTTATATGCGTAAATTGACAAAAGGAAAGTCAAATATTTGAAGTAAATAAATCATCTTAGATCATGCTAAAAGAAACCCCTCATAAACCAATTAAAGCAGCTGAATTCACATAATAAAATCGGTCTCTATAGAATTTACATTAAGAATAGAGAAAATAAAATTTAATAAACAATTGATTGAATCACATTATTGCTAGCCCATTGTGAGGCTAAGCCCACCCTCTCCCCCTAGTGTAGATAATATCGCTTGTTAAAAAAAAAATTTGACAACTAATTTAATCACATTATTATCCGCGTGCGAATGACATTTTTTTATAACTTAAGATGTTTTGAACGTGTTTAAAAATAGAGAAAATAATATTTAATAAACAACTGATTGAATCACATTATTGCTAGCTTATTGTGAGGCTAAGCTCACCCTTTCCCTTTAGCGTAGATAATATCGTTTGTAAAAAATAAAAATAAAACAGTCATTTGATAACTAATTTAATGTAATTTAATCACATTATTATCTGTATGTGAAATAACTTTTTTTATAACCGGCATTACACGCCTCTTAAGATGTTTTCAACGTGTTTAAAAATAGAGAAAATAATATTTAATAAATAACTTATTTAATCATATTATTGCTAGCTCATTGTTGTTTTGAACACAATATTCATGATTTTCCTTTTTTTATTATATTTTTCTTACCATCAACTTTCACTCATCTTCTATTTTTTTTATTCTCTCTTCCTACTTATATTTATATTATATTTTATGATGACCAAATTACCAAATTACCCCTGCATTATTTGATATATTATACTGGGTGTTATAAATAGGCAAAAGTTAGAGAAATAATCTTTGCTAAGAGCGAGAGAGAAGTGTGTGTAATATATCACACTGTTTTGTTTATTAACTATAACAGAATGATTGCAAGTAAAAGAGAAATAGGAGAATGCAGAAAATATTCTACCTTATCTTTCTTAACTTATTGCTTTTGTATCTATGTGTTTTGAACACTAGTAGTGCTCTATTTATAGAGCAATTACCTTGAAAACTTACAAAAACTTCACTATTTAGCATATGAATCTTTACTGTATACATGTGGGCAAACATACCCACTGTTTACAATACTCCCCGTTGGATGCCCACATATCAACATCAGTTGCCTCGTTAAAACCTTGCTTGGAAAAACCCAGTGGGAAAAAAACGTAGCGAAGGAAAAAGAGTACAACTTTACCTGGATTGTTGATATAGTGTTAAGCATGCTTATATTGCTTCATTAAAACCTTGATAGGAAAAACCCAGTGGGAAAAATCCTAATCGAAATAAAAAGAGTACAACATGCATGTATCATGGATGCTCCCCCTGATTCCGCATTCTTCAAATTTGTAAGCTGACGTAATCCGATTCCCTACACTAACTTTTGAAATGTGCACTTTGGTAGAGATTTGGTGAACAAATCTGCCAAATTTTCATTGAAACGGATTTGTCTGACTTCAATAACTTTAGCCTTCTGAGGCTCATGTGTACTGAAAAACCTTGGAGATATGTGTTTAGTTTTATCACCCTTGATGAATCTTTCCTTTATCTAGGCAACACATGCTGCATTATCTTCATGGATGACAATTAGAGTGTCTGTCTTTCAAGGTAGACCACATGAATTCCCGATGTAATGGATCATTAATCTTAACCAAGAATATTCATGACTTGCCTTATGTAAAGCAATTATTTCCAAGTGATTGGAAGACGTAGCAACTAATGTTTGCTTCGTTGAGGCCATGAAATTGTTGTATCTCTATTAATGAACTAACATATCCAGTTTGTGAGCGAGCTTTATGTGGATCGGAGAGAAAACAAGCATCTTCGTATCCAACAAGGATCTGGTCATTTATGGACTTGTCTGAGTACAAGAGACCCATGTCTGTTGTCACTTGAAGGTATCATAGAACATCTTTGACTCCTTTCCAATGATGAATTGTTGGAGCAGAGCTATACCTGGCTAACAAGTTTACTGAAAAAGCTCTATTAGCACAATGTAAACTGATTAATGGACCAAAACTCTATTAGCACAATGTTCGATCTGCAGGCCGAGACAATATTTTGTTTTCCCAAGGTCTTTCGTTTCAAATTCGCTTTTTGGATACTCAGCAGTTTTATTGAGCTCTTCAAGAGCTCCAACTAGGTTCATATCATCAACATATACTGCCACTATAGCGAAACCAATATTTGATTTCTTAATGAACACACAAGGGCAGATGACATTGTTGGCATATCATTTTTTGATCAAATACTCACTGAGACGATTATACCACATTCGCCCAGATTGTTTTAGCCCATATATTGATCACCTTAATTTGATTGAGAACATACCTCGTGGTTTGTTAGTCGTTTCATGCAACTTAAGTCTTTCTGGGACTTTCATATATACATCAATATCTAATTCTCCATATAGATACGCAGTGATGACATCCATATGTCGCATATAAAGTTTCTCTGAAACCACTAAACTTATTAAGTAACGGAACGTAATTGCATTCATTACAGGAGAGTATGTCTCTTCATAATCAATTCTAGGTCTTTGTGAAAAATCTTGTGCAACGAGTCTTGCTTTATATCTTGCAATCTCGTTTTTCTCGTTGTGTTTCCTTGTGAATACCCATTTGTAACCTACGGGGTTCACACCAGGCATGGTTTGAACTATTGGTCCAAAAACACTTTGCCATTCCAAGAAATTTAATTTTGCCTGGATTACATCTTTCCACTTAGGCCAATCATGTCTCTGTTTGCATTCATCAACAGAGCGGGCTCAATGTAATCGCTTAATATGATTTCAGTGGCTATTGCGAAAGCGAACATATCGTTGATGATTACTTCATTTCGATCCCACAATTCATTAGTACATGCATAATTTATGGAGATTTCTTTGTTTTCATATACTTCAGTCTCTTCAGGGACATGTGTCTCGTCAAGGATATTTTCTTTTTCAGAAAATTTAGAATCATGAATTGTGGATTTATCATTCACTTTCTTTTCATGAATGATTTCATTTGGATTCAGTTGTGCCCTCATCTTTCTCTTTCGAGGGGCTGAATCTTTTGAACCTAGTGGTATACCACGCTTCAGGCATGCACCAGATGAATCATTCACTACCACTTTATTTTGTCCAACAAGGAAATCAATTCTTACATGTGCATTTGCAGCTGGTATATGTGACTTTGTGACTTTCGAAGCATAATTAAATGCATCTGGCATTTGATTAGCAATACTTTGAAGATGAACAATCATTTTCACTTCATCTTCACATTGAGTGCTTCGTGGATCAAAATGAGATAAAGTGGGAACAACCCATGTTAGCTCTTGTCGTTCTTATGAAACAATCTTTTCTCCATCTAACAACGGGAAGATTGTCTCATCAAAGTGACAATCAGCAAAACGAGCTGTAAACATATCACCTGTTAAGGGTTCCAAATATCTAATGATAGATGGTGAATAAAAAACCCATATAAATTCCCAGTCTGCGTTGAGGTCCCATTTTAGTGCGTTGTGGCGGTGCAATAGGCACATAAATAGCACAACCAAAAACTCGTAAATGTGAAATGTTTAGTTGATGCCCAAACACAAGTAGTATTGATGAGTATTGGTGGTTGGCTTTGGGTCTTAACCAAACCAATGATGCAGCATGTAAGATGGCATGTCCCCATGTAGAAACTGGCAATTTTGTTTTCATGAGCAGAGTGCGAGATATTAAGTAAAGTCGCTTGATAAATGCCTCTGCTAGGCCATTTTAAGTATGGACATGAGGAACAGAGTGTTCAACATCAATGCCCAGTGTCATGTAGTAATCATCAAAGGTTTGAGACGTAAATTCACCAGCGTTATCAAGTCGGATTGACTTAATGGGATAATCTGGGAATTGTGCTCGCAACTTAATTATCTGAGCAAAAAATATTGCAAACGCTACATTTCGAGTAGACAATATGCAAACATGTGACCATCAGGTAGATGCATCAACCAAAACCATAAAATATCGAAATGGTCCACAAGGTGGTTGAATAGGCCCATAGATATCCCTTTGAATTCTTTGCAAAAATGATGGGGATTTAGCATCAACCTTTACTTGTGATGATCTAATTACCAACTTCCCTTGGGAACAAGCCTTGCAAGGGTTATCATTTAAGACATCAATGTATCTGCTCAATAATGGATGTCCATTAGAGTTGGTAATAATTCTACGTATCATAGTAGATCCTGGATGACCCAGACGGTCATGCCAAAGCATATAAACTTTTGAATCAATGAACTTCTGGTTCATGACAGTATATGCCTCAATTGTCTTTATGTATGTATAATCCAATCCACTCGATAAACCAAAAACTTCTCCAATATACGCTTCTGGGTATCATTGGTGGTAATGCATAGATATTCCACATATTCTGCACTTTTCGTTTCAATGTGGTATCCATTTAGACGTATGTCTTTAAAACTCAACAAATTTCGAGTGGATCGAGTAACGTACAACGCATTTTGTATGAACAATATTGTTCCATTTAGTAACATGATCTGGGCTTTTCCTGAGCCTTCAATTACTTCTGATTGCCCTGATATTATTGTTACCTTTACTTTTGCAAGTATCAAGCTCGAGAAATACTTTCGATCTCGAAGTATTGTATGCGTAGTTGCGCTGTCTGCAAGACAAAAATCTCCACCATTGCTCTTGTTTTGAAAGTAACAATAATTTTTATCCATGCTCTCTGAGTAATGGAAATTACAGTTAAAAGCAATTTATTCATACTGGAATACTACTTTGAAAATGCAAGCATTAAATCACAAGTACAAATAACAAGAGTACATCAAACATAAATGATTTAATCAGACTTAAACACTTCATTCCCTCTTTCAATAATGAAGTCTGAAACATCCAGGTGGGTTGTGTTCAATTGTCCTGATAAATCGAACATTAGATCAGATATATCCGCCTGATCAAGGAAATTGGTCTCGACACCCTTCTCCTTAAGAGAGGCTTGATACAGATCCACCAGATGTTTTAGGGTACGACAAGTACGTGCCCAGTGCCCATTGCCACCACACCTATGGCAAACTCCTTTAGGATTTCTAGGAGTGTTCATATGAGTTTTGCCTTTCTGGTGATTTGCATTTTTAAAGCTCATGCCTGTATTATGCCTTGGAACCTAGTTATGAAACTGGACACCATGGTTCTTGCCTTTTTGGCCTCGTTTGTGGCCACGTCCTCGTTTGTAATTATTACCATGAGAGGATGTGGTATTCCCTTCAAGGGAGGCATCATTCACTTCTGGGAATGGTGCTAATCTAGTAGGCAGGGACTGATAATTCTTCATCAGAAGCTCATTGTTTTGCTCAGCTACAAGGAGCACATATATCAACTAGTTGTACTAAGTAAAGTCTCGCTCTCTACACTGCTGCTGCAGGAGCACGTTGGAGGCATGAAAAGTGTTGAAAGTCTTTTCCAGCTTGTCTTCCTTAGTAATAGTTTCTCCACAGAGCTTCAACTGGGAGGTAATTCTGAACATAGCATAATTGTACTCAACCACCGTCTTAAAATCCTGGATCCTTAGGTGAGTCCACTCATAACGAGCCATCGAAAGAATCATCATTTTCTAGTGATTGTATCTATTTTTCAATGTCTTTCAAAGGATTAGTGGATCTTCAACCGTGAGGTACTTGCTCTTTAGTCCCTCATCAAGGTGGCGACGGATAAAGATCATGGCCTTTGCCCGATCTTGAGATGATGCACTGTTATCCCCCTTAATAGTTTCTCCAAGATTCGCTGCCTCCAGATGAATCTTGGCATCCATTATCCAGGTAAGGTAATTCTTCCTAGTAATATCCAGAGCAACAAAATCAAGTTTTGCCAAGTTCGCCATTTTCTTTTCTGAAAGAAAAATGAGGTGTGTAAGAACTTGCAATATTGTGTATTCTGGATGAATATATTATTAGAACTTCTGGTTCTTACAAATTATTCATTTTAATCTTTAGGCCAAAATGATAAAACTCGAAACTTCAGGCTCGAGACTTACATGATGAATGAGAATGGCGATTGTACCGCACCATTCTCATTGAATAGCATATAATGGGCAATTATTCCGCACCACTCAAGCAGTAGAAATTTAAATATGCAGCATGGTGGGTGATTATACCACACCACCTAAATTTGCAATAAAATTAAATAGCAAACAAATTTAAATATGCATGATAGGGTGGGCGATTATATCGCTCCACCTAAAATTTGCAGTAAAATTAAATCTGCAGTCCAAGATGGGCGATGATACCGCACCATCTTTGATCGCAGCAAAGATAAATAAACATTGGGTTAGAAATTAGGAACTGCACCAAACATGAAATCAAAGATATAAGTAACTGTTATGTTGAGAACTAAAAGCAGGCATGGTGCGAACAATTCTTCATGAGGGTATATCCAGCAGGTGAGGCAAAGGAAGAAGAAAAAACAGTTAAATCCTTGAAGGAAACATTTTTTTTTCTTTCTTTCGGCAAAGAGAAATGAGAAATGTTTTAGGGTTAGAGTCGTGCTGATAACGTGTTATAAATAGGCAAAAGTTAGAGAAATAACCTTTGCTAAGAGCGAGAGCTAAGTGGGTGTAATATATCACACTGTTTTGTTTATTAACTATAACAGAATGATTGCAGGTAAAAGAGGAATAGGAGAATGCATAAAATATTCTAACTTATCTTTCTTCTCTTATTGCTTTTGTATCTGTGTGATTTGAACACTCGTATTGCTCTATTTATAGAGCAACTAACTTGAAAACTTACAAAAATTTCACTATTTAGTATATGAATCTTTATTGTATACATTTAGGCAAACGTACCCACTTACAAAAATTTCACTATTTAGTATATGAATCTTTATTGTATACATCAAACGTACCCACTGTTTACAACATTGGGCTGCTTTTGGATTTTTTTGGTTAAGGGGCAATTTTATCCTAATATTTTTGTCGAAGCCGTTCATTGCTCTATTTGCTTTATACGTAATAGATTAAGCAACAAATCGGTAGTATTCATTGCTCTATTCGCTTTATATGTAATAGATTAAGCAACCAGTGGTTCTCTTAGATTTTGGACCGCGACGCAGGTTCAGTGTTCAATTTCGTTCCAAACTAGTAGCAGCTAGGGTTTCATATGTTTTCGACCAAAACAAAAGGTAGGGTTTCATGTATGGTGAAGTACAAGCAGAACATAAATAAAAAATAATTAATCCAAGTAGATTAATTATACTTGTACTCGTCACTTGTTTTGAGGCGAATAGATGGATAGTGAAGTAATCGATCCCAGCAAGTAGGAAAACACCAGAAAAATTAACAATAATCTGAGCAGATATATACAACCCGGATAAAACGAAGAGATAATAGGTGGACAGAGACACTTGGTCCTTATATTCTTACGTAAACCTCCACTAATTAATAGTTCTTGCTAATGTTAATCAATTAATTAACTATAGCTAAGCTGGTCTGAACTTTCAAGTGACGCTTAGGGGTGACATGCGGCACAACGTGCAGTTTCTAAACATGTCATTTGGGATTGACGAAGAGGTGTGAAAACAAAGGATTCAAGATGTTTTTGAAGCTGGCTCATGTTTTCAAACCTTTGTGATTGGATGACGAAACTTATAGCTATAAAATATTTTAAGTTCCAAATTGCGCATTATATTCGTTTGTGGAATTAGTGTTGAATATATCTTTATGAAAATGATGAGGAATAATATTATTCCCTTCTATGGTAGGAGATCGACACCTAATACATAAAACCATTGCGTTATTATTCTTCAGGTCTGAATTTCTGGTGATTGATCATTTGCATAGGCTCCTAAGAGCCACTTGCTTTCGTCCATTTGGTTTTGGGAGACAATCACTAAGGATCTCTTGTTATGCCATTCATATCAAGTGCAGCACATGTCTCAACCCACATTGCTAAAGAAAGTTAGGGTTCCACCATAAAACCAGTTGACAATACAAAAAATAACTCAACCTTTTATAAGCCCTTATAATATTTCTCATTTCACCAATATGGGACCCTTTTACCTTCAAATCCTCACACGCCCCCTCACGTACGTGTGGCTAATTTTCAAGCCAAATACGTGGACAACACGAATTAGGCGACATGGAGCATGTGTGGCCATTGAGCTTCATACATTAGCCAATCTCTAATACGGTAATACCATGGTTCCACCATAAAACCAATTAGCAATGGGGGAGAGTAGCCCAACATTTATAAACTCTTGCAGTGTTTCTCCTTTAACTGATGTGACTTTTTTACCTTTCACATCCTCAAAATTGCTCCATAGTCTATGTCCAACCTCATCTCTTTTCCATCGCACTAAAAATTTATTGTATGTGCTGATCATATTTAACATGTTTTGCGTAACATGTAGGATATGTGTCCTCTGCGTGTGTTGTTAAAGAACAATTATATATAATCGGCACTTACGATAATTACACATCTACAACCTATAAATATGCATGCTCGTAGCTCAAAATTTAGAAGGATAACAAGTATTTGCAGGTCTCTTAATACATTAAGCTTGAAGGCACTGGTTGTTTTCTCCCCCTCAAGGGCTTCCGACTTTTACCATCTCAACATCTCTACGAGACCAAGTGAGACATGGTCGGAGGCCATTGTCGGGAGTATGGAACAAGACGTGCCTTGCTTCCATATATGGTTCGTTGTTGCTTGATCCGAGTGTGGAGCTCACGAGATCTTCCATGCACTTGACAATAGTTTATCAAACTCTCTGCGGAGAGTGAACAACATTTCCTTCTTTTGTGTAAGAGCTTCTCAGTTCTCACTATCCAATAATTATACTTTTTCAGTCACTGCCCTTTAAAGTCTTTCATATTTTTTACCAAAGATTTCTTAAGTTGTAAGCATGTTTCCTTAAGATAGATAGAAAATGGTAAAAAAATATATATATAATAGAGAACTTGAGATATATAAGACCTTAGGCCCCCCTTTTGGTTGGTTGGATGAGATAGGTTGTGATTAATTAAAATAGACTTGAGTCCCATCAGCTGTTTGGTATGTCAAAATATGAGATAAACATGACTGGCATGAGGGGTTATGAATCTATAATAGAGTGGGTTGTTTAACGAGTTGTTTTACAAGCCCATGCCAATTCAATCCTATTTCTAAGGCCCAATCCTGTTCAGCCGACCAAACAGGTTCATACCAAATGTACTTTGCTGCATCAAGTCTTTAGAACAGATGCACTGCATTTTCAACATGCATGCTGAAGTAACTACTACTATTAGAAAAGTTACCAATTAGGTAACGTCCGACTGCACCTAATGGCTAATTGTGCGAATTTTGGAAGGTAATAGTACTAAATTGGTGAAATTAAAAATACGGGTACAACAATAGCAAAGTCAATATGGAGCAATGGCAGCTAGGTACCGTTTGGTATGTGGGACGGGACAGAACGTAGTGGGACGAGGCGTTCCGTCCCACATTTGGTGCGCCTAAAACGAGTGGAACGCGCTGTTCCATGGAATGAGTTTCGGCTAAATTTTCGTTCCACCTCTCCCCTCTGGAACGACTCGTTCCATCCCGTGAAACACAAAATTATAATTTTTTTGGACAACAATACCCTTCATTAATTCCATTGTCTATCCTCCCCTCTCTCCCGTCGAGTCCCTCTCTTCTACCCTCCTTCTCTCTTGTAGCCTCATTCTCCTCCACCACAAACCTAGCAACCCAACTATGGCTAACCCAATCCCAGCAAACCCAACTTCTTCCTGCCATTAGATTTTCAAATCATTTGGTTTGGTTTCAGATCTGCTGAGTGCTGGTTTGGTTTCAAACCCAGCTTCCTCTCCGGCACCACCACTGGCGACGATGAACAAGAAGAAACTAAAGGGGCAGAGCCCTCGAAATCCCCTACGGGATCTCAATGCCATCACCATTCACAGTAGCAACAATGGCAGCGATGCTTTGTCTTCCATCTCCGTCGAAGCCCCGCGAGGTTGCCTCAGGTTCTTTCTCTCTCATCATTCTTCTTCCTCTAATTCCAAAACCCCTTTTTACACAACAAAAAGCTGTCAAAAGCCCCTAAATAAGCTTCTACTGTGAGGTTTTCAAGACCAATGCTTTGGAAATCCCAGAGAAACCCACCTCATGAAATGAAAGTAAACCTAAGAATAATTCTTCTTGTTTGTACTAGTGGCAGTCCGGAAACAAGTTGCTCAGTTTCCGGCTTCACACCATGTAATACCCTGAAATTTTAAATATATAAATATGTAGAGGAAAATTGAAAATAAATCGATTTAGGGTTATGGAAATAGAATTGGGAAATTTTAAAATTTTGTTCCATAAATTATTATAATTTACGTATTTAGATTATTGAGATTTTATGCTATTTTGTCAAGGAATTATATTAATTTACTTGAGTTTAGTTTTAAATTAAATTAGTTACGAAATTTGACACTTGGAAAGTAATTAATTAAAATCCGTAGACCTTTTGAGGTCACAATTTATATTTTTTAATAGAGCTCGATATCACGAACGTGTAGGCGCAAACCGTTTGTGAAACGGAGTTATAACGAAGAAGTTATTAACGTTTAAACTCAGGGATATATTGGTAATTTTAATTCCATTTAGAAGACTCTTAAAATTTGGAGCAATAAGTTGTGCCACGTGTGTGGCTATGATGAAAGGAAAATAAATGATGGACGGCTAAGATTGAAAGAAAGGAATAGAAAGGGGGGTGACCAATGGGAGAGAAGAGGGAGGAGGGAAAAGGAGAGAAAGGGGGGTGCAGGGGATCCCTGACCTGCGAAAGGGGCGACTCGACCCGGTCGGTGTTCTTGCCATTTTCGACAAATTTAACCCTTTTTCCGGCGAATCCCATCAAACCACCACTTGGGAAACTCTCCATAAACTTCCCTCTTCCTATTACACCCCAAAAATCATGAGATTTGACCTTAGAAATTGGGAAAACAAAAACACACCGGTGGGTGCGGCGATGATTGTTCGAAATCCACCAAATTGTGAAATGATGTCATCGAATTACCACTACTAGTAGACTCCCCTTGAGGCCTAGAACAAAGCTCACACATTGGTTGAGGTGTCGGAGTTGTTTTGGAGTCGAATCAAGGACACCCAAAAACAAGGGTTTCCGACTGTTCATGGCTAATTTGAGGTGTTTCCTGGCCAAATTGGATTTAGTCGCAGGTATGAAACTTGCTCCATCCATTGAGATCTACAACCCTGTAAAACTTGGTAGTTTTTAGAAATAGTTGAATTTTCCGGTGAGTCGAGGCGGCCGACCCGCCACCTACGGCGACGGACGGCCAAGGAGCTGACATTGTGTTTTTATGTGAATTTTGTTATTCTAATTATGCTTTTGAGGTCTATATGTTGTGGTTTGAATATTAACACAATTGTGATGTGTGTGTGTGTGTGTTTTTATGTGAATTTTGTTATTCTAATTATGCTTTTGAGGTCTATATGTTGTGGTTTGAATATTAACACAATTGTGGTGTGTGTGTGTGTGTGTGTGTATTGGATTAATTGAACATGTCCGGATTTGTTTGAATTTTGGAAATGTGAACTACGAAATGTTTGATCCCGCTCAAGGGTACGTAGGCAGTAACAGAGGTTAGATGCAGCCTTAAATAATCGAGAGTTAATATTTAGATGGAATTTTGATCTAAGAGAAGGAAATGGTTCTAAATTGGAAATGAAATTGTATGTTTTGGTAAATGATTAATGGTTATGGATTACATGGGATGAAGGAAATTATTTGGAGAATGATGACTAATGATAGTGAATTCAAATGTTAATTTAAAGATATGTTTTGACATTTAAGAAAATATGGATAGCCTGTAAGAATTTGAATTATTGACTCAAAGGAATGTGATTAATGGAAATAAATTAACTATGATTGTAAGTTGGACCTACTATAATTAACTCCCGAAAACATATATTTCGGGGGCGGGGTGTGACACTCCACCTTCATATATACGGCTGCAGAAGATCCAAGTTTTGCAAAAAAATCCATTAGGTTGAGTCAATGGAGTCAACGAAGAAATATGGGTAAATTTGTCATTTAATCATTCGTTCTGTACCATCCTGCAGGTACCAAACGCGAAATTGTCCATTCCATCCTATGCTACCAAACGTAGCATGGAACTTATGTTTTGTTCCGTCCCGTTTTGTCCCATTCCATCCCATCTGCGTACCAAAAGGTACCCTACTGACCCTAATAGAGCTTATCCCCACTTTGAAATTTTATTTGACCCTATACCAGTTAAAGCAAATGAAATAAAGATACCTTTAATTAATATTTATTTTAATTGACACAAACCAAATAGGTGAGTGACGTGTAGTTTTCAAATAATCATTGTATCCAAATCATGTTCAGTTTTGTAAACCATAAGACAATTTTTTTTTTTTAACAAACAATAGTATTTACACTAAGGAGGTGGGAGAGTGAACTAAGCCTCACAATGGGTCTGCCAAAATAATGTAGCTCAACTTCATTTTTTGCAAGAATCGAATCTAAAACCTCTCACTTACAAGTGAATAGGAATAACACTATATTGTAGTACTAAGTGGCTCTATAAGATAGTTGTTAATCAAACAAAATGCTCCAGTTAATACAATAAATATTGTTTCCTAAGCATGGTTGACTCCTCACAAGTTCTCCAACAAAGAAAAACTAGAGCGTTAGAGGACAATTTGTTCAAACGGTGGTGCACAATTTGGCACAATTTGATTTTTGCTGCTGTAATTCTCCAACCTAGCTATTTCGTCTTTATTTCCGCATTACATTTCTCTAGCACACCAATCGGATGTAGTTGATTATCTTTTAGGGCTTGAAATTAAGTACTTCGAGAGTAAGTGTTTGACGTGAAAAAGGAGAGAGGGAGCCCGAAAGGAAGCTAGGGTTTAGAAATGAGAGGGTGAGCCTCTCACAAGAATGTTTTCATTGATACCATATGTATGATTTGATATAATTAGATGGATTTCATTGATAGGGTTAACACCTTTTATATGTACAATGTGATATCTGGCAACAAAGCCTTCGAGTACAAGTAAAGGAATTGCATATATATATGTGGAAGAATATAAAAAGCTCGTCGGAACTTGCGAAAAGAGTGTATAGTTGAAACACAATTTCTTCATTTCTCTTGCTTTCTTGCTTACAATCTTTCTGTTATAAGTTCTGCCATGTGATTTCGTGGGATAGCCTTTGTGAGATACGAGAGATCGACGAGTTTGCTTCTTTCTGGAATTTGGCTTTTCTTTTAACTTATCGGAGCCGTGATTTTAGCCATAGCTTATCCGAGCGGTAGGTCGTCATCGTTGGAGGCCCATTTTAGCACAAAGGATCTGTATCTCACTAGACGTTGTTTTATTCATGCTTAAATATTGTAAATGGGAAGGTTAGGATTCATTGTTATACAATCAGCAATTAATGAACGCTCCACAGTCGTTGACTCTTGATTTTCGATAATATGATGATACAACAGTAATTAACTACTAAAACCAAAGAGAAATGCTAATTAGCAGACTAAACATGGACAATGATATCCCATGTTCAAGAAACCGAGCAAGTGCTCCAAGAAACAGAACTAAACATGAACAATGATATCCCATGTTCAAATAGTTGATACATTTAAACTCCCATACAAAAATAAATATAAATAAATAAATAAAAAGAAAAAAAAAAAGAGGAAAGCACAGCCAAGCCTCAAAAAGCACAAAAGGATGGCCCTAAAGCCATCCAGTAAAAAGAACCTAATTAAAAGGGGCCAAGGAAGCCCATCTCTTGAAAGAACAAGAACCAACGCCCATCTGTGGTTTCTCACCCTCGCTGCAGCCGCATGAGCTGCTCTATTTGTCTGCCTTGACACCCATCGCATCTGAAAGCATTGAGAAACGACTAAAACCTTCAAAACACAATGGAGAAAATTTTCCACATTACACTAACACTCTTTTTTGTCACAACTCCCTTAGAGTCATTCTCTTAAAAGTGGAATTCTCAATAAACTTTTTGTCACATCATGTTTTTAGCACAATATTTTATAATATTGACATGGAAATTAACGTTAAACTATGATGTGACAGAATCCATAAAGAGTCACACTTTAAGAGTCTCCTTAACATTTCCCAAAACCAAATGGAAAATAATCAAATTAATTGGTTTCATTAAATAATTTAGGTTTTGACCAAAAAACTGATTTAGGTTATTGTAGAAACTATAATTTTGGAGAATTGTATAACTCGTATACCTTGGAGATGTTCATGCATGTATCACAAGAAAAGTCAACCAATGTTAGTGATTATTGCCAACTTTTCTTGTAGTGATGTGTGTGATTGGGCGTTGTTAAACGCTTGAAATCCATCTTAATTATGTCATTTTTTTTTGTTAAATAAAGAGTAATATCAACGGGGCAAATCTAAAGAGAACATGAAACATAAAGCAGGCAGAGAGAAACTCTCAAAGCACCCACAAATGAAAGGGAGAAGAATCCCAAAACAAAGCCTAACCCACGTAAGGGAAAATGACAGGAAAGCCAAGAGCCTAAGGAACAACATTTTTTTGTTATGGAGGATCATCATGTTAATGGTGGAGAGCTTAACATGCAAAGTACATAGCCGATACTTGATCATATTAGTGATCAACTGAAGAAGAGCAACAGGGGGATTTTCTACAATTGTTGAACATGCGGTTAAGTCATCTTCAACCGAATGATCCAGAGGGCCAGATGGCCGAAAATAGTCCGAAAATCGTCTCCAACTGAGGGTTAGGCCAGAGGGCTCGTGGGCCTCACGAAATCTGAAAGGGCCAAAGGGCTGGCCACAAGCAGCCAGCCAACCAGCCCAGGCTAGGCTAGAGGGTTGAGTATTCCTGTCGGTTATAACCAACAAGAATGCTTAAACAAAAATTTGAATCCAACTGCTAGCTGACTAGCTGTTGTATTCAATTTTTATTTTTTTGGTTTTTTGGGCCATTTTTTTTAATTCTTAAAAATTCAAAAAAAAATTCCCATAAATACCTAAACCATTCATTAAATTGAAGTGCTAATTTTTTTGGTTTTTTGGGCCAATTACCGTTGTAGTTTTTAAATATAAGTTGTAATTTTTAAATTTGAGTTGTTGTAGTTTTTAAATTTAAATAATAAATTATGTTTGGATCCATTACCCTTTGGCACTCGGTTGGAGAAGGTTTGTTGTGACAGGGTTAAAACAAGCCCTATGGCCCTTTGGCCCCCGGTTGGAGATGAAGGAAAATATGGCCATGTACTGTTCATTAAAATATTAATATCTTGGAGGGCTAGAGGGCTAAAACAAGCCATCTGGCTAGCCCTCGGCTAAAGATGGCCTTATTACATTCACACCGTATGCAATAGATAGTGATTGCAAGAGAGAGCTTTCTAACCACCACGGGAATGGATTTCCCACGCCAATGGGCTGCCACATGGTCCACAAAAAAAAGGGCATGGAGGATGAAGGCAAGGAACCCCACACCTCATCAACACATGTTGCCATATGCCTTCAGTAAAGGGGCATTCAATGAAGAGGTGGGAATGAGATTCCAAGTCAAAGTCGCAAAGCACGCCGTTGAGATTAGCACAAGAAGAAAATTGACCAAAAGCGTAGTCAGCTTATTCTTGATGGCTAACTAAAAAACAAAATTCACACATGGAATACAAGCATTATGCCACAAAAAGTGATCCCAAGGAATTTTCGGAGCCACACAACAAATGCAATTCCATATAGAAGCCGAAGAGAAAATACCGTTGTTATTAGGAAACCAAAATGAGGAATCCAAACTCTGCGAATGTAATTCCACATAGAAGCCGAAGAGAAAACACCTTGTTGCTAGGAAACCAAAATGAGGAATCCAAACTCTGAGAAGAAGGCACAATACTATAGGAATCTGATTGAATGAAACGATATATCTTGAGACAGATGAACTCTAAAAACTCCAAAAATACTATTCATCACATAAATACACTATTCGTGCGAAGATTACTATTCACATCTAGAACTCGTCAATCTGAACTGCTCTTATAGTCCTACGTCATATTGGGTAAATGGTTGTGCATGGTACAACTACGAGTTGAAACTAGGTATGCACATATGGAGCAGTAATATAAGTAAGGCCATCTCCAACCTGGCCGGTCAAAGGGCATAGGCCAAAACATGACTCTTTTTGACACAAAATCCATCTCCAATTGAGGGCTGAGCCAAAAAAAATTGGAACCCATGGGGCCAAAATCCAGCTCGCATCCTTAGCCAGCCAACCAGCCCGAAATGTTGGGCCTAGCTGTCAACAACCCACTTGCTAGCTGATGTCAACTAGCCATTGGATTTGATATATTTTTTTTTTTAAGATGAATTTAAAAAAAAATCTAGTTTTTTTCTTATAAATATATAAGTCATCATATCTACTCCATTTCTCACATCATTTTCACCCTTCCATACTATTTTACCTCATTTTATTTCACCTCTTCACATTCTTTAAACTATTATCCGAAAAAGTAACTACTTTTTTTTTTTAAGCCAAATAGACATAACATTCCAAAAAATTATTAAAATTACATAAAGATAAGAAATATGGAGAGTTACTCATTTAGAAATATGGTAGTTTAATTCAATTAACCAATAAAGTTAAAGAACAAACTTAAAAATAATAAATTATTGAGGGGGCTAAAAAATAGCCTCATTTAGTTGGAGATGGTATATGAATATAGACTAACATTGTTAATTAAAAAATAATTTCTTGTAGGGTTACAATCTGGACGAAGGTTAAACATAGCTCATTCGGTTGGAGATGGCCTAATGATTTATCTTTCAAGCATCGTAAAGTACGATATGAATAAAACAAAAAAGATAATTAATCTAACTAAGTAGATTATGGTTGTACTCGTCACCTTGTTTGAGGAGAATAGATGGATCTGGTGAAGTAATCGATTGAAGGAGGTAGGGAAACAAAAAATAATAAAAATCTAAGCAGATAATACAATCCGAATGAAACAAAGAGATAATGAGGTGGACAGATACAATTGGCCCTTTTATTCTTATGTAAACCTCCACTGATAGTTCATGCTCTTGTTAACCAATTAATTATAGTTAGGGCTGGTTTGGTATTGATGTGCTTTGAAAAAAAAAAAACTACTTCTGTTGTGCTGTGAGAATAAGCTCATTTTTGCTGCTTCATGTTTTCAGCTTTTTTTTTCATCTAAAACTGTGAAAATAAGATGTTTTTAAGTGTTTACTAAACACCTTTTTGAGCTCAACTTTTTTTGATACCCAATTAGTACTTAAGCTGGTCTGAACTTTCAAATGAAGCTTAGGGGTGAGATGCGGCAGATAGTGCAGGGTAATGCTAAAAAGATCAAGTTTTTTATATTAAATAATGTTATTGTAGATGATTATATTATTAATTTAAGTGTCAATTAACATGCTTATCTTGTATTGGTGACATGTCATTTGGGTTGCAAATTTAGTTTAAAAATTTGGTCTCCTTAATATTATCCGCGAAGGTATAATTAGCTAGGTTGAAGAATATATACATGTGAGCAAAGAATCCAAGAAGATGTGGAAGCTGGCCCATGAGATGATAAGTGATGCTAGGATCCTTTTGTATACTCACCATACATTTATGATGGTGAGTAAAAATGCACCCTCAAATCAAATTAATTGGTTTTATAACTATAGTATATAGCGGATGCAACTATATGGGGTGCTTTTATCACATCCCGTCGAATCCATAAAAACCTGAGGTTTGCAGAGACTGCAGCAAAGAACCACTTTGAGTTGGAACCTCATAATCCAGCCAGTTATGTCTTGATGACGAACTTATATTCGATGTCAAACAGATGGAAGGATGTGAAGCGTCTCAAAGATTCGATGAAGAACGCCGGCGTGAAGAATGGGCCCGTATGGAGCTGGATACAAATTGATCAGACAATTCATATGTTTTCGGCACAAGGGAAAACCTCATACCGATACAGGATAAGTACATTTTGAATTGTATCATTTGGTTCATGAGATGAAGAAAGTGGGGTATGAGGTTGAAAAGAAGAAGCTGCTGCTAAGTCGTACGGAGAAGCTGGCCATTGCTTACGGACTGATGAATACGAAAAGTGGAGAAACAATCAGGGTGATTAAGAACACACGAGTTTGTCCGATTGCCATACAGCAGCAAAATACATGTCGTTAGTGCGTAAACGCGAGATTTTCCCTGAGGACGGTGTTCGGTTTCACCATTTCAGGGAAGGAGTGTACCTGCAATGACTGCTGGTTAGGAGGGAGGGCTACAAAATGCTTCAACCGGCTCAGACGGAGCTAAGATCAAGGCAGATGGGGTGAGAACTTCACCCCAATTGGTCAAGTTTAAGGTGAATGCTCCATGTAATAACAGTGAATCCTACACAGAGCTCACCCGTGTAGGGATGCCAGCCGGTTGCGATTATACGACGGAAGCTCCATTGCATGTTCTCATCAATCTGTGCGGTGTATTCTCATTGAATTCCACAACACTGAAGTTATATACGAAAGAATAGGTCATTATTATTGAGGCATCGGCATATAATCCAACAAGTAGAAAGACAGAAGTAACGCGTTTACGATAATTTATTAAGAATGCAAATACATAAGGTATATACAAAAACAAACAACAACGCAACAGCGGTTCGAAGCCCTGAATCCTCCCTGCACTACATGAAAACCCCAATTCCATAGATACCATCTGTTTCCAAGATAAATATTTACAGATCAGAGCATACTAACATCGGTATCACCATGCACGAAACACAGGAACAATAAAACTCACAGTAGCTTTCCCTTTCCATCCATGGAGAGCTTATAAAAACCTATAAAGCTCGTCCATCAAACATGAATACGAGAAACCCCAGCATCATTTCCAGTGTGAGAAGAATATATGCGAGAGCAATTGGAAAGAGGGTAGGAAGGATGTTCATCAGTCAGATGCAAAAGGTCCAAAACTTCTGTGAATGGAAGGAAAGCTCGGACTATCTCTACACAGCATTTGAGACAAAAAAACCACATGGTTGGTTTACCTATAGCCTATCGTACTCCTGTGCCATTCCCCAACTCCACTAATGATTGATAGGTTCAGTTCGGTCCTGGACAGCCATCCTCTCTGAGACATCAGCCAAAGACTTGAGGTTGCACCGGATCAGGGCCTCAACAAAGTAGCACGTCTCATCCTTGGTATTCCCCTCAGGCACATCCACTACAAAGGATTCAATAACAAGTGTCCCCGGTCTTCCTTCAATAACCTCAGGGTGTACAGTAATAATTGAAGAGTAGTTCTGCAATTTCAAAGAACATATAGAAATGAGGTTAGGAAGGCGTTCGTGTACCACATAATAATACAGGTGTAAAAAGAATATTTTCCAAATATCAATGAAAAAATTGTAAACTAATTTGGGCATAATAAATTGACAAAATACATATTTCATGCACGTGATGGCCAGATGCTGGCAGCGTTGTCTGTATACTGAAAACCAGACAAATGTTGCCGTTATCAATATTACATGTTTTAGGATTAAGTCTTGAGACACGTTGAGAATGCTACGGGCAATCGCTAAGGAACCCTAAACCCTATTTGCAGGCACATATTACATGCACTCCTCATACCATGCATACATAGCATGTGAGGTAATTGGATGGGACCTATCCATACATATTGCCCCATCAACGTCTGAGTGACTATGGCTGTCACGAACAAGCAGCTGTTGCTACCAGTTAAAAACAAACTATCTTCACTCTTTCTAAAAATAGAAAGTGAAACAAATCAATTATTGACAACTTGATTATGAAAATCAATATATTCAAAAGGAAACATTGTCAAAAGCATTTCCAAGCTAAACAGCCACTCATTATCTATTCACACACAGAGAACCCTAAAATATATTCTGCTGATTAAAGAACAGACACAAAAGAACATATATGAAACCCTCAGGCACGCAGATGGAACAGTCCCAAACTACAAATCTATACAGTAGCTTATTTTGTTTGAAACCTTCTTGATTTTTTTACTTTTACTGCCATGTGTGCCAGAAATTTTAGTTAGGTTAATCTGAAACTATTTGTGTAGTGTGGAGTTGTGAAATGTGTACGAGTGGCATAAAACACAGCAACAGAGACAAGCTTACTTCCTATTTGACAATCAAATGGATAAAAGCAAGAACACACCAGTAGGTAAAGGCACAAGAAAACTTCTTACCCTTAGCCTATGATCACCGCCAACAATCCTGATTCCAAGAATGTGCTCATCATCATCAAGAAGCTCCAGCCTCTCAGTGCTGGTCGTTGCTGGCAGCCCAGATTTAACATTCACCTCTCTAACGCTCCCAATGCCAAGGTCCCCCTTCATGGTGCACCGACTAACAAACGGCTTGTACTTCTGGGGTTGATCAAATCTCCTCACCAATGACCACACCTGATCAAAGACACCAACTTGATCACACCACTAAATCAACAACTTAGTCTTATCGTAAACATAGCAACAGTGAACCCAAAAGGCAAGCGTCAAGCTTCCACTAGATCTTTGCCATTAAAAAACTAACAATTTGTTTGGCTACAGAGAAAGTGCAAAAAAGGAAACATTTTCTTTGCGTGCAAGCTAAAATTTAAGAAAGAAAATGAAAAGAAAAAGAAACACCCCTTATTCAAATTTTCATAGTTCCTTAGGATTTTCTTACACTTATCAGCAACCACAAAAACAATTACAACAAACTGAAAGGGGAGAATTATTAAACCGAACCATTTGGAATTCAATTTTCTTAAATCATCACAAACAAAACCAAAATTACTTAAATTACCATCCTAATTTTGCCATAAATTATCATCCTCTACACAAATATTACATTTCAGCAACCACAAATTCATTGAAACTAACAATCAAACTCGAATCTTAAAGCATATCCGACCAAATTGAACCAAATAACAAAACCCAGAAGAAAAAACACAAAAAAGAACCCCCAAAAATTCCCATAGTCCCCAATTTCCCAGATCTCCAAAACCAAAAAAAGTCAAACCCACCAAGAAAATCCTATCTTTAACAAAAAGTCATACAAATCAACACCACCCAAAATCGAAAGAACCATAATTCGAAGCTCGATATACAGTCCAGAGAGAGATGAGGAGAGACAGGCTTACGAGATGCACAGGGGCTTTGATGTGCCTGACCAGAGCCGATGTACACTGGTTCTCTCTGGGCTCGTGCCTGTGGTGCCTCCGTATGTACTCCGCCTCCATCGAATCACCGCCGCCGCTGCTCATTTTTCAATAAAGTATTGTTTCCCTTTCAATCTCTCAATCCCTCAATCCCTCGAACCGTTTCTTTCTCTCTTTTTTCTCTACAAACAAACGAGGACAACGGGAGAAGAAGGCAATACAAGAACAGACGCTTCCAGAGAGAGAGAAAATATGCTTTTCTTTATTTCTTGAGAGAGAGAGAGAGGCTTTTGGTGTGAAAAAAGTAGCTTCGCTTGGCGGGTTATCAAAAAAAACTAGGAGGAGAGTCCACTCTGTCCCACCGACAAGACAATTTTTTAGTCCCGAAAATTAAGCCCAAGGCCTTTTTTTTTTTTTTTTTTTTCCTTTGGGTCTGTTTATACTCATTTACATGTAAATAAAAAATTACAAATAATATGGTAATTACAATTAGTTTAATTAAATTACATGTAGATTTACAAGACACGTGTATACGTCCAAGTAACGTTCTACATAAATGTCCTGTTATATCATTAATATTAGATACTACAATAACAATGTAAGATCATTTTCAATCATAGAGGCTAAACGTAATCCTTAATTATATTTTAGACATTCAAAATATTTTAAAGACTACTTTATGGTTAAACTTTTCATCTCTAACCTGGGCTATATTTTGTTCTCCTAAATATTTTTTTACTTTTAGTTTTTACCAAACATAACTTGTCTTGGGGCTAAATGTTGTCTGTTTTGAAGCCAAAGTTAGTCTAATTCTATTAGCTCAATTCCCTTCAATCCTTTGTTTCTACACTGATTTTGTCAATATTAGGACTAAATACGATTTATAACCAACAACAACAACAACAACAACAACAAAGCCTTTTCCCACTAAGTGGGGTCGGCTATATGAATCCTAGAACGCCATTGCGCTCGGTTTTGTGTCATGTCCTCCGTTAGATCCAAGTACTCTAAGTCTTTTCTTAGAGTCTCTTCCAAAGTTTTCCTAGGTCTTCCTCTACCCCTTCGGCCCTGAACCTCTGTCCCGTAGTCACATCTTCGAACCGGAGCGTCAGTCGGCCTTCTTTGCACATGTCCAAATCACCAGAGCCGATTTTCTCTCATCTTTCCTACAATTTCGGCTACTCCTACTGTACCTCGGATATCCTCATTCCCAATCTTATCCTTTCTCGTGTGCCCACACATCCCACGAAGCATCCTCATCTCCGCTACACCCATTTTGTGTACGTGTTGATGCTTCACCACCCAACATTCTCTGCCATACAACATCGCTGGCCTTATTGCCGTCCTATAAAATTTTCCCTTGAGCTTCAGTGGCCTACGACGGTCACACAACACGCCGGATGCACTCTTTCCATCCAGCTCGTATTCTATGGTTGAGATCTCCATCTAATTCTCCGTTCTCTTGCAAGATAGATCATAGGTAACGAAAACGGTCGCTTTTTGTGATCTTCGCTAGATTGCTCCGGTCATTAGTGTGGATAAGTATATAAATGGATAGAGATAGGAAAGCAAACACAAGATGTATCCATTTATATACTTATCCACACTAATGACCGGAGCAATCTAGCGAAGATCACAAAAAGCGACCGTTTTCGTTACCTATGATCTATCTTGCAAGAGAACGGAGAATTAGATGGAGATCTCAACCATAGAATACGAGCTGGATGGAAAGAGTGCATCCGGCGTGTTGTGTGACCGTCGTAGGCCACTGAAGCTCAAGGGAAAATTTTATAGGACGGCAATAAGGCCAGCGATGTTGTATGGCAGAGAATGTTGGGTGGTGAAGCATCAACACGTACACAAAATGGGTGTAGCGGAGATGAGGATGCTTCGTGGGATGTGTGGGCACACGAGAAAGGATAAGATTGGGAATGAGGATATCCGAGGTACAGTAGGAGTAGCCGAAATTGTAGGAAAGATGAGAGAAAATCGGCTCTGGTGATTTGGACATGTGCAAAGAAGGCCGACTGACGCTCCGGTTCGAAGATGTGACTACGGGACAGAGGTTCAGGGCCGAAGGGGTAGAGGAAGACCTAGGAAAACTTTGGAAGAGACTCTAAGAAAAGACTTAGAGTACTTGGATCTAACGGAGGACATGACACAAAACCGAGCGCAATGGCGTTCTAGGATTCATATAGCCGACCCCACTTAGTGGGAAAAGGCTTTGTTGTTGTTGTTGTTGTTGTTGTTGGTTATAAATCGTATTTAGTCCTAATATTGACAAAATCAGTGTAGAAACAAAGGATTGAAGGGAATTGAGCTAATAGAATTAGACTAACTTTGGCTTCAAAACAGACAACATTTAGCCCCAAGACAAGTTATGTTTGGTAAAAACTAAAAGTAAAAAAATATTTAGGAGAACAAAATATAGCCCAGGTTAGAGATGAAAAGTTTAACCATAAAGTAGTCTTTAAAATATTTTGAATGTCTAAAATATAATTAAGGATTACGTTTAGCCTCTATGATTGAAAATGATCTTACATTGTTATTGTAGTATCTAATATTAATGATATAACAGGACATTTATGTAGAACGTTACTTGGACGTATACACGTGTCTTGTAAATCTACATGTAATTTAATTAAACTAATTGTAATTACCATATTATTTGTAATTTTTTATTTACATGTAAATGAGTATAAACAGACCCAAAGGAAAAAAAAAAAAAAAAAAAAGGCCTTGGGCTTAATTTTCGGGACTAAAAAATTGTCTTGTCGGTGGGACAGAGTGGACTAAAAAATACGATTTATAACCCTGGATTGAAAATGGCCTAACTGTAACATATAAGTTACTCTTATGGACTATAAAAATAAGGTTTAAACTAGAGTATAAAACTCTAGCCAACTTAAGGAAGAACGAGTTTTCCTTGAACCTAGGCCTCTATTAAAAAAGTGCTTTAAGCCTTTGTCAGTTTTTTTTAATTAGTAAAATAAGAGGAAAATGTTGGAAATTGTCCCCAAAATTTTGTCTAAGGTTACATGGTGGTGAAGGATTGTGTAGTGACAGTCCACTCTCTGGCTTGGAATTGGGTTGGTTTGGTGGGTGGTCAAGTGGGGATGCTTTTTATTGGGTAGCTAGCTTTTTGGGTTGAGTGGATGGGTTCTGCTGGCTTTTGTTTTATTAGCCGCTGAGTAAGTGGATGATTTTTAAAGTCGAGATTTGGTGGAGTGGGGTTGGGGATGATGCCCACTTGCGTCCTTTGCTTAGTTGTTACCAAGGAAGAAAATTTCGGTGATATCGGAAATATCGGTAGTTCGAAAACACGGAAATATCGATGAAAATATCGGTAAAATATCGATATCGATAAAAATTACATGGAAACCACGGAAATTGTAAGAAAAACTTGGAAATTTTTATTGAAACTTTGTAGGATGTTTATTTAGTCAATTATCTATTAGTTTATCACAAAAAATTGGAAGGAAATGCATTGCATGATGGATTTAACATTATCAAGTTGATTATATAGCGATCTGACAAACATTATGAGTGTAGAAAATATGTAGTAATTAATGAAAGAAGTCTAAACACACCATAATCATTTATATATAATGAATTAGTACAATATTTTACACTTTAGAACCACAATATTGTAAAAGCTGCATGAAATTGTCTAAATAATTGTAAAACTATTGAGTGAGTTTATCCTCCTGACAGGAGGAACCCACACACATCATCACTGTCAAAAACACATCGCACGCACACACAACGCACGCACGCAGACCACACCTCAGTCTCTCTCTCTCTCGATCCTTCTCGTTCTCTCTTCTCCCTTCTCTTCTTCCAAACACACACACACACAGAGAGCTCCTCAGTCTCTCTCTCTCTCGATCATCCTTCTCCATCTCTCTTCTCCCTTCTCTTCTCCCACACACACACTCACACAGAGAGCTCCACAGGTTGACATCGGATCCAAGTCCAACACACGCACACACAGAGATCGGACTCACAGAGATCTCCGATCTCTCTTCTGCCAAACACACACATGCACACAGAGATCTCTCGATCTCTCATCTCCATTCTCCGATCTCTCTTCTCCCTTCTCCGATCTCTCTTCTCCCAAACACCCACATACAAAGAGAGATCTCCGATCTCTCTTCTCCCAAACACACACACACACAGAGATCGCCGTTGATCGTGGCTCAGGCGAAGTCAGAGGTGCGCCGCGGAGCAAGGATCGTTCGTATTCCGCTTCGTCAGGTGAGATTCCATGAAACCCTAAACCCTAATCTCTCCGACTTCACCCTGCCTTGAATCGTTTGTATATTTGTGAAATCTGATGTATATTTGTGAAATTAATGTTAAGATTCGTGTTTTTGCAAGGTTTTTGGGACGAAACCGGCCCGGGAATCGCCCCACCGTCTCCGGCGTTCTTCTCCGACGTCGCCTCGGATTCCGATTCCACCGTCCATGGATATTTCGCCGATAATTTCCAAATATCGCGATATTTGGCCGAAAACCCCACGGAAACCAGTTAAAATATCGCCGACCGGAAAAATCGATATTATCGGCGATATTTCGCCGATAATATCAATATTTAAATCTGTGGTTGCTACCATGGCTGTTACATATCATTCATCATTTTTCACATTATTTTAATGTAGTTGAATATTATGATTGGAATATGACACATCCCGATCGGAGTCGAGGCATGTTGGCCGACACTCAAGGATAACGTAACCAAAAAGGAAAAGATGCACAAGAAAATATGAATAAATTTAAAACAAAACTAACATTTATTTAATCTAAAGTAAAGAGTGCGCAGTAGTGGGAAAAACCCATAAAACACAACTGTACAGAACATAGATGGCGGTACGACATGAGTAGTGTAGTCGAAACTAATTAAGGTACTTAATACACAATCAGGAAAAAGCCCCTACATTTATCTATGGAAATGTCAAAATAAGCCGGAGATTCCTTGTACACCACAGGGTATTCAACTAACTAGGTCCTGGAGGGATGAAAAACAAAAGGGTGAGTGGGCAAAACAAAGGTTTATAAAACACATTTATTTTCTGAACATACTAACCCCTCGCCGTAAAACATATATAGTTTCCAGAAAATCATACTACGTATAAGTATGAAATCAAATGTAAATCAACAATAAATTCAGGAATACGCCAATCATAATATCTTAATAGTAGCATAATAAAATCAGGTGCTTATCAATCTATGCTAACACACGAGTTCATGCAGATGGAATCTAACACGAACAGGACTGGGTGTAAACAAAATGTACGCTCTAATACTACAATCACGTGAAGACTGGCGCTAGGCGCATCACATATGAGTCGAAGTTGCCTATTGCAACATGTACGATAGGACTGGCACCTACAATGAATCCAAGGTGAGCGTGCGGTGCAATGTGAACATACACGTAAAGCCTGGCCCTAGCTCGGGCGAGTACAACACCGGTGCAAGCATGCATGATAAGCAAGTATAATGTATGTGAACATGCCATGACAATATATAAAAATCTCAACAATAATATGGCATTTTTTAAATTAAATAGAACATGGCATGATAGGTGTAAAATCAATCCAAAAGCACATGTGGAAACTATAAACTTCATATATAATATATAAAAACAAATGCTCACTCACTAATACGTCGATGAATCGTAGCCTCCTAGCCTTGTTTGTCCTCGTACCTCATCGGGGTAAGTCTCACCTATATGTGAAATAACTTTACTAATAAATTAATTAGGACATACACTAAAAGGCTAGGAAAATCCTCCATAGTTTTCTCAAACGAAGGGTTTAAATATACGAAAACATTCTACTCGACATCACAGACTTGTACATGTCAAGCACGAGCCGCCCAGAGGCCAGACGCACCCTCACGAGCCGCCAGGTCGAGGCCACACGTGCACCCATACACATGCCACGCGCCTGACACGCTGACAGATGACAAAGGAATATTCCATCAGATTTGACGGAATATTCTGTTAAATATTAACGACGTTAGCATATTCTATTAACTTTAACGAAATATTCTCCTTCTTCTCCGGTTGTCCTCCTCTGCTGCCGTCTGGTTCGCCGGAAACTGGGGAATTTTCATCGAATTCTTGAAAAATGTTCAAACTTCATATCTTTTTCATTTCTCAACCATTTTTTACGTACTTTATATGGAAATGAAGCTTATGAAGAGTAGAACAAGTCTATACCTTTTAAAAGGCAAAAAAGTGGACATAAATGGACTGAAATTAGCTCGAAAGTATCGGACCTATTTTCAACTCCTTGAAAATGTGGGTTTCGTTAGTGGTCACGAGGAGTTGTGTAGTGGCCTCCAAATCTCCCAAAACCTTGTAACACGAGCTAGAAAACGACGAGGAAGCTCCACCCGAGTAGGAGCTCCGAGTTGGAAGCTCAAAACTCGTCCATTTTAAGATCGGTTTATATGAATGGACTCGTGGGGATGAGTGGAGTTTAATGGTGGTGGTTTAAGGTTCGATATATGAAGTTGTTTTATGGTGCAAGGTTGTTGCAGAGAAGAGAGAGTGATGGGTGAGGGAGAGAAGAAGAAGAGAGAGAGAGAGAATGCTTTTCTGATTGGACAAAAGAGAGAGAGTATGTGTGTCTGATTGGGGGAGAAAATGTGGGAATAAAGTTGATTGGTGGGTGAGGTAGAGCAAGTGACGGGAGAGATGTTTAAAGAGGGAATGGATAAGGTTTTGTACAATATAAAATGTACATAAAATCTGTAAAATCTAACTCACCCTATCTGAAACATTGTTTCCAACAATGAATAATTAGCACACACGTGTACAAATCTACCCATTGTTAATGCATTTTAACTAAATGTAACTTTTTCGTTACAAGTCCGATTCAGGTCTAACTCACGTTCATGCATTCGTAACAACGAATACTAATTAATTACAATATCGAGAAAAATAATTTAAAAGTCGAATGACGTACGTTAGGTTCCGCTTTGCCAAAAGGGCATAAACATCAATTTACACACTCGGGGAGAAAATTACATCGAAAATTAGGGACGGGTCGTCCCAAAATAACTCTTCACTTTGATCTCTGAGATTTAAAATAGATAGGAGTGGTTCTTGAATTTGTCCATCATCAATTATTTTGGTCATTTCGTGAAAAATCTTCGTTTAATAAGACTAAACTGACAATGGGTAAAGTACAAAAAACTACCTCAACTATTGGTGAGTGTCACGACACTTTCATACCTCATCTTTTAAAATTGACAGTGTCATACCTCATGTTTAGAATTTGGTCCAATGTTATACCTTCCGTTACTTGGTCATTTACTTTTCAGTTAAATGCTGACGTGGCTTGATTCGAGACCCATTTTCTATTAAAAATATTAATAAAATATTATTATAAAAAAAATATTTAATATTTTTTAAAATAATAAAGAAAAGTAAAAAAAAATCCCTCTGTTCGTCCCTTCCCCCCCTCTCTCTCTCCCCATCTTCATCTTCTTCCCTGCTTAATCTTCAACCAAAAAAAAAAAACAAAAAAAAATAAATTTGAAAACCCATCAACCCCCCAACCCCCCCCGGGGAAGAAGAAGAAGAAGAAAAAATAAATAAAAATTAAATGCAACCCAACCCAGTTCTCCTTCTTCTTCTTTCTGGGTTCACCGGGGGGGGTTCTTTTTCTTCTCCTTCTTCTTCTTTCTAGGTTGCGGATGGGGGACGAACTGGGTTGGGTTGGGTTTTTTTTTTTCTTCTTCTTTTTTCTGGGTTGCAGGGGGTTGAGGGGGGCGCGAATTGGGTTGGGTTGCATTTAATTTTTTTTTTTTCTTCCTCGGGGGGGGGGGGGTTGGGGGGTTGATGGGTTTTCAATTTTTTGTTTTTTTGTTTTTTTTTGTTGAAGATTAAGCAGGGAAGAAGATGAAGATGGGGAGAGAGAGGGGGGAAGGGACGAATAAAGGGATTTTTAATTTTTTTTTTTTACTTTTCTTTATTATTTTAAAAAATATTAAATAATTTTTTTTAGTTTTTAATAATTTTTTAATAGAAAATGGGCCCCGAATCAAGCCACGTCAGCATTTAACTGAAAAGTAAACAGCCAAGTAACAGAAGGTATAACATTGGACCAAATTCTAAAGATAAGTTATGACATTGTCAATTTTAAAAGATGAGGTATGAAAGTGTCATGACACCAATAGTTGAGGGAGTTTTTTGTTCTTTACCCTACCCAATGACAAAATTACTCTCAAATTTTGTCAAATCATTTTGGTTCATTGTTTATTAAATTGAGGATTTTTTTGTTATTTTGGTTCTTATTTAACTGAAGTTTTTCACAAAATGACCAAAATGATTGGTGGTGGACAAACTCAAAAATCATTTCTATCAATTTCAAATCTCAGGGATCAAAGTGAGGAGATATCAATTTCAAGAACTATTTTGATTAAAATTCCTTATAAATAAGATAGTTAAAATTTTAGTATATTCTAACGTATAAAATTCATTAAATTTGAGCATATTTATAGAAAAACTAATGAAAAGGGCTTGAAAACTTTGAGTTTTAACAATAAGGACAAAATAAAGGGTAAAGTGAATAGTATCAGGATTAACTTTTTAGTGTAAAAATGTGGTTTTTCGTTAAAATGAACAGTACCGAGAGCTTTTCGTTAAAATTTCCTTTAAAATATTCTAGAATACAGTCTATGATTTGTCACCTCTCAATAGCAAATTGGGAGAGATTTGGACATTTGGATAAATTGTTTTCCATTTCCTCATTTTGAACCTTTTTGTGGCAAGATTTATTAATTCACACATATTATAACATGTGAAAAATTATTCATAATATATTACAAAGTATAAACTCATTCACTTATTTATGATATAAAACATTGAATTGTTAACACCATATGATAATATTGCTTTTACGAATATTCTCAAGTTTTCAAGTTGGACCTTATGCAGTAGGAATTTAGGGTGTCGTACTCATATGTTTGGTGTTGAATACAAAATAAATTGGGTTATTTAATATATCGTTATATATGGATTACAAGTCATGTCTTACATGTCTCTACCAATTCAATCCTATCTCTAATGCATAATCCCATCCAACCTACAAAACAAGCCCTTAATGACTACCAATTGGTTTTCGAATCCCTATTAAAGAGTTTCTTATTTGACATAAACTTCAAACCAAGTGATATGATTGATGAAATACTAAAATTAGTTGTACAAAATGAGATGAATAAAATGTCGATTAGTGGTTAACTGGGTGGGTAAAAGACATATTAGTGACTAATTGGTCCCATTAGTCACCATTAAGCTGTTTACCCGCTTCATTATGTACACATATAATGTAAGTGACTATTCTCAAATTTGTTTTTTTGTAGTAGTAAGTCTCATCGCCCATAAACATTAACCCTTGAACTTTTTATTCTCTATTTCTAAATCTCAAGAGAGCCTAGTAGGGATTACTTACGTAGTAATTACTTTTTATGAAACACTTTTATTAGACGCATACAAAAAATTTGATTAAAAAAAATTAAAATGCTATAAAATCATTTTGATAAAAAGAAGCTTATCTATTGCGTTATTTGAATAATGGAACAAAATGGAAAAAAGTAGGTACCTGACACATGATCATTTTATTAGTATATAATAAAATATTTTTTATTTCTATTTTAATTTAAAATAAAATTTAAAATAGAAATTGTCTAGAAAACAACTAGTAAGTACTTTTACTCAGCATTCAAAAAGTACTTTTATGTCTTATTTTTATATTTTTCTATCAAACACTATTATAATCGCTTTTAGTTGTCTTAAAATACTTTCAGTTATTTCATAAACAATTTGAAAACTTTGAGTTGTAATGATAAGGACAAAATAAAGGGTAAAGTGAATAGTACCAGGATTGACTTTTTGGTGTAAAAATGTGGTTTTTCGTTAAAGTGAACAGTACCAAGTGCTTTTCGTTAAAGTTCCCTTTTTTATTCTCTTTTACAACACAATAAGTTTTGATACATCGATATATAAACAAATGGAAAAAAAATCTTTTTGTAGGACTTTAATTTATGAATTTCATTTCAACACTTTATAGACTGGTGAGCTGGCTAATTGTATACTAGAGTGTCGATCACAACTTGCTTTTGATACATTATAGTGTGACCACAATTCTTGCTCTAGCTTTACCTTTTTTTTTTTGGTATATAGAATAAACTTAAAACCTTATATAAATTCAACATTTAAAATCCGAACTCTAAACCTAAGGCAAAAACTTGTGTCGTTATTGATAATCCCAAACACTAAACATTGTCAATTGACTGGCCGAGAGGAAAATTGTACGATCCAACATCAATGTCCGAATGAAAGTTTGAATATTAACGTCTAAACTGAATAGTGATTCCACCGACATCCAACATCAAAGGATAATTATCAATTAGTTGGAATAAAGATAAGGGATAATGATTAAAGTATTAGTCCAATCCCTCAAGCCAAGGGATAATTGGGATTAGTATCATCCAGAGTTTTATCCTCTTGACTTTACCTATATATGGAATGTGATGAATAGAACCATGGTCCTTTTGTCGATCCTTGGCATGCAATAGATCCATCTCCCTTTGTCTTATTTCCAAGTAGTGGTGCAAGTTGTGTTTTGCTTCCCTTAGCTTTTGTGCGTGTTATGCTTGCCACTTGCTTTTGAGTTCTTCACACTTTCCATGTGAAATCCACCCAAGACAAGCCACCCAAGACAAGGGAGATGACACACTTGGGTGTTGAAAAACAAAAGCCAAGTGGCCAGTTTCTGTTTTTTTTTTTTTTTCCTTCTTTTTTCTGATCCATTATATTGTCTTCTTCTACCTTTATAAAACCTAATTTCTTTCTCTGCTCACTTTCAAATTTATTCTCTCATAATTAAGCCAAAATAAAAAATAAATTATTCTCTTATTTATGCAAAGCCACATCTTTTAGGAACTCCACCTCCTTACAACTTTGTTCGTCTTTGTGGATATTATTTCGGTCGGTATTAACAAACCTCCCGATCCTTAGGTTAGGACCTTGTTCCCCCACTTCTCCTATCTACATGTAATCTCTTTTTCTTTTTTACAAGTGAACAGGAATACCACTACAGTCTAGCGGTATTCATCTTCACTTGTAAGTGAGAGATCTTAGGTTCAGTTCTCACCAAATGCGAATTTGAACCTCATTATTGTTAGCCCATTGTGAAGCTTAGCTCACTCTCCCACCCCCTTAGTGTAAATAATATTTTTTGTTAAAAAAAAAAAGAGTGGGAAGATTTGGATTAATCAGCATAATGGGTCCCCGACTCCCCATAATAATGTGCTATCAAACTTGTTATTTTTATTGGGGGTAATTGTGTAAATGACTCAGTTGGATAATACTTAGAGTTAGTTGGATATTTGTTTTGTTTGTTGAGGTGTGTAGTTTGTTAGTTAAAGAGTGATTGGTAGTGGCATGTGTAAATGAGTTGTATATATATACAACAATCTTGTAATCTAATTATTCATTGAATGAAAATATATTCTTTCCAACATGGTATCACTTGCCTCTGTCTAGCAACTAGATCCTCTCTGTCTTCGCTGCCCAGTTTTCTTGCAAATCTTCATCGGTAAGCTTCCTCTTTCTTGAAGCTTCTTACACTTGTAAACCCTAATTTCTTTTGTAAATTTCAATTGCGACTTCGGCTTCTCCCTCTTCTGACTTTGGTTCTCACATTCATCCTCATCCGATCATCGATTCAAGTCCTAATTTCTCTAGCGCCTCTCAAACTACTTCAATTACGATTCAGAACATTGGATCTCTAGTGTCGATCAAGTTGACCACATCGAATTACTTGACCTAGAGTGCCTTGTTCGCTCCAATTTTTCGTCGTTACAGCCTTACTGGCATTATTAATGGCTTAGTTGCTCCACTGCCTCAATTTCTCATTGATGCAAATGGAAATCACACTCTGAATCCAACCTATGTTACCTAGTTTGAAAATGATCAGAACATGCTCATATGGATCAACTTCACACTTTCTGATTCGTTGATTCCTTACACTTTTGGAGTTAATTCTTCTAGAGAACTGTGGGCTAAATTGGAATCGAGACTTGCGACTGCCTCTCAATCGCATATTCATGAGCTCTGATCTCGTCTTAGAAGCCTAACTAAAGGAGATTCCTCTACTGCACAATTCTTTCAACAAATTGAAGAGATCGCTAATGCTTTTGCCAGCACCGGATCTCCGATTAAAGATTCTTAATTGATTTTTGTCATACTTCATGGCCTTCCACCAGAGTATGATTTGTTCATTGATGCGATTCAATTTCACCTTGGTTCCACAACAATCGATGAACACCATGGCCTTCTTCTTAATAAAGAGATTCAATTGACCAATTGGAAGAAAACAACTCAGTCTTCGCCGTTTCAAAGCATTTAATTGGGACCGCACTATTTTTTATCAATGGTCCACGTGTGTTGATCCCTAGGATCCACATGGAGAGGATCCGGCGAGGTTCCAAATCCAACCGTATCCTCCCTTTAAGGGACTTCCCACACTAGGCACCGTTATAATTAACCTTTAATGCCTAATAGTTGGGCCGCCTCCACCGTAATTGCTGTCCAACAAAGACAACACTCTCAGAGGGCGTTTGTTACACCTCCTTAGAGGGGACTGGCTTGTACTAGCTTAAATAAGACTATAATCTTGTGTTTGGTAGGTTCTTGGACTAAAATAAATGGGACTCGCCCTGACTAAGAATCCTTCTGCGCTTCACTAACCCTTGCTATCTAATCCCAAACTTTCCTTTGGTGTTAAGGCGGACTAGAAAGGAAACGAGGCCAACATCCCCAATCCCCAACTTTCACTCCAATCCCTTCGTGCTCCACTTCTTCTTCTGCAACGCCGTAACTGTGGCCAACTACCCAACCCAACCTTCGAAGAAACCCAGCAATAGCATTCAACCATCCAGAAGGCAAGCAAACAATTTCCATGGAATTTTATAAAATATTTGTGAAAGAAGAACAAAAATTGAGGAAAGAAAAAGGCGCAGCACTCTGCCTTCTTCTTCTATACGCTACCAATGGACGTGAGAAGCAGATCGAGTGGTTACTGTCCAAATCGTTGTTGTCGGTAGACGATATGGACAAAATTGGTGTGTCGATGGCGACCTACTGTCGCTGGACGGTACACCCGAGAAGTGGATTGAGAGGTTAGCGATGAAGGTTGGGGGTTTTTAGGGATCAAGAGGTTAGCGATGAAGGTTTGAGATGGGTTTTTGAAGTTTGATAATTCTCCAAGTTGCAGGAGCACCTGCAATTCGTGAAGACGAAGAGGGCTATGCCCTTTTCTTTTTCCATATATTCATTTTGATATTTTTAATAGAAAATAAATTAAAATATAATAATAATAATAATAATAATAATAATAATAATAATAATAATAATAATAATTTATTGTTAATCTAGCTTCTTAGTCCGACACTGCATAAAACGCTTTATTAAACTAGTCCAGCTTAGTCTAGTCTAAGCCAGTCCACCTTAGTCCCTGAAGCTAGTCCAGTCCGAGATAGTCGGGTCACTGGCGGAGCCAGGTTAAGGGCTGCCCTGGGCTGTAGCCCAGGTAGCTTCCGGTGAAAAATTAAATTTTACATGTAATTTTGATTGATTTTCGAATGTAACCCACCATATATTTAGTCATTAATCCAAATTCTTTAGGTTTAACTATATAAAATTATATAATACAGTTTACATACCATCTCTTTTTCTTACATCCTTTTCCTCATCGCTTCTTGTACATGTACAAGTTTGGATTTGTTTGAATTTTAACACGTATTTGTTTAATTACAAAATATTTTGGCTCACCTTGTGATTTTTTTAAACTAATTGATACGTGTTAAAATTAAAAATTTTAAGCTAGCCCACCCGGTAAAAAATTCCTAGCTCCGCCATTGAGTTTGGTGCAACAAACGCACCCTCAGTTTCCTCAAAGTCCGGGGTTGACTTTGAGGTTTTAATGTTTTAGAAGGTCCATCAAGGTTTGGGGTTGATTATTTTAAGTGTAGAGTTTTAGAATGTATTTAAGGGAAGCTTAGGGCTTAGGGTGTAGGTCTCCAGTTTTGGGCACAACCCAAAATCCTAGAACTATACCCTAGGCACTAAGCGATTTACACAATGAAACTTTTTTCTTCTAAAAAAGTTTTACGTTTGCATGTTGGTCACAATTCATTGGGAATGTTAATAGATATGGCCTTATTGGTAGGATTGGGTATTATTGTCGTTTTAACAAATTAGTTTAACTTTTCAATTAGTACCTATATAAAAAATATGGTATTTTATTTTATTTTATTGGAGGAAAAAAATATGGTATTTTAGTTTAGATTTCTTTTAAATATTTAAACTAAAAGCTCCCATTGTTTTGTGTGCTCAATGATATATTTGTTAAGTTCAACGATATATTTTACACTAAGGGGAGTGACGTTGGGTTAAGCTATACAGTGGACAACCTAATTTGAAATCAAATTCGCTATTTACAAGATTCAAACCTAAAACCTTTTACTTACAAGTGAAGTGAAGAAAAATACCACATACCGTAGTACTGAGTGGCGTGTGCTCAATAATATTAATCCAAAGGTTTAAGCTTGTTTGTGGAATCACGAGCTAGATTTTGTTTAGTGACACTTTTCTTCCTATAGTTCGGAATTAGAACTTGAAACTCTTTCAAAGTTTAATATGCATATTTTTCTCTAAGAGGAGATTTGAAGTTTCAATTTTCTCAAACTATAGGAATCCGAATTGAATAATATCGTGGATAGGGTTTGAGTTATTATCAACCCGCCAACTTGCACAGTACGTTACATTCCATACAAGAAAAAGAAAAGGTTTGGTAAGCCTTCACGTGTTGTGTGCTTATCTTTAGAACTAGAGCATTACTTGACTTTCCACGGTTGCGCATGCTATACAGTGAATCTCAATGGTATTGCAAACTAAAGAAAAACAAAATGATGGTCTACTTTCTTGAACACAAAATCTTAAGACGGGTCTATTTATGGGAGATTATCTTACTAATATTCGACCACTTGCATACGACAATGGAGATAATTAGATGGGACCAACTCATAATAGGTAGACTCAAAATAGAAAAGTCTCACATACGTGTGAATATGGTCGCATGATCAAGTGGTCTGCGTACAACATACCTAAAAACTTACCCTAATTATGGGGCGTAAATAATATTGTTTTTTCCTTTCTTTCTTACGAGGTCTTTGTCACATGGACTCGGTCACTCAGGTTCGACCTAATCTTTGTTTCTCTTCAACAAAGCAATTTCACGAAATTTTAAAAACAATAAAGAAACTTCATACTTCCTAACAAAATTTAAAGCAGAAAAGTGAGCAAGATAAAGCAAATTTAACCATATTTAAGGATACGGTCACTATGTTTGACAAAAAAAAAAAAAAAAAAGTCAGTTTGTTTCTCTAGTTTGGTCAGTCAGGCCATGATCTATCCTAATGATTTTGGCGTAATTATATTGGTCTTGAACTATTGAGCGTGTTAGTCGTGGTTTATGACAGTGATTGTTTGAGAGTCTTCGTAACGGTTCTATTTGTACATCTAAAGCTGTTGTGGCTCCCTCTCTAGTAGCTTGGGCTTCCTAGGCCTTGCCCTTGTAGGCTATGGCTCGGTCAGCTAGTTTTTGGGTCTTGTGGTGGTGGCAGGGAATAGGTTTGTGATGCGATGCGGTTTATGCAGGTTATAGGCTCGTGATGCGGTGGCGACGACGGTGGCTCTTGCATGGAACTCATTTGCCACCCAAGCCTCTATTTATTTTCGACCCTATGTCCCTGCAACGCTTACCGCATGCCACATCTGTAACCGCTGCTTCATTGTGGACACTTTATCGCCTTTAATTAGTTTTTTTTTTTTTTTTTTCTTGTAGCGCTTGAAGCAAGTTAGTTTAGTAGCTTTTGTGTTGCGTCAACGATTTGTTTGTGTTGCTTCGGTGATTGTGGTGGCCTCGTTATTTGCAATGGTTTTATGTGAGGGCGTCGTTGCTTAGTCTGTTGCTTTCAGCTGTTTTTGTGACTGATCCACTTCGGGATCCTTGGTTATGTTGGTATATATATTGTGGTACCGTGTGGGCTTTTAAAATTATTTTTGATTTGTGCGAATTATCTCTAGATCAAGAAATTAGTCATTAGAGCAAATGTACTCATATGACACCTCTTGTATTTAATTGGTCTTGATAATGAAACACTCTACGTTAAAAACCAAAAGTAAAAGATCGGAGGTAAACTGTTTTTTGCCATCATTATTTTTATTTTCTTTTCTTTTAAATGCAGCTAACCAATTACATTTTTTTTGTTTTTTGTTTTTAACCAAAAGAAACAATACATTAAAGAGAAAAACCTCGATAACATCCGTTCCTTACAGAATCAAACTGAATAGCATTTAAAGCAAAGGAGGGTACAGTGATCCCAAAAATGACAATCAGAAATAAGGAGGCCCTGAGGAGCAAAGGCATCAGCAATAAAGTTGGCATCTCTAAAAATATGATTCCAACAAATACTACTAAATTTAGCCGTCATCCACTAAATATCTTCAGTAATATGCACTAAATTCCAAGGTGTCGCTCCTCCCCAACACTGCTTGAACGACCAATTTAGAATCACCCTCAATAATGAACTTCGTAACACCCTTTCTTAGAGAGGCCCTCCCTTAGAACCCTAGCTTCCACCTTAGAAATGGTGGCCCCATCAAGATTTAAAGCTCTGCTAACAATGAGAATCCCATTATGATCCTTAATAGCAAAGCCCGTTGCCGCCATTGCCTCCTGCCATTGAGCTATCAAAATTTAATTGGACATAATCCTTGTCCAAAGGTGTGATATATGGTAATGGCAACCCAAACTAGTGGACTGGAGATCCCAAGATCTAGGTTCAAAGGGACAACCGAATTGTGGATGATTCAATAGGAGCACGACGGAGATTATCTCCTACCCATGTCCTATGATGAACTAGTGATATCTGCAGTATATTTAGGATAAGCTTTGCTTTTAATGATTCCTATGCTTGGAAATAACAAGTGGGTATTGCAGGATACTCTTAATAGGAAGTCACCTATCTTGAGTGAGGAATTGGGCTGTTCCTGTGAGAATTTTTTGAAGGGCTTAGTTCTCTAAAAGCACTCATGAGAAACCAAGAATTGTTCAGGGCCAAAATGAACACAATCGAGCAACCACGGGGTGTCTGGAAGGGTATTGTGTGATTACTATTGTCTTGGTTTACACAAACGGCTGAGCAGTTCAAGACATCGCGTTCACTGATTAGCCAAGTAAATCCGATAGTAATTCACTACGGAAGGTTCAAAGCCAAAAGCCCCCTATCCCGATGCGGTACTTTTCCTATTGAATTCTCTCTCTAGTGTCTGCATTGTCATGTGCATGGTATTGAGTCAATTTCCATTCATATGGGGGATTGTTGGAAAATTTAATAATATTATTATTATATTAAATTTATTAATTGAATGGAAATTAGAAGTGGAGCCTTTTGGTAGAAAGATGTGTCACTCAATGAAGAGTTGCAACTTTTGACTCTTAATGAATGGTCACATGCTTTCCAAAAAGGTATCTCACATTCTATAAATAGGGAAGCCCCCTATAATCACACAAGAACTTTTTGTCATACATATAGTGTATTAAATATTAGAGAGCCTCATTGAGTCCATATGAGAGAGTTTTCAACACAATCGTGGTTCATGGAGCCTTGTGATTTGGAGTGCTACTATTACAAAGACGTGGTCGTTGTATCTTGGGAGACATGCGCCGATCAACTATGAGCACCGTAGTGGGGCGTAAACTTGTCTTAAGGACAAAGTGTCTAACACTTGCCTCAACCGTATTTCCAGGTTTTTCTAGTCCATTATGTTATGTTCATCTAAATTTGGTTACTCATGTGCATGCATTACTTTGATATATAATTGCATGAATTATTTCTTGATTTTATATGTGATTTAATATATCAATTAGACCTAATTTTTCCAACAAAGAATCCAGCCAATCCACAACAAAGAAAAAATTGTTGGTATTAAAACTACCAGGCGCAACATAGACTAAATTCCAAACCAGTTGAGTAACTCTGCAGTTAACAAATAAATGCATTTGGTCTTCCTCTTTCAAATTACAAAAAGGACACATTTTATAAATATTAGTCATAAAGAGACTTAATCTTTTTCTTGTCTGAAGTCTCTCCATAGTAAACAGCCACAAAAACATCTTCACTTGGAGGAAGGGGGATATTAAGCTTCTACATCTTATTAATTACCTTATGTCTAGCTAATTGCAACAATGTTCCTTTTTGGATCCAAGTAGCCGACTTAAAAGAGAACTTACCATCGATAGTAGGGCCCCAGATGAACTTGTCATCGGTTTGTTAAATAGGAATATGAATGTTACAGATTTTTTTCACCATCTCATAGCTGACTACTACATAGAGCTTTTCCCTATCCCATCCGTTATTATCAATGAAATCACTCACTTTCAAATCCCTGACCATTACCCACCCTCCACCTCAAACCTTCAAGCAAAGGAGTAATTTTGTCTAATTTTATTTTCCAAAAATTCCTTACTACGAAGATATTTTCTTTTAACTTCACCCACCAATTAGTATCATCAATGAACACCTTCGAGCCTAACTTAGTAAGACAAGCATTGTTAAAATAATCCATATATCTAACTCCTAGTCCACCAATATTATTGGGAGTACACATGGTATCCCAGGCCACTAGGAAGATCTTTCTATCCCTTCCTTAAAAGAAATCCCTGCATTCGTTATTGATGTTACTCAAAATCTTATCTGGGCATATCCGTTTTCCCCCTACCTATTCTTGTTGGTTAGTGAAGTGTTATCACTTCGTATCCAGCAGGCTAGTGATAGAGGTTGGATCAGAGGAGTCCAAATGAACAAGCCTGGCCCGACAATATCCCATATTTTCTTTGCTGACGATACTCTGATTTTCCTGAGAGCTGATGAGGAGAACTGTCGGAAATTATCCCAAGTCATTGATGATTATTGCTTGGCGTCGGGTCAAAAAGTTAATAAGTCAAAGTCAAGCGTATTTTTTGGAAACAATGTGCCTGAGTCTTTATCATTTCATTTGGCAAACATCCTGAGTATGGAGAGGGTTGGAGATCCAGCTGTCCACCTGGGGGTTCCCGCTATTTGGGGTTGTTCGAAAAAAAGTGGGCTAGCCTACGTTAAAGAAAGATTATTGGGTAAGCTTAGGGGATGGAAGAAAGCCGCTCTCTCTCAAGTGGGGCGGGAGGTCCTCATAAAAGCGGTGGCGCAAGCAATCCCTGCATATCCTATGAACTTATTCAAGTTTCCTACTTCTCTATGCAATGAGTTGGATGCCATGATATCAAAGTTCTGGTGGGGGCAAAAAGATGGTGAACAACGTATTCATTGGGTTTCTAGAGAGAAATTGGGATGGGCGAAGGATATGGGCGGGTTAGGTCTTAGGAGTTTCAAGGTGTTCAACTATGCCCTGTTGGCTAAGCAGTGTTGGAGATTAATTGAGGAGCCGAATTCTCTGTGGGGTTTGGTGCTTAAGGCACGGTACTTCCCTAATTGTTCATTCATGGATGCTAAAAGGGGTGGGAGAGCCTCTTGGGCCTGGTCTAGCCTCCTCACTGGAAGGGACATTTTACGTAATGGAGCTCATTGGCAGATTATGAGTGGAAATGAGGTTAAGGTGTGGGTTGATAGATGGATCCCGTCTATTCCAATGAGAAGACCTTCTCCATCGGGGACGGTACAGGTTTCTAATAATTTGGTGGTTAATTCGCTGATTTGCTCTGAGAATAGAATGTGGGATATTGATTTTCTGAAGCCGTTCCTGGAAAGGTCCGAGTTTGATGCTATCCTTAAGACCCATATTGGAGACCCTTTGTTACGTGATCGTTTGGTTTGGCCCCTAGATAAAAAAAGGGTATATTCAGTTAAATTCGGATATAAATGGGTGGTTGGTCGAAATCTACCCCATGGGGGTATTAATATTGGATCCTCGGTCACCATTCCTGCCCATCTGTGGAAGTGTGTGTGGAAACTTAAGGCTTCTCCAAAAATCAGATGCTTTTTATGGAAGACCTTTCAGGAAGCTGTGGCTATTATGGAAAACCTCTTCCAAAGAAGATCTTCCCCATCTTCGTTATGCCCGATTTGTAAGAATCAGGATGAAAGAATTGTACATCTATTTTTGCAATGCCCGTGGGTGGAGGCTGTTTGGTTCGGGGGAAGCTTGGGTATGAGGATTAATCAGACGGACACTTCTTCTTGGGCAGGTTGGTTGCTCTAGAGGTTTGATTCAGCGAAGGGATCGATTGAGGTGAGAAACAATATGCTCTCATATATTGCTTTCACTTGTTGGCATATATGGAAATCCCGATGTAATATGCAATTCAACCAGCAACCAATTCATCCTAGGCAGGTTATTTTGGCCATTTCTTTATTGGTCTCTACATTCAAAGAAGCCCGGGGTGGTCCTTAGACTACGCCTCCACCTCGTGGCCTGGATCAATTGGTTGATGTTTGTTGGTCTCCTCATTGTCCAGGTTTCGTTAAGATAAATGTGGATGCTAGCTGGGGATCCTGTGATGGAAATGGATTCACGGGTATTGTTGCACTGGATGAGGAAGGGAGGTTTCTTGCTGCTAGTAGATCAGGTGTGAAGGCTACTAGTGTGGCTATGGGAGAGGCTATGACAATCCTGCACGGGTGTATGCTTGGCAAGAGGATGGGATGGAATAAGATTATTTTAGAGTCCGACTCGTTGGAATCGATTTCTTGCCTTAGGGACATGGCTAAGAAAGGCAGTTGGGATGCCTTCCCCTCTCTTCTGGATTGTGTTAGATTGGGAAAGGAGTTTCTTGATTGCCACTGGTCTTGGGTTCCAAGACCGGCCAATTCGGCAGCGGACCATTTGGCGTCGCGAAGTAGTAGAGAAGTATGTGATCATGTGTGGGTTGATAGACCCCCATCTTCCTTGGTTCATGTTTTGTGTAATGACGGTTTACCTTGTCCGCCTTAATGGTTTGTGGTATTGCGTGGAGGGACGCTCTAGCATTTGTTGCGGCGTCGTGTTTTCTCTGTAACCTCCTCGCTCTACCCTTTCCAAGTAGTTTTTGGCTGTTTGCTTCGGTGTAGGCTCTCTTTGTACTGTTTGGCATCTTTGCTCGGTTATTGAATCTTCTGTTTTCCAAAAAAAAAAAAAAACAGTAATCAACAAAAAGTAAATTTGAAATTTTAAGTCAGTGAAGTGCTAATTTAGTCATTGAACTATCATTCAACGAAAATTAGGTCCTTACATTAATTTTTTGGTAAAATAAGCCTCTAAGTTCATTAAAAAATGTTAATTTCATCCCTACTATTATATTCAAAGCTATTTTATCCAATGTTTTGTCAACTTAAGTCACTTGGCACACTTTAGAGTATAATACCGTCATTTTCTAGCCCATAAGCCCTTAACATTTCATATAGGTTGCGAATCTAATATCTAATTTACCCTCCGAATCTGATGTCTAATTTACCCTCCAAAGTTAACTCCATAAACTATTTCTTTATGAAAAATTACCAATCTATCTTCCAAAGTGTATCACATGCAAGTAAAGTGACTTAAATTGACGAAAAATTGAATATAGTATCTTCAAATCTAATATTAGGGATGTAATTGACATATTTTTATAATTCAATGACTGATTTTTCTGGAATTTTTTTTTATGGACCTAATTTTCACTCAGTTGATAATTGAGGGACTAAATTGGCAGTTCACCCTTTTAAGTCTTCGAGGGGAAGACAAAATTCCAACATGGGACTTAGTATAACCAGCAAGCGCATTAAGATGTCTAATTAAAGGTTCCACACAAATAATGAAAATATAAGGAAACAAGAGGGTCCCTTTGTCTAATTCCTCTTTTCGGGTAGATAACCATGAGCACTACCATTAATTAAAATGGAGAAAGATGAAGAAGTAATGTAGCCCATGACCAAAGAAAGTCAATGATTATCAAAACCAAATCTATGCGGAGAATACCTAATGTAGTCCCAATTTAAAAACTAATACGTTTTTTTTTCCAAATCCAACTTGACACCCATTGCTCTAATTTGTCCTCTCATTCTATTAAAACTTGCAAACATTTCATGAGTGATTAGAATGTTATCCTGAATAAATCTTCCAGGAGCAAAAGCCCCCTGATTTTGAGAGATACAAAGATCCATGAGCGGTTTCAATCGTTTTGTAATAATCTTAGTCATTATTTAATAATTATCATTACACAAACAAATGGGCATGTAATTACTAACAGTTTCCAGGTTATCAATTTTAGGGGACAAGGTGATATTAGTATGATTTATGAGTCTTAAGGTGATATTAGTATGATTTATAAGTCTTAAACTAGTTCCATTATGAAAAAAAAATCTTTCATCAAATAAATAACAAAGTTCTTAATTAGACCCCAGCAACCATGAAAGAAGCCAGCACTGAGTCTATAGGGACCAGGGGCTTTAAGAGTGTTAATCTTCATGAATTGAACTGTATATCTTTATGTAATCTTTATGTAGTATGCAAGAACTAGAGAGAGAAATTAGAGAGAGAAGAAGCAGAATGAAAGAAGAGAATTTTCTGTAAAGTATATTTCTTTCTTACTAAGGAATACAACAACCTTGCCTTACAAAGGCAGTTACAAAACTAGTCACTAACTAACTAATACACCAAGATTGTGACAAGCGTCACAATCATGGACCATTGAATATACTTTAACATCCCCCCGCAAGCTCATGCTTTAATGAACTAAGCATGAGATTGATACAATGAGTTCTAAACAAAGGACCACTTAAACGTTTGGTCAATATATCAGCAAATTGTTCTTGGGACGAAACAAACTGCACTGTCAACTGTTTCTTGGCCACTCGTTCTTGAACAAAATGAACATTGATTTCAATATGCTTAATCTTCTGGTGTTGCACAGGATTAAATGATAGGGCAATAGCTGACAAGTTATCATAGAAAAGAACTAGAGGTATAGTCATGGGAATATGCAGAAATGCAAGCAGTTGCTTAATCCAATCCAATTCTACAGAAGTTGAAGAAAGAGCTCTATATTCTGCTTCAGTAGATGATCTAGACACGGTTTGTTGTTTCTTTGAGGACCAAGATATGGGATTCGAACCTAAAAACACAACCAACCCCGTAGTGGACTGTCTGTCATTAGGATCTCCTGCCCAATCTGCATCATTAAAGGCCTTGAGGTGAAGATCTCATCGAGTATAGGTAACACCCACATTCATTGTATCTTTTAAGTACCTGAGAATTCGTTTTACAGCAGTATAATGAGCAACCATAGGTTTCTGCATAAATTGGCATACCTGATGCACTGAAAATGCAATGTCAGGTCTAGTGAAAGTAAGATACTGTAAAGCTCCCACAATACTCCTATAAGCACCAGGATTAGCATAAGGATCACTATCATCTTTAAGAAGGCGATTATATGGAAGGTATGGTGTGTCACAGGCCTTTGCTTCAAGCATTTCAGTCTTCACTAACAAATCATGAATGTATTTAAACAATCCACTGGTAGTCTTAGAAATCTGAATGCCCAAGAAAAAAATGTAAAGGCCCTAGATCTTTGATATCGAACTCAGTAATAAAAGCACTGATAACCTGTGGAATTGAAGTTGTAGCACTCCCAGTTATGATTATAGTGATGATTATATCATCTACATAAAGCAGAAGGATCACAACTATATTTTCAACATATTTGACAAACAGAGAAGAATCTGCATATGTATTGACAAATCCCAACTTAGGCAAGAACTTTGTAAATCGATCATTCCAAGCTCTAGGAGTTTGCTTCAAGCCATAGAGGGATTTATGAAGTTTGCACACTAAATGAGAATTAATGGGATCCTGAAAACTAGGTGGTTGAGCCATATAAACTTCTTCTTCCAAAACTCCATGCAAGAATGCATTTTTAACATCCAATTGTCTAAGATCCCAACCAAAATTTGCAGCAAGAGCAAGTACTAACCTCACAGTAGTAGGTTTAACCACAGGGCTAAAAGTCTCACCATAATTCAAACCAGGTTCTTGACTAAACCCCTTAGCTACCAAACGAGCTTTATGTCAAGCAATAAATACATCAGAGCGTCTTTTGATTTTGAAGATCCACTTGCAGCCAACAAGATTTTTAGTAGATGGCAAAGAAACCAGAGTCCAAGTACCCTGAGCTTTAAGAGCATCCAGTTCTTCTTGCATGGCCTTGAACCATATAAGACTTTTAAGAGCTGACTTATAAGAGCTTGGTTCAATTGTGGACAAATCAATCCCCTCAGAATCTTGAATAGATGTTAGTAAAACATTCTTCTTAAAAATACCACTTTTGCTTCGAGTTTTCATTGGATGCAAATTGATTGAAGGAATATCCAAAACAGAGAGAATCAGGATGAAACTCAGTGTTCTTAGTACATATTATAGTATTTGGATTAGGTACCACAGGGAGCTGAGAAGAGAATTCAGGTGCACTAGTAATGGACTGAGGATTAAGTGAAGGATTTGGATGAATATCTGGTATTGATACTGGTGTATTAGAAGATATTGGTGATGGAGACACAATGACATTGTTTGTATTAACCACTGCTATGGGAATGGAAGATGAAGTGAGAACTGATGAATTAGATTCAGTAATGGTGGATTGTATCACTAAATCTGCATATGGAAACTGGTGTTCATAAAAAATAACATGCTTAGAAATGTAAATCCTTTTCTTAGGCACATCATAACACATATACCCCTTTATACTTAGAAGCATATCCTAGAAAAAACACATCTGGTGGTTTTGGGTTGAAGTTTGGTGTTGTTGAATGGTTTTAACGAAAGGGAAACAGGCACAACCAAATATTCGAAGATGAGATATTAATGGATCACTACCAAATAAAAGTTCAAATGGTGACATATTTTTAAGAACAACAATTGGCATTCTATTTATAAGATAGGTAGCAGTTTGACAAGCACAAGACCAAAATTGATGTGGCAGTTTAGCAGTTTGCAATAATGTCACAGTGGTTTCTATAATATGCCTATGTTTGTGTTCAGCTAACCCATTTTGTTCAGGTGTGTATTGACATGACTTATGATGAACAATACCTTTGTTCAGAAGAAAAGATTGAAGCCTATGACTCATATACTCTCCCCCACCATCACTTTTTAAAATTTTAATTGTAGTAGAGAACTAATTAAGTACAAAAGAATAGAATGCAAGAAAGGTAGAGTACAGATCAAACTTGTTTATCAATGGAAAAAACCAACAATGTCTGTTATATTCATCAATGAAGATTACATAATATTTGTAACCATCACCAGAGACACAAGGTGCAGGATCCCATAGGTCATTGTGCACAATTTCAAAAGGCTTAACAGACTTACTGACATGAGTTGGAAAGGGTAATTTGCTAAATTTTCCTTCAAGACAATGATGGCACAAAACAGATGACTTAGAAGGGGTACTAGGTACATTGGCTTTATTTAACATAAGAGAAACAACATGGTTGGTTGGATGACCTAACCTATGATGCCAAAGCTGAGATTTAACAAGTTGTCCCAGAAAAGCTTTTGCATATGGTTGACTTTGTGAAGTACCGGAGTTGGTATATGAAAGGGAATGAATATGGTATAGTCCATTACTACACAGCCTTTTGTAGAGAATCCTCCATGTGGCCTTGTCCTAAATCCAAAAACAAATCAAAGATTAGCCAACAATTATTATCAAGGCAGATCTTATGTACTGATAGTATATTTTGTGTTAACTTGGGAACATATAACACATAATTTAATTTGATTGGTTTTGCTGGAGTATGAATGATAGAATTCCCAATATGGGAGACTTGTAAACCTTCACCATTGGCAGTTTGTATGGTCTCACTAGTAGGATAGGGTGATGTCAAGGATAAGTTGCTCATGTCAGTAGTCATATGATTGGTTGCTCCAAAATCAGTCAACCAAACTTGTGAAGGTGCTGATGGAGTTGCAGTTTGAGGTGTAAAATTGAACACAATGTTCATAGCATGCATTGGATATTGTTGTAGCTGATGTGTGTGTTGCCGTGGAAACCCTTTATATGAATACTGAGGTGAAGGAGGCAGTATGTGAAGGTTAGAAGGTGCATATTGGAACCCATATGATTGTAGTGAACTAGGAGAGCCAATGTAGTTAGGTCCCTTATCATTGTAGAAACAAAACCAAGTCACATGATTTTTTTTTCCACATATTTGATAGCCATGCCTGTCTGGAAGCTTTGCACCACATAATAAAGCAGTGTGACCATCACTGTTACATAACTGACATGGAGGAAACATAGGTGTAGATGAAGATCCCACTGAAGATATGGGAGAGTGACCAAGAATTTATGGTGCAGAAGTAGACAAAACATGCGCCTGATTTGAGTACACAGGTATGGGATTGAAGAATCTGTGTCCCTGATACTTGCCTTTACCCTTATTTTTATTGCCATTGTAAGCTTTGTAACCTCCAGAGGCAAATTGGGATTGACCATGAGTATTGCTAAACGACTGTGATGAGGATGATGCATTTTTAGGCTGAGAATTAGCAACCATAGCAGTCATAAAAAATGCATTCGAATGATTCTCAACAATGACTTCTTCAGCAAGTCCTAAAGTCTTTCAGAGAAATAACACTTTCACGACCTCGGATGATATAACGAAAGGTATTGTATTCAGAGGGCAAGCCATTAAGAGCTAGTATTACAATATCGTCATCCTGAAAGAACACTCCAGCAGCTGACAAATAATCCCTAGCTTCTTTAATTCGTTGCAAATAAACCGAAATGGAATCAGACCCCTTTTTAATTGTCTGCATGTTCGACTTCATCTGAAATATACTTGTTTTGGATACAGTGGAAAATTGCTCCTTTAAACGATTCCAAAGATATCTCGAGCCTTAACTCCCAATAGCACATGACATAGCCACAGGTGATAAAGTCGCAATAAACAATTGCATTATAGCCCTATCATGCATTCTAGAAATCACAAAATCATCATTCTCAGTAGAAGTAGAAGAGACAGAGGGATTAATACCAGATTCACCAGTTTGTGAGAGATTTTGAGACGGACAAAGGTTCGAGCCATCCACAGATCCCATAATACCATTGCTTTCCAGCAAGAGTTGCATTTGAAAATGCCAATTAAGATAATTGGAGTCATCAAGCTTGACGTTAACGGAGGTCGAGATTGACGAAATAAGGTTCATAACCAGAGATTGAAGCAATTGTAGCTGAGACGCAGTCACCATTTTTTACGCAAGATTGCAGATTCTTGAAGCATAACCCCAATTTCAGTCAGAAATTTTCACAAACACTTAATGTGCAGAGATCGCATAACACATCAAACCAGAAACTGAACCAAAAATCGATCACAATGAATAATCGACAACAAAACCCTAGAAAACAAAGAAGATTGAGTCTGATAAGAAAATCCGAGGATACCGAAGATGAAGGAGGAAGAAGCGGAAGCAAGAAGGATCGAAAATCACGTGTTAGCAACAATGGCGAGTCATACCATGTTAATCTTCAGGAATCGAACTGTATATCTTTTTGTAATCTTTCTATAGTATGCAAGAACTAGAGAGAGAAATAAGAGAGAGAAGAATCAGAAGGAGAGAAGAGAATTTTCTGTAAAGTATATTTCTTTCTTACTAAGTAATACAACAACCTTGCCTTATATAGGCGGCTACAAAACTAGTCACTAACTAACCAATACACCAAGATTGTGACAAGTGTCACAATCATGGACCATTGAATATACTCTAACAAAGAGCACCATACCATTTACTGCATCTGCATCCCAGATTTCATCATCAGAAACAGAAGCCATCAAATTTATGTTTTGATCTCTAGAAATGCAAGGTTGTAAAATATATGCTAGGGCGCATAGATCCTCATTCGAAGGCGGGCTAACACAAGTAACCTCTTTTTAAAATCACGGACAAAAACCTGCTCAAGATCCTCCCCCAGCGAACCACAAAAAATCATTATCATTCTTAACCTCAGTAATTTCATTCCTCTTCTTGTGAATAGAGGCCATGGTCTGAAAAAAGCAAGTATTCTTGTCACCAAGTTGCAGCCATAATGTCTTCACTCAGCAACACATACTGTCTTCACTCAACAACACATGATTTAACTCATCTCGAAGACACTTTTCTTTAAATAAGTCAACACAGTTATTATGAACAATAATTAATTACTGAAATTCACCAAGTTCATTAAGCAATTTTTCTTTCATTTCCTTAATATTACCAAATGTATTCTTATTCCATTTAGCAACAAGAAATTTGAAGGTATCCGCACAAGCCCTAAATTTATCTTTAGGATTAATATAAGGATCACACTTCCAAGAATTTTGAAACAAAAGATTTGAAGTTAGGATGATTGAGCCACATCACCACAAACCTAAAGTTAACGTTTCTCTTGGTTTCCACATCTGCATTTAGGGTTAGTTAAATGGGACTATGATCAGAACCAAAAGGATAATTATGCAATTGATAATGAGGGTACATATTTAACCAGATCGGATTAGCCACTACCATATCCAGCCTTTCATACACCACCGTACTACTCAAATGACAATTACTCCAAGTAAACAGCACCCTAGACGTGTTGAGGTAAGAAGTCTTATGTTCAATTATTGTCAAAAACGAATTTAAACTACATTATTGCTAGCACATTATGAGGCTAAGCCCACCCCCTCCATCTTAATGTAGATAATACGGTTGTTCAATAATAAAATCAAAATCAAAATCAAAATCAGCACCCTAGACGCATTGAGGGAGATAAGATTATTCATATCCGCAGTAGTTACCTGATTACCTCCAACTTTTTCCGATAAATCAAGGATTAAATGCAGCTAGATATTCTTATACACAATAATATATTTATCTTAAGGGTTAAATGCAGCTAACCAATTACATGTTTTTGTTTTTCTAGACAGATATTATTTGATACACAGGCCCTTTAAGGGAAAGAATCCTCATTTAAAAAAAAAAAAAAGTGGGGACACCCTCTTAATCATTGGATTTGACTTTAATGAAATTATGTGATTGAGATTAAATCACAGACAACAGAATCTCAACCACAGGATTTCATTAAAACCAAATCTAACGGTCAAGATAATATCCCCATTTTTTTTGAAAAATGGGGATCTCTTCCCTTAAATACTACTATTTGATACATAATGATATATCTATCTTAAGACCATCTTCAACCCTTGCGTTAAAACATAAAATTTAGACCAATGAGCTTGAGAGAAAAGGATTGAATATAGGCACAAACAAATTTTTATTTTTATTTATGGAATCGAACTTTAAGACACATCGGGGACAAAATATGAAGGGTAGTTCTCAATTTTTTTACATTCAAATTTTTCCAAAATCACACTTTACTACCCTTACTTTTTCTCGTGTCACTTTCATACCTAAAGTTTGGTTTTTCATCCACCTTAATACTTCCTTTATCCTAGCCGTTAACTTTTTTGGTAATGACATGACATTCTCACTTTGTTATGCTTAGTTTTTTTTTTCATCTCACGTTCATGCCGAAATTTACGTTTTGCTCCTAGATTCATATTTCCGTTAAACTAGATGTCAAGGGTTAAAGCGTGACATGATGCTGGACTACTGTACAGAAACGTGGCGTTGTAGCCTTACGTGGACCTATGGAGCAATTAAAAAAAAAAGTTTTATTTTTTGGCAAAATAAAAAACTAAAAAGTCTTTTTTTTTTTTTTTTTTTGCAGGAATTGTGTTTTTGTCCACATGGTAGCATATGCTGCTCTTAAGTTTTTGAAAATTTTTAATTTGGTGGGAATGTATTTTAAAATATCTACTTAAACCATCTTGTACACCTTGCGAGGCTCATAGTATTACGTTTTTGCACAGTCAGTGTCCAGTCAAAGCGTGACGTGGTGCTTGGCCCACCATGCCACGTTTCTGCACAGTCATCATCTAGTCAAGTGCCATGTCATGCTTTAATGGAGCCGTTGATTCCCAGGCTAACGAAAACATGAATCTGGGAGCAAAATGTAACTTTAGGTATGAAAGTGAGAAGAAAAAAAACGAAGGGTAGCAAATTGCAAATTTCACGATACTTGAGAATATTAAAGTAAGAATTAGTGGGCAAGACTTGCCAAATGATCAATTAACAAAAAAGTTAGTGGCTAAGTTAACGGAAGTATCAAAGTGCAAAAAATTAAACTTAGGTATGAAATGAGACAAAAAAGTAAATGTAGTAAAGTTCGATTTTGGCAAAACTTAAGGGTGGTAAAGTCAGAATTACCCAAATATGAATGACAACATTAATCAATTTGAAACTCTTTTTTTTTTTTTTTTGCCAAATAATCAATTTGAAACTTTACTAGACGAATAATTTGTTGCAATAGCCTATTCATTCTTTTTTTTTAACAAACAATATTATCTACACTAAGACCATCTTTAACTCTTGGGTTAAAACCTAAAATTTTTAACCTAGAAAATTTAGGTTTTAACCCATAAATATATTTTCTACTTTAACCCTTATGGGTTAAACTTTTAGTCCGAGATTATTAAAAAATGAATTTAGGATTCTTAAAGTAATTTTAAAAAAAAAAAAAAAAATATGATAGACTATCCTAGTTTAATTTTGTGAACATTTTAACCTAAAAATATTTAGATTATGATAAATATTGAAAAATCACTAAACTGACACCATGAAACTCGTGGAACACTATGAAATAATATGAAACACATGAAAGAATTTTTTTTATTATTTTAGCTATTGGATTTAAATTTCGACCGTTAGATCTTTTTCTTTACTATTAGATTTAATCATATTAGATCTTAGCCGTTGGATTCAATGAATTTATAAATATAAAATTTTAAAAAATACACATATATGGTGGGTTAGTCCCACAAACACGGGGGAAATTCTGAACTAAATTTGCCCCAAAAATTTTGAGTTAAAACTCATATTTAGTCCAAGGGTTGAAACAAGTTAGGGTAAGTTTAGAATCTAAAATTTGAGTTTTAATCCAATGGTTGGAGTAGGTCTAATGGGGTGAGGGAGTGGGTTAAAGCCTCACAATGGGTTAGTAATAATGTGTTCAAATTCGTCTTTGGTTAGAATCTAACCTAATACCCCTCACTTACCAGTAAAGATGAATATCACTCGACCGTAATATTAAGTGGCAAAGTCTATTCATTCTTAAGCCATACTTTTTTTTTTCAAATTTTTACTTCTCAACCATTAATTTATTTGTGTCACTTAATTTTAAGTCACAATCATATCACTTAGTACTACGATCTAATAGTATTCATATTCACTTGTAAGTGAGAGATCTTAGGTTGACTCTCCTTACTTAGTACTACAATCTAATGGTATTCTTCTTCAATTCTAAGTGAAAAAGTGTTCCAAAAAAACTGTCAGTCATAAAAAAAAAAATGTAATTTTATGCCCCATTTTCTCAATTTGGGGCCTAACAACAATAAAACTTCCCTTTTTTAGTAAGTATAGAAAAAGGACATAAATGGTAAAACAAAAGCACAAAAACGGTAATCTTATTCCTTAATTTCTAATCTTCAGATCAAAAAAAAAAAAATCCTTAATTTCTAATACCCCTCTTTCCAAATCATGTTAGGAAAATGTCAACAGTTCTTTGATATGTACAGTAAATTGAAAATAAAATGACAATATAGTATCTGTAGCATTACATCATCTTCACTAAAAATCTTACTTTCTCAGTTTTCTTTTGTCACGACAATCATATTTGTCTCAAAATATAAAGAAGATGCTCTCTTTAATCCCAAAAATAAGAAATTTAAAGCAGTTAGACCAAGGATTCCTTTCCTTTAATTTGGTTGTTACTTATGCATTCATGGGCATGCAAAAGAATGAAAGGTCATGACTGATATGTACTACTAGGTGAAAAATAATGGGGCAATATGGTGAAACACGATTGGGCAAATCCAAACTTTCAAGAGGCAAAATTATAGTGTTATGAGTTTCCTTCTTGCCATTGTCTATGAATTCGATTGATAGTGAATTTCATTGGATCATTTGTAAAGTGGGGCACAACTCATATAAACCCTGGTACATCACTTTTCTAGACATTTCCAGTCTCAACTTCTCTTTTCTTGTAAACTAGGGTTTAGTAGCTTTAGCATTTGGGAATTCCACAACAAATTTCGAAATAGGAATTCGCGTTCTCTTATGTATAACAAACGGTGAGGGTGTCAGCTAGAGCGGAGCCACCCTTAAGCTAGGGTAGGCTTGGTGCTAAAAACTCATCTTTTTAGAAGCGAAATACTCTTTTACTTAGGTAGAAAGTTGAGATTCTACAATAAAACACATTGGCAATACATGATGCAGCTAACTACTTATAAGCAGGTTCGACAATAAAACAAATTGGCAATATAAGATGTAGCCAACTACTTATAATTCCTTTTGATGTTTGTGATTCATCGATGTGGGACTTTGTCCTTCACATTCTCACGAATTCTCTTAGTTTTGTTCGATTTATGCTAAAATTAGTGAAACACAACTTATATTTGACAGTTGAAACAAAATCATCAACTTAATAATATATGTTAACAATTTCAAGCACATATATATTAAATATATCGTCCCAACATTTCAACCACCATTTTGATTCTTAAATCTCTAATATCATAACGACATAACGTTTCCTAAAGTGAAAGATTAACAATCTTTTATATCATTGTGAGAGAAGAAATATATTTGTTGATGCACAAAACCGGAGGGGTCTTGGACCAATTGTGAGAGAAGAAATATATTTGTTGATACACAAAACCGGAGGGGTCTTGGAATAACGTAAATCCGATTGTGAATCTGCAAGAAATGTAAATAACACAAGATGTATCGTGGTTCACCCTAATGTTTGGGCTACGTCCACACTGATATTGTATTTCTCTGTTTGTGAGGGAGAGAGAGTTTGTGAGGTGAGAGTGAGGCCTCTTGGGGTGAGGAGGCTTTGAGAGGGTGAGGAGGCTTGCTCTGAATATCGAGAGCCTCTCCTAATTGTGAAGGTGATGAGTCCCTTTTATAGAATAAGGGCTCCTGACTTGTTACATATTTGCCCATTCCTTTATTACATAATTACATTTAAGTCCCCCAAGTATTTATACGAGATCTAAATATGGAGGCCCTAAGTATAGTACAAACAGTAGTCCCCTAAGTCTTCAGTCAAGAGAGTCTTTTGGTTGGAGATTTGAAATTCAGTCCATGTGTGGGCCGAAGTAACTAGATGTCGTCTAGGACTGATACTCGATATGAGGCGGTGCTCAATCTGAAATGATGCTTAACTAGAAGTAGCACATGTTGCGAGGCTGTTTGGCTTGTGGCTTATGTTGCCTTGGTTGGCTCGGCTTGTGGCGTTGAAGGTGAGGGAGTCCCTTTTATAAAATAAGGGTTCGCTCCTCAATACATAAATAATGGGCTAAGTCCCCCAAATATTTTTTTATGAGGCCCAATATATGGTACATAGTGTAGTCCCCCAAGTCTTCAGTCAATAGAAGTTGTTGGTTGGAGACTTCAAATTCAATCCATGTATGGGCCGAAGTGGCGGTTGTTCGGAAGTGGTATTTGTATACCCTGCACTGAAGCTTTCTAGGTGAAGCTTTGCAAGTGAAGCTTTTGAAGCTAGAGCTCTGTAAATGAAGCTTTCGAAACTAGAGCTCTGTAAATGAAGCTTTCGAAGCTAGAGCTTTGTAGATGAAGCTTTTGAAGCTAGATTGACATGAGTGATGCTCATGAATATTTATGTGGATTGACATGAGTGATGCTCATGGATGTTGACATGAGTGATGCTTATGAATGTTTAACATGAGTGATGCTCATGAATGTTGACATGAATGATGGTCATGAATGTTTATGTATGATTGTCATGAGTGATGCTCATGAATGTTTATGTATGAATGACATGAGTGATGCTCATGTATAATTTTGGAGTACTGGACGTACTTTTGATCACCTAGTGGGTGATAATAGCAGCAGGCTGCCGAATAATTTTGGAGTACTGGGCGTACTTTTGATCACCTGGTTGGTGATAATAGCGACAGGCTACTGAATAATTTTGGAGTACTAAACGTACTTTTGATCACCTGGTTGGTGATAATAGCGGCAGGTTACCGAATAATTTTAAAGTACTGGGCGTACTTTTGATCACCTAGTGGGTGATAATAGTGGCAGGCTGCCGACTAATGTTTTGTAGTACTGGACATACTTTTGATCACCTGGTTGGTGATAATAGCGGCATGCTGCCGAATAATTTTGGAGTACTGGGCGTACTTTTGATCACCTGGTTGGTGATAATAGAGGATGTGGCTCTTTTGGGTTGGTGATAATAGAGGCAGGCTGCCAAATAATTTTGGAGTACTGGGCATACTTTTGATCACTTGGTTGGTGATAATAGAGAGTCTGGTTCTTTTGGGCGTATGGGCCTTCGCCCTCCACATAACACACTAGCCTATTATTTTGGGCTTGCCGGTTTTTTTTTTTTTACCCTCTGATGGGGTTTATACAGATGTCTTCAAAAGATAAGAAAATTAAATTACATCATTCAAAAATACTGTTGCAAAAGGTGGGTATGGCAAATGGTTGGATAATGGGATAATATTTGCACAATTGAAGGTTGGGTAGTGGTATGGCAGATGGCTGCAGAAGCTTTTACTTTTACTTTTTCTTTTCCTTTCTACTTTTCCTTTCCCCCCCCCCACTCCTTCTCTGTCCACCCATATTGCTTTGTAAGGTATCTATTGCTTGCAAACCACTTTCTTTTCTTGGACAGCCTGGTCGTGCCCATCCATTCTCACTCATCATTTTTCTTTTTCTCTTTCTCTTTTCCTTTTGCTTTCCATTGCGTCTCTGTCTCTGTCTCTTAGCGAAACTGGAGAGCTAACTCCGCTGGGTAAAGATTTCATTAAACGCATGGAACTTCTATCGTGTGGTTAACACCATCATCAGAACTGGACGCTGACTTGTCAAGGGTCCTGGAAGCAACGTTGGGAAAGAGCTTTGGAGATCTCCATGGCTGAGAGACTTCACGATCTAGCCAGAAAATCCATTGACTCCGTTGGAATTTTCGACGGCGGCGCAGACGACCTTGCTGTTCCACTCCCTATACCGTCATTTTCGTCTATGTTCTTCTCAAACCTCTCCACCTTCCTGTCAGCTAAACACCTTGAAGGCGTCATGGTTGCGAATGTAGATCCGGTAACCGGAATGCGTCGCAGGTGATTACTTCTCCGTTACGGGCGTTTGATCTCTATCGAGTGGCAGGGGAGGAGTTTTGGTGTCTGCAACAGTTGTCAGGATGAATGACGAATCCTTTGGAGAGCCCCATGAAGCCATCGATCAAGCGCTGGTGACTGAACTGCCGTCGCCGTGTGGAAAAAACCGTCTTTGAGTCCTAACTCGTTCTTAATTAGATTGAGTTGGCTCCCGAGCGACGATTTGATTCGCTCCCTCAGATTCTGCACTTGATACTCTTCATCCTCCTCTTTGGCGTTGTCCTTTAATGACTCTCCCTCCGTGTGACGGTAGTCCTCGAAAGAGAAGATAAATTGCACTAATAAAAAACAACACAAACAATCAGTCGACTACAGCCAAGCTTTGAAATTGTTTGCCAGAGAAGGCTGCTTCCATGACATGGTCAGGACCAAAAACCCCTTTGTCCAGAAGGAACTGGACAAATTCGTTGCAGTCGCCACTCATCCTGGACACCCATTGTTCTACATAGCGGATCCACGGGATAAGATCGTCGTCATTCATATCCCAGTACACTATCTGTGGCACCACATCCTCGTAATGGGCTTCTTCAACACCGTCATATTCCTTGTACGATTCACGCGGGAACACCTTCCTCACGATGCTCTCGCAAATCATAGTGGCCTGATCGAATGAGGAGTCGATCGAAGGGTTCGCTAGTTGCGAGTTTGGGCTCGCATTTAGGTTCGGGTTGAGACGGTGGGGTGGTCTGTGCAGGTTTGCTGAACTTCTGGAGGGCTGAGAAGAGTCGGGGGATTTGATTGTACGGCTTGTGATGATTGGGCATGGAGAACAGCATGGAGAAGGTGGAGTTGGACTGGGTGTGGTGAAGGACACCGCACGAGCATGAACCGCCGACCACGTGGAGAGCCACCACTGCACCTATGCATGATTTATGTTTCTTTCTATTTCTCCTCCTTATTCTTCAAGGGATTTGAGTAAAAGTTTTGAACTTTCAAATAGGTTTTCTGAAATCTGAAATGGGTTATGCTTAAAATTGAAGAGAAATGATTGGAGTGGGGGTGAGAGATGTGGTGGCTCTGTGGGTTTTCTGGGAAAGCTTTGGGTTGTTGGGTTTTTGTAGATTCACAGTGGAGGTGAAAAAATGAAAGAGAACTGACACAACTTTTAGTATCGTTTCCCACAGACGGCGTCAAATGTTGATGCACAAAACCGGAAGGGTCTTGGAACAACGTAAATCCGACCGTGAATCTGCAAGAAATGTAAATAACACAAGATGTATCGTGGTTCAACCCAATGTTTGGGCTACGTCCACACTGATATTGTATTTCTCTATTTGTGAGGGGGATAGAGTTTGTGAGGTGAGAGTGAGGCCTCTGGGGGTGAGGAGGCTTTGAGAGGGTGATGGGGCTTACTCTGAATATCGAGAGTCTTTCCTACTTATGAGGGTGATGAGTCCCTTATATAGAATAAGGGCTCCTCACTTATTACATATTTGCCCATTCCTTTATTACATAATTACATTTAAGTCCCCCGAGTATTTATACGAGATCTAAATACGGAGGCCCTAAGTATGGTACAAACAATATTAAGTAAATAAATGATGACAATCAAACGGAGAGTGTAAAGTACAAGCAAATATTAGTATAAGACAATTTGGTTTTGTTGAAGTTGCTCCTATATAAGCCAAAACGAACCAAACCCAATTACTTATGGTTTAATTTGATTTGGTCTAGAATTACATTTTTCTAGTGTTGAAACCAGACCGAACTAGTCAAATTGGTTTGGTACGATCAATTTGATATATGGAGATTTGACCTATTTTTCACTCACACTGATACCATGTCCAATGGTTGGTTTGGTTGGGTTCAAACTCAAATTTTGAGTTTTAAACCCCTCCAAGCCTCTTCTAATCACTGGGCTAAACTTTTAATAAATGTTAAAACCTGTTTCTGGGCCAATTTCCCCTCATAAAATAAGCCGAGGATAGTGGTGGCCCTTGCTCCTGCACGTACTGCAGCTCAAAGACGCACCAAACACATCTCACGCAACAAGGCATCGAATGCTGGGTCCTGCTTTAGTGCCCTTGTCAACTACTACCCACTAGCCCAACTGCCATTGGTTGATCCAACGGTTCAAAATTCAGTTTTCTTATTAGATCAAATCTATAATTACATCAAATCGAATGGATGAGATCGAATATGAGCAAACCTAATGGCAAAAAAAATTGAATTGCCCAAAATTGAATCCAATGGCAAAACAATTCACAATTATTTAAATTAAAATTGACTCAAAAGCTTTATAAATACCTATTTATTTGTTCAAAATCCACACAAAATTCACTTTTCTCACATAAAATATTATTAGTACTAGTCTTTCTTGTGATTTTATGTAGTATTTCAATTATCGTTTATTAATCTTTATTTAGTGCTTTAATTATCATTTGTATTAGTAATTGTTGTTCTATGACTTTCATGTCTCATGTAATAGGCTTAGTGATTTATTATTATTTATCAGAATTTAAATAACTTTAAATTAAAATGTTCATAAAAATAAATTAGGATAATCTGCATAAATTATACTTTTAAAAAAATTAGGCTAAAATTATTCTTTAATAATCTCGGTATAAAATTTTAAGCCAAAACCATTGAAGGAGAAAAACTATTTTTGAGTTATAACCTAAATTTTTTAGATTAAAATTTTATTTTAAACCACACCATTGCATATGATGTAAGCTTTATGTTGGTGTTTGGCCAAAAAAAAAAAACAAAACCTATATGTTAGCAGGGTGTGGCGGGATTGGATATCTAATTAATTAGTTTTCTAAAATTTTCCAAGCATAGAAGTATAAGTGCTAGAAAATTCTCCTCTTTAGCTGAAAAGACAATGTCTCATTCTTTTGACATGGAATTGGGAAGGCAATGGGACTGCTTTGAAAGTTTGAATTGGAACTTTAATTATAGCATGGTTTCAAATGATCGAAGGAGAAATTACGAGGAATATTAGTCATTAATCTTGAACAATCATATGGGTTTGTTCATTCCTTGACTTCTATAGAGAACAGAGAGACATGTTTGCAAATATATCCAATTTGCGATTGGATAAACCTCTTGATAATATCAGATATTTAATGTCACTCATTATCAGAAATTAATATATGCCTGACGAAAGTTTGCCCGATGAATCAACCTTTGTCGGACAAAGTAATTTTACCCGACAAAATAAAACAGTTCGTCAGGCAACAGTGGTCAACGATTTGAGTGTTTCAAAGCCCTTGCCTGACGAATGTCGTTCGACAGTCAAACTTATCTTTGTCGGGCAAAGTTTTCGTCGCCAAGAGAAAAAATTGGCGTGTAGTGCCACCTTTTACCTGACAAACCCTTCAAGTTTCTTCAGGCAAAGGTATATTTTATGATTTAGAGTTTAGGTACCTTTCGTCGGGCAAACGTGAGGGATATTTTGGCATATTAAATTCCTTCGATGATTTTCGCAATCTGCAAAATTAATTTCAACATCTGACAGTCAATGTAGTTTGTATATACTTCGAGATAGCATGCCAAAAATACCCAAATGCAAGTTTCCGGGATTAGATAACGAGACGAAATCATTCAATGGTTGCAAACGTATCATCACGATTTAACCATTATTTTATCTCCTATTTGATATTTATTTACATCTACACTCCTACCGATCTACACCCGGAGTTTGCAGAGAGGTTGGCCAAGTGGGAATGGCTGTGCGGTAATTTTCATAGTTCTGTATTTCAAGTAATTAAATTTTTTTAAAAATAATTTTAGTTTTGTCTTTTCAAATTTAAATTTTTTTAATTTAATTATTTTTTTTAATTCAAAGTGAAAATTGGCGACAAATAGGGCTAATCGGGAAGTGAAGCTGTACCTTCATCACTCTAGTTCTTGACCCCTCATTTACAGGGTCGAGGAACGACTTGAGAAGAGTTCATTTTTCCCGGAAGTTGAGGCTTGGGGGAATACGCATGCCTTGTTGTGGCAATCAAGTCGCTGACGAGATTTATGTATTGTTCAAAATTTTAATTTCAAATTCATTAAACCAAAAAAAATATTAGGATCGATAATCTTAATTGGTTTCTCTTTTTTCGTAGGCTTCTATGTTGCAGAAGAAAGACGAGTACATCACCAACCTTTCCCAGCACGCCAATGGAGGACACTTGATCCAAAGGTCTATACAATTGCTGATGGACGAGTTTGAGAAACGGAAGGGCAAAAGGATACGCTGCTTAGGAGCGGGTTGAGTTTGAGACCTCGAGGGATCTTCTACATCTAGCTCTCAGAATCCAAGCGGGACGTTTCCCAAACTGTAGCAGTTGGAGTCTAAGACAGTGGGATTGCGAGCGAAGAGAAGAAGCGCGCCAACGAGAAGAAGTTGTGCACCTGCACTTAGAAGATCGGGAAGAAGCGCAACGCCAACGAGAGGAGAAATTTCAAAGATACGTATGGCCCAGGCTATGATAGTTTCTAGCATTTGCCTTCCTGATCCTCTGCGCCACCTTCAACCGCCATCCCAACAGCAACCCAAGTAGTAATTAGTTTAGGACATTTAACATACACTTGTGCAACTATTTCAGTTAATATAATTAAATATATATTTTTACATTTTATTTTAATATAATTAACACTAAATATTTATTTAAATTTCAAATTTTACAAAAAATATATAAAACGTTTGCTTGACGATTTTTTGTCATAAATTTTGTTTTCTTTAAATTAATTGCTCGACTACTATTTCATCAGGCAAAATATTTTTTTAATAAATTAGAATTAGATGCTTCATTTTAGACATTTTTAGATTAAACATTGATTCCTTTTTTTAACTTTAGATTTAAGAGCTTTAACTTTTGATTAAACCATCCATTTCATGTATATTCCTGATTTAGATGCTTTATTTTAAATTAATTTCTACATCATAATAGTCCACAAATAATTTTTTATTTTTTTTATTTTTGGACAAACGATAGTATTTATACTAATGGGTATACCACTAGACCATAATACTAAATGGCCTCAAATAATATTATTAAAATCTATTACTATCTTTATCCTTCCCTCAATTTAAAAATTCAACAATATCCAGATAGATAATAACTAAATTAATTGAAGGCCGGGAGAATTAAATTATTAAGAATTTTCAATAGGATAATATATCTAAATCGTTTCTAACTTTGTTTTATACAATCTTTACTACGTACTTTAAGGGTTAATGTTATGTTTGTACCATACTTGACCAATCCCGAAACTACTAAGCACCGGTCAACGTTATACCGTCAAGGACCCAGAAGAGTTTCCCTCCAACCAGGAGGCCAATCACAGCACGACACGTGTCAACATCAGAAGCCAACCATAGCGCGACACATGTCAACATCAGAAGTCAATCATAACACGACACGTGTCAATGTCAGAATGAAACTAGAAACTCTCTTCTATAAATAGAGATCATTCTCTCACAATATTTCCTAATGTCATTTGTACTAAATCATTCACTTGTACTCACTAAAGGAGAGCTTGAATCTATGTACTTGTGTAAACCCTTCACAATTAATGAGAACTCCTCTACTCTGTGGACGTAGCCAATCTGGGTGAACCACGAACATCTTGTGTTTGCTTCCCTGTCTCTATCCATTTACATACTTATCTACACTAGTGACCGGAGCAATCTAGCGAACGTCACAAACTTAACACTTTCTGTTGAACCAAAGTCCTCATTGATTTTGTGCATCAACAACACACATATGCCAAATTGAAATGCCTTCATAGTAAATTAAAATGTATCATTACTAAATTGAAATGTATCCATGTTGAATTAAAATGTGCCCATGTTGAATTGAAGTGTACCGATGGGTTTTAGGTACGTTTATTCCAAATGTACCAATATGTATGTTTTAGTAACTTTCTATTTTATTGTTTGTATCTACATTTTATATATGGGTATTAAGTATTTGCCAATTATTCAAAGAAAAACTTTTGCAAGTTGTCTTTTTTTTTTTTTTTTTTTTACTAAATTGCGAGTTGTCTTTTAGGTATGTTTTTATGAGTCAAGATACAACACCTTTGTTGTAGATGAGTATATGACGATTTCATATTTTCATAATTTTATCAACTAATGACAATTTTTAAAATTCTAAATACACAGGAATAATGTAAAGAAAACGAGATAATTTACCAAATAATATAAAATGAAATTAATCCCCAAATTTATAGGAGAATATTTAATCAAAATATTAAAAGGAACAGATGTTTAGTCTAAGTAATTAAAAAACAAGGCACCTATATTAAAATGCCCATTTTTTTAATTTCTGGATGCTCAACGAAATGATGTCTTTGGGCAAGTTTCATTCGTTGGGCTAAGTAGGTCAACGCACTTTACTCAACCTAATACATTTTGTCCGATGAAGTAGTATAATTTGTCGGTTAAACACTTAAGCAACAAGTTTTGCGCAACAGATAGTGCCCAACAAAATATCGTCCAACAAGTAAATAGGTGACGAAACGTTATTTGCCCAACTAAATTATTTCGTCCGCAAACGATGTTTTTTTTATTGACTTTAGGGTTTTCATTAATGGACAAAAAAGGAAAGAGCCAATAGGGTACGAAGAGAAATGAACAAAGCGTTGTAGAAAAGGGCAAGTAATGATAAGATTCATGAAGCTATTCTAAAATAATACAACAAATAATTCTATGTTGTAAAATCTACGGTATGTGCAATGGAATAAATGAAACAAGACACAAAATTTACAAGATTCCTCTACAGTCAGTGCGACTGGAGTACATCCTCGAGGCAGCAGTGCTGCTTTCGTTATAATTTGGAATAATAGGAGTACAAAGATAACTCTCTCTATTATCTCTTCTCCTCTTCCTCTCTTTTCTCTCTTCCTCTTCCATGAACTTCTCTACTCCTTCACCTTTCATTCATTTTATAAGCAAAGAGAACATTATTCACTTCACAAATTTTCCACAAATGAATAGTGAAAATATTGTGCATAAATAGTAACAAACCATTCATGTAGGCCATCCACACATTATTCACAACACTCTCCCTTGGATGGCCACAAGTCTTCGATTGACTCGTTAAAATTTTGATCTGTTTTGGATGCTCCACCTGATGAGTATCTCCCTCTGATTTCAAATCATTTAGGCTAATCATTAGTCATTCTGCTTCAGTCTCTTAGCAAGAAAAGTTGCCGAAAAATGTGTTTTACTTCTTGTTAACTTTCCACAGACTTGTTATTGAACTAGGCTGGAGGGTCTTCTGATTTCCTCCAAAAGTCTTAATTTACTTCATTTATCTAGAGCTAAATTTGATTCAAGAGTGGTGGACACTTGATCTTAAATCAAACTTGTGATTTCTTTAAGGATCTTAGAGGCTTGATCTTGAATGAAATTAGACCATGAAGAGCATCATGTGGCAAGTGATCTTCAGCTTTGTCGATGATGAATCAACACGTGTTTGTTGCGCTTGTCTCCACATGCTTCAATGTATCATTTTCATTTGCCTTATTTGTTCCCATTGCAGAAGTGGTATTTTCCCTGGTTTTCCCCCATGTATGTGTGGCATCTTCTTTTGTAGTATTTGTCCACTGATGCAGGAATGGAATGCAACCCTTGCATTTGAATGGTTCATCACTTCTTGGTGACTTATCCATGTGTGGCAGCGGAAGTTTGATTGGAGGTTCAGACATATTGCTTTCTTTATCCTTGTCTTTGTAGGTAAGAACAAGGACAAAGGAAGGGACATGGAGAAAGCATGATATGAGATACTCTTACTTTTGACCCTAATGATTTGAGATACTCTTGCTATAGTGTGATTTGTTTGAAGAGGTATTTTTGGAGAGGAAAAAACTGAGTATTTCGAGATGCTGTGTTGAAGATGCGTTCTTGGGGATGAGGAAGAGTTAGACATTCTTGCAGGTTTTCCTTGTTATGGAGAACGGAGGTCGACATATATAGATATTTTTCAATAGCAAATAGTGGTGTTGTGCCTTTACTCTTGTTAACAACTATGGTGTAATTAGAACAGTAAGATTTATGCGTTTTCAACTTTGTCAGAGATCTTCAACAAAGTTGCACGCGATTTCTGAAAAAGTTGAGATTGCGTCTGAAAAATGCCAACAAACTTTATTCATGAAAATCTGGCTTTTGAAATTCGGAAAGTGATGCCACTTCAATCTCTAAACAAGTGGCTCTGTTACCTCTTCTTTTATAGAGACATCAATCGTGTTCAAGAGTATGCTCAGAAAGTTGCTGCCTGTAGAAATTTTCCCCTTCTTGCACTTCTGAGATTTTATTTGACCTCATTTTTCCTTCATCATTTCTGAAAATGGTTTGCCCATCTAACATTTTCTTAGATTTGAGTCTTAGAAGTGATATAGATGAGTAGCGTCAGGATAATATATGGCGCACGTCCTTCTTATCTTTTCATGGTCTTCTTACAATTGGGGACTCTATGATAAAGAATAACAGGAATCTTCTCACTCCAAAGGATAACAGAATCCTTTCAAAACGGTTTGATGAGTCGGCTGTTCAAGACTCATTGGCTCTCAGTGTTCAATGTGCGGGCTCTGTATCCAATATGGGCCAACGCCTACTTGCTCAAACTCGCCAAGTTGAATCATTGATGGCTGAGGTGGCAAGTCTTAAACAAGAGATCAGAGGGCTCAAGCAAGAGAATAGAGTGTTACACGTGCTTGCAAATAATTACTCGATGAGCATGAAAAGAAAGCTCGACCAGCTGCACGAATCCAAAAGTCGGATTCAAAGTGATCACCAGAGGTTTGTTGCTAGATTCCGAAAGCAACTGATGCCTTCCCCTTCTGGTGTTTTGCCAAGTACTGGGGTGCCACATGATCAATATCGAGTGCCTCTTCCTTCTAGGGTACTGCCGAGCACTGAGACTTCACATAAGCAACCTTTGTGAAGACTTCATCCTGTTTGTTTGTTTTAACTCATGTGTATGCACATATCTGTAATTTATCGGAGATATTAATAAATAAGCTTTATTTCATTCAGTGTATTGTGCTAAATACAATAAAGCATATACTTCACTAAGATGTGGTACTTCTGGACCAAATATCAATTTATCTTTACCCTCATGAAGATAAATGATCATTCTTAGTGTCGACATTATTTGAGTATTGAACTCATAATCTTCAATCCATATGATTCTTTAATATCACAAACATCATGGATAAGATTCGTGTTGACATATTGCTCGATCTACAGTTCGAGACAATATTTCTCTCAACACTTTATATTCTTTCTGGACTCTTTGCGAGTTTCAATTTAATATCATCAACTTTTCAAGAGTTCTAATTTAATGTCATTGACTCTTGCAAGAGATTTTAGTATGTTGCAACAATATCATAATGATAGTACTCACTAAGGCAATTTATATCATCCATTGGTATTGAGTACATAATTTATGCTTTACCCTTCTGGGGCTTACTTCAAGTAATTTAAATCCTTCAGGGATTTTCTACACTTCATGACACATTTTCCTTTGGAATTTATACAAAGGTATTTACTTATGGAGATATGATGTGGGCGACTCATAACCCTTCATATATAATTCTCCATTCATATGAACTTGTTTACAACCTTGTGTCATATCATGTGAATATATTTCACTGTATTACAAATGCACAATGTAACCTCCTTGGTTCAACATCTTTTGGCTATTTGTATTATATTCAATTATATAGGTTCATTTTTCCACGTTCTTACAAAATTGTAATGGAATTGCCTTTCTCCATTTTTTTTTTCGTTGAAAAGAACGAGACTCAATATCAACACAGCTCATTGATGAATTTAGTAGTTACTTATAAAAACCAAAATTACCATTGGTTACATCAATCTGTGATCCCATATTCTCATATGCATACGCATGCATAAAAACTTTTCATTTCTTTTGGATATCCATTGCCTCTTCAAGGGCATTACACTATCTCTTCCAGGATAGTCATGATTTAGAGAATGTGGATCATAACAGCCTTTAAAGCATTATAGAGCTTGGATTTTAATCTCCACTTCTAGGAGTTGAGTCATTTGGAACCTATACGTCTATCATGCTTCATGCATGAGACATCAACATTCCCATGTCCACGGATTGTTGTATATCCATGCGGCGACTGTCATGCTTCTAGCATGCAACAGTTATGCTTCGGGAATGCAATAATTTAGTAGTGTCATATTCTTCCTCTTTCAGAAAACTGAATCTTTTTTTAGTCTGAGGTCTGCCATGCTTCAGCCGTGCAATAAATAAATCATTTGTTGCCTCATTATTTTTGTCCAACAAGGACATCAATTCTTGTAGGCACATTTGCAGCAAATATATGTAATTTCATCACTTTTGTTGCATCATTAAATGCATCTGGCATTTGATTGATACATCATTACATCATTCAATTATTCTTACTTCATTTTCATGTTGATTGCTTCGTGAATCAAAATAAGACAAATTCTCTTCGTTCTTCTGGAACGGTCTTTTCTCATCATTCTTCTGGAATGATGTTTTATCATCGTTCTTCTGAAACGATGTTATTTTCTCCCCTTAATGGCGGAAAAATTGTCTTATCAAAATGACCGTCCGCAAACCATGCAGTAAACATATCCCTAGTCAAGGGTTCCAAATATTGAATGATAGATAGTGTTCAACATCAATGCCCAATTAGCGATGATGCCTCATTTCAGTATGTTGTGGCAGTGCAATAGGCACATAGATAACACAACAAAAAACTCGTAAATGTATAATTTTTGGTTGGTTCCCAAACACTAGTTGTATTGAGAAGTATTGATGGTTGGTAACATGTCTCAACCGAATTAATAATGCATCATGTAAAGTATCATGTACCCATGTAAAAACTGGCAGTTTTGTTTTCATGAGTAGAGCGTGGGTAATCAATTTCATCTGCATAATAAAGGCTTCTGCTAAACCATTTTGAGTATGGACATAAGGAACTTTTGGTCCTTATTTAGGAGTCTGTAGATTGAGACTCTTATAGCCTTTATTACAATCAAGTTGAGGCACTGCGGCATTCAAACTTACGGTGCTCATCAAGTAACTTCATGTCCTGATCTTTAGGATCAAGGGACTTCATGCCTGATCTTTCTGTATGATGGAACTTCGGGTCCAATCATTTTATATGATGAGGATCAAGAAACTGTAGGTTCTGATCTATTCAAGGAACTTCGGGTCCTTGTTATACTCATCGTAACAAAAGCGAGGTACAATAAGTAAATAAAGATACATGCGGTAATTCCAGCCATAGTGAATAAATTGCATTTAAGTAAATAGAGCTTGTGACAAGGGTTTTAATTCAGCACCATTCACATAAATTAAAACTTAAAGCAGTAGGCGGTAAAACCGTCCATGATAAATAAATTGCTTTAAAGTAAATAGAACTTGTGAAAGTATTTTAAGCCAACATCATTCACATACATACATACATATATATATATATATATATCTTCTTTCTTTTCAGATGATGCAACACCATCCAAAAGCCTTTACTTTTATTATTATTATTATTATTCTTATTCATTCACATGTTGCATCATTCCAGAAACTTTGGCCCCATTATTATTTTTCATTCAAATGGTGCAGATGTATCATTATGCCTTTTCCATTTTTTTTTTTTATATCTTGCTTTTTCAAATGGTGTCGTTCATTATTGCCTTTTTCAGATTGTGCCATGCATATTCCATAAACTTCCCCCATTTTCTTTCTTTTGTCTGTCTCTACCAGTCTCGAAACCCAGGACCAGCTGGGTTGTTATGGAGGTCACACAAAACCAATTCAATCCAAAAAGGCTACTAGAGACTGGCGTTGTTCTTGCATGGCCCAGAGAACATGACATCGCAAAGCAAGAACCTCCTACAGAGACATAGATGACAGTGGGGTTGACGGAGGCACAAGAGAGGGAGGCTTAAGTGGAGTAAGTCTTGCCATCACCATCTCAGACAACCGAGTATTCATGGGAGTTCTCGAAATCCGTAAAAAACGACGTGATCTGGGTTTCCAAGTCTGATGAGATTCTTCTGGATCTTTGGAAACCAGTTGTCAAGTACGAGTTTTCTCATCTCCTGACAACTTCAGGTCGTTGTAAATTTCAATTCTCATTGGAATTCGGTGGGGCGCTTCAAGCACGGTGGGAGAGACAAAAAATGGACATACCTTTTATTATGTGAGATTTTGGTTAGCAGATGTGAGAGGTAGGTAATGCTTCACCGGATTTATGGTGTTGTGCTTTCCACTGACATGAGAGCAACTCATGCTGATAACGTGTTGTAAAATCTACGGTGTGTGCAGTGAAATAAATGAAACAAGACACAAAATTTACGAGGTTCCTCTACAGTCAGTGGGACTGGAGTACGTCCTCGGGGCAATAGTGGTGCTTTCATTATAATTTGGAATAATAGGAGTACAAAGATAACTCTCTCTATTATCTCATCTCCTCTTCCTCTCTTTTCTCTCTTCCTCTTCTATGAACTTATCTCCTCCTTCACCTCTCATTCATTTTATAAGCAAAGAGAACACTATTCACTTTACAAATTTTCCACAAATGAATAGTAAAATTACTGTGTATAAATAGTAACAAACCATTCATGTGGGCCATCCACATATTATTCACAACATTCTAGAGTTTTTGGTTTGGACCACCACCATTCCTCCCAAAGTTAACCTAACTTCAAAGGAATATATAATTAAATTAATAAAAAAACTCCAAAGTAGAACGTAACATCAAGGCTTGCATATAAGGAACGGCATGTCGTCTTAGGATTGTATCACATGTAAAGTCGCAATTGTTATACGCACAAGCTACCACAAGCACAAAACCCTAATTTCTAGAAGAGAAAGTTGTAAGCACTAAAATCTTATCGCAAATTAAATAAGAATACGTGTACAAAATAAATAATTTGTATAAATTTGAACAAAGGTTACAATCTCTGTTTACAAAGTTTCATCTGGTTCGATCTCCAAAGATGTGTGTAGATGTGTGTTGTTGATTTGAGAGTTAGAATGACTTAATCTTAGATGAATTGCACGGGTAGTAGTGTTTGATGAATCTTCAAAGGTTTGACGAATAACACATAAAGTTTTCTGAATTCTTCTAAGTGTTTGAGAATTTGGGGAATTTAGATGCTTGAGAGCTTTAGAGTTTCAAAACTTCAGAGTTTCAAAGCTTCAGCATATGGGTGTGAATGATTTTTCTAGACCCTTTCTTTATCTTGGATCCTCGTATTTATAGGTTCTCCAGGTTTACCTACAAAAGAACCAAGACTTGATGCTTTGGTTCGTGATATGTGATTTTACTCTATCAATTAATATTTGATTTAATCAAATAAAAATCAATTTTTTTAAAAAAAATTAAAATCAATATTCCCAATTTGGCATTTTCATTTTATTTAAATTTAAATTAATTAATTGGTTTAATTTAAATTAAAATCAAATATTACTTTCCACCAAGTGTTGACATTTGTCCTCTTGGTCGTCCGATTTTAATGAGTCACATGACACGTGTACGATTTGTGAGACATATGTACATGCCACAGAAGCCCTCACATGTCGAAATTTAATGCATTGGTGAACATTTACTTTCGCCGAAATTTGCATGTCTACAAAAACTTTGCTTATTTTCCATTATTTTTTTTTCTTATAAAAGTAGTATTCATACTTTTCAGGTACAAATAGCTTTGCTTCCAAAGGAGATTGAATATTTTTGAGAGACTTGTTCTTTGTTACTTTTGGCTGCTGTAAATTTTTATTTTTTTCAAACGAAACGTTACTTTTACATTTTATTAATAATCAAATACCAACGAAAACATTAACATCATGCTGCAAGGGTGTTGAAGAGCCATGGCTCAACATCATCCATTCATTATTGATACAATCCTTGCTCTTTAAACATATATGCAGCCACAAGCTGTGATTCCTTGTTGCATTGCCGAGGTGAATACCTGAACAACGGATCTAAGGTGAGAAACTAGGATTCGAATGTCATGGAAAATACCTTCCACCGACATCAAATCCACAACTCTGTCAAAACCTCGCTTTAATTATACTCATTAAGCTGATGTAAATTAACATAAATGCACTGCCTCCTCTGGTTGAGGCTCCAGTCTCCCCACACCATTGAATATCGCATCATTCCTACAGCATCAAACGTAAATGAATATGCATTTTGGAATCCTAAGATCAAACCTAAAGGATCTCGCAATCTCATCATCTTGTTTGTAACTTTGTATCGACGTTTCCCACGGTTTTCCACCTCCCACCCTCTTTTAGCCTTTTTTTTCTTTGACCCTCCATATAAGAAAAAGGAAAATAATTAAATACAATTTCACAGAGATATTCAAGCTAACTTGGGAAATTATGCGTTGAATTGGCATGCTTAATTAGACTCTTTGGACTGAACTAAACAGTCTCAACCATTGTGGGATGATTACAAGGGGATATTATGTGTTACTCATAATATTCTTAATATTACCTTGGAACACTTTAGTAAGACAGTGAATTGATCGATCAGTACGAATGACGCTCCCTAATATATTTATTATCCCGAAGCAATTTGTTACAAACATATATATGTTCTTACCCTTTTTCTTCGATTCGAAGTACCTTGATCCAACTTCATCGCACGTTGTACATAAATAAATTTTTTAAGTTTAACTCAGTTTACTACCATCAAGTTTCGTGATTTTCAACATTTAATACATGAAGTTTTTTTCGTTCCAGAGTTATATTTAAAGTGTTAATTTTGGGATCCATTAGTCTAGCTTTTAAGTCTCTTGTTAACTAATAACGTGACATTCACATGTAAAATGACTAGACGTCACGTGTCAATAAAGATCTCACGTGAATATTAAAAATAAAATTAAAAATTAAAAAATTAAGCACATCCATCCTTCCCCCTCCCTATTCGACTCCACGCACTCAACCCTCATCCTATTCAACGGCCCCGTGAGCTCGAAGGAGCGTGCCCCACCTACCAGATTTGAGGGCAAATCTCGAGAAATCAACCACAAATCTGGAGAAAAGCAGGGGATCGAGCTACATTCTCATCTCCGACTTCATTCTCGAGCCGATTGAGCTCGACCTTGATCGGATCTGAGCGATGCAAGAGGTTTATGATCGGATCGAAGCGAGCATCGTCCATGAACTTTGCAGAGACCAAGACGCTGGTGATGAGCAAGCGATGGCCATTAAAGGAATTGATCGGCAGCAATGGCTGCATCTGAGTGAACCGGTCGAGGTAGATGTAGGCGACGATAAAGCAAGATGGGCTACAATCGGCGTACTTGAAGATCCTCTGGAGGTAGCTGTGGATTGAGATGGTGGGCGTGGTCAGGGAGTGGAAAACTGACAGCTTTTTGGGTCGGGTGCAACCGCTAGTTCAGGTCGTTGGACTTGGAAACCCGCTCGAGGATAGAGGACATAAAGGCTATCATTCTTGGCATGGATTCTGGGCTCGCCGTCGTCGCCTCGAGCTGATCAACCATTGTTGTGTTTAATTTGCTCAAATTTTTTAATTATTTTTTTATGTTTAATTAATTAATTAATTAATTTTTAATATCCACGTGGGACCTTTATTGACATGTGACGTCCAGTCATTATCCATGTGGATGCCATGTCATCAGTTAACGGGAGACTTAAAAGTAGACCCGGCAGTTTCTGACACGACACGAAAATAACAGATTTCGAGTCAACACGATAACTTATTGGGTCATTATCGGGTGATCCGTTAAGAACCCCTTAATAACGGGTATACATGCAGGTAACACGTGGTTAACCCGTTTCGACCCGTTAAAAAAAATTTATTTTGATAATTTTAAAGTTTAATTACTAAAATATTTCTTATAAAATACAATAGCCATATTAATATATACAATATATTCTATATTAAATATATATTTTTGTATTATTATTCTATATAAGTTTTAAAAAAAAGTTTTTGTCATCATTTATTTTTATTATGAGAGTTCCTTATTATCATTACTAGGATAAATTTTACTTAACATGTTGTTGTCCAAAATTAAAATAAACTAATATAGTATTTGTATAGGCAAACACTAAGAAGACATACATACAAGTATGAAAAATGTGAAAAATATATAAACACTTGTGATTCATCATTATTCCTCCACGAGTAGGTAATGGTTACACTTACATTATCGTTTAGATTTTTAAAATCCTTCAAACCTTCATGAATAATGTTTTTTATTTGAGGGAAAAATTAATAAAATTAATAATAATTATTGTAGAAGTGTAAAAAAATGTAAAAAAAAAATATGCAATCACTCATAGTGACAAACTTTACAACTTTCATGAAGAGGTCTACTTCGAAATCCAACACTATAATTCATAAACCTTAAATTTATATTTAACTGTCGATTGCCATTTACGCTTTATTCTTCTTACTGAATTTCATCTTTTAAATTTTCTTTTTTGAAAACATGATCATATGGTGGATGTAAGAAGATGAACGGTTCAGATCTTTGATATCACGTTTTGATATTTACGGTTAACTGAAATATTAGTCGATGTCACAGTTTGTAGAAACTTTATGAACATCAAGCAATATTTTCACTAACCATAAAACTCTAAATATAATATCAACGATCCAAACCGTTCATCTTCCTGCATCCTCTAATAGATCAAGTTTTCAAAAAAAAGAAAATCTGAAAAAAAACAAAATTTGATGAGAACAATGAAGCGTAAATGTAAACAACAATCAACAGTTAAATTTTGATCTATGATTCATATGATTATAGTGGTGAATTTCAAAGTTAAGCTCTTCATGAAAGTTGTAAAGCTTGTCATTACGAGCGTTTATATATTTTTTCTATATTTTTTTACACTTCTACATTGATTAAAAAAATATTAAAGACTTTAGGTAAGTGAAACTATACTTAAAAGAAAAATGTGTTTTATGTTTTGGATGTGACAATATGGTATGTATATACTTATTTAGTATTATGTTTTTCATTTGATTATTTATTGGTTTAAAATATGTTTTTCTTAACAGGTAACAGGTCGGGTCATATTACCTGTTAATACTATCGTGTCGATTTCGGATCGGGTCATTTTACCTGTTTATTTTAACGAATGTTACACGACACGACCCGTTAAGATATCGGGTATGACACCTAAACAACACGAATGCCAAGTCTACTTAAAAGCCATACTATGTACAAGATTGTCCCAAAATTAACACTTTAGGTATGACTCTAGGATGAAAAAAAACTTCATGTACTAAATGTTGAAAACCACGAAACTTAAAGGTAGTAAATTGAGATTAACCCTAAATTTTTTAAATATATTAAGAGACTTATAGCTCAAGTAGTTGAAAGTGTTTTTTACATCTGAAATCTAAATTTCAGTAACTCTGTCTCCTCATTAATTTAGCTTGGATAGAAAAAAAGAAGGAAAAGAAAGAAAAAAAAACTTCATACATGGTTGAATCATAAAAAGGATGAGCATTATGCGAGTTTATAACTTATATGAAAACTCCTCACTGTATCAGTATGTGCTAAGTTGAAACTTTATATTTAACGAGTTGCATTGACATCCTTCCCCCAGCGATCAAATGTCCATTTCCCACACCTCAATTAACCACAACACAATTAACCACCCGAGCGATTATCCAACACCCCGTAGTTATCAGTTGGACATGACCAAATTCACTAGAACAGCATAATGCTCTCTTTGCGTTCAAGTTTGAATCCACATGTAGTTTAATAACCCTCGAATAAAATTTAAAAACAAAAAACAAAACAAAAACAAACGAGAGAGTAGATTGCTGGAATTTCCCACACTACCCCAAACATAGACCACAAATTTTTTTTTTTTATCAAAAAGAGACTTCAAAATTTTAGCCCTGTCCTACACAACATTTGGTGTCAAGTAGAACCCAATTAATCCAAAAATGGGCCCAAGTCCAAAAATAGGGCCCAAAACCTTAAACTGGCTTTGTTTCTGTGTGGATACGGGCTTGACATGGCCTCGGTGGGCTTTAGAAGGAAGTAAAAATATCTGGAGTGTACTTCTCGTCACGCCGCTGTAATTTGGAGGGAAACAGGAGGTGCAGCGGCAGAGTACACCAGTCGGTGGACGAAATGTGTAAGCTACTTGGCGTGGGTGCTGCATGCAGCCGCACAGTTGTCCCTGCGACACAACTTTTTCATGAAGAGGAGTGACAGACTGTCTTTTTAAGACTAGGATTTTTTCCCCTTCTATTTTTCTTCCTTTCTTTCTCCTCCTCTCACACTCTCTCCACTTTGTTTTTCTTTCTTTATAAAGAAATTAACACAAGATATTAACATGATTTAATCGTGACCGTTCAAATAGATTAGAGGGAAAGAAAAGAAAAAATAAAGGGGAGAGAACTCCGTCTTTTCATACCCGCAATGTTTCTCACACAAGTTCTCCAAGGTGAAAAAGAGTCCATGGGCTCAAATTGACAAAAACACCCCTGATTACTAAATACATTTTTCTTTTTCTTTTTTTCAGGTTTGACACAAGTTTTAAAATAGTAAGAAATGTGCTTAGAGATGTTCGACAGGTATCATATTTTCTTATCACATTTTATATCATATTTAGATGTTTCATATGAAGTGATGTGGAACTACTTACAACCTTATGTGCATTTTGCACGAGATTTACATTCGTATCAAATTAATGTCCAAAAACTAAATTTGATTAGTGAAGGAGTCAAAATTTTATCGGGAGCCTGAGAGTTAGAGAAGCTTCGAACCTCATGACCTTCAACTACCATGCCTCAACCCTTAATCTTCTCCTTTAACTTTGTATTTGTGCTCAATTGTTTACCATCACGTGACATTATATAATTAATCAATGATAGAAAATTTTCATATAGTATATTTATGTTTTATGGCTAAATTTTTTATCATATATTTATATTTTTAGTTTGTACCCACTTTTAATTTGCAACCTTTTTTTAAATTTGTAGTATTTTCTTTTTAGTTTTAATTTGTACCCATGTATTAATTAATTTTTTTTTTTGCACCCATATTTTTTAAAATTTCATTTGTACTCATAATTTTTTAATCTTTTATTTGTACCCTAATTTATTTATAATGTACCCATTCTTCTTTATTAATGTACCACTTTGTTATATGTGAAATGTACCAATTTTTTTTAACACTATGGATACATTCTTTTGCCATTTATTATTTCTTATTGTTACATAGTTTTTATCCATTTATTCAATCAAAATGTTTGAATTTTTTTATTGTAGCTGTTTCTAATAGTATTATAATGAGGGATTTTAAATTTATAGGATTATAAATCTCATAAAATATCAAACAGTTAATGTCAAAAATATAAATATTAATAATAATATAATGAGGTGTACAAAGTCAATGGACTATGATCAAACTTTGAATACCATTAAGGTTTAGTTAAAGAGTGTTAGAGACTAGGGATCGCATCCAAAGTGTGACAGCCCGTCCCTAAAAATTATGGTTTTTTGTAATTTTATAAGTGTGAATTTACAAAAATGCCCTAGAGGTGAAGGTGTTGACTTTCATTGACCAATGTGTAGTGAGACGTACTAAATATTCTTTTACGTATTCCTGAAGTACTCGACAATATGAACAAATAAGCACAAGCAGAAGTGAATTTGGACTTACGAACCGAAAGTATTTTGAAGAAATAACTATTCTATTTATATTATATTAATGTATGCTAAATTAGGAGGACATGTGTGTGTGTGTGTGTGTGACGGAAATGGGGAAGAAAAAGAAAAGGAATGGGGGAGAAGAAGAAAGGAGGAGAAGGGAAGGGCTGCTGCCCAATCATGAAGAGAAGATAAGTGAGGGACCAACTTGTGACCCGACCCGATGGATTCTCCCATCTCCGGCCACCTTGGACGACAAGTTAGTGTCAAAATGACCCTTACCACAAGGCCAACCAATCCCTCTTCCATTTACATGTGGAAATTGGGTGGAAATTGGTGAATTTTGGGTAAAACCGTGCAAAAATGGGGCGCACGGGTTGGGTTTCATTCCGCCATGATTGGAAGCTAACTCCTCCAATTACTACTACAAATAAACTCCCTTCAACCTCAGGAACAAAGCCCAAACACTTATGGAGGCGTTGGAGTGAGCATGGAGGTCGAATCGAAGCACACCATCTTTAGGATTTTCGACGAATTTATGTAAAATTGAAGCTCTTATCGGCCAAATTGTCCTTGGTCACAGGTATGAAAGTTACTCTACTCATTGAGATCTTCATTCATGTAAATTTTGGTAATTTTTTGAAATAGTTGGATTTCCAGCAAGTCAGGGCGGCCGACCGCCACCTGCAGCCGCACGTGCGGCGGCACATGACCAAGAGACTGTCGATGCTACTTTTAAGATAAATTAAATGCCTTGAATTCAGTTTTGATATCCGAATGTCATAGGTTGATCGTTTGAATCAAATTTTGTTATGATACTTGGTTTAGCCAAAATATGAATCAACGATTCGACTGTTGGATCGTTACCAAACTTGGATACATTATAATACGTAATATTTAAGGATCATCGGAATTTACGGATTGGGAATCCAAAGTATGGATCTTCCCGAATTGGATTTGTAAGTTCGTAAAATAAATGTTAACCGCCACTTGATTTTGGGCAATTGGCGGAGATCTGACCGTTGGATCGTAATGAAAATTTAGTATGTTATTCTAGAAGCATAATGTGTATCTTTGGAGGTTATAGATTGGAAATCTGAGATGCAGATCTTTCGGATCGAGTTTTGCAGAGTTGTGAACCCAACCGTCGATCTTTGATCGACGTTTGACTTGTGGTCAATGGGTCTCAAACTATTTTAGAATGTCCTTAAGGATGTGCTTTATGTGAATTACGTATTCTATTGATAAGAGTTCTGAGATGTGATTCTATAATTGGTCACAGGCGCCAATCGTTCGGGACGCCTTGATGTGCGTGCTAGAGAATCATAGCAAAGACTCCAGGTGAGTGGGTCTTTTTCTTTTTGTCCTATGTATATAATTGATAGTTCCAAAAATGCTTCTAAATTGATTTATGCATGTTACCTACAAATAATTACTGTGAACTACGATTGGCTTAATCCTTGTTTAGGGTACATAGGCAGTCTAACGAAACGTTAGATGCAACCATACAATCAATTAGACTAAATAATTGAGACAATAGCCTTGTTTGGGGAATTGAGCAATGTGAAGGAGATTAGTGGAAAATGTGAGATTTAACCTTATGTTTTAGTGGTTAAATGTTAATTATAAATGTGTGAAGAATCGTAAGATTGAAGTGAAAAATAGTTAGTAATGATAGTTAATTAAGCTAGTGTTTAGTTGGGCTTATTACTGATAATTATTTCCGAAGGTAATTAGTTCGGGAGTAAGGCAATACAGCTTATGCATTTTATGCCATTTTTATATATGTTTATATGTTTGGAAATATTATGATATGGTTGAATTTCAGATTTACATCCTGGTATATTCACATGTATGTTACTTACACATAATTAAAGGTGAACGCTCTGAAGTGTAAAGGTGAACGTAAGACACGCAGGTAAGTTCAGGTAAGTTTATGGTACCAATTGAAATGATAGAGTTATGGTATGACTACATTTATGTTTTAGGCAACTCCGACCTTGTCGTATAGGTTGCCCATGAGTCGTACATGTTATATTAGATGTAGTTAGAGCTCATAAACCTGCACCATGGTGTTAGTGCTCCCGTCCGTGGCCAGGGCATAGTCATTCACATGATGTTCACCTCCCGCACCTTACACTCACATTGGATCCAAGGTAGGTGCACAGTCCTGTCGTACAAACCACCATAGGTGGTTCCGACTTGTAGGTGACCCGCGATTATTCGCACAGTCTTCACGTGATCGTAGCACTTAAGGGTATTTATTTACACCCAGTCCTGTCGTACAGACAACTTTAGGTGGTTCCAACTTGTGTGCAGGTATACTTATTGAGCTATGGATAAGTCGTACAGGTTACTGGAAGTGACTCCAACTTATGAAATGCTAGCATATATGATGAGATATATTATGAGCTATCATATATGATGAGATATGTTATGAGATGCTAGCATATATGATAAGATATGTGATGAGTTAGTATATATGATGAGATATGTTATGAGCTAGCATATATGATGAGATATATGATGAGATGCTAGCAATATGATGAGATATGTGATGAGCTAGCATATATGATGAGATATGTTATGAGCTAGCATATATGATGAGATGTGTGATGAGTTAGCATATATGATGAGATATGTTATGAGCTAGCATATATGATGAGATATGGTATGCGCTAGCATATATGATGAGATATGGATAAGTCGTACAGGTCACTAAAGGTGACTCCGACTTATGAGCTAGCCTTGATTGATGAGATATGGATAAGTCGTACAGGTCATGTGAGGTGACTCCAGCTAGCATGTGATGAGATATTGATTCAATCGTACATGATAGGTGGATTCGGCTAACATGCCATTTTATATTGGTTTGTTTCACCTGGGTTACTTATTCTTGTTAAGATATTTGACGTGGCATAACTGTAAGACTATTATTTTGGTTATGGTTTTGATTTATAGTCACGCTTGTTATTTTATGGGAAATTATACAGGTATTACGGCGAGGGGCTACTACCTTTGGTAGTTGGAATTGGTTCGAAAAGTTTTTTTTCACTCACTCACATTTTCTATTTTTGTACCCCTCCAGGTTCTAGTAGCAGAGTTCCGTATATCGAGGATTCGTGGCACTTTTCAGCACAGGGTGTCTTTTTATGATGGTATAATCATTATCTCACCTCAATATACTATACCTATGCTCTGTATCATGCGTGAAATGGGTCCAAATCCTCTCACTGGGCACTCATGTACTTAGGCACTTTTAGATTTTAATTTATTCACATTTTATACATTATCACACTTTATGACTTCATCACCTTCTAGGTGTCGACCAACACGACCCAATTCAGAGTCCTAGTGGACATTCCGGGTCGGGGTGTGTCACAAAGTATCCTTAATCAATATTTTCTTTTGAACAAAACTTCAATTATTATATAGTTAAGGTTGGTGAATTTCATGATATAATAGCCCCAAACCCAATTAAAAACAAGAAGAAAAGTTAGAATCATAAGGGTATTTTGGACCATAAAAAGTTGGTTCGAAGGTGGCAGCTCCTCAATTCCACAATTCCACGTGAACATATTCTTCATGGCTGTTTCTGTAACCCCCTCAACATATTAAAACCGGAACCCTCCAATTATAGTAAAAGCCAGATCTCACTCTCTCTGCAGAAACATTAAGAACCCGCAAGGAAGAACAAGTCCAAACTCAAATTCAACACCAACATAAAAGATTTTGGTCCCTAAAACCCGATTGTTTAGAATCTTGTCCCGGTCCAGATTCAGTTTTGATATACCAGTACTGCATTTCCTCACTGCAGAATAATTTCAGGAACTTCCGGTTGGCTGGCTGAAAGGATATGGTGATTCGCTTCCATTGTTAGAGCTTCTTTCAGTCCTCTATCTCCCTCACGACGTGGATGCTATGGAGGACATGTGAAGGCTAGGGTTAGTTCTTTGAGGTAATTAATCTTTAATCTTTTCTGGGTTCTTCTAAATTTTGTTAATTATAAATGCATTGGCTTCATCCCCACATTTCTCAACGAGAAGTAAATAATTTTAGAGAGATATGTAAATATGATTTTTGCATTCCAAATTTGCATCTTGCCAATTGAGATGCTCTTAGGGCATAAATAGATTTGGAACCCTTAATTATTTTTCTTGACTTCCTTGTTAATTCGGCTACTTTTGGTAATGTTTGTTTAAACCAAAAACATAAATCGTTGAAAGAGAAATGTTAGCAATATTTGCAAGGATAATATTAGGGAGACCAAAATTTTAAACCAAATTTGCATTACCCTATTTGCATTAATCTTTGCATTTAGACCCTTTCACCATTTTCAAATGACACATGTCATTTTTTGTAAAAAAAAAAAAAAAAAAAAAAAAAAGAGTTTTAACGAAACATTTCAGGTACTGTTTACTTTTAACGAAAATGACATTTTTATTCTAAAAAATCAAGTCATTCCTGATATCATTCACTTACAACACAGTTTTGTCTTTTTTATTAAAACTCAAAGTATTGAAGTATTTTTCATTAATTTTTCTATAAAAAAAAGATTCAATGTTTTTGACATCATATTTTTTATTTTTCATTAGCCAAAAGCATTTAAAGATCTCGTTTTTTGTGCAAAAAATTACATAAGTCATTTGATAAAGTGAGAAGATCCAAATGCAAAGTTTAGTGCCAAATTTACTTGCACTCCCATCTTTGAAAAATCATAACATTTGGGCTATTAATAGTCGATCTGGTGAACGGTAGTCAGAAAATAGTCTATGTGGTAAATAAATTAGGATTTAAACTTCTGTAGTCTAGATCCAAAATTGAAAGTTTTGTCAACTTTCCATTAATTGTTAGCACGTAACACTCACATGTGAGATTAAATTTGTCTTTTTATTTCTTTAAACTCATTATGCGCTCAACTTCATACCTTTGAACTGGGATGGAACTGAAATCGTCTATTGAGATATAGAGTCGAACAATGAAACCAAGAAGTCGAATAAGATGGGTGTCAGCATTCTCCGTGAGAAATCTAAGAGCGTTGTTGAAATTGTTTAAGCTCACTGAAGTATTGAAAGAGGTTTTCCAGATGAAATTTTTTTGTTTTAATTTTTAATTGATGTTGTTTTTGATGAGTTTGTAAAATTTTAATTAAACCTTTGATTAGTATTTGGTTCATTTGGTTTTTATACGCCTTCCTTGCCGTGGAAGGGTTTCTTTTCAAGCAGAACCCAACTTATGAGAAGACCAACTGGAGAAAAGAAAAAAAGAAAAATCTAGAACACCACCACACCTACAAGACTCATAGAAACATCACCTAAAGATCTCAAAGTATGGATTAATATCTTAGAATTATGGTAAGACGTCCCCTTCCACTCTTTTACCAGTCATTGATGTGGGCGTGGCTATTCAAACACGAACCAAATTTCTTTGATTTCAATCCAATTTGCCATAATCTCAATTTCCAATTCAATTTCAAACGACAAATGTAAATGCCACATCGTGTTTCATCATTTTAGATTAGAGGAATGATGAATGGATTTTTATTTCAATTTTGGGCTTAAATTTGAACGAACTTCACCACAAGAGTTTAAAATTCTAATTTTTTTTACCAGAGTTGTCTTCTAACTACCTTATCATCACATGAATATTAATCAACCAAGGATGTTCAGATGTTTGTTATGATTGAAAACGGTTGTTTTGTTTGAAGACATCATTTTAATTAGTGTCAAGTCATTTGTCTCACATCGTTGGTTAACTTGAGAAAAATTATGATGACTCTAGTTAAAGAATTTTGTGATTTCGTAACTAATTAGAGTTTTGAGTCTATGAGTTTGTTTTAATAACACTGTCGGCTCCAAGTTTCTGTTAATTAACTAATTAATCACGATAATCTCTATCCAGGAAAAGTAGTTAGAAGATGTCCTAGAACTCCAAACACAAGACAAAGATTTACAGGTTTGTTTTGGTAGAAGATGTTAAGGCAAAAAGGGATTAGAAAAATAATTTAAGTGCGATTAATTCCTAAACAGATTATAGCAAGGCGGATGCTTTAAAGCTAGGGATGGTGATAATCTTGTCAGTCGGGTGAGCCAAGGCAAAACCATTGAAATCAACATCCAATTAAAGTACCAAAAACCGTTTTGGTTCCAAGTACAAAGACCGAGACATAATGGTAGTTGTGTTTTGGTTTCATCTCCATAAACTGATGACACGTAAGAGTTACAGTGCTTGCTAGATGTTCGACAACGGTTCTTTTGGTTTTGAGAGGTTTAAGAAATGAGAAAGTAAAAGTTCGTTTAATGATCATTTCATTTTTTTTTATTTTAAGTTTTTATAGTTTGTATTAAGGATACTCTGATAAAAAAAAATATACATAGGTTAAATGAGGAATTTGGAGAAATGAGGAATGAAGAAGAGCGGATGAAGAATAGTGAAAAAAAATTATAGAGAATCTCAATTTTAAATAATGATTGACGAATAGGATTTGCTCCAATGCAATCTCATTTTAAGCATAGAAAGTTGCATGGTTTTTCCCGCCATTTTTGTCCCTAAGCATATGGGTTCGTAGTTTTTTTTTTTTTTTTCGCAGAATATTACAAGCTAATGGATTTATTATGTTCCTCGAATTTCACTATGTCTTTTGTCAAGATTATAGCTATATTTTGTCTAATTATCATGTCAAATGACTTCAAGACCCTTACCATAAAACGCATTATTCCAAGATTGGTAATTAGTCTTGTGCAAAATCGTAATTCAGCAATGCACTGTTGTTAATGAGGAGCTTGGAGCTGATTAGTGTATGATTATAAAAGTGCATTACCATAAGCAGATTTGCTTTCAAGAACTCGGCCAAAAAAACAAATAATTCTGAGTTCTTAGCTAACAAGAAGTTTGAATATTTTTCCAGGAAAACCCTTCATTACTTGCAGTTCTGGTGCAATCATGGCATGCAGTTCACTAGTTATTCCTACCTCGGCCGCTTCCGCCAGGACGGTAGACATTTTCAAAGAGCACAATGGTCTCCGCCGGTCTAACTCCAGCCAAGACCTTTACATTCGTGCTACTATGCGGAGGTCTTCTTCGGACAACCATCTTTGTTGCCGCATCAATCGTATCCACGCAGCAGCAACGGAACCAAAACTAAAGAACAGCCGTTCCATGGGGATTTTCCCGTTTCAGTTTTCGAGTTCCATTCTCCCAAACTCGGTGAGATCATTCTTTGATCCAGACACGAGTAATCATATGAGCATAGCGGAGAAGGACATGAGTACGGAGAACTCCGGGGAGAGTGCCAGTGAGGAGAGAAAAAGAACCAATTGGGTGGAGAGACTTGTAGAAATCAGAAGTAAATGGAGGAATAGGCAGAAAAAGGACGATGCGGATGAAGACAGCGTCTGTGAAGCGGGTGAAAATGGTGAGTGTGAATGTGGCAGTGAGGAGGGTGGCTGTGCGGTGGATTATGCTGCAGATGACGATGAGGGAGAAATCAGTCCTGAATTTTTTCGGAGGTTTTTGGTTCGAGTGCCATGGTTTGATACCAAGCTGTTTTCCAAGTTATCCTTCTTATGCAACATGGCCTATGCGATACCACAACTCAAGGTTCGTTCTTATTCAGCATATTTCACAAATCGAGCTTCGATATTTCTAACAAGATTAATAAATTCATCTGCTAACTCGTGCAGGAAAATGATTTAAAGAGATATTTTGACCTACAATTAGTAACAACTTCACTAGAAAAGAAAGCCGTAGAAGATGAAATCAAAGCAAAACTAGATGACAACTCTAATCGTGTACCTGTAGCTGCTGAAGGAGCTAGTGAATCCAGTTCGGAGAAAGCTGTAGAATCTGAGTACAAGCGTCCATGCCGTCCTGCTGTTGCTTACAATATTGCTGCCTCAGCCGCATCTTATGTGCGGTCACGCGATAAGGATAGCATGCCACCCAGGTCCAAATTGCAGCAGGAGGGTGATGGTGAAAATTCCCGAGAGGAAGGAGGGTACTCACCTCGAAGCTACAAGCCAGAGGTTGCGGTTTCCATGGCAGCATCAGCAATGACAGCAATGGTTGCAGCAGGGGAAAAGGAGAAACAAGAAACAGCAGAGGACCTTCAGTCACTCAACTCCTCACCTTGTGAATGGTTTGTCTGTGATGATTCCAGTACGTATACTCGTTGTTTTGTGATTCAGGTAAACTTTCTGCCCTTCATCCCACTAGATCTGTGTTTGATAATAGCTCCCCAACAGCCTTTCAAATCCAATTGTGGGATTAAATAGGCTGATTTCATGTGGCAAAATCATTCTGATTTCTGAATCAAAGAGATACCGAGTAACATACTTGTAAATGCTTTGACATGCAAATTGTTCTTACCTGCAGGGTTCCGACTCCCTCGCATCCTGGCAGGCAAATCTTTTCTTTGAACCTACGAAATTTGAGGTAAGGATAGATAGTCTTACAGATACCTCCCTTGATACTGTCTCAGAAGGAAAAAAATGATTAATCAAACCTTTTCACATCCTTGTACAGGGGACAGATGTACTTGTTCACAGAGGAATCTACGAAGCAGCGAAGGGAATGTACAAGCAATTTATACCAGAAATAACCGAACACTTGAATAGACATGGTGAGCGAGCGAAGCTTCAGTTCACAGGCCACTCTCTTGGAGGAAGCCTTTCTCTCTTAGTCCACTTGATGCTGCTGAGTAGGAATTGTGTAAAACCCTCCACTCTTTGGCCAGTTGTCACATTTGGCTCACCATTTGTGTTCTGCGGAGGCCAGAAAATACTTGACATACTGAGCGTGGATGAGAGTCAAATCCATTCCGTGATGATGCATAGAGATATCGTCCCTAGAGCCTTCTCCTGCAACTACCCTAACTATGTGGCTACACTTCTCAAGCGTTTAAGTGGTTCATTTCGGTCACACCCTTGTCTAACAAAAAACGTAACCATCCTTCACAAACTATGGGTTACAGCTTTAAAGTAACCTGAAATTTTACCAATTTAACCTCAGAGAATATCATTCATGCACATAAGGCTTCAACTATGCAGTATAAAATGTTATATGAGAACCAAGAATTTGATATCGATTACCTACCTACTGAACTTTTAGTGCAGGTAAGTTTTCTAATTCACTTCTTATTGTGTGTGTTTCTATGCAGAAAGTATTATATTCTCCGATGGGCAAACTATTCATTCTCCAACCTGATGAGAACTCATCTCCTCCACACCCTCTACTTCCTCCGGGGAACGCCCTCTATGCTTTGGACAAGACCCAACGTGGATTCTCTTCAAGTGTCCTTACAACTTTCTTGAACTCCCCACATCCACTAGAAACCCTAAGTGATCCTACAGCTTATGGTTCAGAAGGTACAATTCTACGAGACCATGACTCAAGCAACTATCTAAAGGCTGTTAATGAGGTCCTAAGGAAATACACAAGGACGGTTGTTCGGAGAGTGAGAAAACAAAGGAATCTCTTGTGGCCGCTACTTACTTCACCATCTCCGCACTCCTGGAGCCATGAAAGTAATCTGGAGAGCAGCGGGTTGGCAACTAAGAAGATACTCACGGGAGTTTGAAACTACTGTTTGTGGGTGGGGTTCGACATGCATATAGAAGATGTTCATAAGAAAATAAGTAGAGGACTTATTTCATTCTCTCTGTTTCGTGTACATCTCTTACATCCTAACCATCTCTGTATCTATGAACTCAACCTTACGTCCTAAGTACAGAATTGTAATATTACTGTAAAGTATTTTCTTCCAATATCTTTTTTGTCTTAAATTTTCTTTAATACTAAACAATGAGTAAATAAGCACAAGCATGCTTTCCGACACCACAAATCAAACAAAGCTGACTATTAATTCCGATTGGCAAAGAAGAGGATAAAGTTTTCCACTAGCTTTGCCACCATTGTTATGCATTTCCAAATTTTATCATACAACGAAAAGTGAACTTTCTCTTCAACACTTAACCAAAGGGGGTGAGGGGAAGAACTATTCCTGCCACATATCTTTAAAGTTTTGAAATAATAAGTACTAGCGGTTATTTACCCTCCGCAGCCATTCTTTTTCGTATCTCGTGAGCTGTGTTGAATATGCCAAGAGTAGGCTTGTCGCAGACAAAGCATTTCTTGTTCTTCGAATGATGCTATGAATGAAAAGCATATGGTTAGAAAATGCTTGAAAGAAACACACGGAAACAGAAAGAGCCTGTTCTACTTGATATACTTGATTCATAAATCAAAAACCAAAAATTTAATATCATAAAGTTATGGCAACAACAAGAAAGCGGATGACACATTAAGAAAGAGGGGTCACCTTCAGTGCCCAATGCTCACAGAAGTAATGGTTGCACTTAGTTACGACAGGATCAACAAATGGTTGCCTGCAGATTAAACATGCGAAGGGCAACGAGCCATCATCTTCGTCATCATCATCTTCCTCAGACTCGTCCACATCATCCTCACCCATAGCTAAGTTTCTCTTCCTCGCTTTCTCTGCTTCATCCCACTCTTTTTCCATCTGCCAGCCAGATTTGTAGTCCCCACGATCGTGCATAAACTTTCAGGAATCCCCATACCCACAGTAACCAGTCTCCTTGTAATCCTTACAGATGTCTGGTTGATAATCGAATCTCGTAGAAGTCCGGATATGAGCAGAGGCCCTGAGAGGCCCATGGGCACCTCCTGCTTTCTCACTGGCTACTGTTAGCTCTCTTCGGAACCCAGCCTTGTAATCAGTATATCCATGGATCCCTTTATACAACTTTTCATTGCCGGTGGTTTTGCCCCTTCCCTTCAAAGCCTCTTCTGCCCGCTTGAGAACTCTTTCTCGAACTGCTCGTGCATCTCTGGAGAACTCAGTCTCAGTCTCCATAGTCGCTGTTGCCCTGCTATCATTTTCAACTTGGATTTCTTTTGAAGACTCAAACTCAAAGACTGCTCTGTCATCAGACACAGAGCTCTTGGAGGGTCCGTTAGAAAAAAAGAGCTTGCCAGCAGCCTTTGGGGCTTTCCTTTGGTTAGATAAGGATGTCCCAGATTTTGAATCATCCTCCTCTTCATCTTCATCAGTCCTTCGCTTTCTAATGTTTTGCCTCCTTGATGGCTTCCGGAAGAAGTTGCAAACTAGAAACGAAAAAAAGCTATGTATAGTGTATATAGCATATGCAATGCAAGCATATAAAAAATATTCATCAAGAACCAAAAATACCTTCCCCAGGCTCTTTATTTTCACCCTAATCCGCCATGTAGACACAAGAAAAAGAAACGCAGGAAACCAAAGCAAGTAGAACAAAGTACAGTTTCCAAGGCCTAGGTTAATTGCCACAACTTGAGTCTATTAGAGCTGAGTGGCCGAACTAAGGATTGGAGAGGTAGCTCTGGATTTCTCGTTTTATGGCCGCTGCTGGAAAACAAAATTCAATTTATAAATTAACTAAAAAAACTCCAGAAATAAAGAAAAAAAGGTTCATACATGGAAATCAACCAACACTAATAAACAATGGAAAACAAAGTGCAACTCAAAAGAAAATGGCTCGACCGAGGTATGGGCTCACGAGAAAGGATAAGATTAGGAATGAGTGGGTTGGACATGTGCAAAGAAGGCCTACTGACGCTCCAGTTCAAAGATGTGACTACGGGACAGAGGTTCAGGGCCGAAGGGGTAGAGGAAGACCTAGGAAAACTTTGGAAGAGACCCTAAGAAAAGCCGACCCCACTTACTGGGAAAAGGCTTTGTTGTTGTTGTTGTATCATGTGGTTTCTCAGTACTAAACCAGTAAACTCTTACCATTTTGGTAAAAAAGTCCTGCAAAATTGTTGTTTCTTTCCTGAGAAATAAATGAAACGAAAGGGAAGACGCATGAAACCTTGAGCCCATAATCAGGGTGGAATCAGGATTCCAAGCTAATTGTTGAATATATATCAAGCTTGGCTTCTGTTTTAACTAATTGATTCTTTTCTTTCCTGATAAAACCAAAAGGAGTTCATATACCCAAGTTCATGCGCTTTATAAACACGGTCTTAGTCTCTAATATATACCCTAATGCTGCCAATCCAGCTGACAAGAATCTAAAAGTTTCCTAAGTTAACATTTTTCCTTCTTCTGCGAATGCATCCATATCTCCCAATTAATCTTTTCACTTTTTCGAAAGAGTTTGATTAATCCCAATTATTAATCTCACAAAAATCTATAAGTTTCCCAAGTTTTGGCCACAACTAGCTCTACCACAAGGAGAATGAAAGATTTACTCTTAATCCTCCCAAAGTAATTCTCCTTAATCCTCCCAAATAATTATCTAAACCATCTTTGCCAGTGATATCAAATGTTGAATCAATAACAACAGTAGTAGTAAGCATTTCATTACATAAATGGAGATTTGAGTATGTGGGGTATGAGATTTACGTGTAAGATATTGAACCCAGAATTTATTTGGAGGATAAAAAATAATAAGAATCCAAACTTCATATCAATAGAGTATATGCTAATCAAAAATTAAAAATTGATTAACTCTAAGAAGTTGCTTCTGAATTGCATAACAATTAACAAAGTTCAAACCTTTTGGTCATGATTCTGCAATCCCTGTCTGAAACACCCAGAATTTGCTGTTGCGCCCCCTAAAAAGGAGGGCGCGAGGGTATAAAGGAAGAAGAAGAAGAAGAAAGGGGTACTGGGAGCGGGGACTGCTCTCTGCCGAATTGGAAGCTGAGTTGGGCTTTGGGGATGGATTTCTACAACGCCACCGTGGCCTTGCTGGCCTCAAATTTTCAATTTTAGATATAGGCTTAGAAATTGCTATTTGCACCCAACACCTGAAAACTTGGCATAACCTACGTATGTTATGCATGTGCTTATTAAATTTTGAAAATAAAATTTGGTCATTAAAGCATTTTAGTGGCTCCTTTAACTTTTTGTCATTAAAGAAGTTGTTCATATCTTTAACGACTGATTCTAGATAATTATTTCGTCACTGAGAGTTCAGGGATGTAGTCAAATTAGAATTTGGAAGGATTTTAAAGATATTTGTAAGCGTAGATTTGGAATGATTTTTATATGAATTTTGGAGGAGTTGTGTGGACATTGTTTATAGATTTGGATGGATTTGGAAAGACTTTCTTTTCATTTATGTATACTTTTTTAAAATAACAAAACATAAATGAAAAACTTTTCCTCTTCCCCTCCCTCCTCTGCCGTACCCCAAAACATGATTCCACAAACCTCAAGAAAAAATTTCAACCTACAAAATGTTGTAAGAGATCAAGTTCCCAACGAAAGTTTCAATTTTTAATATTATTACTATTATTAAGGGAAGGGGAGGATTCAAAACTATTACAATAGTTTAGGAATGAGAGAGTTTCAAACCCGGGACACACTAGTGAAAATCCAATACCATATCCACTAGGATATTGGATTATATGCAAAAATTTTATTTTTGATGATTATTAATAAAGTTTTAATTTGCCATCAACCAATTAGGTTTAAGCAGGAATTTGAATTTGCCTAATTAGCAAAAAAAACCAAAACTAGAGCCGGATTCTCATCCACCAAGCAAAGTAGGGACCAAGGTGGTCCCAAGACCACCCAACAGGTTGTGTCAACAACACTCGACAAATTCTTTCTATATCACTCATCAGATTCCTTCGACATATGTCGCTATCTGTTGATATGTGTGCAACATGGTTTGGCTGACAACAATAAGCCCACCAAACGTTCAACGATAACAAACTGAATATTTTTTTACGCACTTCGTGCTCTTTTCTATCTAAAAAACTTGTATGTAACAATGAGACCCCACAAAGTTCAAATCCTAAATCCGCCACAGCCATCAAGTCTTACTTCCTTGTGATACCTCAGCGGAACCCCATCCACCAGGTATTCTTTCCCTTACCTTCCTTCCCCAATTTACACATGTTCCATAACATGAGGGCTCGAGGCATAAGTCTCAATGTGGTGGACAACTGAAACTTGGAAGAATTTGTTTTAGATTGTGATAATGAGTCTTTCAATATGCTTAAACGCAAAAGCCTTCACAAGTGAAACATGCAAAGCCATAAAAACTGAAAGCAGTTACTGGATTTGAAATTTTAGGGGATGAGATGGGATTCTTTTTTGTCTTAGTTATATATACTTCTTGCTCATCAAAATCCCTCTTCTATTAAAATCCTAACAAATCTTTGGAATTTTCACTACACCTAAACTTGTGTGGACTTTTTTAAAATCATAATCGACTACCTCTGGATTTGGATGTGTTCTTTAAAATCCTTTAAAATCTTCGTTTAAAATCCTAATTAACAACAACTGAATTTTAAAATCTATTAAAATCCTATCAAATCCTAGTTTGACAATACAAACCCACCTATTTTATTTGAAAGAAAAACGTGGAAGAGAAAATGAAGGCAACTTATATGGTTACATGGCTGTGATGCTTTGTGAAAAAAAAGAAGTTATTTTGGGTTTAATTTACTATGTAGCTCCTAACTTTTATTTTGGTTATTTTTTTAGTTTTGTTGACAATGTTAATTTGGTCTTTTAACCCTCTTTTAGTGTTTAGAAAAACCCTTTTGAAAGAAAAATGGAAGTGACAATGAAAAAAGAGAAAGGAAAAAAAAACCTTTTGTTAATAGATAGTTTAAATTTCACACTTACCTATTTGTAATTTTTTTCTTATCTATTTGCTTTTTTTTTTAGGGAAAATTAAAATGCCCTACATATTTTCTATAGTTGTTAGATTAAACATTCATCCCTTTTAAAGATTTGATTAAGGTGCTTCAATCAATTGCCACCTCAATGATTTTCTATTTATTTAATTTACATGTCATTAATTTAAATGCATTTATATAGAGGCATAAGGTAGCTTAGCAACTAATTGCCTATAATATAGGAATTTAATTTCCTCAATCCCCTTCTGCGCATTAAATGCATTTTTTTAATAAAATAAAATAAAAAATTAATTAGCTAATTCCTCATTTCCTTATTATTAGTATTTAAAAAAAATACTCTTTCTATTAAAATTGTATCAATAAAAAGTCTTCAATACATATTTTTTTCATGTATAGATATATAAAAAAATATACTTAAAACTTATGGTACATTTGAGAACAAAAGTATCGACTTTTGGTACGTTTAGATTTCAAATATACCGAGAAACCAAATGTACCAAAAATTCAAATGTACCATAAAACCAAATGTACCCATTGTTATGTAACCTTTTTGGTACGTTTAGATTTCAAATATACAGAGAAAACAAATGTACCAAAATTTCAAATGTACCATAAAACCAAATGTGCCCATTGTCAGGTAATCATGTTTGTACGTTTAGATTCCTATTGTATCAAAAGACCAAATGAACAAAAAATCTCAAATGTACCACAAAACCAAATGTCTCTATCAGATAACCTTTTTGGTACATTTACACTCCAAATGTACCAAGAAATACAAAAAATCAAATCCACTATAAAACTAAATGTGTCCATATTATAGGTAACTAGACATAGCTATATAATCAAACAAATCTTTACTATGTGTTGGGTCTTCTAAATAATAAAATTTGACAATTTTTTTTATAAATATTCTACTATATTCACACAAAAAAAAGTAAATATTATAACAAACAATAAAAAAAATGCATAGAGATGGATAATAAATGCATAAATATAGGGATAATAGGAACAAACAATTAAAAAAATGCATAGAGATGGATAATAAATGCATAAATATAGGGATAATAGGAAAAGAAAAAAAAAGAAAACGAAATGCCCAGGAGATGGATAATAAATGCATAAATATAGGGATAATAGGGATAATAGGAACTGAAATTAATAACCAAAATTTTAGGAAAATGTTTGATCAAATTTTCAAAAGGAGTGTATGTTTAGTCTAAAAAATAAAAAAACGAGGCGCCTATATCAAAATGCCCCTTTTTTTTTAATATAAATGAGAAGCTCATGGTTGCCTTCAACTCCATTGGATATCAGGCCATCTCCAACCGAAGGGTCTAGAGGGTCAGAGGGCCGAAAATAGCCCGAAAATCATCTCCAACCGAGGGCTAGGCCAGAGGGCTTTGGAATCTGGGAAGGCCCCACAGAATCGGAAAGGGCTGGAGGGCTGGAGGGTTGGTCGCATGCAGCCAGCCAGCCCGGGGCTGGCAATTTTTTTTTTTAATGTTTTGTTATTTCTGTCGGTTATAACCGACATGATTTCTTAAGAAAAAATACAAATGCAACGGCTAGTAGCCGTTGCACTTGTTTTTTTTTTTTTTTTACATTTTTATTATTTTTTTTTATTTACAAAAGTTTTCATGTAACTTTTATTTTTTTCCTATAACTTCTATTTCACAAAATTTATTTCATATTTTTTTTAATTCCATTTTTTTCCTATAACTTCTATTTCACAAAATTTGTTTCATATTTTTTTTAAATTCCATTTTTTTTCCTATAACTTCTATTTCACAAAATTTGTTTCATATTTTTTTTAAATTCTATTTTTTTCTATAACTTCCTAAGCCATTATACAACATTAAATTAAATTAAGTAACATGAAACAACATTAAACAATATGAAACAACATTAAATAACATTAGCCAACATAAAAATTATACAACATGAAACTTAAACAACATTTTTAAAAACATTTAAAAACATAAAATGTAAATGCCTACTCCATTCTTCTTTGGGCCCAAGGATATGCAACAAGATCTTGTTGTAGATACTTGTTTGTGGCACGAAAATGTATCATTCTATAGCGCCTCATGTACTCATCTATAGATATACTACTAGTTCTTGGATTCAAAGGCAAATTAGGCTCATCATATATTTTTGCACGAGCCCTTTTTGACCTATTTGGATCTTCTTGGTCGTCATCGGACTCTCCATCAATATACTCATCTCGCTCATCCTCCACTATCATATTGTGTAATATGATGCAAGACATCATGATGAAGTCCAAAATTTCTCGACTCCACCCTCTTGCCAATTCGCTGATGATCTTCCACCGTACTTGTAGAATACCAAAAGCTCTCTCAACATCTTTTCAATATGCCTCTTGGTGTAAGGTAAACAACTTTTCAGCGTTATTCCTAGGGTTTGGAATTGCTTGGACAAGTGTCGCCCACTTTAGGTAGATGTCATCTGCCAAGTAATACCTCATATTGTATTGACGGCCGTTGATGTAGTAGTCAAGTTAAGGTGCTTTACCTTCCGTCAAGTTATTGAAAAAGGGTGAACGCCCAAGAACTGTTATGTCATTTTAGGATCCAGGGACTCCAAAGAAAGCATGCCAGATCCATGTGTCATATGAGGCAACCGCCTCTAACACAACAGTTGGCTTTTTTGACCTTCTGCTAAAGCTTCATTGCCATCCGGTGGGACAATTCTTCCAATCTCAATGCATGCAGTCTAATGACCCTATCATGCCCGGAAACCCATGGTCTTCAGCTTTGCGAAGGAGCCGATTCAGATCTTTTTTATTTGGCTCGCGGATGTACTCGTCTTTGTAAAGCTGAACAATTGTGTCACAAAATTCTTCAAGAGTATTAAGGCATGTAGACTCAGACATACCATGGGTTTCATCCATCGAATCAGCTGGAGAGCCATAGGCCATCATTCGGAGTGTAACAGTAACCTTCTGATAAGGTAAGAAACTAGGGCGGCCTGCTCTGTCCCGCTTATGTCGAAAGTACGGATTGACTTGCTGGACATCACAAAGTAAACGCTCGAAGACATGACGCCTCATCCGGAAGCGACGTCTGAAATCCTCTTCTGTGTACATCGAGTTGGGGTCGAAGTAGTTGTTCATCATATTGGCATGCGTCATCGCTATGTTTCGTGGTTTGTAAGAATGACCAGCAATAGAGCCACCCCATTGAGGTTGTTCCTCAGTTGGCTGACACACCATGGCCGCAGCCATGGCTGCTGCTATGTTTTATTTGCTGCGCATTACTTAAACTTCTTCATCAGACTCCTCAACTTCTCGTCTCATTTGCGCCCATTTTGCTTCTCTTTTGGAATTGGATGAGGACCCCCAGTTGGAATCTGAAGAGGATCCAAAGTTGGAATTCATTGCAAACTTGAATTGAAAGAGATTGAATTGGAAGAGATTGAATTTAAATAGATTGAATTCAAAGTTGTGTGAATTATATCCCAATATCCACCCTATTTATAGCAAAAAGAAAATCAAATCCAATGGCTAGCTGACGTCACTTAGCCGTTGGATTTGAATTTAAGTTGTAGTTTTTAAATAATAAATTATGTTTGGCCTTATGGCCCTTTGGCCCTCGGATGGAGATGGTTTTTTGTGAAAGGACTAAAACGAGCCATCTGGCCCTCTGGCCCTCGGTTGGAGACGGAGGCAAATATGGTCATGTATTGTTCATTAAAATATTAATATCTTGGAGAATCTTGGAGGGCCAGAGGGCCAGCCATCGGTTGGAGATGGCCTCAGAACCAAGAATTCCTTATTCAGGCCCAACGAAAAAAAAATATGGTGATCAAGTTATTTTTCCAATTTTTTTTTTTTTTTGACAATCATTTTTAGTTCTCACACATTCCTTTTAATTTTGGTCGTCAGATCGAATAAATTGAAGAATATCAATAGGCAAAATTTTGAAACTACTACAATAATTCAAGAGATAAAGGAGTTTCAAACCGAAACACACGGGTGGAAATTCAACACCCTATCCACTAGGATATTGGACCATATACAAAGTTTTTATTTGGGTAAATTACAAAAAACTATCTCAACTATTGGTGTCACGGCACTTTCATACCTCATCTTTTAAAATTGACAATGTCAGTTTTTCTGTTAATTTCTCCATTAAGTGCTGACGTGGCTAGAGATGGGACCCATTTTTTATTAAAAAATTAATTAAATATTAAAAAAATTAATTAAATATTAAAAATTTAAAAAAAAAAAACAAAAAAAAAAACCTATCAACCCGTGTCCCCCCTCCCCAGATCCCCTACTCTCCCACCAAACCCCCATTCTCTTCTCTCTCTCTCTCTCTTGCCTCTCTCTCTTCTCTCTCCCTGCAACTTGCATCCCTAAAATCCCAAAACCCATAAACCCTTCCCACCCATCCCTCCCCCAACCTTCCTCTCTCATCCCACCGACGACAACCCTACATCTGTCGTTGACTCCAGCGATGACAACCATGACCCCCAATCGCCCTTAAACTCTAACTCTAGCCACAACCTCCACAACAACATTCCCTTCTCCTCCTTGCCCCCGGAGTCTACCCCTCTAACTCCCTGCTTGCCTCCGTCACTCTTCCATGTCTGCTTTAACCAAGACCAGTCCTGCTTCGTCGTGGGGACAGACCACGGGTTCCGGATCTAAAATTGCTACTTGTTCCGTGAGCTCTTTCACCGCGACTTCAACAACGGGGGCGGAATCAGCGTCATCGAGATGCTATTTCGTTGAGACGATCGTGAACCCCAAGGGGTTATGCGCGGTGTTGCAGGTGGCGGGGTCGCTGGTGCTGATGTGCCCTGGCCTACAGAACGGGCAAGTTATGGTAGAGCATTACGGGTCGAATGGGAAGGGTTTCTGGGTTTTGGGGATTTTAGGGATGCAGGTTGCAGGGAGAGAGAAGAGAGAGAAAGGCGAGAGAGAGAGAGGTTGGGTGGGAGAGAAGGGGATATGGGGAGGGGGACACGGGTTGATGGGTTTTTTTTGGTTTTTTTTAAAAAAATTTCATACTTAATTAATTTTTTAATAAAAATGGGTCCCGTCTCTAACCACGTCAGCACTTAACAAAGAAATTAACAGAAAAACTGACGGAGATCTGACATTGGCACAAATTCTTAAGATAGGGTATGACATTGTCAATTTTAAAAGATGAGGTATGAAAATGTTGTGACACCAATAGTTGAGATATTTGTAATTTACCATTTTTATTTTGAAACTTTCATTTTTGATGATTATCAATAAAGTTTCGATTTGCCATTAACCAATTAGGTTTAAGCAGAAATTTGAATTTGCTTAATCAGTAAAAAAAAAAACAAAACTAGAGCCAAAATCCCATAACCAAACGAATGGAAGTAGGGACCAAAGTGATTCCAAGACCACCTGAAGTTCGAAAAATATCATGTGAATGTCTTCTAAGGATCATCCGAATGTTTGGTATGGGTCATGTTTATACCTACTAAATGTTTGATGTAATATTTGTTAGGCATATCTCAACAAGTTTTGTCGACAATACTCGATAAATTCCCTCTATATCACTCATGAGATTCTTTCGGCATATGCCGCTATCTGTTGACATGTGAGCAATAGGATTTACTTGACGAAAACAAGCGCACCAAATGTTCGACAAAATGCCTCAATAAATAAGTTTTTTTTTTTTTTTTGCACGCTCTGTGCTCTGTTTCTATCTAAAAAACTTGTATGTAACACTGAGACCCTCGAGGCATAAGTCTCGATGTAGTGGAGAATTGGAACTTGGAAGAAGTTGGTTTGGATTGTGATACTAAGTCTTTGAATATGCTTTTGCAGAGTCTGTGTTAGCGGTCTCATATAGGTGCTGGATTTGAAACATGCAAAACCTTCAGAAGTGAAACATGAAAAGCCGTAAAAACTGAAAGCAATTGCAGGATTTGAAATTCTAAGGGGTGAGTTAGGATTCTTTTTGGTCTTGGTTATATAAACTTTTAATCTATCAAAATCCTTCTTTCATTAAAATCCTAACAAATCTTTGAAATTTTCACTACAAACTTGTGTGGACTTTTTTAAAATCATAATCAACTACCTATGGATTTGGATATATTCTTAAAAGGGTTAATTACACTAACACCCCTTGAGGTTTATCGTGTTTTCACAAAACCCCTTCACATTTAAGACATTACACTAACACCCTTCAAGGTTCTAATTCACTTTCACATATCCCCTCAAGGAAAAGTTTACTCTTTAAACTAATTGTTTGCAAAACAAAAAACTTTTTTAACAAAGAGAGAAAAAAAAAACACACACACACACACACACAAGCATCTCATTGTCGTGCATCTTCTTCTTCTCCTCCCATATTTTTTCCCAGCGACCATCCCCAAATTTTGCAACCCCAAAACTTCCTCTCTCTGTCTCATGAGATGTTTAATAGGGCACCATGATTATTAACCTAAATTGGCTAGCCAAGATGATTCATTTTTTTTCTTCCTAAAGACTAATTACCCATTAAAATTCACCATGAAAGTAAGAGTCCATCACAATTCAGCTCCAAAATCGGCTCCCCTGCTGCCTTATGTGGACCACCACTATAAGCCCAATCCCTCCCCACACGCTCCGAAAACCAGGCCTAATGCATCTCTCGCACACGCCACCAATGTCGTCACGACCAGTCTCAGATTGTACAACGGGGTCCTCTCCGCCTTCTCAATCTGCCAAGGGTGGTAGAAGAGGTCTCAAGTAATTAATAATTATTTTTAAAAGGTTTTCTACTAAAATGTATTTTCTTAAATTGGTTGAGATTTTCTTTTTTTGATAGAAAAACCTCTAGTACATCCGTTCTCAAAACAATCTAAATGGAAAACAGGTAAAGCACTAGAAGGCAGACACTGGTCCCAAATGTGGGGCAAAGTAAGATTAAGCTCAAAATGCACCAAAGCATCTGCGACAAAATTGGCTTCCTGGAAGACATGTCTCCATTCAACCCGCCAGAACGAAGTAGCAATAAACCGAGCCTCCTCGATGATAGTTTTAATCTTCCAAGGAACATCCCAGTTATCTAACACTGCTTCGATCACCACTTTGGAATCTCCCTCCACAATTAACTTCCGAATGCCCTTGGCCTTAGCAAGCTTGAGACCTTCCTTTAAGCCCATTTCCTCCGCAAAAGTAAGAGTAGCTCCATCAAGGTTAAAGGATCCTGCTCCCACCGCCTGACCACCAAAATCTCTGAGAACAAAGTCACCGCCGCTTTGTCATTGCACACTGAGCCATCAAAATTTAGCTTAATAGTATATGGCTCCGTCAGAGGCATTCATTTTATGCAACTATTAGCAAGACTCGAATCCACTCTAGACTTCTTCTCGTTAGCGTTCCAAAATGCCTTCCCAACACTGCAGGCAATGGCAGCCCCCCTCACATGCTTCGGAGGAACTCCCCTAAAAACAAGATTATTCCTTTTAGACCAAATTTGCCAACAAAACGGAATAGCTTTGCTTAAATAAGATAAACCATCATCCTCATTAAAATTAAGAGTTTCCAACCAATCTTGGAACTAATTATGCCTATTACTAAAAAGGTCCATAACCTGAAGTGTAGCTTTTGACCATAGTGCTCTCGCAAACTCACAATTAGCAAAAAGATGGGAAGTATTCTCATCATCTCTCTTACAAATAGGGCAAATTTTATCAATATTATTAACAAACCTACTTAGCCGCAATTTAGTTTGAAGTCTATCATTAATCAAAAGCCAAGCAAAAATTTTAACTTTTGGAGGTAAGGTAAGTTTCCACATACGCTTTAAAACAAAACTTCTTGTATTTGAGTTATTTGTTTGGTTTTGAAGCCAAGTAGCAGAATCAACTGAGAACTCACCATTATTGGTAATTCCCCAAATTAACTGATCTTCTATATCCCTATTAAGGAGAGGGATTAAAAGAATCTTCCTAACAATGTCATGATGAGCTATCTCATTAAATCTGGTTACATCCCAACAATTAGTAGTAATAAAATCACTAACTTTAAGATCCCAATTAATGCTAACTCTCGCATTCTCTGGAATAAGATGAAATAACAGGTAAGGAAAAACCCAATGATGGGACCAAAACAATATGTTCTTACCATTACTCACAATCTATCTCATCCCATTCTTAGAACATCTCTAGAATTCAGAATACCTTTCCAAGCAAGAAAGTGATTTTGCTTAATCTTGCTACTTAAAAAAGAATCATTTCTGATGTATTTATTCTTTACTATTTGGACCCACCAGTTATTCTCATTGGTTAACAACTTCCACCCGAGTTTTGCTAAACACGCATTATTGAAGTGGTCAATGTGCCTGATTCCTGGACCACCCATTTCTTTCGATGTACATAAACTATTCTAGGCCATGGGGTAAATTTTCTTATTTCTAGAATAAATCCCTACTCATTATTAATCTTCTTCATAAGTCTATTTGGGCATTTAAAACAAAACATAACACATGATAATGTTGGTATAGCTCATGAGCTTTTTCAGTTCTTAAAAGGGCGAAAAGCTAGAAATAAGTTTGAGATGGGTATTAAACTGGATATGCAGAAAGCCTATGATCATGTGGAATGGGACTTCCTTGATGCTATTATGGCTAGGATGGGATTTTGCAGTGAATGGCGGCATTTAATTATGAGGTGTGTGTCTTCGGTGCAGTTTGCGGTCCTCATTAATGGTCAACCCGGACATCAGTTCACTCCTTCTCGGGGTCTCAGGCAGGGGGATCCTCTCTCCCCTTATCTGTTCCTGATGGTTGGAGAGGTCCTTTCTTCTCTACTTCAAGAGGCGGTGGATTCGCATCTGTTGGACGGAGTGAAGATTGGAGTATCGGGGCCCGTCATTGCTCATATGTTTTTCGCGGATGATACTCTTCTTTTTCTAAAGGCTGATACTAAAAATTGTCGGAATCTGGTGGACATTCTGAGGCGGTACTGTGAGGCTTCTAGTCAGCAAGTTAATTTGCAAAAATCGAGTGTTTACTTTGGGGCGAATGTTTCTACGCAAGTTTCCAATGAGTTGGTTAATGTTCTTGGCATTCCTGCGGTTGCTAATCCTAGAACTTATTTAGGTGTTCCAGCTATTTGGGGACGATCTAAAAAACGTGGTCTTGCCTATATTAAAGGAAAAATTATGGGTAAGTTGCAAGGTTGGAAACAGTGTACTTTATCCCGAGCTGGGAAAGAAGTCTTGATCAAGGCTATGGTTCAAGCAATCCCTGCATACCCGATGCACATTTTTAAATTTCCCGCTATTGTCTGTCAGGAGTTGGATGCTTTGGTGGCTGGGTTCTGGTGGGGCAGTCTTGGGGATCGGAGGAAGACACATTGGGTTTCTAAGGCTGTTCTTGGTCTTCCAAAGATGATGGGCGGTTTGGGTTTTCGGAATTTCGGTGAATTTAATGACGCTTTGTTGGCTAAGCAGTGTTGGCGGTTGATCACTGATCCGAATTCCCTCTGGGCTCGAGTTCTTAAGGCTCGTTATTTTCCGCACTGTTCTTTTTGGGATGCCAAAAAAGGTGGGAGGGCTTCCTGGGCTTGGAGTAGTATTCTGATTGGTAGAGAGGTTTTACGGAATGGTTCTCACTGGCAAATCATGAGTGGAGCGGATGTACGTGTTTGGGTGGACTGCTGGCTTCCATCATTACCTGTGGGACATCCTATTCTGCTTGGGGAGGTTGCGGTTACTCCTAGCTTGCGGGTTCAGTCTCTTATTCGGCCGGAGTCTTATACGTGGGATATTAGTTTTTTGCAGGAGTTTATATCGGAGGTGGAGCAAAATGCTATCTGTCTTACCCCTATTGGTGATCTTGGTCGGCAAGATCGTCTAGTTTGGATTGTGAGTAAGAATGGGAAGTATTCAGTTCGATCGGGCTACCACTGGCTGCAGTCTCGGTCTGTCGGGCTACGGGATCAACGCCAGCATGGTGCTCGCTTGGTTCCAAGGCAGTTATGGCGCATGGTCTGGCTTTTGCGAGGGCCTCATAAACTCCGTCATTTCTTTTGGTTATCCTTGCATAAGGCCCTGCCCACTAGAGCGGTGCTCTTCCGTCGGCGTTCTTCCCCTTCCCCAGTGTGTCCCATTTGTCTTTGCCAGGATGAATCTGTGGAGCATCTATTCCTCCTGTGTCTGTGGGTTGCAGCCATTTGGTTTGGTGGTGCTCTTAATTATCGGGTGGATAGGGAGGGTATCACTTCGTGGGCGAATTGGTTGCAGGCTGTGTTCAATCTTTCTCTGGGGTCTTCGGCTGAGGTAACGTGGGTTCAATCTTATGTTGCTTTTACTTGTTGGAGTATTTGGAAAGCTCGTTGCAACTTTGTTTTTAATCAGGTCCCCGTTCATCCTATGTCCATCTTGAGGGAGGTTGCCTTTGCTGTCGGGTCTTACTGGGAGGCCGAGGGTTTGTCGCAGATTGAAAATTTGGTGGGTCCTGCTCGGCAGTGTTTAGTTCCTCGGTGGATCCCTCTAACCTCTCCTTTCTTTAAAATCAATGTTGATGCTAGCTGGTCTCAAGGGTCTAAATCGGGTTTTGTTGGGGTGGTCATGCGGGCGGAGGGGGGGAGTTTTGTGGCGGCTGCGAGGTATGCTATCTTGTCCCCCAGTGTTGCTGCGGCTGAGGCTTGTGCGTTATTGCGTGGCTATGAATTGGGTTCCGCTTTGGGCTGTAGCTCTGTCATTTTGGAGTCGGATTCTCGTGAATCCATTTCTTGTCTTTCTGGCAATTTGGATTCTGGCAGTTGGGAGGCTTTTCCTATCTTGGCTCGGGTCAAGCAGTTGAGTGAAGCTTTCCAATTCTGTCGCTGGTCTTGGGTTCCAAGATCAGCCAATTCTTCGGCGGACTTTCTTGCGTCGGTTGGCTGCACGGAGATGTGTGATCGGGTTTGGGTTGACAGACCCCCATCTTCGTTGGTGCACGTTCTGAATAAGGATGGTCTTCCTTGTCCGCCTTGAGTTGTAGTTGCGGTGGTTGGGGTGACACTCAACTTGGTTGTAGTGTCTGCTTGTTTGTATCCCCTTCCATCGTCTTTTCTCTTTGTGCCTGTTTGGTGTTCGCCATTCGTTGGCTCTCTTGCTGTTTCGGCTTCGGCCTTGGTTCTGTTTCAAAAAAAAAAAAAAAAAAAAAAAAAAAAAAACAAAACATAACATGATTAGACATACTTGTAAGGTTTGAACGAATAACAGTCAATCTTCCGGCTTTCGAGAGGGTACTAGCCTTCCACCCAGCCATTTTTTGTTTAACTCGCTTAAGTAACTCATTTTCATTTACAGGATCTTTCAAAAAAAAAAATTATTTATTCCCAAGTACTTACCAATAGTAGTTTTATGTTGATTTGAAGAATATTTACTATATCAATTCTAGTTTGGTTAACCATGTTGTTGGAGAAATAAAGATATGATTTTTGGAAATTTACCTGCTAGCCTGTGGCATCAACAAACAAATTGAGAATCCGAAGAATGCTCCTAGCTCCCTTAGTAGTAGCTTTAGCAAACAGAAGGCAATCATCTGCAAAAACAAGATTAGAAATTCTCAGACCTCTCGGGGAAGAAAGGATGCCCACATGAGACTTATGATTGTTTGCCAATGAATTAAAATTGCGAAATAGTGGCTCTATACAAAGGATAAATATGTAGGCGACAAAGGGTCACCTTGACGAATGCCTCTTTTAGGATAAAAATACCCATGTGGAGTACCATTTACCAAAACCAAAAACGAGGCAAAGGTAATACACTCCATGATTAAATTAACCCACTTAGGCCTCGTTTGGCAGCTCGGACTGTACTGACTATTTCTGTCGGATAGGATAAATAGCCACCGGATAGTACTGACTAAATTAGTCAGGCGTTTGGTGCAGTATTGGACTAATATTGTATTATTTATAATGTGTTTGGTACTGAACCGGATAAGAAAAGGAAAGGAAAAAAATTAAAATTTTGACAAATCTTTTTTTGTTTGATGAACTTTTCTCTCTCCCCTCCCCAGCTTGTCGATCTTCTCCCCAGATTTCTGACTCCTCCCCTCACTCCCTCCTCCTCCTTCACTCCCTCTCCAGATCTCTGGCGCCCTGGTTGATTGCAGCTACCATTCTCTCTCCATCTTTCTCTCTCACCCTCAAAATCTAACTTGATTTGAATTGATTTTGATGGTTTCCTTCTATTGTCGGCAACCCTTGTGTTCTGCAACCTTGTTCCATTTACAGCTTTCCAAAAGAGGACCCAAACTTCAGTTTGCCAACACAAACATCCTCCTCTGGGTTTACCTGATCTCCGTACTTATCCGCGTTCGGTAAAAACATCTGTCGAGGTGTTTGATTCGGACAATAAGGGGTTTGAAGACCCAAAAACGGCTTCGTTTCGAGGATAGAGGTTGGGCTCATGGCGGCCGTCGGATTCAGAGACGGCTTTTGAGGTGAAGCTGGTGAACAACTCGGATTCGCGAAGAAAGAAGAAGTGAGTTTTGTGTGTTTAGATAAATCCCTCTGCAAAACAAGAAAAATAACTAATAAATGCACCCAAAATTTAAAACTTGAATTTGATTTTCACCCAGTAAATTACTCACAAGCTCTGAAGCTCTAGAAAATAGCGGATGAAAAAACCTAGAAATCAGAAATTGCTGAAAAATTCCATGAAACAGAGGGAGGGGTGGAACCTGGGAGGAAGAAGAAGATGAATGAGAAGATGAACTAGGATTCAGACGAAGAAGAAGATGAATGAGGGAGGGGCGGAACCTGGGAGGACCGACAGTGCGTTCGGAGAGGAAGGAGAGAACGAGCCCGACTAAATTGTCCCGTGGTTTTAGACGGGATAAATAGGCGGGTGTGAGGGGTATAAGATAAGTGGGCCCGGAATAAATAGTCAAGTGCTTATTTCATACGAAGCTCACCAAACACCCGCTTCGTATTATTAATACTATCCGGTGGTACTATCCGGTATGCCAAACAAGGCCTTATTGTCAAAACCAAATTTAAGGAGTACATGTCTAATGTAATCCCAATTAAGGAAGTTGTAAGCTTTTTCAAGGTCCAATTAACACCCATAGTCCCTACTCGTCTTTTCTTGTTTTTTAAACTAGCAAATAACTCATGAGCAATGCGAATATTATCTTGAATAGACCTACCTGGGACAAAAGCACTCTGATTTTTGGAAATGCATAAATCCAGGAGCGGCTTAAGTCTATTAATGATTATCTTTGTTACTATCTTATAACTAACATTGTAAAGACTAATAGGTCTATAATTACTAACTGTTTCTGGGTTCTCGACCTTAGGAATCAAAGTTATATTTGTATGGTTTGTAAGTTTAAGACTAGAGTTGTTTTGGAAGAAATCATTGACCATAGAAATTATATTACCTTTAACCACTTCCCAGCAATCCTGATAGAATGCAGCTCCAATACCATCAGGCCCTGGGGCTTTAAAAGGACCAATGCTCTTCACAGCATTCCACATTTCATCATTCGTGATTGATTGGAGGAGTTGGGAATTGTGACTATGCTCGATGCAAGGTTGAAGACTTGCAATTAAGGCCTCAAACTTGTCCAAAGAATGTGCACTCCCACAAGAAAAATGCAGCCTGAACTCCTGCACAAAAACTTGTTCGAGCCCCTCCCCTTTGAACTACCAGTAGCCATTAGAATCTTTGATTTTCTCTAGAGCGTTTCGTTTTTTCCTTATGGTTGCCAGCGTTTGGAAGTACTTTGTATTTTGATCACCTAATTGCAACCATTTAACTTTTGCTTTTTGAGCCCACATAATTTCCTCTTGTCTCAGCACCTCATTTAAGTCCTCTTTAATTTTCAATTCCAACTCAATATTACTGTGAGTATGTTGATTGGCCATTAGTTTATCTTGTACTTCCTTTAGGTCATTGACAAGTTTATTTTTACATTCCCTAAGATCTCCAAATATCTCCTTGTTCCACTTCTTAACCAGAAATTTAAAAGTTCCCATACAAGCCCTAAACCGATCGATAGGTCTATCACAATCCATACAAAACCAAGCTTTCTTAACAAACTCCTGAAATTCAGGATGTTGCAACCACATGGCCTCAAATTTGAATTGGCGATGGTTCTTCGTTGTAATCTCAACATTGGTATTAAGGAGAATTGTGAAGACTAAAATTAGGGAAGGCATAAATAAAAGGGATAAAGTACGACATATTTGTAGATAATTCATTTATCTGACAATGGATAAAATGATCATTTGCTTTCAAAACCCTATTTCTCCTACATATGGTACCATTTCTTACCTATTTTGTTTTGTTTGGTATACGGCCTTATATATTGGTTAAGATGATATTTATTTTTAAAAGGATTTTTTATTTTTAAAAAAGGGTAAATTACACTTTACCACCTCAGGTTTGGGATCGATTTCAATTCCTTACAACATCTTTAAAACATTTCACTTTCATACCTCAAGTATTATTTTATTTCAATATAATACATTCGTTATATTTTTCATCCATTGATCCATTAATTGCTAACGTGACAGCCACATTTTTACCACGTGGCTGCCAAATTTATGCCACATGGCAAAAAAATAATTTTTTATTCTTTTAAAATATTATAATAATTTACCCAATTAAAAAAACAAAACAAAATTGAAAACCCAGAAACCCTTCTTCCCTAAGCCCTCCCCCTTCCCTGAAACCCAAACACCCCCCCCACCCCACCCCCACCTCCCCCACAACCCCCCACCCCAGCCCATATCTTTCTCATCCACTCTCTTCACCCCCTCATCCCATCCAAAAACCCACCTCATCCCATCTAAACAAACGCCCAGATCTTCTTCTCCCCCACATTTCTCCGATTCAGATTCGACTTTTCCTGTTTCAGATCCGCCAAGATCATCATCCACCTCTTCATCACTGGCCATCATGCTCCTCCTCAATGGCAACACCATCCCTCACCTCATCACCCACTACGTCCTCCCTTCCGAGGACCACACCCTCCAGAAACTCCTTCTCCTCTACCTCGAGATCATCAACAAGACCGACTCCAAGAGGAAAGTCCTGCCGGAGATGATCTAAGGTTCGCCATTAAATTTGGAGCTCCCGCCGACGCCAGGGCCTGCCAGTTTAAGCAATGGGCCCCGATTGGTAGTGCAGCCAGATCGGGTCGGAGCATTGGGCTTCATTATAAATCGAAGCACTCATCCACTTCCTCTGGTAATTTGAATTTCAATTAGTTATAGAAAACGATTTGTATTGTTTTGATTTAACCTGATTAAGGATTTAGAATATAGAAATCAGAAGGCAGTTGGCAGTGTTATGTAAGAAATTTGGAATTTGAAATGAAAGCTGGAATTTGATGGTGATGGTGGTGACACATGACATGTCACGTAAGGGCTCAGGTGGTGATGCTTGAGCAAGTGAGCGCCGAGGAAGCCAAAATCGTGGAGGGTCCCGTGGTAGTGATGATAGGAGCTTCTAGAGGCATTGGCAGATGACACCCCGATCCTAGAATCAAGGCATGCTGGCCGTCACGTGAGCGTGACGTAACTAAAAGTGCGATGCAGAAGCAAAAGATAGAAGAATTACGAAGGAATAAAATCCATCTACTAGCAATAATAACCAACTAGCATACTAGAGTGAGTTTAAGTGTGAAACACATATGTTCAGAGCATAAGTACTAGGTGCAGTCAAGTAGGACTGTAACTAAATTACAACACTCGAAGGTGAGTCCTACATTTATGTAGTCTGTCAGTACACCGTGGGAATCCTCGTGGGCCACCAACGTTGCTAACTAGAACCTAGAGGGGCGCAAAACAAGATTGAGTGGGTCAGTAAAACAAAACTTTCGAAAACATTTCATTTAATAACATTTCTAACCCCTCGTTGTAAAACCTGTATACTTTCCCAGAAAATAACATAATATGCATATAATTCTTCAAATATCTCAAATCACCAATCTTTATCCAAAACCAGAAAGTATGCCATGCTATAAACGTCAACAACAGAATAAGAATGCATCAATATAACAAGTGAAATAATGAATCAACCGGAGACCCTGCAGCTGTCCTGTACGGTTAATTCTATAGCTCAATATCAAATCCAACCGGAGTCACCACTGTGACCTGTACGACGCTACTCTGCACATAAACCGGAACTACCTAAAGTAGTCTGTACGATAAGAATGGTGTAAGAATACGCTCTAGTGCTTCTCTCATCAACAGCTGTATAATAATCTATGGTCACCTATAAGTCGGAACCACCTCTAATGGTCTGTACGACATGTCGGAACCCTCTAATGGTCTGTACGACATGCATCTACTTGGATCCAAGGTGAGCGTGTGGTGCGGGGTGAATAATATAAGCACTAACACCAGGGGTGCAGGTTATGAGCTCTCAACACAATTCACATCATCAATAAATCATATGAACAATATAACTCACCTGATACTCACATGTGCGTCCACAGCACCATTTAACATATATATGTAACAATTACTAATTCATATATGTCATATATATGTATGCATGATATTTTAAAACATACTTTCATTTAAATTCAATTTCTGGGAAAAATCAATAGTATATAGGTAAATACAGAAAATACTGCCCACTCACTGGTAAGTCGAAGGGTCGTAACCCCCGTGATGCCCTTGAACGCGCTCGTCCTCGGGATAGGTCTCACCTATATGCGAAACAACTATAAAAACGTTATTTAAAGCATACAACCAACAATACGTAATAACTTCTCATACGATGCTCAATTTGGGTATATGAATATACCACAGTGACCTACTCAAGGTCACGGACGTTGAGGTATTTTTAGAAAAAATTTCCAACACGGCACACGCCCCCACACGCGTCATCTTCTTCCTCCAGTCGCCGGCGCCGGAAAACTAGAGATTTTTCAATCTCCTTGTTCTCTGTCAATTCTCAACCATTTTTTACAAACTTTACATCAAAATGAAGCCCTAAGCATGTAGAATCACGTTATACTTTAAGGCTAAAAAACATACGAAATCTCACCGAAGAAAATCCAAGAAAACCGGCCAACTTTGAACCCTACGATCCCGACGTCCAAAACCTTCAAACTAAGTACTCCGAGCTTCCTTGGGACCTCACTAAACTCCTTGTAAGCTTGAAATTCCCTGAAAATCAACATTTCATGTGTGCATGAACAGTGACATCAAACTGGGGTTCGGATTTCACGTGATTTCGAGGGTTTCCAGTTCTAAAACTAGTACCAATCGACTCAGGAGGTTGCAAGGATGAAGGAACTCACCTTTTTGACGTCGATCCGTGAAGATTTGAGGGTTTTGGTCCTCGTCTGTACAAGTTCGAGAGGGAGAGAGGAAGAGAACTGCGAGGGGGGAGAGAGAGAGGGCACGGGTAGGAGAAAGGGTTTGTCCCGTGTGTGTGTGGTCCACCCAAAACAATCACAATCCAATTCCTTTAGGTCCTTAACCACACAATTTGCATACCATTTAATCTACTTAATTAAATTTTCCAAGAACTTAGGAGAGTATACATTTATTCGAATAACATGTCACACGTACCTTAATAGCCTTTAAGGGCAATTCCGTCATTTTACATCCACGATAAATAAATTTCGGGACGGGGTGGGTTGCAGGGAAGGGGAAGGGCTCGGGGAAGAAGGGTTTCTGGGTTTTCAGTTTTGGTTTTTTTTTTTAGATTTTTAATTTGGTAAATTATTATAATATTTTAAAAGAATTAAAAAAAAAAATTTTGCCACGTAGCACAAATGTGGCCGCTATGCCAACACTTAATGGATCAATGGATAGAAAATGTAACGGATGTATTATATTGAAATAAAATAGTACTTGAGGTATGAAAGTGAAATGTTTTAAAGATGTTGTAAGAAATTGAAATCGACCTCAAACCTGAGGTGGTAAAGTGTAATTACCCTTTAAAAAATTAATAATGACGGAAATTTGTTTTTAAGAAAATATTTTAAGGTGATGTCAACCCTAAATGGGTTATGTTGAAAGTGAATTAGAACCTCAAGGAGTATTAGTGTAATTTCAAACGTGAGGAGGGTTTTGTGAAAATACGATATACCTCAAGGGATGTTATTGTTTTGACAAAAAAAGGGGGGTGTTATTGTGATTAACCCATTCTCTTAGGGTTATGATATTCACACACCCTTAATTACTTCTCTCACACCCTTTTCATTTTTTTAATACTTTATTCATCTTCTACTATTTGATCTTCTATATATGCCCTTCCTACTTTTTAACCTTTGGAATTTTAAAATACTTTTATTATTTTGTTTTACACTTTTTAAAACACCCAACCATATATATGCCTAACCAGAAGACCTAAACCAAACAAAAATAAAATATTAGATATAAAAATAAAATAAAAAGTTTCAACAACAAATAAAAATAAAACGATTACCTTTTTTTATCAGCTAAAACGATTACCTAGTGATATAGTATATATGCATAAGTTACATGAATTGTACAAAATACTACTAAGCAATCCAAATACATTTAATCCCCATAGTAGCATCCTCATGTTCCAACGAATATATCATCTATCATTACAAGCTTTCATATCATGTATGCACTATAGTTGGCCTTAAATTTGTGTTCAAAAGAAGATGTCAATGTGTACAAAAAAGGGATGAATCAAACCATTTACTACAACCTACAAGAAAATGAAAACATGTAAACAAAACAAAAGAAATTACAAACTTAATTAATATTTTTATTAGAAAAATAAAAAAAAAATATGTGTACCTTCGTGTGCTCTTTATAGCCATCTCCAATCGGGCCATTCAATTGGGTCCAGCTAGATTTTTTTAAGGCGAAATTAAATAAAAATTTAAAATTGTATTTTTTATTTCTATGAATACCTAAGACATTTCTACACCATTTATCACATCATTTTCATCATTCTATACTATCTTACTTCATTTTATTTCAATTCTTCTCATTCTATTTACCTCAAAGACTTTTCATACACACCCCTCTCTTACCTCTTCCAATAATCATTCCTTTAATTTTTCAATAATTTTCAAATGGCCACATCTTCAAGTGGCGCTTAAAATATGTCTGGATGCTTATTCATTTGGTGACAAGTGACAGTCAAAATATATTCGGAAACCTTATTTTAATATGGTAGTTTAATTCAATTAACCAAAAAAAATTAAAGAACAAACTTTAAATAATAAATTATTGTGGGGGCTAAAAAATAGTCTCCTTCAGTTGGAGATGGTATATGAATGTGGTCTGGCATTGTTCATTAAAAAATAATTTCTTACAGGACTACAATCTAGACTGGGGCTAAACATAGCCCTTTTCTGGCCTAAGTTATTATTAACAAAAAGTTCATTAGGCAAATCATTATGTTCCTCACACTTATAAACAATGAACATTAATTTATACGTATATATATGATCATGACCATAGTAGACAATATTAAAAGATAAATAATAATAATAATAACATATTTGTCGAGCACGTTTCCGAACCTTCTCCATTATTTCAAAATTTGAAGGACCACGCTTTGTAGAGCTTGATTCTTTTCTATTTTTAGACCCTACTAGACGAAGTTTGTGAGGTTTAACATTAGGTTCAAGAATTAAGGGAAGAGAAGTATCAAAAAATTCACAAAGTTGCGTTTTGGTATTCTCTTTTTTAGTAAGGTGCAACTTTTCATACTTATCTTTAAACTCCAATAAAATGCCACTTATTTGATTGTTCACTATTCAACCTTGCATGACGATGATTAACAAACAATCTTGTATCAATCCTCCATTGTTGATGTATGTCATTTAGTTGCGAGACTTCAATATTTATCTCTCTAACATGTGTACGCAAGGAAAACTCATCGTTTTTTAGATAATGATCCTTACATTGAGATGAAAGATTACAGGAACTTGATACTTCATATTAATTATATAACTCATTCAATGCAAATCTAGATACATGAGTAACAACCTCTTTGAAGAAGGGAAGTCAAAACTTGTGTGAAACTTTAACTTTTTCACTTGAAAAATTGATTTTTGATTCCTTGAAATTGATTTTCAATAGCAAGGCTTATTTTTCCTTTTACCTTGCGAAGACCTCAGGTTGAAACTTGACGATATTTTTTTAGCGTTGCAAGTGCACCTTGGGCTCTTGAAGTAGCACGGTTACTAAAGTGTGTAACTTTCTCAGACTATGCACTTACAAATTTTTCTTTATATGGAAGCCACGTACTAAGAATATATGCCAAAACAAAATTCTTCTCCTTGGACTTAAATTCAAAACCACTCCAAGCTTCATTGGATGATGTTTCATTAAGAGATTAGATTAAAATTGTCCAAGTAGAAATAAAATCAATCCAATCAACTTCTTCCTCAAAACGAGCTTTACAATTTGCGAGTATATTTTTCTCAATATGCCACATGCACAAAAGATTAGATGTACTCGGAAAGACAATAAGTATAGCATTCATTAATGCCAACTCCTTATCCGATATAATCACCATAGTATGATTATCAACTCCTTAAAGCTTACTAAACATTTTTAGAGACACACATAATCCTCTTCTTTCTCATTTTTCATGAAAACAAAACAAGAATTAAAGGATGTGTTGAAACTTGAAACTCCTATGATATCTAGTAATGGCATCTTAGACTTGTTAGTCTTATATGTGCAATCCATCACAAAGACATATGGGTAGCCCTTGGTCAACTATATAGACAATTGACGAGCAAAGATCAAATGAGTCAAAGTGGACCTTCGCGATCATACTCAATGTTATAAGTGAAACCACCTTTACCAAGTTATTCTAATAATGTTTGAATGACCCGACGCCCAGCTAGCCTCTCCTTCACAATCTCAGCTATCTGATTATAGATATTTCAGGAAACTACTTAAAGATGAGGATTGCTTTGTTGAAGCAAAGAGAGAATTTGGCATGGTGGTATACCAACCTTACTCATTTCTTTAATCTGTAAGATTTCCTCATGTGAAAATTGATGACAAGAAGGATGTCCACACGTCATTCAAAAGTTCAGGGTTATGCAACAAACTTTTTATCTTTAACTTCCAAAATTCTTCACGTTTTTTTATGACCCATTGACTTCAAATGGACAGTTTTTGAGGCAAGATCCTAAGTTTCTTTTTCTTTGATCTAGTGAAGTTTTAGAGGCTCGATAGTCCCCACCTCTATCGCAACTATGGATGCAAATTTCTTCCTCCTTGATCTTGGACAATTTTGCACCTACAAAACAATTAACACCTTAGGTTAAGGCCAAGAGCCTCACACGCCCACGATGAATGGGGGGGGGCTTTGGCCGAAGAACCTCCGATGCCAAAGTTAGAATTTAGAGAGAAAGAGTGTTTAGAGAATTTTGGGATTTTTGCCAAAGTGTTGGAATTGGCTTTTTTGGTGAGAATGAGAGTATATTTATAGGGATAGGAGGTGGCTAGGGTTTTTTGGGTTTAATTTAGGTTTAATTAGGAGTTCAAAATTGATTATTTGTATAAATGGGGTAATAAAATGGAGAAAAGTGAAAAAGGTTAGGAAAAGGGAGGCGGCCGGCCTCTTAGTAGCTTTAGGTGTGAATGGGTGTTTTAATTGATAATTAAGGAATTAATTAGGTAATTAATCCCTTAATTAATCAATTTTTAGGGAATATGAAAGGAAAATATCATTTAGCTAATTGATTAGCTAAATAATGGAATACAAAATATATAGAATAAATTAGGTTTTAGGAATTACCTTATATAAAGGATTTGATGAAATAGGCTTTAAATTGTTACCTATTTTGGGCACTTTTGACTTGGTTTAGGGATGATTGCCCGCTGCTCGCGCGTAGAAATCCCAATATGCCTCAAGGGTATTTTTGTCCTCTTTTACCCAAGAATCCACGTGTCGCCTTGTGATTATTTTTGGCTCCACAACAACCAATATCAATATATATATATATATATATATATATATATATATATATATCTTGGATCTTTTAATAACGGTCACAAACCATGGCATTAATGTTATTTTGCGAACTCTACCGATGAGGTCTTCTCGACTTTCAAAACATTTCACCAACAAAAAGAGCATTTTATCCAACTCATCGATCATTGATTTGACTTCCTATATATCACACACCAAACACATTTATATATATGGAATATATATTTTACATATGTAAAATGTATACCAATATGCATTATATCAAATTTATACCAAAACATTGCATTAAGAGATACTTGCTTTACTGCAATTATGTCTCAGCACAAGCCACCAAAACGTGGTAACATAGAAGTACCTTTGCTCTTTATGCTTATTAATGAAAGAAAAAAAAAAAGGGATTCTCTAGTCTTGCAGTCGTAGATTTAGATGAAAAATTGTAATCAATCTTAATAATTTAGAAATACTTTAGAAACTTACCTTCAAAAGTGTTAAGAAGAGGAATACATTCTGAAATTTCTTCTACACTATCCTCGTTGCATGCCATATCCAATATTTGTTGCAACTCGATGTCTAGTTGGAGTTTTTAATCTATTATTCTCAAGTCATCCATTGTGATTTTTCCTTCCACCGGTAGCAATAAAGAAGGGCAATAGATTTGAAGGGGGAGCAGAGGCACAGAGGAAAGCGGAGTGAAGACAAAGAGGAAAAGAGAAAAGGGAAAAGGGGAGTGAAGTCATAGAGAAAAAGAGGAAAGGTGCGAAGGGACAAAGAAAAGAGATAGGGGAAAGGTAGAGGAGAAGTTAGGAGTTTAGGAATTAAAGTGAAAAAATTAAAAATTAAAAATATATATAGAGGTGGAAGTTCAAATTGTAGAGGTGATTAAAGTATTAAAAATGAAAAGGTTGTGGGAGAGTGATTAAGGATGTGTGAATATCACAACGCTTTTTTAAAATCTTAATTTGATTATACTATGATTCCAATTTTTTTTTAATCTTCATTTAAAATCTTAATTAACCATAACAAGATTTTAAAATCAAATAAAAATCCTATCAAATCTTAGTATTACTACACCCCCTTATTTTATTTGAAAGAAAAACGTGGAAGAGGTCATGAAGGCAATATGGTCACATGACTATGAGACTATGAGAAGAACAAAAAAACAAAAAAGTTATTTTGTGTTTAATTTACTATGTAGCTTATAACTTTTGTATTGGTTATTTTTTTTTAGTTTTGTTGACAATGTTAATTTGATATTTTCACCCTCTTTTAGTTGATAAAGAGAATTTTGTCAGGGTATTGCTATTGACACTTTAAAAATCTCATTGTGCACTACAATATATCTATATTTGAAAGAAAAATACATGTATGAGGAGTGCACAATGATGTGTCGCCAAATGATGTGTAGACTAAATTTGTAGGCAAAATTTGCAAACCAAATGACGTGTCATTAATAGGAAATGAGCATGTTTATCAATGCTTATATAATAATTCATGGGTAATGCCACATAGACTAAATTTTGAGACAAAAATTGCAAACTAAATAATGTATCCCTAATTAGAGATGGGCAACGGTTATGGCGAGTGGGTAACCACGGTTATTTACCCATAACCGTTTAAGCTTTTACCCTCAGAACCGTTTACCTGTTGGGTATTTACATAAACGAGTATACCCATACCCATAACCGTTTATAAACGGTTAACCATACCCATAACCGCATACCCATTTACCCATAACCGCATACCCGTTTACCCATTTACTTTTTGTTTTTTTACCCGTCTACCTATTTTTTTAACAACTTGAAAATTAAAAAGAAATTTGTCATAATTTTCTTTTTTCTAACTATTAAATACCGTTGTAAGTACATTTAACATGTATTTTTATATTAACAACAATATTATTTATGAATATATGTGATGTCTCCCAATTATTTGACGGTCAATCTATTACAAGAATCATGCATGGTTGTAGGTTAATTAATATTCTTGTATACATATACATATACATATATGTATATATGTAAGTACACATCAGTCTGCTAATAAGCTAATTTGATAAATATTTGGATTTTTATTTAGAAACATATGTTCATCGATCCAAGCCATTTAATCGATTTCTAATTATGGGGTCAAATATTTATTGAAAACTCGAGGCCAATTAAATATATATATGTAGGTATGCATCATCTGATAATAACATGTTTCTAAATGCTCGAGCTAATCTTTATCTTGAATTGGTCAAAACTGCAAAAGACTCCAAAACAAAATTGTCGAACACTCTAATGATTTAGCACATTCAATCACATATATTAAACATTAGTCCGTTCTATCAACTATATTTTTCTCTCAAGTGAGGCATATATATATATATATATATATTTATTTATTTATTACCAAATATATCTCGGTATACTAAACCTAGTTAGAAACTAATTTTTTTTTTAGTTTTACATATATTAAAATAAACAGTTAAATGGGTACCCATTTATAATCCCGGATAATACCCATAATCGTTTATTTATCTAAACAGTTACCCATAACTATAACCGTCAAATTTAAATGGGCGGATAACCGCAATTACCCATAACCAATGTGTATTTGCCCATCCCTATTCCCAATAAGAATGGACACATTTATCAATGCTGAAGTAATAAATCAATCATCAACTTTTATGTCTTTTAGTTTTCAAAATTTTATCTACAAATTTAGTCTCCTAGCATTACCCATAATTCAATCATAAGCTTCTATGTCATTTAATTTACAAAAAAATTTCTACAAATTTTATCTTCCTAGCATTAATCTTTGTATTTTTTTTTCTTATTTATTTGTTTTTCTTTTTAATAAATGAGAAACAATCAACTCTATCAAATACCAGAACCAAGAATTTCTTATCCAGGCCCAATGAAAAAAAATATGATGATCAAGTAATTCTTTCCAACTGTTACTTGACATGCTTATTTTTACTTCACACACTTCTCATAATTTTTTACCATCAAATAAATAAAATTGAAGAAGATCAGTAACAAAAAATTAATAAAACTGTATGAAAAGTAAAAATGAGTATGTGAATAGCCATATCCAAACAAAATAGTTTTCAAGTTGACTGAGTGACCAAGAAAATAATTGTTTTGGGTTCAATGAGAAAGTTTGTTGTGAGACATGAATATGGGGTGGGTTGGTGGCAAGATTACTTTTAAAAAAAAAATTGAAAGAAAATAAAGAGTCTGTAATGTATAGGAGTTTTCTTCTATGACGTTGAAGTAGTATTTAAGGAAGTCTTTCATGTGCAGGTTACCATTTGATTTTATGTAATTTAAAAAATTTATTTAAAACTTTTGGGGGCAATGATCACCTCTAGTAATTCATTACGCAAGGTGATAATATATCACCGATCGCCATAAAAAGATGAAAATTACCCTAGTCTTCACTTCAAGTGAAGATTAAACTGAACTCGATATGCATGTTGAGTTGACTTTTATCTTCTTATTTAAAATAAAGGTATGTTGGTATTCCGTGGTGTCGGTATTTTTATTTTGTTATCTTTACCAGAGAGTGGTTAATATTAGAAAGTTTGCAAATTATTTTAGTTGGGATGGAAGATGTAGTGATGAGAGTTTTTGGTGTATAGAGCCAGAGAGTAATTAAAACCAAATCTAGGTTGAAGCACACTAAATCCCAGATCATGGGAATAATAATTTTATGGGAGACTTTGGATGCGGTCCCTAACTATGAATATTCTTTGACTAAAACCTTGTTGATTTTCAATTTTTTATCTAAGTCCCTGAAATTAATGTGATAATTTATTTCTATGTACGTTACTATATTTTTTAAATTAAAAATTGAAATTTATATTTGTTTATATTAATGAGATTTTAAATAAAAAAACATAATTTGTGGGATTAAAAATATTAAAATATAAATATACTATTGTGTGTGTGTGTGTGTGTGTGTGTGTATAAACATGGGTACGTTCATCAAAATTAACCAAAAAATTATTGTATCAAAACATGAGTACATTCTTCAAAATCACAAAAAAAAAAAAAAATATTAGGCTTAATAATATTAGTAAATTTCTTCGATTAAACTTAACATGGATACATTCTCAAATCAAAGAAAAAAGAATGTACCCATATAAGTTTAAAAATGGATTAGAAAAAAATTGAATAGATTTTATATATAAAAAAGTGGTACATTTTACATATAACAAATTGGTATATTTAAGAATGAGTACATTTTAAGATTAAAAATTTGAAAAAAATTACATGAATTGGTACATATAATTAGCATGGGTACGTTTAGAAAAAAAAAAATGGGTACAAATACAAATAAAACTTTAAAAAATATGGGCATAAAAAGAAATTAATATATGGGTACAAATTAAAACTAAAAAGAAAATTGGTACAAATTAAAAATGGGTACAAACTAAAAATAAAAATAAAAATATATGATAAAAAATTTAACTATAAATATAAATATACTAATTGTAACATTTTTAACATTAAATGAATATATTTAGAAATAAAAAATATTTTATTATTGAAATAATTAATAATGTTATTAATACCAAGGACCTTGATCAAAAATTGAAAACGAATAAGGTTTTAATCAATGGAGTAGCAAAAGTAAGGATGAGAACCTAATTTCTCCTAATTTTATTAATTTTAATTTCACCAATAGTAAAAACTGTTTTTGTTTTGTTTTGTTTTTGGGTAAATTACATAGTAGCCCCTCAGGTTTGAGGTTTATTGCAATCTTATACAACATCTTTAAAACATTTCACTTTCATACCTCAAGTACTATTTTATTTCAATTTCATACAACCGTTACATTTTCCATCCATGGATCAGTTAAATGCTGACGTGGCTGCCACATATATGCCACGTGACTATCAAATGTCTGCCACGTGGCAAATAAAATAATTTTTAAATTTTTTTAAAAAAACCTGCCACTTTTTTTTTCTCACTCTTTCTTCTTCTTCTTCTTCTTCTGGGTTCGGTCCCTTTTTTTTTCTTCTTTTTCTTCCTCCTCCTCCTCCTTCTCTTCTTCTTCTTCCTCCTTCTTCTGGGCTGCAGGGGTTTGATCATATTTTTTTTTTCCTCTTCTTCTTCCTCCTCCTCCTCTTTCTTCTTCTCTTCTTCTTCTTCCTCCTTCTAGTTCGGTCCCTTCTTCTTCTTTTTTTTCTTCTTCTTGTTCTTCTTCCTCCTCCTCCTCTTTCTTCTTCTCTTCCTCCTCTTTCTTCTTCTCTTCTGGGTTCGGTCCCTTTTTTTTTTTTTTCTTCTTCTTCTTCTTCCTCCTCCTCCTCTTTCTTCTTCTCTTCTGGGTTCAGTCCCTTTCTTTTTTTTTCTTCTTCTTCTTCCTCCTCCTCCTCTTTCTTCTTCTCTTCTTCTTCTTCCTCCTTCTTCTTCTGGGTTGCAGGGTTTGGTCCCTTTTTTTTTTCTTCCAATTTCAGGTTTTTTTAAAAAAAATTAAAAAATTATTTTATTTACCACGTGACAAACATTTGGCAACCACATGACATATATGTGGCAGCCACGTCAGCATTTAACAGATCTATGGATGGAAAATGTAACGGTTGTATGAAATTGAAATAAAATAGTACTTGAGGTATGAAAGTGAAATGTTTTAAAGATGTTGTATAAGATTGCAAATAGACCTCAAACCTAAGGGGCTACTATGTAATTTACCCTTTGTTTTTTGTTTTGGATGCTTTCTCTCTCCTCCTCTCTCTCTCTCTCTCTCTCTCACTCTCTTCCTTCTCCAATTTCATTTGAAAAACCCCTGGCAAATGCACCCCAAGCTGACAACCTCCTCCAATCCATATTCTCTCCGTCTTTGAAAACAAAAAAAATACCAAAAAATATATAAAATATATAAAAAAAAAAAACCTAATTTTGATCAAACCCTGAAAAAAGCCCTATTCAATTTAAATGCCATACCTTTCTGCCCACATTTCTTCTGGGGTTCCTCTTCTTCTTCGCCGAGCTCCTACTTCTTCCCCCATTTTCTGATTCGCCGATACTACCCAATAGTCAGTTTCCTCAGTTCCTCTAGGCTTACCAAAATCCCATCTTTTATTTTTACCAATCCCCCAATCCTCCTCTGGTTTTTCTAGGGTTTCATATCTGTTCATCAGATTGGGGATTTGATTTTGTATTTTAATTTTATATTAATCTTTTGCTTAGCTTTTTGGGTTTTTATTTTTAAATACTGGGTTTCTGAATACCATATTGGTTAGTGCCTCTGCAGCAAATGAAAAATTGAACCTTTGAAGAGGAAAACTGAAAATTCCTATCTGGGTTATTTCCTTTGTTTTTTTTGGAAAGGGTTTACCTTTGAGCAAAGAATTTCATTTTTCTGTGTTTTTGTAATTTAGTGGTTGCCATTGATTTTTGGGATTGAGGAAAAACAGTTAGCTTTTTTCTGGTGGTTTTGGGATTCTTGGGTAGAAGGAAGACTTATTGTTTGTTGTGGAAGTGAAGGGAAAGCTTAGGCTTGTATGGGCAAACATGAGGAGTGGGCAGAGCCACCAAGTGGGCTGTTGCCGAATGGCCTATTGCCCAATGAAGCTGCATCGGTGATGAGAGTGCTCGACTCAGAGCGATGGTTGAAGGCGGAGGAGCGAACTGCAGAGCTTATTGCCTGCATTCAGCCCAACTCACCATCCGAAGAGCGCCGAAATGCCGTTGCCGATTATGTGCAGCGGCTCATCATGAAGTGCTTCCCCTGCCAGGTGGGACTTGCGTGTATACACATAATATTTGTTTGTTCGAAAAACTGTGACTACATTTTAATTTCATTTTTTGCTGCAACTACATTTTTGTTTCAATTTTTGCTGCAATATGCTCATTTGGTTCTATAGGGAAGAAATCGGTCATGATATTGTTGTCATCTTTGAAGAGTATGTGTAAGTTAACTTAACTTGGTTAACTCTAAGTTAGTATTGTTTGTATATTGTATTATCACAGATAATTTTGAAAGACATAATGTTCTAAGACCAATAAATTCTATGGGATGAGTATTATTTGGAATTTTAAGGTTCTAAAAGCAGAAGGGAAAAACCACAAGCCTTGTAGATTGAGTTTATGAGAACTAAGGGGGAGATGAATAATATATGATCAGAGTGGTGTGTAGACCTCACACCGTGTAAAATTTGGAGACTTTGGAAATGACATGTAATGCCGGTGCTTTTTTGTTCAGCATGTCTTTTATGGTGACAAAGTTGGGTCAATGGTTATGGTTATGTTATGAAAAGTTTTTGTTAACTTGTTCTAGTGGTGCATATGTATTCTGTTTCATATGAGTCATGCATTTATTTTTGTTTATGAATATGTGCAGGTGTTCACTTTTGGGTCTGTACCCCTGAAAACGTATTTGCCTGATGGAGATATTGACCTGACAGCCTTCAGTAAGAGTCCAAATATGAAGGACACATGGGCCCATCAAGTTCGTGATATGCTCGAGAATGAGGAGAAGAACGAGAATGCTGAATTCCGTGTGAAAGAGGTTCAGTACATTCAGGCAGAAGTAAGTTCTTCCTAGCATCACTAATACTATTACCTTTATTTGAGATTCTTGGCGATGTTCATTAATTTTTGTATTTTATTGTTATTATGTTTGATTCCTTTTATATCTTGTATTTGCTTTTTTGATACTAGATTTAGCCTTAGTACTCCTTTTTGTACTACAGGTGAAGATAATCAAGTGCCTTGTGGAAAACATTGTTGTAGACATATCATTCAATCAGCTCGGTGGCCTGTGCACCCTCTGTTTCCTTGAGGAGGTAAATGTTTAATTTGATAACCTTGTTAACATTTGTGTGCTTGTTTCGGTCATTAGCATTTGTATGATTTGACTAATTGTATTGTCTACTTCTGCAGGTTGATCATTTGATAAATCAAAATCATTTGTTCAAGCGCAGTATCATACTGATAAAGGCCTGGTGTTATTATGAAAGCCGAATACTGGGCGCTCATCATGGGCTTATCTCAACTTATGCGTTGGAAACTTTGGTTTTATACATATTTCATGTTTTCAACAACTCGTTTTCTGGACCACTTGAGGTAATTTGGTTACCTTGGGTTATTATATTGACTTTATTCTTTGTGGATACACTGAATGGTTTACTTTCCTGGTGCAGGTTTTGTATCGTTTTCTGGTGTTTTTCAGTAAATTTGACTGGGATAATTTTTGTGTTAGCCTATGGGGTCCTGTCCCCATTAGTTCACTTCCAGATGTATCTGGTACTGATTTTTTGCTTTAAATTCTTATGTAAACTTTTGACCTTCAACCCAATTTTCTCTTTTTCTAAATCCTTTTCTGGGTTAATTTGTGATTGTTCATGTCGCAGCGGAACCTCCTCGAAAAGATGGTGGAGAGTTACTACTGAGCAAATTGTTTCTTGATGCCTGTAGCTCAGTGTATGCTGTTTTTCCTGGTGATCAAAAAACTCAGGGCCAACCTTTTGTTTCCAAACATTTTAATGTTATTGATCCTTTGAGAATCAACAACAACCTGGGACGCAGTGTTAGTAAAGGTATGTTGTTCCAAAACTATATGCTTTTGGATAACCCTTCCTAAAGGACTTCCCAAAGTTTATATTTTGTAATTGGTCAAGGTCTTATTGTGCTGTGGTATGAGAAATAAATTGTTTAATTTATTGGTCACGCTCATTACAAGTGAGTCAAACAGTTTATTTTCAAGAAGTTGTTTCCTATTTGGGAGATAACTGTGTATTATAAATTGAAAAATAGTGGACTTCAAATAATTAAGAACCTGATTTAGATTCCTCTTTACCAAAAGTAGAACAGCAGATGATGAAACCATGATTTTTCTGTTGGCTTTTTGTATGTGCCGCTTCCCAATAGGCTCCAGTTTTTGTCACTGAACATGTACAATGTGCCTATGTTAGTTTTGTGTTTATGCCTCTTTTATATTGATAAAGGATAGGGGTCCATTTACATCCGCAAAATATTTGGAGGTATAAATTATTCTACTCCAGTGCAACCTTTGGAAAAAGAAAACAGTGTAGCTGAAAACAGCTGTGTAAGCACTTGCACGATAATGTGGAAGGCAACAATAAGCAATTTTTACTTGGAAATAGCCTCATTCAAATAGAAGAACCATATCCCATTTAAGAGAATGGATTTATTGCATGGGAGATCGAAAGAATCTTTTTGGGTCTTTTGTATACAACTATACATGTAAACTTCATTTGTCCTTCCATAATATTTTTATGCTGCTTGTAAGGTGTAACTTTGTTTCTTGATTGTCTATCCGTGCAAATTGTTGGTTGTTGCAATCATGTATGCCTAATTGCCTATGTATGTTTTCCAGGTAATTTTTTTAGGATACGCAGTGCATTTACATTTGGGGCTAAAAGGCTGGCCAGGTTGCTTGATTGTGCCAAAGAGGATCTATTTTTCGAAGTAAATCAGTTTTTTCTTAACACTTGGGATAGACATGGGAGTGGTCATCGACCTGATGCACCACGAAATGATTTGAGGCACTTGAGACTTTCAAATCCGGACCATTTACATGGATCTGAGAATCTCAGGAATATTTCAAGCAACCATAAAAAGGAAAGTTCCTCTGGTCGAGATACTCAAAGTGGGGGGATGCATGGCTCCATTAATGTTCCCTCCCAGCATGCTAGTTATTCTTTAGAAAGCACCTCTGGTATCAGTAGTGTATCTACAGTAACTCATTCTCAAACTCAAAGGATTCATGGGAACACAAACCTCACTAGGGCCTCTGATATGACTAGAAAGGAAATGAATTCCGACCTGGGTGCACACATTGATAAAGGTCAGAGAAGTGCTAAACCTGATAACTTGGTGAATGACTTACAAGGGAGGTTTCTTTTTGCAAGGACACACTCTAGTCCTGAGCTTACTGATACATATGGTGAAGTTTCCACTCAAAGTAGGCGCAACAGAGCCCCAGAGAGTGGGAAAGGCCAAACTTCAACAAGGTTGGATAATAGCACGAGGAAAAACCTGGATTCTGATAGTGTGGCAAGCCACAGAAATAGATCTTCAACTGATGATCCTTCATCTGCTAGATCCATCTCATCCCGCCAAAGCCCTGATGCTGCTATTGATTCAAATAACTACCATGATGAGTCAGGCATGAGTGCCGTTGCTGACGATTATGCTTCTATTTCGGCAGCACAAGGGATGCACCAGGAGGAGCAAGATCTTGTTAACATGATGGCATCTTCTGCAGCTCATGGTTTTAATGGGCAGGTTCATCTTCCACTCAATTTGGGTCCCGGTCACCTACCGCTTCCAATCCCACCTTCCATTCTTGCTTCTATGGGATATGCCCAGAGAAATATGGGTGGAATGGTTCCTACAAATTTCCCCTTGATGGAGACTCCTTGGGGAACAAATATGCAATTTCCGCAAGGTGTTGTGCGACCGTCGCTAGCCCCTTATTTCCCTGGCATGGGGTTGACCTCAAATCCTGAAGATTCAGTGGAACCTGGTAATGAAAATTTTGGATCTGTGGAAATGAACTCAGGTGAAACGGAGCTTGATTTCTGGCATCAGCAAGAGAGGGGATCTACTGGTGGGTTTGATCTGGATAATGGAAGTTATGAAATGCTTCAGGAAGATGACAAGCAACAGTCAACCTCAGCTGGTTATAACTTTCATCCATCATCTCGTGTAGGCACCTCAGGAAATTCTATGCAAGCTCAACCAAAGTCTACCAAAGAAAACCAAGAGTCGATGATGGGGGAAGAGCGTGTGGATAATTTTCAATACCAAGATAACAGAGGTAATGAGGTTTACTTTGATGATCGAACTGTGAGTTCTAGATCTGCCACATATGCAAGTTCAGTGAGAAGTAAGACCTCCTCTGAGAGTTCTTGGGAAGGATCATCAGCAAAGGTCTCAAAGTCAACAAGGGAAAAACGTGGTAGGCGAAATGCTCATTCAGCAGTGCTATCTGCTGCATATGGGAAAGGTAAGAGTGTGTCCGAACATTCATCTACCCAGGCAGATGATGACAACAGAGATTGGAATTCACCTACCGCTTTAGGTGCCGAAACGGTAGAACAGAGCACAGGACCTCAACCTGTTGCTCCCTTGCATTTTCCAAGGCATCAAATGACCGGTTTTGAACAAACTCAGACAAGTGGATCAGATTCGATGATTCCTTTTGCTCCAGTGTTCTTAGGTCACGGCTCAAGACAGAGAGCTACAAATGATTCTGGAATGCTTACATTTTATCCTACGGGCCCTCCAGTTCCATTTGTTACAATGCTTCCTTATAATTATTTCTCGTCAGAAACAGGAACTTCAGATGTATCAACAAGCCAATTTAGCAGAGAAGAGGGAACAGATAATAGCGATTCTGGTCAGAATTTTGATTCGTCTGAGGGAGCTGATCAACCTGAGGTGTTAAGTACTTCTAGCTCTATGGGAAGGGTAGCTCCTATTGAGCCGTCAGAGCATAAATCTGACATTCTTCACAGTGACTTCTCTAGCCATTGGCAGAATCTGCAATATGGACGGTTTTGCCAAACTTCACGGCACCCTTCACCTGTCGTTTATCCTTCACCAGTTATGGTGCCCCCTGCTTACTTACAAGGAAGATTTCCATGGGATGGTCCCGGGAGACCTCTTTCAGCCAACGTCAATCTCTTCACTCAGCTTATGGGTTATGGACCTCGACTGGTCCCTGTTGCTCCTCTCCAGTCTGTTCCTAACAGGCCTGCTGGTGGTTATCAACGTTATGCAGATGAGATTCCAAGATATCGTGCTGGGACTGGGACCTACCTGCCAAATCCTGTAAGATAACATAAACCTGTTCTTTTCTTAATTATTATTTTAGATTTCTTTTTAATTAAGCATGTTGCACCTACCAATCTTGTTTTTTGGACCTGTTTATGGTTTCTGGAAGGTGAAGTCTTTGGTTAAACATAATATAGAATCAATTTTCCTAGATTTATTATAACTTAGAACCTGCTGCCGGATTATTTCTCTTACCTCCCTTAATTACTTCAGAAGGTTGCTGTACGGGACCGGCCTTCAAATACGAGAAGGGGGAATTACAATTATGATAGAAATGACCACCACGGTGATAGAGAAGGGAACTGGAATACCAATTCAAAGTCACGAGCTTCTGGGCGCAACCACAGTCGCGGTCAAGCTGAGAAGCAAAATTCAAGAGTAGACCGTTTGGCAGCTAGTGAGAGCAGAGCTGAAAGGTCATGGAGTTCAAATAGGCAGGACTCATTCCCGTCATATCAATCTCAAAATGGTCCTATCCGTGCAAACACTACACAGAGTGGTTCGACCAATGTTGCATATGGCATGTATCCGGTACCAGCCATGAACCCTGGTGGGGTATCATCAAATGGCCCTTCCATGCCACCTGTTGTCATGCTGTATCCTTATGATCATAATGCTGGCTACGGGCCACCTACAGATCAACTTGAGTTTGGTTCTCTTGGACCAGTGGGATTCTCGGGTTTGAATGAAGCACAGCTAAATGAAGGGAGCCGGATGAATGGGGTATTTGATGAACAAAGGTTTCATGGTGGCTCTACTCAACGATCTTCACCTGATCAGCCTTCTTCACCCCACCTCCAAAGGTAGTTGGTTCAAGTATACCTTTTTCTGTTTAGGGAGGGAGGAGATCGTTCAGGGTACCATGCCAGTGTCTCGTGGCCAATTTTTCTGAAGATTTTATTCGGAGTGATTTCCTTTTCATTTTGTTGTTCACGATCTTTCACATCACTGGGATTGTATTGTGATGCTTTCCATTATCTTAACAGGGGAGTTTGATCATTTTGCCAGATCAGTGGCCCAGGGGAACTATCAGATGATACATGAGGAGTTTCCGCCTCAAACAGCGAGGGGATGATGGTGGAAGAAACTACAATGACTGTCCCTCCCAGCACCGAGCGTTGCTGCTCTTGCCCCATTCTCAAGAGGGGAAGAAATTAGGCTTTTTCATTCCATGATTTCTTGGTATCTTCCTGATCACATCATGCCTGCTTGGAGTTCTTATGTACATTAGAAAGTAATTTACTTGCTCCATTTTCGTCAAGAACAAGATCGGTGGTAAAATGATGGTGATGTGATGGTGAGGGGGAAGGCGGGACTTGGCGACTTTATTGCCCGTTTTAGGGTTAGGCACTTTGTAACTCGACTGAAGTAGAAAACTTGGGTTTAGGTTCAGAGTTTAGGATTTTACTGTTAGAACACTGTTCGACCAGGAATCGCTT